>NC_074704.1:23123173-23864535 GCF_029448725.1 Salvelinus fontinalis | reverse complement strand
TAAATGTTCATTTCTACCATAAGCCGCCTCCAACGTTGTTTTAGAGAATTTGGCAGTACGTCCAACCAGCCTTACAACCACAGATCACGTGTATGGCGTCGTGTGGGCGAGCGGTTTTCTGTGGTCAACGTTGTGAACAGAATGCCCTATGGTGGCATGGGGTTATGGTATGGTTAGGCATAAGCTGCGGACAAGGAACACAATTTAATTTTATCGATGACAATTTGAATGCACAGAGATACCGTGACGAGATCCTGAGGCCGATTGTCATGTCATTCATTCACCGCCGTCAACTCAACTCATTTGTAATGTTTCTAAAATCTCCTATGGGAAAAAGATTGGAACCATTTCTGTGTTTGACTTGCTAGGTTTTATGGGTATTATGACATGTCCACTGTGGGGCTCAATAGTCAGCCTCAGACCTCACCGCACATCACTGCCATCCAGGGACAGCTATTTAATTGTGGTCCTAGACTGATTTCTAAATCAAGCGCTATTACCGTTATGAAGTATGTAAGAAAGTACTGTGAGTTTTTCCGTTCTCACACTAGTAAGGAACAGAAAAGGTATGTTACCTTTCCTTGGATGAGATCTGACTGCTTCTGTAGCCATCAGATGGTAGTTACTTATTAAATCTAACAGACAGACAGACCTTTAACCTGTCTGGGAACCCCTCGCCAACAGCCAATGAAATTGCAGGGCACCAAATTCAATCAACAGAAATCTCATAATTCAAATTTCTCAAACATACAAGTATTAGACACCATTTTAAGATAAAATTCTCGTTAATCAAACCACAGTGTCCGATTTTAAAAAGGCTTTTCGGCGAAAACAGAACATATCATTATGTTAGGTCAGCAACTAGTCACAGAAAACATACAGCGATTTTCCAACCAAAGAGAGGAGTCACAAAAAGCAGAAATAGAGAAAATGTATCACTAACCTTTGATATTCTTCATCAGATGACACTCCCGGGACAACATGTTACACAATGCATGTATGTTTTGTTCGATCAAGTTCATATTTATATCCAAATAATACAATAAATAGTCCTATAATTCCTATAATAACTACAAAAGTCAAATAAAGAACAGAGCAGCAGCAAATGATGAGTGTAAAAGTGTGTGTGTGAGTGTGTGTAATGTGTGTGTGTGTGTGTTTGGGTTGTGGCGGTCTGCGTGTGTGTGTGTGTGTGTGTGTGTGTGTGTGTGTGTGTGTGTGTGTGTGTGTGTGTGTGTGTGTGTGTGTGTGTGTGTGTGTGTGTGTGTGTGTGTGTGTGTGTGTGTGTGTGTGTGTGTGTGTGTGTGTGTGTGTGTGTGCTCGTATATGTAGTGTACAGTATGTGAATGTGTGCTTGTTTTGTGTGGGAGTGTCAATGTAGTGTGTGTGAGTGCGTATGTATATGGTTTGTATATACAGTCTAGTGAGTGTGCGTAGGGTCAGTGCAGGTAGTTTGGGTACCCTTAATTGACTATTTAGCAGTCTTATGGCTTGCGGGTAGAAGCTGTCTCGGAGCCTGTTGGTCCGAGAGCCGATGCTTCGGTGCAGCTGTAGAACTTTTTGAGGATGCAAGGGCCCATGCCAAATCTTTTCAGCCTGCTGAGGGGGAAGAGGCAATGCCATGCCCTCTTCACAACTGTGCGGGTGTGTGAGGACCCTGTTAGGTCCTTAGTGATGTGGACATCAAGGAACTTGAAGTCAAGGAACTTGACTCATCAACGTTGGTGATCATGCCTACCAACTTCGTGTCGTCAGCAAACTTGATGATGGTGTTGGAGTCATGCATGGCCACGCAGTCGTGGGTGAAAAGGGAGTACAGGAGGGGACTAAGTACAAACCCCAGAGGGGCACTCGTATTCAGGGTCAGTGTGGCGGAGGTGTTGTTGTATACCCTCAGCATCTGGGGCCGGCGCGTCAGGAAGTCCAGGATCCAGTTGCAGAGGGAGGTGTTCAATCCCAGTGTCTCCAGCTTGGGGATGAGTTTGGAGGGGACTATGGTGTTGAACGCTGAGCTGTAGTCTATGAACAGAATTCTCATATAGTTATTTCCCCTCTTGTCCAGGTGGGAGAGGGCAGTGTGAAGTGCACTAAGATTGCGTCATCTGAGGATCTGTTGGGGAGGTATGCGAATTGGAGCATAATTTATTGATGAGGATGAAGAGGGTGATTGAATTTAGAACAATAGTGTAAGAATTGCTATTCCTCTGTCCTGCACGCACACCCTGAAAAATGGGAGACCTATGAGGCGGCGGTGGGCTTTTGGTTTCTCTCCCTCTAAAAACAGAAATAAATCATTCTAAATAACAAACTGGCTTTATTTACAAATTAGTAATAATGTCTCACTCCATGTTCAAGAATGGCCTTTTTCTCGCTCACTTTAGGTTATTTGAAAACAAAAGCAATTATTATTATTAATTAATTCAGAATTATATAAAAGCATAGATATTCTCACAGATCATAACGAAAAATGTCCCTTAGAGATTAATTTAGAATCCTCCAACCCTCTAAATCGAATTATTGGCGGAGAGTCACGTCATAGAATATCTATTTTTCCGATATACTGTAGGCCTATCGTAGGCAACATGAGTCTCACTATTGTTGAGTAATGTGCTGTTAAAATTGGTGTAGGTCTTATTTATTTAAAAAGCATATTGAAGTTAGAAGCAATAGGATTTGAAGCAATAGCCTACCCGCTGTGGTCAACTATTTCAGCACCGTTTCGCACTGCTCTGAGACAAGCATGGGGACTGGTCTTGATAAATCAATGAGATTTTTATTTTCACTGAATCTCCATTTGGGTATTGGTTAGACTACAATTAGGGTGTGGAAATGTTATGCTCTTAGTACTGTAGCCTACTCCCAGCCATCACATTATACAGCGCCATATTTTCCTAACGGAAACCCTGAAGGTTTCGTTTTTCTTGGAATAGAAACACTATAATATTAATCAAATTAATTAGGCAACATTTCTTAAAATCAATCCCATATACTATGTTCTTACAAAAAAAATATATTTTAAATTCTCTACTACAGCCAATATTGAAGGTTATCAAATGCTTTTTAAATATGCCCTCTGGTGATCAAACTAGCACTAACTAGCATTAATGGTAACAATGGCTGACAATTTACCCTTTCCCACGTACCATCACAAGGGTGTGATCGTTCTACAGTGGTCCCTGAAGTATACGATCACACCCTTGTGATTAGAACGCTTATTTAGAACGGTCAGTTTCGAATGACTCAACAGTCAGCATTGTAGCTGGCCACACTTTTTTCAGAAACTATTTACACAAACACAGTCCTTACAAAGTTATGTCCAGAATGTGAGCAGTTTATTTTTGGATGCAATGTTCAGATATTCACGGAAGTATCTATAGCATAACACAATCATCTAAACCGTAAAAATGTAGGCTGCATTTGTCCTAGCGCTAACTGAGGAAAGATTGATGCAAAACAAGCGGTCATATTTTCTAACTCTCGGCTGACATAAACTACAATATTAATAGCAATTACTATTTATAATGAATCACATCACGGGTGAGCTCACCATTGATCGAAATAATGAATTAAAGTAAAACACTTTCTAGAAATCGAAAGTAATCCGACGATGATTAGTTTCAGTACGCAGCCATGCTTTTTTTCCTCACAGAAACCAAAGATAATAAGAGAAGACAAGATGAGTTTGGTCTGTTTATAGTATGCATGTTGAAGGGGTGTGTCATCTACCATCGCTCACATCCCACCATTCACTTCCTGAAGTTCTCAAAAAATGAGTGAACCCTTACTCACCTCATTTTGTTATAGCATTTTTGGTCCGACAGACGATTACGTGAAACCCAGAATGCATTGTATATCAACAAACATGGCTCCACACATAGCTGGAATTAGCTTAGCTCATCATAATCAGTACAACCTTCAAAAAAGTATTTTACACACATAGTATGTGCCCATTACAATCTATGCAAGAATCCGAATGCATGATTTATCACCGGAACTTGAAAAACATGTGAATAAAACAGTAAATATATCAATAATTACCACACAAAACATTTTCTAATAGTGATTTATTGATACAAATGGCGTGTGCAGGCAGTCAATCACGTAACCTCTCACTCCCACTCTGAGCCATTCAGTGTTGTTGTTTATGTATGTAGCTAGTGAGCTAAGCTGTAGCATTGACAATGTCTGAAAGTCAGAATTCTGACAATGAGTCTGAAAGTCAGGAATCAGATTCTGACAGTGAGGAGCTGCCCCCCAGCCATTGAGAACCCTGAATCTGAGGACCCGTTGTCCACTGACAAAGTCCCAGTTCCCTTTGAAGATGTTGGTGGTGATGGAGGCAGACCGGCAGTGGATGAAGTACAGGAGTTCTGTGGTAGCTGGAAGGCCGCCAGCCATTTCACCCCTCCTGGCCCTGCTGTTTGCTTTGATGAGTCCCAGTCTGGAGTGCAACGCCCCTTGCCATTTCCATCTGAGGCAGAGTGCTTCAAGTTGTTTCTGACAGAGGAGCTGGTGGGAGACATAGCAGAGACCAATCGCTATGCCTTGGAGCTACAGGAGAAGAGAGAGCCAGGAGTGGGGGGGACAATCACAATTCGTGAAATGTATACCGTCCTGGTGACAGTCCTTCTCATGGGGATAGTAAAGAAGAACTCCCTAAGAGAATACTGGAGCACAGATCCTATGTTTGCAACTCCCTTCTTTGTCACCCTCTTTTCCCAAGACTGCTGCTTCCTAGCTCTGCTGCGATGACTGCATTTCATCAACAATGCTACTGCCATCCTAAATGACCCGTTATACAAAATAAGAAATGTTAACACCTGGCAGTAAAGTGTGCATGACAAACGAGACATCCGTGTCCTCTCCACTGTCCATACAGCAACCATGTCGGCCACAGGGAATGTGGACCACCTGACGGGAGAGAGAAATATCAAACCAGACTGCGTGCTTGACTATAACCTCAAAATGGGGGCAGTGGATAAGGTGGACATGATAAACAGCTTTGTGGAATGCACTCAGAAAACGACAAAGTGGTATAAGAAGATATTTTTCAATTTTTCCAGGGTAGCTTCAAAATACAACAAGCCAATACTTCTCTGACACAATTAGCATTGTTTTAAAGAGCTAATATAAGAATGTAACTTTACATTAACGTTACTGCGTCTCACAGTACGGACATTGCAATTTATTGCCCTGGCCACATCTGCAGTCCTCATGCCTCCTTGCAGCATGCCTAAGGCACGTTCACGCAGATGAGCAGGGACCCTGGGCATCTTTCTTTTGGTGTTTTTCAGAGTCAGTAGAAAGGTCTCTTTAGTGTCCTAAGTTTTCATAACTGTGACCTTAATTGCCTACCGTCTGTAAGCTGTTAGTGTCTTAACGACCGTTCCACAGGTGCATGTTCATTAATTGTTTATGGTTCATTGAACAAGCATGGGAAACAGTGTTTAAACCATTTACAATGAAGATCTGTGAAGTTATTTTGATTTTTGCAAATTATCTTTGAAAGACGGTCCTGCTGCGCCTTCTTCACAATGCTGTCTGTGTGGGTGGACCAATTCAGTTTGTCCGTGATGTGTACACCGAGGAACTTAAAACTTTCCACCTTCTCCAATACTGTCCCATCGATGTGGATAGGGGGGTGCTCCCTCTGCTGTTTCCTGAAGTCCACAATCATCTCCTTTGTTTTGTTGACGTTGAGTGTGAGGTTATTTTCCTGACACCACACTCCGAGGGCCCTCACCTCCTCCCTGTAGGCTGTCTCGTCGTTGTTGGTAATCAAGCCTACCACTGTAGTGTCGTCCGCAAACTTGATGATTGAGTTGGAGGCGTACATGGCCACGCAGTCGTGGGTGAACAGGGAGTACAGGAGAGGGCTCAGAACGCACCCTTGTGGGGCCCCAGTGTTGAGGATCAGCGGGGTGAAGATGTTGTTACCTACGATCACCACCTGGGGGCGGCCCGTCAGGAAGTCCAGGACCCAGTTGCACAGGGCGGGGTCGAGACCCAGGGTCTCGAGCTTGATGACGAGTTTGGAGGGTACTAGGTTCAGGACCTCATATTGAAGCTTATAGAGACCTCAACAGATGCATAGAACAATCTTAAAAGTATCTACTTTGGTTTAGATACAAGCATCATGAAACCTCTAACACAATAAATACTTGGTGACTTGGTTAAAATACGTTTTTTGGACCTAACTTGCTTACAACTTTTTCCATGTCATTTCTTCCTTCACAGACCATGAAATGAGCTCTTCCTAAATATTTGGTCAAATTATTCATTTTGTGTATGGTTTCCTAGAAACAAGTGTGGCTCAACTTACCTCTTTAGCTTAATTTCTGCCACTCTGCCCTAATATTGGGCAAATTAATGAATTCTCAAATAAGTTCAATACATTTTAGAATATTGTTGAATTCCGTTTTAATGTCTGGATTCTGTGACTCGGTATGTGTTTTCCACAACGTGGATTCTATTGGGCCCTACTGTCCTAAAAACTGCTTTAATTCTTTTCTCATCTCTCTCACTCAGTAGCATTATCAACCACACAGCGCTACTATGTGTGTCTCTCCCCTCTATCATAGACAGTTCCAATCATGCATCGAAATACTTGTCAAATCGGACAAACACACCAAATGTGTTTTTTTGTGCAGTAATATTGTAGTAATGAGTACTAGTGTGTTTTAGCTGTGGAGCTGTGGATTGATTATGTGTGTTTGTGTGGGTATCTGTCCCTGTGGTGCACCGCTACTGAGAGCTGAGTGGATTGGACTTGAGGGCTGTGTGAGTGTATGGTCAAGGTCAGCGTGTGGAGTAAGGGTCAGAAGACTATCGGGGGGAGCCGTCAAGCTCAGATCAGTCCCTGGAGCTGACACTGACCCACCCTCTATCCATACACCCCTCCTCCTGTAGGGTGGAAGCACCCAGCCTCATGTACAAACGGTTACCAAAGGTTGAGATCATCAACTAACATAAGTGAGGGCAGGGACATTTCCCTGTTTACAGTCAACTCTGATAACTGATAAATGCAATGGCTTGGGACAGTTGTGACAGTTTGCACTAAACCGGAACATGCAGTTAGTTATCAGAGGCAATTAAAAATGATGCAATTGAATTGGGACGAGGAGCTATATTGCACTTTTTTAACAGTGTATCTAAAGTGCACTTGTCAGGAGTCGACTGTGATGCAAGATGACACAATTTAATTTTCCATTTAGAATTTGTGAGTTCATTTTCAGCTAAAGTTCTTGGATTTGTTGGCCATCAGACGTATAAACAAATTGTGTGACTCCATTCTTGCTTATAAGACGCTTATATGATAAGCTCAGGCTGTGCCATGCACACAGCGTAAAGAGAGCCAGCCAAGGTCAACATTGATAACTATGGCCCGCGGTAGTCGACTGAAAATGGAAGGGTGTGACATATGTCTGGTCTAATTAGCTTTGTTTGCGCCCTACTAAGTCCCCTGTCGTTGCGATGCTAAGAGCCTGCTCTCTGAACTCTCCCTGCAGTAGCAGCAAAGCTGAAGATTAGCGCCGAGCCTGTCTAGCCGTGGAGAGTTGAGCTTTTTACTCTCCGCCTGATGGATTTGTGTGACCGGTCACTCTAGCGTCCTGCTGCACTATGTAACCGAAGCTAACACGCGTTCTACACTATTACTATTATTGTATTAATCTGTATCTTCAGTTGCAAGTCTTAAGAAAGTTACAGTGTATGACTGGCAAGCAAAGCCAGGATAGCAGTTTAGCTGTCGCGTTCGATAGGCGCCACAGGTCACAGAGTGAGTAATCAATGTGGTTTGTCATCTGCTCTTTGGAGACCCATCAATCTTGGTTGTTGTGTCTGTTTGTTTGTTTAGTCTGTCTCTCTCTTACTGACTAATATCCGCCTATGGTACCTGTAGCACACTGCTCGATAATCTCAATGTGAGTAATCGATGTGTTGTATCGTGTGCTTTGGAGACACAGCAATCTCCGTTGTTGTGTCTGTTGTTTGTTAAGTCTCGCTCACAGGCTCGTATTGATTCATATACTGTTCTAGACGCACCTGTTATGTCTGTTGTGTCTGCTCTGCGTGGCTGTTTGACCCTGACAAAAGTTCTTGTCTGCTGTTTTTCTGTTTTTGTCTGCAGGTTGAGTGGGGCGTTGTGAGCGACAGGATGACCAGTCTCTGAGGAAAAAGGAGCAGACTCTGAGGAAAAAGGAGACAGAGGAGTGAGTGTTCACCGTGGGAGAGCTCTTCATCAGTCTACCCCCCCCCCTCCCCCCCTGACAGCTGCACCAATGTTCTCTCCCGACCAGGAAAACATGTCCACCACCCCAGCCACCACCAAAGTGCCAGTCAAATACGGAGAGCTCATTGTTCTGGGGTAAGAGGGGGTTTAATTGCATTTGGTTGCTTATGTACAGTACATAGACCAGAGTTATCCCAATCTGATACTAGTGAGGGCGTGGGCGGGCAAGAGCAAGTGTTGGTTCAGGAATGTATTTATTATTTTAAATTAGGGTGGGGGTTGAGATGAGGAGGGGGATTATTTAAGATACTCTTTGAAGAGGTAGGATTTCAGGTGCTTTCGGAGGATGTGCAGGGACTCTGCTGTCCTAGCTTCAGGGGGAAGCTGGTTCCACCATTGGGGTGCCAGG
The DNA here is from genome assembly GCF_029448725.1 of Salvelinus fontinalis. NCBI lineage: Eukaryota > Metazoa > Chordata > Actinopteri > Salmoniformes > Salmonidae > Salvelinus > Salvelinus fontinalis. Next base: position 23,855,896 of record NC_074704.1, on the reverse strand, counting down.
ACAGAATAGAGCCTGGACTGGGCCAAGAGACCAAAGGTGGCAGAGTGGAGTGCTCGGTTGGGGTGTAGGGTATGAGCATAGCCTGAAGGTAGGGAGGGGCAGTTCCTCTTGCTGCTCCATAGGCAAGTACCATGGTCTTGTATCGCAAGCACAGTGAAGGACTAATACCTAGACATCTATGCAAAACAATACGCACATTCCAAAAAGTAAAAAATAAAGAAATTAAGACATATCAGAACGAGCAATGTCAGAGTCCGGAATATAAATATATCAGTGGAGGCTGGTGGGAGGAGCTATAGGAGGACGGGCTCATTTTAATGGCTTTAATGGAATAAATGGAACGGAGTCTAACGTGGTTTCCATATGTGTGATGTGTTTGATACCGTTCCATTTATTCCATTCCAGCTATTACAATGAGGCCGTCCTCCAATATCTCCGTCGACCAGCCTCCGCTATATATATACACTGCTCAAAAAAATAAAGGGAACACTTAAACAACACAATGTAACTCCAAGTCAATCACACTTCTATGAAATCAAACTGTACACTTAGGAAGCAACACTGATTAACAATAAATTTCACATGCTGTTGTGCAAATGGAATAGACAAAAGGTGGAAATTATAGGCAATTAGCAAGACACCCCAAAAAAGGAGTGATTCTGCAGGTGGTGACCACAGACACTTCTCAGTTCCTATGCTTCCTGGCTGATGTTTTGGTCACTTTTGAATGCTGGCGGTGCTGTCACTCTAGTGGTAGCATGAGACGGAGTCTACAACCCACACAAGTGGCTCAGGTAGTGCAGTTCATCCAGGATGGCACATCAATGCGAGCTGTGGCAAAAATGTTTGCTGTGTCTGTCAGCGTAGTGTCCAGGACATGGAGGCGCTACCAGGAGACAGGCCAGTACATCAGGAGACGAGGAGGAGGCCGTAGGAGGGCAACAACCCAGCAGCAGGACCGCTACCTCCGCCTTTGTGCAAGGAGGTGCACTGCCAGAGCCCTGCAAAATGACCTCCAGCAGGCCACAAATGTGCATGTGTCTGCTCAAACGGTCAGAAACAGACTCCATGAGGGTGGTATGAGGGCCCGACCTCCACAGGTGGAGGTTGTGCTTACAGCCCGGCACCGTGCAGGACGTTTGGCATTTGCCAGAGAACACCAAGATTGGCAAATTCGCCGCTGGCGCCCTGTGCTCTTCAAAGATGAAAGCAGGTTCACACTGAGCACATGAGCACATGTGACAGAAGTGACAGAGTCTGGAGACGCCGTGGAGAACGTTCTGCTGCCTGCAACATCCTCCAGCATGACCGGTTTGGCAGTGGGTCAGTCATGGTGTGGGGTGGCATTTCTTTATGGGGCCGCACAGCCCTCCATGTGCTCGCCAGAGGTAGCCTGACTGCCATTAGGTACCGAGATGAGATCCTCAGACCCCTTGTGAGACCATATGCTGACACATGCACATTTGTGGCCTGCTGGAGGTCATTTTGCAGGGCTCTGGCAGTGCACCTCCTTGCACAAAGGCGGAGGTAGCGGTCCTGCTGCTGGGTTGTTGCCCTCCTACGGCCTCCTCCACGTCTCCTGATGTACTGGCCTGTCTCCTGGTAGCACCTCCATGCTCTGGACACTACGCTGACAGACACAGCAAACATTTTTGCCACAGCTCGCATTGATGTGCCATCCTGGATGAACTGCACTACCTGAGCCACTTGTGTGGGTTGTAGACTCCGTCTCATGCTACCACTAGAGTGAGAGCACCGCCAGCATTCAAAAGTGACCAAAACATCAGCCAGGAAGCATAGGAACTGAGAAGTTGTCTGTGGTCACCACCTGCAGAATCACTCCTTTTTTGGGGGTGTCTAGCTAATTGCCTATAATTTCCACCTTTTGTCTATTCCATTTGCACAACAGCATTTGAAATTTATTGTCAATCAGTGTTGCTTCCTAGTTGGACAGTTTGATTTCACAGAAGTGTGATTGACTTGGAGTTACATTGTGTTGTTTAAGTGTTCCCTTTATTTTTTTGAGCAGTGTATATATATATATATACAGTGCATTCGGAAAGTATACAGACCCCTTCCCTTTTTCCACATTTTGTTACGTTACAGCCTTATTCTAAAATAGATTAGATTAAATATATTTTTTTCTCATCAATCGACACACATAAATACCGTATTTACATAAGTATTTAGACCCTTTGCTATTAGAGCTCAGGTTCATCCTGTTTCCATTGATCATCCTTGAAATGTTTCTTCAACTTGATTGGAGTCCACCTGTAGTAAATTCAGTTGATTGGACATGATTCGGAAAGGCTGTCTACATAAGGTCCCACAGTTGACAGTGCATGTCAGAGCAAAACGAAGCCAAGAGGTCGAAGGATTTGTCTGTAGAGCTCCGAGACAGAAAATGTCAGCAGCATTGACGGTACCCAAGAACACAGTGGCCATCATAAATGGAATAAGTTTGGAACCACCAAGACTCTTCCTAGAGCTGGCTGCCTGGCCTAACTGAGCAATCGGGGGAGAAGGACCTTGGTCAGGGAGATGACCAAGAACCCGATGGTCACTCTGACACAGCTCCAGAGTTCCTCTGTGGCGATGAGAGAATTGTCCAGAGCACTGCACCAATCAGGCCTTTATGGTAGTGGCCAGACGGAAGCCACTCCTCAGTAAAAGGCACGTAATAGCCCGCTTGGAGTTTGCCAAAAGGCACCCAAAGGACTCTCAGACCATGAGAAACAAGATTCTCTGGTCTGATGAAACCACAATTGAACTCTTTGGCCTGAATGCCAAGCGTCACGTCTAGAGGAAACCTGGCACCATCCCTACGGTGAAGCATGGTGGTGGCAGCATCATGTTGTGGGGATGTTTTTCAGTGTAGATAGTGTTAAACAAATCAGAATATATTTTAGATTTTAGATTCCCTTTGCCTTTGCCTTGATGACAGCTTTGCACACTCTTGGCCTTCTCTCAACCACCTTCATGAGGAAAACTTTTCCAACAGTCTTGAAGGAGTTCCCACATATGTGACTCGTTTCAGGAAACGTGGTGTTTCAGGAAACTAGGCGTATGTCGCAAGTCACGACTTCACATGAGATTTGAACGTTTATTTATATTTTATATCAAAATGCATTTTTTTGGCAGAAATGCCTTCTGGAACATTTTAACTTTCATGTGCCTTAATAACAAACTTGTATGCCATCTGTAAATAAGAATAAAGTTGTTAAATTACAAGCCTAGTTGGTTTAGCCACAGAAAAAGTCAGGAACCTTCCCACTAGCCATGATTGGCTGAGATAATGAATTGGCTGTACATGCCGAGAGATGAGTTTCGGATTGGTCTGCCGTGTAGAATCTTCTGTCTATAAAATGAGCTGCTCGTTATGTGTAGATAATCCTTCTGCTGCAGTTTTTTCAAAAGATATAACATTAGCCATGGAGAACTGGAAATGTGTTGCTAATGCTCTCAATAACATTTCTGCCTTGAATATATCAGGCGCTATCGACAAAGGTCAGTGGGAAAAAGTTGTGATGGACTACTTTCAGGAGGACGATAGCACCATGCTGACTCTCTCTGACTCTGAAAATGAATCAGACGTTGAGGATATCCCTGATTTAGGTAGAAACATTTTCATTGAAGAAGACATTGTAGAGGCTTCTGATGACAGTGATGGGGGAAGAAACGGCGATCAACATAGTTGTTGTCACGGAAGAAGTTGACCAAGTTTAGAAATCAGTGGAATGTCTGGTAGAAGCAGAGTATGATAAGGAGATGAATAGAATTCTGTCGTTTGATTGCAAATGCAGAGGGAGTCGAAAAGAGAACACAGGTGGCTGTTGTATAAAACACCTGCCTCCGGATGACATCTTCAAACTAAGGGCAACCATGGCATCCGTGACAGAGAGAGAGAAAGATTTGATGATTCTTATGGCATTGCACACAGTCAGTGTGAACCAGAGTGACTTGACAGAACAACGGGCCAAGCAAGCTGTACAAACTAAACGGAAACGACACAGGACGTCTTATTTAATGAAAGGGGTTGCAGTCTGCCGTGAAGCGTTCATCCATGCATACAGGTAAGAGTCCAGCTACAGTTTCAGATATTATACGTTTATAATTTTGTCAGAAAATTGTTTTCATTGCAATTCAAAGCTTACTGTTAGCTAGTGTATGATCTGTGTAGTAATATTATTTTAGAAAGCCATTTGCATTGCTAGTTATAGCCTAATGTTAGCCAGCTAACATTGAACCTATTTGGTTAACTTGTGCTAGCTATGATAGTCGGTTTGTATTGCTAGTACTCTATGGATTAGGATTATGGTTCATTGTTTAGCTAGCTACATGTCTAAACAAAAGACCCCAAGTTAAAATATACTGTTAACTAGATAGACGTTAGATGGCTGGCTCGCTAGCTAACATTACATATATGATCTGTGTAGTAATATTATCTCAGCAAGCCATTTGCATTGCTAGTTATAGCCTAATGTTAGCTAGCTAACTAGCTAACATTGAACCTATTTGGTTACCTTTAGTTAGCTATGACAATCGGTTTGTATTGCTAGTACTCTATGGATTGGGATTATGGTTAATTGTTTAGCTAGCTAGCTACCTACATGTCTAAACAAAAGTATCCACTTTGCCAGATGATTACATGTCCCATCAAGTTAGCCAGGTGTGTCTGATGGGGATTACGGCTATCTACTGTATAATAATGCTAACATATTTGTGTCTGGAATTTGTCTTTCAGCATCAGTAGAGCACGTCTTACTCTCCTCCGCCAGTCATACAAGGAGAATGCCTCCCATCAAAAAGAGAGCTGTCCCAAGCAAGAACAGGTTACACCTGAAGCATGAGTGAAGGACAGTACTGTGACGGGTCAACATCCCACAGCTGGTTGGACTGGAGGATGGTACGGTGCTGGTGGAAAGCTATGGCTGGCAACAACACCTGGCTCTGTACTTCAGGCCGCTGACACAGATCAAGCAGTACCAGCACTTCAGGTGAATATCATTTTCATTGCATTGTATGAGGTTATTCTTCTTATCTAAACTTGGGAGGTGAATTGATGTTATGCAAGGTTGTAATGTCTTTTTTTTTTTCCTTCCTGATTTACATCTTCGATGCTCTGGAGCCTGGTGTTGTTGTCGCCAAGGAGCGTTCGGACTCAGTCGGGACCAGGTTTCAGCTGCTGCACATCGCTGACATCCTCCCTCCCGTAGATGGTCTGCTTGTACAAGCACCACCTGGACTGGACACAGCTAGACAAACTCATCTTTTTGAGAAGATCAGGGAGTTTTGTGACTAAGAGGCTATGTACATCACATGCCCTGCACCAAAGGCAAGGGCAGGACATCAACGGGATCTCCAAATGTAGATCCCTTTGTTCATTCGTGGTTCGGACGGACCAGTTCATCACTGGGTGAGAGTTCCCAGTCATCAGCGCTATCTGCAGTGCCTCTATAGACATTCACATCACTTTCTCCTGACATGTTGCTGCTACTATTTGTTTTTTTATCCTGCTGCTCAGCCACTTTTGCCCTCACTGTATGCATATAACTACCTCTATCACCAGTATCACTGATATTGTTATTAATATTGTTCTTGTACATACTGTATATTATTTTGTTCCTTCTCTACTGGCATTGACATTTGTTATTTTTTCTTTATATTGGCACTCTCTCTTTTTGATATTGCTACTATGCAAGTAACCATTTAGCTGTACTGTTTACACCTTCTGTAGATACCCATCCACTTAGCAAGATGTGGCTGGGGGTTATATCATTTCTTTCACATGACCCATCAATTTAGACAAGTGTGTCTGAGTAAGTGTCAACTAATATTTATAAAATATTTTTATCTGGACACGTTCTGTTTACCTGGAATACTATTTCCACCACTTTTAGTCTTAATCTTTATCACACTACATGACCTTTATCACATGGCCTCACGTGTGAATCCTTAAAGAGATGGGTGGGGCTAAGGCTTAAGAGGGTGTGAACAATGCTGAATGGGTGTAGACAAAAGAGCTCTCCAGTAGGTGAACCAAAATATTCTAGGGACATTTTCTCAAAAAGTGGAGTTACAAGTTAATCAATTTTCAAAGCATAATTACTTTCCCATTGTTCCTCAAATGCAGTGTATGATATACCATTTTGTAGCTCTGAGTCTCTACTTTTATCAAATGTAAAAACACAATTTACTACAGAAGATAGAATCAAGGCTGAATCATATGCTGAGCATATGTTGGCTGCTTTTCTATCACTCTGCGGTTCAACTCATCCAAAACCATCTCAATTGGTTTGAGGTCGGGTGATTGTAGACGCCAGGTCATCTGATGCAACACTCCATCACTCTCCTTGGTCAAATAGCTCTTACACAGCCTGGAGGTGTCTTTTTAGTCATTGTCCTGTCGAAAAACAAATGATAGTTCCACTATACGCAAACCAGATGGGATGGCGTATCACTGCAGAATGCTGTGGTAGCCATGCTGGTTAAGTGTGCCTTGAGTTCTAAATAAATCACAGACAGTGTCACCAGCAAAGCACCCCACACCATCACTCCTCCATGCTTCATGGTGGGAACCACACATGCGGAGATCATCCGTTCACCTACTCTGCGTCTCACAAAGACACAATGATTGGAACCAAAAATCTCAAATTTGGACTCATCAGACCAAAGGACAGATTTCCACAGGTCTAATGTCTATTGCACATGTTTCTTGGCTCAAGCAAGTCTCTTTGGTAGCGATTTCTTTGCAGCAATTAGACCGTGAAGGCCTGATTCACACAGTCTCCTCTGAACAGTTGATGTTGAGATGTGTCTGAGGTTCAGTTGACTCTAATGAACTTATCCTCTGCAGCAGAGGTAACTCTGGGTCTTCCTTTCCTGTGGCGGTCTTCATGAGAGCCAGTTTCATCATTGATGGTTTTTGCGACTGCACTTGAAGAAACTTTCTGATTTCTTCTTCGTGTCTTAAAGTAATGATGGACTGTCATTTCTCTTTGCTTATTTGAGCTGTTCTTGCCATAATATGGACTTGGTCTTTTACCAAATAGGACTTTATTCTGTATTCCACCCCTACCTTGTCACAACACAACTGATTGGCTCAAACTCATTAAGAAGGAAAGAAATTCCACAAATGAACTTTTAACAAGGCCACCTGTTAATTGAAATGCAGTCCAGGTGATTACCTCATGAAGCTGGTTGAGAGAATGCCAAGAGTGTGCAAAGTTGTCATCAAGGCAAAGGGTGACTACTTTGAAGAATCACAAATATAAAATATATTTTGATTTGTTTAACACTTTTAGCTACCACATGATTCCATACAGTATATACATATAACGTATGTATTTATATAAAGTATATAAAGTATGTATTTCGGGTATTTTATTAGGATCCCCATTAGTCATTGTAAAGGCAGCAGGTACTCTTCCTGGGGTCCACACAAAACATGAAACATTACATAATACACAATATGAATAGACAAGAACAGCTCAAGGACAGAACTACATACATTTAAAACATCACACATAGTCTACATTTCAGTACATACACACAACATATCTAGGTCAAAAAGGGGAGAGGCATTGTGCCGTGATGTGTTGCCTTTTCTGAGTTTTTAAACCAGGTTTGCTGCTCATTTGAGTCATCTGATATGGAAGGGAGTTCCATGCAATCATGGCTCTATATAATACTGTACTTTTTCTTGAATTTGTTCTGGATTTGGGGACTGTGGAAAAAAAAACTCGTAACATGTCTGGTGGGGTAAGTGTGTGTGTCAGAGCTGTGTGTGAGTTGACTATGCAAACCATTTGGAATTTTCTTATGAAAAGAAGAAGTGATGCAGTCAGTCTCTCCTCTACTTTTAGCTAAGAGAAACTGGCATGCATGGTATTGATATTAGCCCTCTGATTATAGTGAAGAGTAAGACGTGCTGCTCTATGTGCCAGCTGCAGCACCTGACCATATGACTGGGCAATAATCAAGATAAGATAAAACTAGACTCTGCAGGAGTTTGGTGTCAAAAAAGCAGAGCATCTCTTTATCACTGACAGACCATGTAAACATTATTAAAGTAACCAGTGTTCAATGACTCTTTGTACATAGGGCAAAGCAGTCTTTAAGGTGCAGGGTAGAGTACCTGGTGGTAGCTAGCTAGTAACAGTGACTAAGGTTCAGGGCAGGGTACTGGGTGGAGGCCGGCTAGTTTAACATTCTGATGGCCTGGAGATAGAAGCTGTTTAATTAACAGTGTCTCGCTCCCAGCTTTGATGCACCTGTACTGTTTCCTCCTTCTAGATGGTAGCGGGGTGAACGGACATTGAGGGAGAGGTTATTCTCCTGGCACCACTCCGCCGGGGCTCTCACCTCCTTCCTGTAGGCTGTCTCGTCATTGTTGGTAATCAGACCGACCACTGTTGTGTCGTCAGCAAACTTGATGATTTAGTTGGAGACTTGCGTAGCCACGCATGGATGAACAGAGAGTACATGAGAGGGCTGAGCACACACCCCTGTGGTGTTGTTGCTTACCTTCACTGCTTGGGGTCGGCCAGTCTGGAGTTGCACAGGGAGGGGTTCAGACCCAGGGCCTTGAGCTTAGTGATGAGCTTGGAGGGCACTATGGTGTTGAAGGCTGAGCTGTTGTCATATTTATCTTGTGCAGGTGGGATAGGGCAGTGTGCAGTACAACGGTGAATGCGTCGTCCGTGGATCTGTTGGGGCGGTATGTAAATTGTATGGGGTCTAGGTTGTCGGGTAAGGTGGAAGTGATATGGCCCTTAACTAGCCTTTCAAAGCACTTCACAATGAAAGAAGTGAGTGCTACGGGGCAATAGTCATTTAGTTCAGTTATATTCACTTTCTTGGGTACAGGAACAATGGTGAAGCAGGACACGATTAAAGAAATCGGTTGTGTTACTCATGGCTGGAATGAAAGCACCCAAGTAAATCTCCAGGACCGTTACCTGGGTTGAACAGCAGTAGTCATGTGGTGCAATTTTTTTTTTGAGGTTTGAAACAGTCCTGTTCAATGCATAGCAACATGCAGTGCCTTCCGAAAGTATTTACACCACTTATTCCACTTTTATTTTGTGTTACAAAGTGGGATTCAAATGTATTTAATATGCATTTTTTGTCAACGAGTTACACAAAATACTTTGTAATGTCAAAGTGGAAGAAAAATCAAAAATGTGTCAAAACTTAATTAAAAATAAAACACTAATATATCTTGATTAGATAAGTATTCAACCGCCTGAGCCAATATATGTTAGAATCACCTTTGGCAGTGACAACAGCTGTGAGTCTTGCTGGGTAAGTCTCTAAGAGCTTTCCACATCTGGATTGTGCAACGTTTGCCCATTATTCTTTTCAAGCTCTGTCAAATTGGTTGTTGATCATTGCTAAACAACTATTTTCAGGTCTTTCCATAGATTTTCAAGCATATTTAAGTCAAAACTGTAACTCGGCCACTCGGGGACATTCACTGTCTTCTTGGTAAGTAACTCCAGTGTAGATTGGGCCTTGTGTTTTAGGTTATTGTCCTGCTGAAAGGTGAATTAATATCCCAGTGTCTGATGGAAAGCAGATTAAACCAGGCTTTCCTCTAAGATGTTGCCTGTGCTTAGCTCAATCCCGTTTCTTTTTTATCCTGAAAAACTCCCCAGTCCTTAACGATTACAAGCATACCCATAACATGATGCAGTCACCACTATTCTTGAAAACATGGAGAGTGGTTCTCAGTAATGTGTTGTATTGGATTTGCCCCAAACATAACACTTTGTATTCAGGACAAAAGGTGAATTGCTTTGTCACATTTTTTACAGTGCCTTGTTAGTTGTTAGTTACTTAGTGCCTTGTTGCAAACAGGATGCATGTTTTGGAATATTTTTATTCAGTACAGGCTTCCTTCTTTTCACTCTGTCATTTAGGTTAGTTGTGGAGTAACTACAATGTTATTGATCCATCCTCAGTTTTCTCCTATTAAAGCAATTCAACTCTGTTACTGTTTTAAAGTCAGTATTGGCCTCATGGTGAAATCCCTACCAATAGGTGCCCTTCTTTGTGACTAATATGTGTTTGAAATTCACTGCTTGACTGATGGACCTTACAGACAATTATATGTGTGTACAGGGATGAGGTAGTCATTCAAAAATCATGTTAAACACTATTTTTGCACACAGAGTTATGTGACTTGTTAACCAATTTTTATTATTATGTGACTTGTTAACCAATGTTTTACTTTTGAATGTATTTAGGCTTGCCATAAAAATAAGAGGTTGAGTAGTTATTGACACAAGACATTTCAGCTTTTCATTAAAAAAAATAATAATTTGCAAAACAATTCCACATTCACATTATAGGATATTGTGTGTACACCAGTAATCGAAACATTCAGGATGTAACACAACAAAATGTGGAAAAAGTCAAGGGATTTCAATACTTTCTGAAGGCACTGTACATGTTAAATGATTGGCAACTGTGGTATGCTACAACTGTGCTACGTGGAGCTTCTTTGAAATAAATGCCAGTCAGCACTTATGCTCTAAATGTGAACCACATTGTTCCAACTTCCAACAGACACAATTGTACATGTTCATTTACGACATTTGAACTGGGCAGTTTTGTTTCTTATAAAAAAGGGGGGGAGCAGGGTGGTTCAATCTAAATCCAGTTAAATGCACACTGCAACTCAGCCACAGTGAGGGTAAACAAAGAACGCTGCTGGCTTCCTGAGTGTAGGACGTTTTTTCGGACAAAGGAGAATGTAGCCTATGTGGCGCAGAGAGAGGGAGGATGTGAGCTGAGTTGTTGGACGTTTGTTGTGGCTTCGAAAGTATTCTGTCACGTTCACATTGTATTCAGCAGTAGAATTCAACTGAAAAGAAAACAACGTTCAACTGACAATTAAGAGTTCATAGACTACTTTTTTTTTTAGTTACAAATAGTTAACAAATGCATTGGTTGTCTCAGTTAGCGCTGGATTTAATGCTACTAATTAAGACGTGAAATTAGTGAATGCACTCTTTATTCTTCAGCTTGTTCAGGAAAAGTAGGTAGCTGCTTACGTTCGATGAAGTAACAGGAAAGCCCTCATTTCCCAATGAAATCTTTGCACTCGTACTGTCTGAAAGTTGAATGTTTACACAGCAGATGCTGGTAGGGGTAAGCGACCAAAAGATAACCTCGTAGCTTAGCTCCTCTGATTGGACGAAAGAGGATTGTTTTAATGGAGATCTGACTGCAACAAAACCCAAAGCTGACGGCGAGTGTGACCCAATTCCACCAAGGAGTTACAGTAAAGTAGAGGTTCGCTCTCAATTGTCACTTTATTTTAGAAGTGGATCGAATGACTTCATTACATTTACATTTTAGTCATTTAGCAGACGCTTTTATCCAGAGCGACTTACAGGAGCAATTAGGGTTAAGTGCCTTGCTCAAGGGCACATCAACAGTTCTCATTCATTTCCCTTTTACATGGGTTTACAGTGGTTAAACTATTTGTTTTAGTTGTGTTAAGAGTCTTAGTTAGCATTGTCTTATTTTGCATAGTCTTATTTTCACATATAAAAAAAGATTTCTAAATAAAAATGTACACTGTGGCCAAAAGTATGTGGACACCTGCTCCATCTCGTTCAGAATCATGGGCATTAATCTGGAGTTGGTCCCCCGTTTGCAGCAATAACAGCATCCACTCTTCTGGAATGGCTTTCCACTAGATGTTGGAACATTGCTGCGGGGACATGCTTCCATTCAGCCACAAGAGCATTAGTGAGGTCGGGCACTGATGCTGGGCGATTAGGCCTGGTTCGCAGTTGGCATTCCAATTCATCCCAAAGGTGTACAGCTATTTTCAGGTTTCTCCAGAGATGTTTGATCGGGTTAAAGTCCGGGGTCTGGCTGGGCCACTCAAGAACATTCAGAGACTATGGTCGTTGTACTGCTGGTTCGCCCCAGTCTTGAGGTCCTGAGTGCTCTGCAGCAGGTTTTCATCAAGGATTTCTCTGTACTTTGCTCCATTCGTCTTTCCCTCAATCCTGACTAGTCTCCCAGTCGCTGCCACTGAAAAGCATCCCCACAGCATGATGCTGCCACAATCACGCTTCACTGTAGGGATGGTGCCAGGCTTCCTCCAGACACGCATGACACTTGGCATTCAGGCCAAAGAGTTCAATCTTGGTTTCATCAAACCAGAGAATCTTGTTTTTCATGGTCTGAGAGTCTTTCGGTGCCTTTTGGCAAACTCCAAGAGGGCTGTCATGTGCCTTTTTTTCATCAGGCCACTCTACCATAAAGGCCTGATTGGTGGAGTGCTGCAGAGATGGTTTTCCTTCTGGACGATTCTCCCATCTCCACAGAGGAACTCTGGAGCCATGTCAGGGGGTGACAATCGGTTTCTCGGTCACCTCCCTGACCAAGGCCCTTCTCCCTCGATTGCTCAGTTTGGCTGGGTGGCCAGATCTAGGAAGAGTCTTGGTGGTTCCAAGGAGCCACTGTATTCTTGGGGACCTTCAATACTGCAGACATTTTTTGTTACCCTTCCCCAGATCTGTGCTTCGACACAATCCTGTCTTGGAGCTCTACGGACAGTTCCTTTGACCTCATGGCTTAGTTTTTGCGTTGACATGCACTGTCAACTGTGGGCCCTTTATATAGACAGATGTGTACCTTTCCAAATCATGTCCAATCAAGTGAATTTTCCACAGGTGGACTCCAATCAAGTTGTAGAAACATGTAGAAACAGGATGATCAATGGTAACACCATGCACCTGAGCTCAATTTTGAGTCTGATTTTAAAGGGTCTGAATACTTATGTGAATAAGGTATTTGGTCAAATAAAAATAAGAAATGTTTTTTAGAATAAGGCTGTAATGTAACAAAATGTGGAAAAAGTCAAGGGGTCTGAATACATATCGAAAGCACTGTATATATCCTATATGATGAAACAAACAATCAACAGCCTCTTTTGTTCTGTAACTTTTGATGGTTCCCCCTAGCCTGGTCTCATACTGGTATGACACCAAATGAATACGGAGGGGAGTTTGCTAAAGCACGAAACAGACTGGAACACCAGTCTAGGATCCCACTGCCAGGATGTCTTGATTAAAATGGTTAATTTATATGGGGTGTGTTCTTGTCTACACAGGTACAATGGCTCCCTACCCAACGGAGACAGGGGGAGGCGGAAAAGCCGCTTTGCACTGTGCCGGAGACCCAAGGCCAGCGGGGTGAAACCCAGCACAGTGCACGTGGCGTGCACACCTCAGGCAGCCAAGGTAGGAGCTAGGAAACGGTCATACGGTATGCTGGAATTTAAGACTTCTTTCTGTAATCGTAGAAACGCTCTTATACAATGTAATGTATGCTTGATTAAAAAACAAGCTTCTCTCTATAAGAGGCATTATATCTCCACTCAGAACGAGGGCACCTGAAGTAAATGTAATTGGTAATGACATCATCCGGCTACTCCTAACATCAAACTTTTCCCTCACCACCTGCAGGCCATCAGCAACAAGGACCAGCACAGTATCTCCTACACTCTGTCCCGGGCCCAGACGGTGGTGGTGGAGTACACTCATGACAGCAATACAGACATGTTCCAGGTGAGTGTGTCCTCAGCGTGTCCTCACTGCTCAAGTCAAGCCTGGTCCCAGATCTGTTGTGCTGTCTTGCCAACTCATGGTCGACTGTGTGATCACGCTCTCTGTAGCCGATGTGAGTAAGACTATATAACTTTAACTAATAAATGGCATGAAAACGATAGAAGACTTGGCTAACAGGGAACAATCTTAGTGAAAGCACTAATGGTTGAGAGACCACATAAAGAGGAGACAAGGAAAGGAAGCCATTTGAGTACTGAGACATAGAACACATATCTGGGATTCCTAAAGCTAATCTAAATAAAGAACGGAATCAGTTTAGTTACTATATATGCCTCTCTAAAAAAAACATTGCAAGAAAATTACTTAAGCTAAAAGGAGTATACACTGATAATTCATATACCTCTTCCCTTCTATCCCAGATTGGGCGTTCCACAGAGAGCCCCATAGACTTTGTGGTGACGGACACGGTGCCTGGCAGCCAGCAGAGCCACGGGGGGGAGGGCCAGACCCAGACCCAGCCTATCCAGAGCACCATCTCGCGCTTCGCCTGCCGCATCATCTGCCAGCGGAGCCCGCCGTACACCGCTCACATCTACGCCGCCGGCTTCGACTCCTCCAAGAACATCTTCCTGGGGGTGAGTTGGTGATTGTGATGAAAACGAAATAGCTGCCATATAATTAGGATAGAAATACTACTAATATGATATACTGTTCCTCTGTAAGCATTTGCAATTAGCATGCATGATACAATGATGTTTAGAAGTCATAATATCACCTTGAAAGAACTATGAACTATTAGAACTAAAAGTATTGCACGCATATCTCTGAAACTCTCCTATTCTACTTTCTATCCCTTCTTTCCCCCAGGAGAAGGCAGCCAAGTGGAGGACACAGGAAGGACAGATGGACGGGCTGACCACTAATGGCGTGCTGGTGATGCACCCTCGCCACGGCTTCACACAGGACTCCAAGCCGGGCGTGTGGAGAGAGATCTCTGTCTGTGGCAACGTCTTCACCCTCAGAGAGACCCGCTCTGCCCAGCAACGGGGCAAGATGGTGGGTAGCTAGTAGACACATACACAGACACAAGCATGCACACAAGCACACATGTACACACACGGATGCGTGCGCACACATGAAGTAACAAGCACTAACATGTGTAGATGTTCACGCACACACTCCTGTGCAGTCTCATTGAGAGATTCTACTCCCTGTCAGCCGTGCCTTGCCATTATTTTGCAGGGACATTGTTTTAAGAAGCTGTTTCTGAAGCCTTAAATACTGCACTAACTGAATGGAAGCCACCAGCTAATATCCCCAATTCTCACACTAACTTGGAAAAATGTATCTCTGGAACCATTTTTCAGGACATAGACTCTACCGTCCTCCAAAATGTTATTTTTGTGTAACTTCATTAAGCCATTGAACAACAGCTCTGTGATATGAGCAGATGGGACATCTTAACAAATTAATTAGTTATCTCACTTGTACAGAATAGTCTGGTTGGAGGTCTCTGTTTCTCAAGCACAGAAATCGGACTCTGATTTATTATGTGATACAGTAGGTCTGTTATGTCACTGATAATAATCTCCCCTGGGAAACCCTGACTCTAGACTTTTAAGTTCCATCCCTTCCTCCCAGAGACCACACAGTCAGTTTGGAAGATTTCAGTGTGTCAGAGGAATTCTCATAGGAATACCCCCCCCCCCCCTTCCTCACCGTCATTTTGGGAGGAATGACTGAGAGTCTGAGACATGCTGTTATTATGATTATGATGTGGTTTGGCCTTTAGACTTTAAAACTGAGGCACGAGAACGGCCAGGGAAGGGGGAGAGGAAATGCAGAGAGCTGATGAGAGGAAGGGATGCTGGTTCAATGGGTTTAGTCACAGCAGGTCTGCACACTGTCTGAAACAAAACCAAGATTTCTTTGATCTATTATTGAGGTACATATTGAAGGCCAATAATACAGGACGATGCTCAATATAATATACTTACAGTATCTCTCCTCACTCCAAACAAATGAAAAGCACTACGTTAAGTCCCTTAATGGAGAACCCAGGATCCCACCTTCACCCCACAGCTATTAAATGTGGCATCCGTAGGTTGCCGTCTACTGGACCGTTGACACATTTAATCAAGGCAGACTGCAGAGCAACTCCATGTGGAGCATGTGTTTGTATTGTGTCTGTTAATATCTTGCCATCTCTTTGCTAATATTTCTGTGTCTCTTGTCCTCACCTCTCTCCCATTGCAGGTGGAGAGCGAGAGCCAGGAACTGGTGGATGGCTCGCTGATCGACCTGTGCGGCGCCACCCTCCTGTGGCGCACGGCCGAGGGCCTCTCGCGCACTCCCACCGTGAAGCACCTGGAGGCCCTGAGGCAGGAGCTGAATGCCGGGCGGCCCCAGTGCCCCGTGGGTTTCAACACCCTGGCCTTCCCCAGCCTCCGCCGCAAGGAGATCCTGGATGAGAAACAGCCCTGGGCCTACCTCCGATGCGGCCATGTGCACGGCTACCACGCCTGGGGAGGCCAAGGACGGGAGCCCGAGGATGAGGTGGTGGAGGTGGGCCGTGAGAGGGAGTGCCCCATGTGCCGAACCAGGGGGCCATATGTACCGTTATGGCTGGGGTGTGAGGCGGGGTTTTACTTGGACGCGGCACCGCCCACACACGCCTTTAGTCCGTGTGGTCATGTGTGCTCGGAGAAGACAGCGGCGTTCTGGAGCCAGATCCCGCTGCCACACGGCACGCACACTTTCCACGCCGCGTGTCCGTTCTGCGTGCAGCAGCTGGCCGGCGAGAGCGGCTACCTCAGACTCATCTTCCAAGGGCCCTTGGACTAGATAATGGACAGCGGTCTCCTCCCAAACCCCAACTGACGCTTCACAACTACCAGGGTTGTGATCATTAAGGCACACAACCGAAAACATCTTAAAACATTTTGCAACAGAAAATGAACATTTTAGTTTCTTATTGGACAAATCCAGGTAGTCCCTCACTGTTTCAGACAGTTTTCTTCTGTTTGGTGGCTAATGAACATGACCCAAGACCCCAACTGACGCTTCACAACTACCAGGGTTGTGATCATTAAGGCACACAACCGAAAACATCTTAAAACATTTTGCAACAGAAAATGAACATTTTAGTTTCTTATTGGACAAATCCAGGTAGTCCCTCACTGTTTCAGACAGTTTTCTTCTGTTTGGTGGCTAATGAACATGACCCAAGGGCCATTAAATAACCAAGTGAATGGTGGAAAAACAGCTTAAAGGACTGTTAAACATTTCTTAACTTAAATATTTTGGAGAGCTACGGAATACTTTTTTGCTTTTTTTCCAAGTGACCTTTTTTCTAGCAGTGCTGTTTTCGATACTATAATTCTATTTTTATGTTAACAATAAAAAAGCGCTACAGTATATGCTAACACAGAAAACTCTTCCACAGGTGCAGATTTGTAATGTTCTGATGCAAAATCCATTGTGAGGCTGTGTGTGTGTGGCTTGACGTTTATAGTCGTTTCTTTTTCTATCTGAAACTTATGAGGCAATTGTAGCAGAAACAAGCATACTTTGTAATGCTAGCTACTGTTTTGGAATGACCTCCTTTTTCTTAGACATGAAGACCCATGTTGTTAAACTAGGCCTCAATATTTGGCGATTGCATAAAAAAAGTGCTTATGGCCTTGTACCTTTTTTACCATGAATCCCAACATGTACTCTATCTTAATGCTATCAATCACCACATCAACACGTAGGTATAAGGTGGTATTAGCAGTGGAAGAATTACATAATACAAAATAATATCACTTTTCTCTCTGTGTACCCTTCTGAACAAGGACTGGAGAAACAGATCTATGAATTGACTGATGGAAACTTGTTGACAATGACACATATCTGAATGTCCAGACTGTGTTCAAAGCAAGTGATCAGTTTTTTTTTTTCAATTGAAGTGTGGCCCTAAACACATTGACTTTTCAGATGGTATGAAAGTTTTCCCCTCTCATCTTCCATGTGTACCTGCATTCAGTGTGTATATAATATTTATGTTTATGTTTGTGTGTATGTTACTTTACCCATGTATCGTCTTCTGATCTTAATTTACGCAGTGATTTGTACCCCAATTTGAGTAATGTGTGAGAGCTTATTTTCTTTACCGTTCAACCAACTTACATTCATGTTTCACCAGTTTGTTCTGCTTTATATCTTCTTGATCGCCTGATGCCTTTATACAGGATGTTGAGTATTATTTCTGCAAAGAGGGTTGCTGTTGCAGACAACAGATTTTTTTTACCAATTGGAAACAATAAAAGTTAAAAGCTTTTAAATTGTTCACATTTGTGTGAGTGCTCTCTTTTTCCAGTCCACTGTTGGAATCCAAGATCATCAATCCACACTGGACAGAACTCATGTATACTAGATATTTGGTTTATTTAGCTAAAATAAATAAGATATGCAATAACATTCACCCTATTATACACAGTATTCATTTGGATTGACAGTACTAGCTAGTTCACATAAAAATGATTTATAAGTAGTAGGTTGGAGATGGGCAACTATATTTGTATTTTTTTTAGGAACTCTCAACTTACTTAATAATAGAATACACAAGTTGCAATTTCTAAATTTGGTTGCGTATCAGCAGTCACTCAAATAGCCCAAGTCAGCTAAACGTTTTTTGATTGGTAAGTTACTCTAGCGGCCAGCTATCTAAACTTGTAGTAAGCATGGGTGAATTACCGACCGGGGTGGGGCCCATTGATCATCAGTTATCATATTAAAAACTGCAAACATTTGCCTTCATCCTATGGCAAAATGACACAACAGTGGTAGGCCTTATCACCGACAACGACGAGACAGCCTATACGGAGGAGGTCAGAGACCTGTCAGTGTGGTGCCAGGACAACAACCTCTCCCTCAATGTGAGCAAGACAATGGAGCTGATCATGGACTACAGGTTAAAGGTGGGCCGAACAGGCCCCCATTAACGTCAACAGGGAGTGGGTCGGGAGTTAAGTTCCTTAGTGTCCACATCACCAACGAACTATCATGGTCCAAACACACTAAGACAGTCGTGAAGAGGGCACGACAATACCTTTTCCCCCTCATGAGACTGAAAAGATTTGGCATGGGTCCCCAGATCCTCAAAAGGTTCTACAGCTGCACCATCGAGAGCATCCTGACCGGTTGCATCAACGCCAGGTATAGTAACTGCTCGGCATCTGAACGTAAGGCGATACAGAGGGTAGTGCTTACGGCCCAGTACATCACTGAGACCAAGCCTCCTACCATCCAGGACCTATATACTAGATGGTGTCACAGGAAAGCCCAAAAAATTGTCAAAGACTCCAATCACCAAAGTCATAGACTGTTCTCTTCTACCTCACGGCAAGCGGTACCGGAGCGTCAAGTCTAGGACCAAAAGGCTCCTTAACAGCTTCTACCCCCAAGCCATAAGACTGCTGAACAATTAACCAAATGGCCACCGGATCATTTCCATTGAGCCCCCCCATTTGTTTTTTACACTGCTGCTACCCGCGGTTGATTATCTATGCGTAAACACTTCACCTCTACCTTCATGTACAAATTACCTTGACTAACCTGTACCCCCGCACATTGACTCGTTAACGGTACCCCCTGTATATAGCCTTGTTATTGTTACTTTATTGTGTTACTTTTTATAATTTTGTTACTTTAGTTTATTTGGTAAATATTTTCTTAACTCTTTCTTGAACTGCACTGTTGGTTAAGGGCTTGTAAGTAAGCATTTCACTGTAAGTCCTACACATGTTGTATTCAGCGCATGAGGGGGCGGCAGGTAGCCTAGTGGTTAGAACCAGTAACCGAGAGGTTGCTAGTGGGGTGGCAGGTGGCCTAGTGGTTAGCCTAGTGGTTAACCGAGAGGTTGCTAGATTGCTAGATCAAATCCCAGAGCTGACAAGGTAAACACCTGTCATTCTGCTCCTGAAAAAGGCAGTAAACCCACTGTCATTGTAAATAAGAAATTGTTCTCAACCGACTTGCCTAGTTAAATAAAAAATATGACAAATAAAGTTTGAAATGTGTAGAACTGCAGGAAATAAGCTGTAAAACTGCACATTTTTCTCTCCACCCTATGGCAAAATTAGTAGAATTTCATGAAATGAGTCATACAATTGCAAAATTTTCTCTCTGCCCCATGGCTAAATGTGTAGAATTGCAGCAAACTTGCTTTAAAACTGCACCATTTTCTCTACACCCCATAGCAAATGTGTAAAATTGCAGGAAATTAACTTTACATTTTTTGTATCTCTTCACTCACATGTGGGGGGCCACTAAAATGTTTTGCTTGCAAGGTGGGGAGGGGGTGTATGGATGTGGGTACGCAGACCCACGCCAAGGGCCACTGCAGCCCTTCATGGCCCTCACGCCCATCCCTGCAGTAAAGTACGTTGTAACAGTGTGCTGTGACGAAATTGACTGCATCGTTATGCACGAAAGAACTCGAAGAAGAGTGTTCGCGCAGTGCATCCTGGTTACGGTACCGGCGGCGGTGGTTTGCTTGATGTTTTCTCCTGGTTCGTCTAATGTTTGCGTGATGGTGGAAAGAAGAATCAAGAACTAATGTGTTTCTAACAACAGGTACCAGACATGACGCATCTTCTTTTTGTCTGCTCTTCAGAAAAAGCTCAGCGGTCATGTATTTGTGTGGACTGCTTCCGTCTCTGTTTGGCTGTCGGGCTAGCATTTTGCTAGCTTCGATTATCAGTCTACGTGTAACCAGCTGGTCTCTTCAGGTCGCTGCAGTCGTGGGTAGCTACTCGAATATCGATGCTCGAAGAGTTGATCGTATCTCGTCTGTAAAGAGTAATTAGAAAAATGGTCAATGACGGTTAAAGTTGCCGCATGACGGGGAAATGTGAATGTGGACGGCGGTGTTTAATATTTAGCTATAGTAGCTAACGTTACCTACTTAGCTAACTAGAGTTATCGTGCCATCTTGTTCCCCACCTGAGATAGTTAAGGCGCTGCAGTTGTCTAGCAGTGTGGTGAGGCAAACACCTCTCTTCTCAGTTATCTAGCTATTAAAAAAGTGAAATAACTAACGCTAACTAGGTTAATGTAAGTTAAAACTGTCATCTGATCAGATAAGTTACCCAGCTAACGTTGGTTAATTGACCACATCATCATCCCTGGTGGAGTTGGAACATTATCTGAATCGCAGAAATAGCTGACTATATTTTCTTGACATTTTGAATAGTACAGTTTTGATCCATATAGCTAGCGAATTTAGGCTGACTGTAGCTGTCCATTAAGTTAGTTAGCAAGCTACATGCGTTAACATTTGACGTTGTTGAAATAGGCAGCTACGATGTCATTGCCCAATGACGTGTTCAGTGTCTTGTGATGCGCGTGACGTTGGTGTAAATCAGTCATATGACAGACGTAATATATCTATGTCTCTGGTTTTCTAAGTTCACCCTGCATTCGATAATGTATGTTACTGAAACTGACAGCACATCGATATTGTCAGGAGCTGATTGTAGCCTAGGCACCTGCCCACCTTTCACCCTAATCTTTTCAACAGACAGATTAGACAACAAAGGGTCTTCGCTCCTGTAGGCAGTTAATCATAGTCTGTTGCTTACACAACACTGTCTTCTAGTCTGATTATATTGGTTAACATAGGCCCTGTTCTAGGCACCCTCTACCTTAACCACCAATGATGAATTACTTTGAATTTGATCATTCAGTTTAGGTAGACTGGGCTAGTTATGCAGACAAAGCAATAACTGAATCAATACACAGAGGAAGTGAGTCAAAAGGCATCGCTTTCCTCATCTGCTCAAATGCACCTCTGAGCCAGAATTGTCTGAGCATCAATACATCTGCACTTTCACTTCTGCTTCACACTAGTGACTTGTGACAATAACTGAGTCATTGCCGTGCACAGAAAAATGGGCTGACTTTTGAATGGATTGACTACCGACACAAGTTTTCTATGGCCCTATTTTCAATGCCATTGGACCTAAGAACTCTGCAGATGGTCCGGTTTAGTGCTTGTTATTTTGTTACCGCAAGCATGAATGTTTAGGCTATGTCTTTGTATTGATACTCTCTGACTCAGTGCTATGTTTGCTAACTCAGCTAGCCTCCGTGGAGAGGTGCACCGATGCCATGGCCTCCCACAGCTCCTCCCCAGTGCCTCATCCCAGCAGTGGTGGCAACGAGGGGATCTTCCGGAAGGACAGGGACTCTTCCTCACGACACTACAGGCCCGTCCACTCCCTGCCCGACGTCTGCCCCAAGGAGCCCACGGGTAAAGAACTAGCCTACATTTATGGTTGGCCAGCAGTCTTACAAGATTAATATCTATAAAGGTTCATCTTGTGTCACTGTTGATCAACCATATGCTGACTTCAGTCCTATTTTCTACCCCTCTCCCAAAGTTTGCACTTGTACACTCTCCCTCATGGATTTAAAAGGAATGGACTGGTGTAAGGCACTCCCTCCAGCCATTCTTGCACCAATACAAAGCTTTTAAATGCATTAACGGAAGTGAAATAGTGCACACCTCTTGGTGAAGGGTAGTAGAGAATTGGTAGCCTCAGTAAGAGCGCATCGGTGAGGATAGTGGGTCAGGCTAGAGAATTGGAGCGCAACCATGGAATGCATCTCAAGATGCATTAAATGTTTTATTACTGCTGAAGGTTTCTACTGACTACATTTCCCACGTGCCCTTTCAGGCGAGGCAGCCCGGGGGCTGTGCGAGGGCCCGTCGGTGGTGGCCAACCAGGAGAGGTGGACGGTGTACAACTCCAAGGTGAACCTTCCAGCCGCGCTGAACGACCCACGGCTGGCCAAGAGGGAGTCTGACTTCTTCACCAAATCCTGGGGCCTGGACTTTGCCGAGACAGAAGTCATGCCCTCCTTCTACCTCCCCAACATCACAAAGGAACACTTTGGCCCCTACCTGCAGGAAACAGCTCAGGTAACCAACACACCCTGCTGCCCCTGTCATTCAGTTTGAATTATTCAGTAGATTGGACAGAAGTAGAGGCCACTGTCTGGCTTGGGTTGTGTTCATTAGGGCATGCAACAGAAAACACTTAAAAACATGTTGCAATGGAAAATAAAAATGTGCATTTCTTATTGGGCAAATCCAGATAGTCCCTTCCAGTTTGTCTGTTTGGTGCCTGATGAACACAGTCCAGGTGTCAAATCCTCTTTCTATTGTTTGAATGTAATGAACATGGCCTTTTAAGCTATTTCTAAGACTTTGTCCTCTTCCCTTTACTCATGGTCGAAATAGCACGAAGAAAATGTATCCACTATAATTAAACTGTATAAGCTATTAGGCCTAAACTAAATTGTGTCTGTGTTTCTCTGTAGAGGGAGAAAATCCATGAGCGATGCAAGAATATCTGTCCCAACAAGGATGAGCTGGATGCTGTCTCCAGCATCACAAACAACCACGGTATGCAATATTAAACAGCTCTGCACCATAATGACTGGGGCCTACAGTATCTATTCTGGACCATACGGACAAATCAATCTTATTTGTTTTGTCAAATATCAAATTTCCTTTCAGTGTTGAAGTGAGTTGATTCAACTAATGTGCTCTTTCACTTTCTCTTCTTCGTAGACAAATCAAGAACGGAGTTGGAGCAGGTGCCCAAGGTAATTACTTCCTCTTGTTTTGTGTTGTATCCGTGTGAGTTGTGGGGATTTCTAGAGCCCTATTGAACCGTTTTGTCCCCTTGATTCGACTGTATGCTTTCATGATCCTCAATCGGTCATTAATACCGTAAACGTTTTTTTATATCATATATTTTTAATTGTATTAATATCTCCCATGTCTAGACAGAGCAGCACACATAATATTTTGTTCTGGATTCCAAAATGAATATTTGCCTGATGTCTGGCTTAAACAGATCTTCATGAAGCCTGACTTTGCACTAGACGACCCAACGACCTTTAACGCGGTCCTACCATGGTCCCACTTCAACAGCGCTGGGCGGAAGAGCAGCAGGGACATGGCATCGTCACGGTTACTACAGGAAAAGGTGAGCCGGCGACAATTTGAACAATTGTCATGTCCTGCGTTGTTTCATTGCTTCACCGTCATGTTTCCTGTTGTTGGCTTCTCCCTCTCTCCATCCCTCTCTTTCTCAGCTGAGCCACTACCTCGACGTGGTGGAGGTGAGCATCGCGCGCCAGATCTCCCTGCGCTCCGAGGCCTTCTTCCACGCCATGTCCTCCCAGCACGAGCTCCAGGACCGCCTCACCGAAACCGCCCGCGCCGTGGCAGTCCTCCGGGGCCGCACGGCCGCCATCGAACGCATCATGTGCGAAGGCCCGCTGCGGGCACTGCGGCAGGCGTTGACGCGCTCCAACTGCGCGCGGCTGCACAACAAGCTGAAGCTGATGGCGGCGGTGCATCAGAGCCAGCCCACTGTGCAGCTGCTGCTCTCCACCTCGGAGTTCGTTGGGGCCCTGGAGCTCATCGCCACCACCAAGGAGGTGCTGCAGCAGGAGCTGCAGGGGATACACAGCTTCAGGTGGGGGGGGGTGTGTCTAGCATGTTTGGGTTACGTACTCAGATCTATCGACGCTCACAGTGGTGACACTTGTCTGATTTAAATGCGCTGACGCTCATATGAGACAAACAACATACAACAAATCATAGTAAGCAGCAGTCCACGACAACTATTTATTGTGAGTAAGCTTGAAGCACAAATACAGCGTGGTTGCAGAGCTGTATCATGCTGAAAGTTTCAAATACACTCCACTTCTAGTCAGAATACTTTTCACAGAGTTTCATGTCAATATAAGTCATTTTAAACACGAGTCCCATAGTGAACTACTCTGTGTATTCAGAGTGTGGCCTTTGGACCCTGTGACGTCTCCTGTCTCCCCCCCCCCCTGCAGACACCTGGGCTCGCAGCTGTGTGAGATGGAGAAGCTGATAGACAAGATGATGGTGGAGGACTTTAGCATGTACTCCAGGAGTGACCTCAGCAGGAGTCTGGAGGAAAACGGACAGGTCATGGAGAAGGTCTGTACCATTGAGATGAAAAAATATAAACAATGTTTACATTTGAATTAAGGTATGGTTTGAACTCTATAGGTTGAGTTCAACCATAAATGGAAAATGTTGAGAATGTGTAGATGTAGTTGGAGCACCAAACTGAGGTTGTATTTTGTCACAGTGCTCACTGTTCTCACAGATGCAATACAAACGTTCAGTCTCAATAAAGGTGGGTCTGACTCTTCCGAACAAGTTTGCTACTTGGAATCAAGTGAATAAAAATGGCACATTTTGGGTACTCTTGTATAGATTGTTCAGATCAGAGGAAAACATCAATATGTTGATCTCTTCAATCATCAGCCAAATTTACATTTCAGTAGCACAATTGGCAATTGCCTTTTTGTTATTATGGGTATGGTAACTTTGAATGACTCTGAAGGGGATTTTAATTATCCCCGTTATGTGGAAATCGTTGTCTTAATTGGTTTGAAATATGAATCTCTTTGTTTATTTTAATTGATGAATTGGTGTCTTATCATAATTGATCTCTTGAAGTGAAGAATTACTCTGATTGGAGTTATTGGGTTTTATAGTATTGCTCACTCTGTGTGTGCGTGTGTGTGTGTGGTGTGTGTGTGTGTGTGTGGTGTGTGTGTGTGTGTTTGGGGGGGTGGGGGGGAGACAGGACAGGCTGGAGTCTTTGGTGTTTGGTTTGCTCAGGCAACGGAAGCTGGATTTTCTGGACATCTACAGCGACGAGATGATCCTAGCAGCCAAAAGCATCGTCACACAGGTAAGAGACCAGACATAAAAAGTATCAAAGAACAGACTTATACTTCATGATCAAAAACATTTATGGTGAAATTGGGAAAGGGGTTTTGACATGTTAAGAGTATTTCCCAAACCTCTCCTCCAGCACCCCCTCCGAGTTCCACTTCTTTGGTCTATTCCTGAACTAGCACACCTGTATCAAACAAGAAATACATTTTGAGTTGGTAAAACAGATATGGAAAGTAACATACTCTTATCCCACAGTCTGTTGTCGACTCGGTGTCGCAGATTGAAGAAATCGACACTGACATCGTTACAAAGTGAGTAGTACAGCTAGATATACATTGAATGCGTTTGTAATTGCTTGAGCACATTGAGCTGCTGGTAATATCTACCGAATGCACTGGAGGTGTTGTCAAAATATGGCCTGGTGTTCTGAGAATCCTTCCTCAACAAAGGAAAGGAAGCTAAACCAGTTGGGTATGGTTGTCTTAACAACAACAATGAGTTAGACTGTGTTAATCTGTCATCCTGCCATTGAAAGGAGCGCTTGGAATATGACGCGAGGGCTGTGAAACCGATCTGGGTGTGGAAATCTAATTATGAGGGCGTAACGTTAGATTGTCAGATAAACGTATTGTTTAGGACAGGGCTCTTCAACAGTCGGCCCACTGGCCAAATTCTGCCTTCGGATCATTTGATTTGGCCCCGCAAGTTTTTTAGTTTTTTTTTGCTATTGAATTTTCATTGTTGCATAAATAGAGAGACAGACAGTGCCTTCGGAAAGTATTCAGACCCCTTGACTTTTTCCAGATTTTGTTACGTTACAGCCTTATTCAAAAATGTATTCAATAAATACAAATCCTCAGCAATCTACACACAATAACCCATAATGACAAAGCAAAAACTGTTTTTTAGACATTTTTGCTAACAAATACATTTTCTTTTTTTTTTTCAAATAACTTATGTAAATAAAGTATCAGACCCTTTGTTATGAGACTCGAAATTGTGCTCAGGTGCATCCTGTTTCCATTGATCATCCTTGAGATGTTTCTACAACTTCATTGGAGTCCACCTGTGGTAAATTCAGAGTGGACATGATTTGGAAAGGCAGACACCTGTCTATATAAAGGTCCCATATTTGACAGTGCATGTCAGAGCACAAACCAAGCCATGGTGTCAAAGGAATTGTCCGTAGAGCTCTGAGACAGGATTGTGTCGAGGCACAGATCTGGGGAAGGGTACCAAAAAATGTCTTGCGGCATTAAAGGTTCCCAAGAACACAGTGGCCTCCATCATTCTTAAATGGAAGAAGTTTGGAACCAACAAGACTCTTCCTAGAGCTGGCTGCCTGGCCAAACTGAGCAATCGGGGGAGAAGAGCCTTGGTCTGGGAGGTGACCAAGAACCTGATGGTCACTCTGACAGAGCTCCAGAGTTCCTCTGTGGAGATGGGAGAACCTTTTAGAATGACAACCATCTTCTCTTTGGCCTGAATGCCAAAATTCTCTGGTCTGACGAAACCAAGATTCACGCCTGAATGCCAAGCGTCACGCCTGGAGGAAACCTGGCACCATCCCTACGGTGAAGCATGGTGGTGGCAGCATCATGCTGTGGGGATGTTTTTCAGCGACAGGGACTCGGAGACTAGTCAGGATCAAGGGAAATATGAAAGGAGCAAAGTACAAAGATATCCTTGATGAAAACCTCTTCCAGAGCGCTCAGGACCTCAGAATAGGGTGAGCGTTCACCTTCTAACAGGACAACAACCTTAAGCACACAGCCAAGACAATGCAGGAGTAGAACATCTCTGAAGAGACCTGAAAATAGCTGTGCAGCAATGCTCCCTAGCCAACCTGACAGTGCTTTAGAGGATCTGCAGAAAATTTGAGAAACTCCCCAAATACATGTGTGCCAAGCTTGTAGTATCATACCCAAGAAAACTTGAGGCTGTAATCACTGCCAAAGCTTCTAAAACAAAGTACTGAGTAAAGGGTCTGAATACTTATGTAAATGTGCTATTTCAGTTTATTTTTAATACATTTGCAAAAGTGTCTAAACCAGTTTTGGTTTTATCATTATGTGGTATTGTGTGTAGATTGAGGGGGGGGGGGAAACTATAATCAATTTTAGAATAAGGCTGTAACGTAAAAAAAAAACGTGGAAAAAGTCAAGAGGTTTGAATACTTTCCGAATGCACTTGATCGTCTCCCAATTGAATCAAGGTTTGAAATTAAATCTTGGAATTTGGTCAGTTTTTATTTTTGTACTTTTCTATCTGCTATGTTGTTAAAGTTTATCATCACAATACCCCTGGGTCGTATTCACTAGACACCAACTGGAAGAACCTGAATATGTCCCATAACCGATTAACCCTATTCTCAACCGGCTGGTAGAGCATGTTTTGACAATAGATTTAGAAGTGGATATGAACAAAACATTTTATTTAAATTTGATTGGTCAACTTCCCAGCCCTCCTGCATCAATTAAAGCCAAACATTGGATTTTCCTGTGTGTGCATGCGTACGTACATACATATACAGTTGCAAGAAAAGGTTTGAACCCTTTGGAATGACCTGGATTTCTGCATTGATTACTCATAAAATGTGGTCTGATCTTCATCTGTCACAATAATACACAATCTGACTAAACGAATAAAACGCAAGCAGTTGTACTTTTACATTTTTTTATTGAAGACAAGAACCTCCTCTTTCTGTTGCAAAACATTTTGATATGGTTTGCACTAATGAATACAACCCTTCTCTCTGCTTCTGGTTGGTCAGGCTGGCAGACCAGATGCGTCTGATGACCTTCCCCCAGTGGTTTGAGCTGCTGAAGTCCGTCTTTGAGAACTTCATTCTCTTCCTGAAGAGGATCAAGGTGAGGATCATACTTTATTAAAATACAATCCCGGTCGGTTAGATTGAATCAAAATGGGATTTATGGAATTGTCCTCTTGCTGAATAGAATACTTGAAGAAAGTGTATTTAGAGGTAAAGAAAATGAAAGGTAGTTAGATGTCTTGCTATATAAATTGGCATGGAAGAATATAACACTTTCGCATTTGTTATTTTGGCAGTGTCTACACATTTTTCTTTGGTTGACGTGCAAACCAGCTGTTTAAAGTGCATTACTTTACTGGCCCGTTGTAGGACTCGAAGTTGATGATCTGTGCCTTTTTATTTATCTGGTGTAGTTAGCAAGGTTGGGGTCAACTCCATTTCAATTCAAGAAGTACACTGAAATACCAATTCTCTTCAATGCTTTTCAATAAGGGAAATTTCTCATTGGAATTGTTTACTTTCTGAATTGACTGGAATTTAAATGGAAGGGACCCCAACCCTGGTAGTTGGTTCCTCTGCCCTATAAGTTAACCATTATGTCCTCATCCAGGCAACGCTCAGTGTGGTGAGGAATGTGGTGCTGGAGGCTCTGGACAGCAACCAGAAGAGCCGTCTGCTGGAGCGGGCTGCGGCGGGGGGCCTGGCTGAAGCCCCAGGGACCCCTCTCAACCAGGGGGAAGCAGAACTGGCCTACCTCACCCACGAGGGCCTGTTCATCAGCGACGCTCTAAATGATGCCCAGCTGCACCCGGGGGCAAGCGGGGGCCAGGAGCAGAGCTCCACGGTGGGGCCCAGGCAGGCCCTGTCACGTTTGGATGGTTGTGGTAGTGACTCCGCCTCAGGGACCACCGAGTCGTCCTCCAGCAGGGAACACGCTTTCCAGCCAGGAGGGGCTGCCGGCATCTCGTGAGTCACTCACCACCTTCACCAACCACAAACACACACTGTTAACACTACTGAGTCAGGCTATACTGTGCTGGCCTGGTTATTTTTCCACCAAAGTAAAGTTTGGGTTGGCAAGGCAGTGTGAAAAAGATTCAATACATGCTGCACAGCTGTACACACTCAGGAAATCAAAGTAACTGTCCAGTGTTTCCAGATTTCTATCAAATATGACCTGTAATTAATTACAATGTATGTGAAATAGTTTTCCTTCCAAAATGTTTTAAGGAAGTATGTTAAAAAGCAGCTTTTCGTGTTTGAATGGTGTGAGCGTACCCCAACCAGAGAATACAGGGTTATTCTGGATCAAAAAGGGGCTTAGGTGGTGGCAGTGGGTGGGGCAGTGGGCGCAGTCGGTCCGTTGGCGAGGCAACATATTTGAGGCCCCCATTATGGTGGTGTAAAGACATTTTAAGTTAAGCCAATTTCCTGAAATTCTACACATTTCTCAATTGACTGAGTGAAATATTTGTGGTTTTTATAGCTCTAATTTCCTGCAATTCTACATATTCTCCCATGGAGCTGAGAGAACATTTAGCTGTTTTAAAGCAAGTTTCCAGCAATTCTATGCATTTTGCCATGGTTGACCCTAGAGTCGATATCTGCCCCCCTTTGGAAAACAAGTTGACATAATAAAAACATCCCCCTGTTTAAGCTAGAGATATCCACCGCACCCTCTGATGTCAGCCTTCTGCTTCTGCGGCGGAAGCTGGCTGTTAGACCAGCTGTTAGACCAGGAGACATCCCGAAAATCGGTCTTCTCACAAACGTCTGTAGCGTCCGAACAGTTTGGCCTACAAAACTATAATGACCCCTTTTATATAAAGACTCACAAACACCATTTTTCCCTACGACCCCCACAAGTGTCACGGGACTTGTCTAAAGTCGGTTCTGCCAACTTCTGTCTGTAGCATCCGAACAGTTTGGGCTACACACTAACATGACCCCTCTGTGGAAAGGTGAGTCTCTCTATGACGCCTCTCAAGGTAGCCCAGTACCAGTTCGAACAAATTATGGAAGTATACACCTGCTGGACAGTTTTTTAGATACACCACCCCATACACAAAACTGGACCTACAGAGACAGTGAGTCACGTGGCCGTGGCTTGCTATATAAAGCAGGCAGACAGGCATCGTGGCATTCTGTTACTGTTCCATTGAACGTTATAATGGGCAAAACGAGTGACCTAAGCGACTTTGAGCGGCAGTCCTGTGGGCGAAAAAACAGCTAGTTGACGAGAGAGGTCGAAAGAATGGCAAGAATGGTGCAAGCTAACAGGCGGGCCACAAAGACAAATAACAGCGCAGTACAACAGTGGTGTGCAGAACGGCATCTCGGAACTCACAACTCGTCGATCCTTATCAAGGATGGGCTGTTGCAGCAGACGACCACACCGGGTTCCACTCCTATCAGCTAAAAACAAGAAGAAGCGGCTCCAGCGGACACAATGACCAACACCGGACAATTGTGGAGTGGGAAAACATTGCGTGCTCCAACGAATCCCGGTTCCTATTGTGTCATGCTGATGACAGTCAGGATTTGGTTTAAGCCAGGATGTATCCATCCTGTCTGGTGTCAACGGTACAGGCGTAATGGTGTGGGGCACACGTTAAGTCCTTTGATACCAATTGAGCAACATTTCCATGCCCCGAAGAATTCAGGCTGGGGGGGGGGGGGGCGACCTGGTACTAGATAGCTGTACCGAATAAACTGCCCAATGAGTGTATATATATTTGAAGGTTGGGACCAGCTGGGACCTTTCTATACTCTGTAGTAGACAATAAAAAATGGAGTGTCCCTTCCTAAGTGCTCTCTGTATTCTGTACAATACAAATAGAATGTAAAAAAAAAAAAAAAAAAAAAAGTGTCTTTCTAGTAATTGTATTTCTATGTTGTCTGTTTGGCTGCAGGTCCAGTGAGGACATGATGCCTAGTGACCTGGAGCTGGGCCGCGTGGCCAATAACATCCAGGAGCTGCTCTACAACGCCTCAGACGTCAGCCACGACCGCTGTGTCAAAGTCCTCATGGCCAGAGCCAAGGTAGCTAGCTAGCTTAACGCATGCCATGACAGGATAAACAACACACAGCGTGACCAATGCACTCTCAGCTGGCTTGTGTGTGACTGTACAGACAGGGTTTGATGTTCTGAATTGACAATGTCAAATTGGAGTAACTCCAATTCTGCTGGTAGTGTTTCCTGTTTTGTAACCTCGAATAATCACTTTCTCTCTCCGCCAGGATGGCTCCCTGGAGCGTCTGAGCTCGGCTGAGTTTGTGTTTCTGTCCCAGGCGGTGGAAGGCTTTGTGAGGGACACGGAGGAGCTGTGCTGCAGACGCAGTGTGTCCCTAAGGGGGGCGCTACAGAGCCAGGCCAACCGCTTTGTCCACCGCTTCCACGAGG
This sequence comes from Salvelinus fontinalis, assembly GCF_029448725.1. Taxonomy (NCBI): domain Eukaryota; kingdom Metazoa; phylum Chordata; class Actinopteri; order Salmoniformes; family Salmonidae; genus Salvelinus; species Salvelinus fontinalis. The sequence goes on along the minus strand of NC_074704.1, from coordinate 23,824,336 downwards.
AGCGCAAGACCAAGCTCAGGTATTAGACTGGAGAGTATACACACACACACACACACACACACCTTAATAGGGAATAGATGTGCAATACTTCAGGAACTTGAAAACCGTCTATCTTAACTGTGTGTGTGGGTTCTCTCCAGTCTGCTGCTGGACAATGAGCGGTGGAAACAGGCAGAGGTTCCTGCAGAATTCCAGGACCTGGTTAACTCCATAGCAGATGGCAGGATCACACTACCCGAACGCAAACCCCAAGGTAATATACCATTTGAGCATAAAATCAACACCCGCCACCCACGTGTAGATTTAGATATTGGCAGGTAAGAATGTCTATTTCACCAGCCATGTTGGCGGGTGGTCAATTTGCAGGACTCTACAGTGCGAGCATTACATTCAAATAAAAATTGTCAAAAGTCAAGTGTGAGCACAGTTGGGGTTAGAGACATGCTGCAATATCTGTTTATAAAATATTTCTCAAATATATAGGAATCCTATATCCTACCTCTCGCTGTAACACTGCCTGGCAGGGGAGCTGTGCACACTGAATTAAGTGCTGATAGATTCATTTTGAGGCGCTGTGCACAGGTATGAAAGTTGGTCTAATTTACTCAAGTTTACAAAAGTGAAACTTTGTCCTCGTGTTTTTTGGTTATTTACATTGCGTGGTTGTTTTTCAATGTTAGTTTGAGTCTGCTGCTTCAACTGATAGCAAAGAGAGAGATCCCAAATCTCAGAGACACTTAAAGGGGCAGCTGAACATTTTGTCTCCGATAGTTTGGACTCAGGTCACAAAAAATGAAATGAAATTCAGCAATATACCACATTACTTCGTACTAATACATTTCTGGTTTTTAGAAACATTACAAAGCGTAAACAAAAACAACTTTTTATGTAATTATGGCAAAAATGTTTTGGGTGGTAAAAGACCTGAGTGGCTGGTAGATATTTTCATCTCCCTGCCACAGTGGCTGGTGGATATTTTCATCTCCCTGCCACAGTGGCTGGTGGATATTTTCATCTCCCTGCCACAGTGGCTGGTGGATATTTTCATCTCCCTGCCACAGTGGCTGGTGGATATTTTCATCTCCCTGCCACAGTGGCTGGTGGATCACAAAGTGAATTTTAGGCTATGTATACCATGCTTACCATAGTCTGTCACTGACCCACGCTCTGCACGACTGTCAGTCCCCCAAAAATATTTGGCTGTCCCCAGACTGAGTTTATTTCCTGTCTTCTCAACACCAGGCACAGAAGAAAGGAAACCAAGTGATTATTTGCACATTGATGGCCAGAAATATGCTGTTGTCGGGTGAGTTTTGATGGACTAACTATGATAAATGCGCCTTTCCACTCCCACATTCAAAACGGAATGCATGTAGGGAAACAATGATACTGACTGGTGATCTCTGTGTCCTCCTCATCAGCACGGTGTTACTGCTAATCCGGATCTTCCTGGAGTACTGTCAGTGTGTCAACGACATCCCGTCCATCTCCACGGACATGCTCACCCGCCTTTCAGACCTCCTCAAGGTAACGACACACCACCCCCTGTGTGGCAACAGTCTAGAAGGATGGTCTGAGAGTCGTCTACATTTACCTGGCAAGCATCCCACTAACAAACTGCCATGTTGTATTGAATGGTCCCTGACCCTCTCTCTCTGATAGCACTTCAACTCGCGGAGCTGCCAGCTGGTCCTGGGGGCAGGAGCACTACAAGTGGTGGGACTCAAGACCATCACCACTAAAAACCTGGGTATGTACCAGAGTATGTGAGCGGAGCTGGAGCGAGGAGTGGAGCGTGCGATTCCCAAAGGCTGGAGCGTCGGTAGCGCTCACGTCACGAGCTCAGGGCATGCCCGGCCCAGAGTGCATTTGTAGTCTACTTGTGCGACGCTATCTAGAGCCCCTTGCTTTAATTCGGTAAATATTTTAGTAAAGAAACTGAACACAGATGCTGAATCAAGGTGACTTACAAAGAGCAAGAGAGGGAGTGTGGTGTATGTAGTGTCCACAACTAAAGAATCATCGTGGAATCTGAAAAGATGCGTATCCCTAAAGCATGATGGTAGACTTACTACATGCACATGCTTAAAGAAAGAAAGGAACGATGTGGGTCATTGTAGCAAAGTATTTCTAACCTAAAAATCAGATCTCTAACCTTAGAGCGCTGGGCCAGTAACCGAAAGGTTGCTGGATCGAATCCCTGAGCTGACAATGTACAAATCATTCGTTCTGCCCCTGAACAAGGCCGTTAACCCACTGTTCCCTGGTAGGCCAGGGAACAGTGGGTTAACGGGTTCTACCTATAGAGAAAAAAAAACTGCATCTCTGCCCAGCCTGTTAAGAGTGGCCAAAAGGGTGTTTAGCATCCCCAGTGGCTCTGCAAGAGTGGAGAGGATATTCTCCGCTGCCGGCCGGCTCTCCAGGCACCATCGCATGAGTCTGACGCCACAGACTGGCCAAACGTGTGCTTCTCAAAAATACATTCAAAGGCACTAATAAGTACATTTTTGATTAATTTGTATTGAATTCTAAATAAGTCACAGCCTATAAGGATTTAATACAACAAAATGTTTAAATGCTGAGTGCTTTATGTCCCTACCAGCCAATTGTGTCGCACTCGCAAATGCTTCACAATGTATTTCTTTGTAGGCTATAGCATTGAAATAATATAAACCATTCACTTTGCCCCACTACAGGGTTACCTCTCTACATTAGTATAGCTGTGTGTTCCCATCTGTGTTGTCCGTGTAGAAATAACCATAGTGTGCGTCTTTCCTCAGCCCTGGCCTCTCGCTGTCTTCAGCTGGTGGTTCACTACATTCCCGTCATCAGGGCCCACTTTGAGACCAAGCTGACGCCAAAGCAGTACAGCGTCCTCAGGCACTTTGACCACATCACTAAGGTGAGCACTGACCACCACGCACGGAGGACAGTACTCTAGTTCGGAGATTCACTTGTAAGCCGTGAGTGACACGACGGTGTAGGCCTTTTTTTGAGTTTTAAGAATTGTTTTTATTTTTTTGGGGGGGGCCAGGACTACAACGATCACATAGCGGAGATCTCTGCTAAACTGGTGTCGATCATGGACAGCATGTTTGAGAAGGTGCTGTCTAAGGTGAGTTCTACAGGTCCAAACCGCTCTCAAACTCTCCCCTACAATACCACTTTATAAAATTGGCTACAGCAATGTCAATCAGTGTATCAACATATATCTACCTCGTCTCCCGCCAGTATGAAGTCAAGGCCCCCATGCCTTCGGCCTGCTTTCGCAACGTCTGTAAACAGATGGCCAAAATGCATGAAGCCCTCTACGAGCTGCTACCTGAGGAACAGGCACAGGTAATATATGCCAATAATACCACAGAGATCCTATTCAATGACTTCTAATTATTCAAATGTGTAATAATGTATAATACAATGTACTCCCTAACTACGCTGTAGTTACTTCTACCGCTATTCTCATGCGCTTTTACAACATACTGGGCACGGTCCACGTTGTCTTCATTGCATTCGCAGCTGACTAGATATGTTGCGTTTTGAGGGTACCGTTGTCTGTTTCTTTTCTCTGGGCCTAGATGTTGTTCCTGAGGATCAATGCCCGCCTTAAAATTCACCTTAAAAGGCAGCTGGCCCGTCTCGGGGTGCACCACGACGGTGGACCTCAACACGGGTGAGTGTTTCTCTAGTCTGATTCTGTGGTGGTTGAGAGAGAACATTTCTGTAATATTGCCCCAAAATTTGTCCTACAGTCATCTCTGCTTGACCATACCAAAAATAGAGTAATAAACATGTATTTTCACGACACAGATTAAACCTACTCCTGGACTAAAAATAATGCTCAATGGAGAATCTAATGAAAGTCATTTGTCCAGAACTAGGCTTAATGTGTCTGATAAAACATCTTCTTGTCACTAAAGTTAAAAGACAATTCCAATGGACTTGATAGCTCTTCTCTGATTCCCCCCCCCCATAATGACTCTCACCCCGCTCCAGGCTAGTGACGGTGGATGTCGCGTTTTACACTGAGAACGTTCAATCACTGAGGACACTTGAAAAGCTAGACTTGAACATGGCTGAGATCTGGGAGCAGAAGAGGTGATGATGGGGGTAGTAGTCGTCCTACCTACAGTGTGTAACGCCATGTTAACCCACCCTGGAGGGAGGGGAGAAACTAACTCTACTCAGATTCTTGTTGTAAAGAGACTGCACCTCCAGCAGCCAGCCTGCCCAGGGATCTCACACTGTCTGTGTACAGAAAGAGAGTGGAGGAGGTCTGGTAGTGGTGCTTCCTCAAGGGAGAAACTGCCCCAGGCAGCAACGGTGTGGGACCAAACACTGAAGTGGCCATTGTGTAGGACAGGCTACATAACATGGTGCCCTATTCCCTATACAGTGTACCACTAGTGCATGATCTATGGAATAGGGTGCCATTTCAGACACTGACATGGGCTTTTTGTTTTTTAAAGAGCAGCTCTCTAGGGGGGCTACAATGAGATACGAGAGACTTTTAGGACGCAACTGCTGCCCGTTACCTCATCACACTGTAATTCAACTATAGATGACTAATTAAAAACAGATTAATAAATGGACTTTGATTGGACTGAAATGCTGACATGGTTCAGAACATGACACTTACTAAAGAACTGAGTTTTTTTGTTCAGGTTGAAAGCATATTGTTTATCTTGCGTCGGTCAACGAAGTACAAGGCCACTTCGACACACTCACGGATTCAGACCCATGTTTAAGATAAAAGGCATTTTAAGTTGACTAAAACACTGTTCTCTAAAGAGAGCTTCAGATGGAGCGTAATTTGCACTGAATACAACTGCAAACAAATTCCTTCCAATCAATTGTTCCAGCGTTCCCTTCCACGGCCCTAAATTAAACCTTTACTGTGCCGTCTGTACAGTAAGAGTGCGCAATTTCTCTTTTACAATGCCACTTTGAGCATTGACAGACTATATATGCACAATTGTTCCCTAATGCCCAAGCTAAGTCATTCTATTTAAAGCATTGTCACCCGTTGTTTTTCTTGGATGCATGAACGAACATTAGCCTCTGATTGGTTTGTCTTTTTTTAAAGTAGTCGAGCTCCAACCAAAAGTCTTGTTTCCCAGTTCTATTCACTGCCTGTCTACACTGTGAGCATTACACCTTATGCAAGAGGATCTAATGGTGTATATAACAAAAAGCACCATCCAGTAAAAAGTGGTCTACTTCAAAAGTGCCTACTTTTGATAAATATCAAAGACAGACTTCTTTACAATAGTATACTGTTTGAGTGCCTGTGTATGCTTGTCTGTGAGCATATGACTGTTGGGCACTCATTGCTGCTCTGGTTAAGATGGGTAAGGAAGTGTGGCAAACTGGAAATCTGAGTGTTTGTCTTGAATCCCAGGAAACTGAATAAAACATGGGACAATATGGAAGCATTTCTACTTTGGCCTTTTCTCTGTCCATCTGCTGTCCTTGATTGAGAGAACCATTACACCAGGGCTCTCCAACCCTGTTCCTGGAGAGCTACCCTCCTGTAGGTTTTCACTCTAACCAGATAATTATTAGAAACAGGTGCACTGGTTGGAGCAAAAACCTACAGGACTAGCTCTCCAGGAAGAGTGTTGAGGTGGGCACTTCATCTGAGGCCGCACCTTTATATTATTGATTGGCCACTAAACTATTCTAGTTTTAAAATCAAGACAGGTCTGACAAGTTGAATCCATATTGCACTTTATTCAGGTCAGAGTTGGCCTGTTTACACAGGCAGCCCAATTCTGATTTTTTCCCACTAATATGCCTTGTCATCAATTAGCTCAGCTCTTGTCAGAATACAGCCTTAAAACCCTGTAAAAGTTTTTGCATGGTGTGCTGAACCACATCAACGCTCATTAGGAGGACCATCCCACCCATTTAAAACGGATTAAAATGACCCTGACTGTGGTCAAGTCTTTCTTTGTAAGCTGCAGATAAATGATCTGAAATGGTGAATCACAGTGATAACCTTTCTTGCTCTAAAACAGTCCTAGGTGTGGCTTGTCCTGAAGGCCTTAGTGGTCGAGGATGCGCAGGTTGCCAGATACAATCTTGTTTTCCAGCACTGCTCCGGCAGGAATATCAATCCTATCTCCGTGATTGGCAATAATGATGACGGTTCCCTGTGGAATGGATAGTGAGGGGACGTAGACAAATGTAACACAAAATATTACAGTTAGAGAGAGATGTCAAGCAAAAGTAGCCCAGTATCAATTTTCTGTATTCCAAGTAGATACTATGCAATAGGAATGAGGTACCATTTTGGGTATGAAGCCTTTACCTTGAGAGAGACGTTCTTTCCGAAGGTGACGTCTCCTGACACTGTGAGGTGATCCAGTTCTAGCATGTCTGGGATGCTCTCAAACCTCATCAGGAAGTCATGGACCTGCAACCATAAGTCAAATCATAAAATATTAAGAATGACTACCTCCAATTAAAAAAAGACCCACACAAATGTATAGAAAATCAAAATGTCTGCCATAATGACTCAACAAAATGCATTAATCTACATTTTGGTTTCATTACCTTGGTGAAAGAGCTGCCCAGCTTGACGTGTGGCGTGGAGGGGAACTCCCTCTTCTTGCTCATGGTGAGCGAGCCGGCGTCCAGGCTGTAGAGGTTGGACATGACCAGCAGCAGGTCCGATGAGGTCTTGACGGGCAGGAAGCGGCTACGGGGCACGTTGACTCCCAGGGCGTTGTCGAAGGCCTTGATAGCGGCGCCCACCGCTGTTTCCAGCTGGATCACGTTCAGGCCACCGTCCAGTGTCTGGGGAGGAGGTAGTTGAGGGGTAATTGGTGCTAACGTCCAGTGAGCTTGTGGCAGCTTTTTCATTGTTATGCTAATCGTAGTTGAGTTGCCATGGGTGACAGCCGCCCGAAAAATATTAATTCATATAAAATGGGATGGTTAAGAGTAAACTAAAACACATGGCTACGAACTAAACCCACTCTAGATACAGATCCCAGTTCTCATTTAAAGACTCGCCTTTCCCCTGTCCTCTCACCTTGGGGTTGACGATGATCTCCATGTCCATGGTGTTCTGCTCGTGCAGCCTCTTAATGGCGGCAAGGGAGATCCAAAGGTTGTTGGTGTTGAAGATCTTGAACTTGGTGACCGACTTGAACTCGTCCACGTGGGCTTTGGGCACCTGGGCAATCTCCAGCAGACGCAGCTTGTCGTCGTACTGGATCAGCGTGCCACCCTGCGGAGAGATTGAGAGGCATGGCAGAACCATGCATGAGCAGTCAGGAAATTAAAGAAATGGTAGGCTGTAGGCCATTTTACATTGAGGTATAATACATCACAAAATGGATCATACAATTGTAGGGATTTCACTTTCATCATGATCATTTTATCCTTTATCACTCTTTTTAATGGTCTTACATTTTTAGCCCCAAGGTCCCCAAATACTGCCGAGATGGGTGGACTTTGACCATCAGCGACATTAACAATTTAATGAACCACCAGGGAGAAAGGAAAACCAGCACTACCCCTTGGCTGCTTCTAGCTAGCACACAAACCTCTGCTCACCTTGACGTCTGCACGGGTCTTGTCCGTCACCTCCATGATGAACTCGCAGCGCTTGTCTTTGGGCTGCGTCATTAGGTGGTTGAGGATGAACAGGTCCACGGTGGCGCCCAGGTTGTCTATGTTAGACACGAAGATGTACTCCTTGCCCGCGGCGATCAGCTTGTCCAGCAGGCCGGAGTTGTAGAAACTGGCGTAGATGTCTCCGTGGCCGGGCGGGTACCAGGCGTCGGCGTGGTCGCCGTGCATTCCCAGGTCCTTCGCCACGGGCAGCAGGGACTCCTTGTTGATCCTCGGGTATCTAGAGGGGCAGGAGGAGTTTTAATAACGTTCATTTACCTTTATCTACACAGGTAAGTCAATGACAACTGATTCTTATTTACAATGACAACTTGTCAAGTGAGGTAGAGGTGAGAAGAGAGTGAAATGGAGAGTGGAGGAGAGATGGATGAGTGTAAAAAGAGGGAGGATGTTCAGGAAAGAGTTGAGGAGGATCGTAATAGAACAGGATCATGTCCAGTACAGAGAAAATGTTTCGAAACAGGAATGTACCTGAACTTGTCCAAGAGCAATGCTCATTAGGATTTTACATTGCAAAACGCTTTAAAAACAGTGTGCCCTGCTGAACACAACCCAGGTGTACATTTCTGTAGGTGCGGACGTCTGTGTGCGTGTGTTACCTGCTCTGGTTGAAAGTGTGGATGTGCACCCGGTGGTGTGTGTACTTCTGCAGGATTTTCTTGGTGTCCTCGTCTGTGTTGAAGGAGTTCATGAGAACAAGAGGCACATCCACGTTGAATGTCTTGTTTAAGTGCTGAGAGGGAAGGCATTTATTTTTTTTATTATTCTTTTTAACCTCTTTCTCCCCAATTTTGTCATATCCAATTAGTAGTAAGTTAGTCTTGTCCGTACAGGAGTTGCAGCGATGGGACTCGGGAGAGGTGAATGTCGAGACCCATGCATCCTCCGAAACACAACCCCGCAAAGCCGCACTGCTTCTTGACACAATGTACGCTTAACTCGGAAGCACCAATGTGTCGGAGGAAGTCACTAGAGAGCGAGGGGACAAGGACATCCCGGCCGGACAAACCCTCCCCTAACCCGGACGACCCTGGCCCAATTGTGCGTCGCCTCACGGGTCTCCCGGTCGCAGCCAGCCGTGACACAGCCCGGTATCGAACTAGGATCTGTAGTCACGCAGCTAGCACTGCTTTAGACCACTGCACCACTCAGAAGACATTTTTATTACTGGAGTTTGGCTCCCTAAATTATGTTGAATGTAGAAATTGAGAAAAATAAATATCTAGTACTACAATAACTAGCTCTAGTTGACATTCTCATAGTGAATATTTGTATATCTTTTTTTTTTTTTACGTGTTATGTTCTCTCGGACCAAAAATTGTATACTACAGTACAATATAATACCTCTATCTGATGGACGGTGAGGTCCAGGAAGGTGTTCTCATTGCGGACACTGATGACACTCTTGGGGCCTTTGCAGCCCATGCTGGTGCCCAGGCCTCCGTTGAGCTTGACCACCACCAGCTTGTTGAGGCTGGCCGCTACGCTGTCCGGCAGCCCCTGGGCCTTGATCTTGTCATAGGGGTGGATCTGCAACAGGGAGGGAAAGAGGTGCAGGTCAGATACTGGGAGTAGCCTGAAGATTATGATCACTTGCCCAAAAATGTAGATGTTTACACACAGACTGGCAATGTTAGAACGCTTCAGTGCAGGTCCTACGTTAACAAAGTAGTAAGTAAGTTACACAGAAATGACAAGTTGACGGATTTTCCATTAAAGAAATGGGGAGGATCCAGAAATCTGTTTAGGCTACAGCAATGCTTTGCAGTTTGGTTGTTTTCAATAAAATAATTCACCTGTCCAATGGGGTAACCACAGAGAAGACTCAACTTGCCGACTGCTATATCAATCCCTGTGAAAGTTGGATCTTCAGTTCAGCGTTTGACAGCTGGGGGGCAGTATTGACGTTGCTCAAGGTAGGGTGTGGGGGGGTGCTCTGTTTTGGAGCGTAGGAGGGGGGAGCTGGCATCACTCCAGGCTCCTATTATGTAACAGTGCTGTTCAGTGAAGCCATGGCGACAGCTGTCAAAACCAAGAGCGGTGGAGATAAAGTACATCCTCACACAGGGACTGAGGGGAGAACAAAACACCCCTACAGAAAATGCCCCCCCCCCAAAAAAAAAAATCGCCCCTGACAAAGGAGGGACAGCAACAAAGGCTGTAGCAAAGTTAGAGGTAAAGGATGACGCTGGTGTTAACTATGTATCTGGCCAGCGTTTTATTTGTATCAATATTACATACTGTATCTTCATGCCAAATTAAAAACATAAATCCTCTTGAAGGGCCTAGAAATAGATTTGTCCAGTAGGAAAAAACAATAGGCCTACTATTTTTAATTATTGTAGGCCTACGTCAAGGTACAGCGGTAGCCTGCATAATTGAAAAAGGCAAACTGTTAATATGGTATGTTTTACTGTGAACTGAATACAGTGTAAGCTAGATGTGGTATAGTCAGACTGTGGGTATAATTCACTTCCATTTGAATTTCCTTTCCTGTACTTTGTCATTTAGAATAATTCCCAGGGAGAAGGAACATGCCCTCTGGTCTTTACTGGCCCTGCTGTTGGCAAATGGAAAGATGACAGATGTACAACACAAGAGGACAAAAAGGACAGGGAGTAATTATAGACTGTGTGTGTCATACTCAAGACCTTAACTTTTACACAATCCGTTACACACCTAACTTTACCTCCCTCCCATCATCCTCAAATGCCTAGACAGATGCAGGAGAGTATGATGGGAGTGTATGATGACACCTCCTGCACTACCTTTCCACACACACACTTTCTGCACCGTCGGAGGGAGGCTACAGTTTCAGAGTTGGCATGGTAACAGGCAGCCAGGCCTCTTCCTTACCGCTCACACTATGAGACGAACCATCGAGATGAGAGTGCGACCATGAAGGAACTCAAACTGCCTCGTCGCAGTATCTTGACAATGTCTTCCCACAGATAGGCCATTTCAAATCTAGCTTATAAATGTGATTTCCCAATGCTATGGGCAGTGTTCTCCAGGACCAGACATATTAGGAGAAAGCCTAGTCCTGCACTAAAAAACATGTTCAATGGAGACTCACCATTGAAAGTGGTGGGCTACTTCTTACTAGTCACATGAGGGGCTCCTGAGTGGTGCAGCGGTCTAAGGCACTCAGTGCTAGAGGCATCCCTACAGACCCTGGTTCAATTCCAGGCTGTATCACAACCAGTCGCGATTGGGAGTCCCATAGGGCGGCGCACAATTGGCTCAGCGTCGTCCGGGTTAGGCCGTCATTGTAAATAAGAATTTGTTCTTAACTGACTAGCCTAGTTAAATAAAATAAATAGTCTATGACTAAGCCTACAGTCTGGGAAACAGCCCTATAGGCTACAGAGGCAGCCTGCACGCACTCTCCCAACAAACCCAATGTATTGTTTTACCGTGTGTACTGTATTCAGTGTGTATGGACTATTGGGAAATACACAAAGCAACGTGTAAGACGCAGGAATAGGGAACTCCTTAAGAAAAAACTAAAAGAAGCTACAACCTCACGTGAGTTAGGTGGCAGAGGGTTCAAAACACTTTAATAGCTCAACTACTATTAGGCTATCACCACAACCATAGCCCCCTTTTAAATGAATAGGAGTCTGGAGAGCCATGTCATTCTACAATTATACTTCCCTCAAGACATACAGGCTATAATAATCTTCAACAAGGATTTAACAAACAACATTTAGGCTAAATATTCATGTTGGTCCCCCATTTGACATTACCAAAGACTGGCCCAAGCTCTACAATATCCAAGACCTCACAACTCTCATGTCAGAGAGTCACATCAAGATGTGGGCCGGCCCAATCAGTAGCGGCGTAAAATCACTAGGGAAGCCAATCCAGAAGAAAAAGCCATATTACAACCTGTTTTCTGATAATTGCCTCGTTTGCTCTATAACCTGTTCGTCCATACGCCTTGCGACCGTGATACACTATACATACAAAAGTACGTGGACACCCCTTCAAAATAGTGGATTTGTCTATTTCAGCCACACCTGTTTATGACAGGTGTATAAAAAAAAATAAAAAAATCGAGCACAGGGGCACCATGTATGAATTTATGGTTCGATCAGAATTGGCGTTATAATCATTGGCCAGTACGGAGAATCAAGTAAAACCACAAGTCCAAATCCTTCTCCATCCATGGCTAATTTACACTGAACAAAAATATAAACGGAACATGTAAAGTGTTGGTCCCATGTTTAATGAGCTGAAATAAAACTTGACATTTTCCATATGCACAAAAACCTTATTTCCCTTAAATGTTGTGGACAAATTTGTTTTACATTCCTGTTAGTGAGAATTTCTCCTTTGCCAAGATAATCCATCCACGTGACAGGTGTAGCATATCAAGAAGCTGATTAAACAGCATGATCATTACATGGCCTTTTGCTAGGCCACTCTAAAATGTGCAGTTTTGTCACACAACAATGCCACAGATGTCTCAAGTTGAGGGAGTGTGAAATTGGCATGTTGACTGCAGGCATGTCCACCAGAGCTGTTGCCAGGGAATTGAATGTTAATTTCTCTACCATAAACCACCTCCAACGTCGTTTTAGAGAATTTGGCATTACGTTTGACCGGCCTCACGACTGCAGACCACATAAGCATGTCAGCCCAGGACCTCATCCGACTTCTTCACCTGCGGGATCGTCTGAGACTAGCCATCTGGACAGCTGATGAAACTGAGGAGTATTTCTGTCTGTAATAAAGCCCTTTTGTGGAGGGAAACTCGTTCTGATTGGCAGGTCCTGGCTACCAAGTGGGTGGGCCTATGCCCTTCCAGGCACACCCATGGCTGTGCCCCTTCTCAGTCATGTGAAATCCATAGATTAGGGCCTAATGAATTTATTTAAATTGACTGATTTCCTTATATGAACTGTAAAACTCAGTAAAATTGTTGCATGTTGTGTTTATATTTTCGTTCAGTATAGGAAAGGGTCCATTTTAGCTAGCTAGCAACTGGAGGACAACACAACAAGATTAAACTAATCAAGTTTGTGTCAATGATGTATTGCTCTTGATGTGATTGGAGTGAAGCCAAATCCAAATAGATTTTCCCTTGACACTTTTTGTGGTGTGACAGAACCATTCATAGTTCAGTTCGCTGATTAAAATAAGAGCCACACTTGTTTTTTTTATCATCAAGGGAGGCCAAATGCTCGCTGGCTTCCCTTGCATTCAATGCTACGGGCGGCAACAATGTCATACTATTTTTGACCAGACAGCATCAGATAGATGGTCTACACTAAGAGACAGAGGGGCGCTGTTTCACTCGCTCGTATGCTTTCTCTGGTGAGATACATTTCAGCCTCTTGCGAATTGAAGGAAATGTTGGTACATTTTTGGGATAAACCTGGCTTCCCTTGACATCCATGAATACACGCCACTGGGGATGATACCAGTATTGGGGTTTGTTTCCATGGCAAACATGAAAACACGAATCCGAACAAACACTTTGGTCCTTTAAAACCTGCTGTATGTAAAATGTTGTGTGCTATAGCTTGAAAAAATAAATGTGACTCTGGTAATAATGACGTTTGTTTACAACAGTAAGGCTGTTTTCCTAAATCATTTAAATACGCTTCGTGTTTTGTTTCCGTGCCACGATCACCGTGAACATTTTGCTCTCGAAGACATACCAATGTTTCTTACCTTATGGGGATCCTTCTCAACAAACAACAGTCTCTCATGGCTGTGTTGGAGCCAAGACCACACAGCGTTTGAAGGTGTGGGTTCTCCATCGTCAGTCATAACACAGCACAATAAGATGTGTTTACCCCAGTCTGGGCTATTAAGGTGAAGTGCCATTACTCTCGATGACAAACAGGTTACTTTCATTGTGAGCTACGTAGTTCTCTTTACAAAAGGCGAAACCACCCAATATCAGGAAACAGAATTTTAGAACATTTTATTTGGCTTCCTGCGCGATCTTTCAAGAGAATTTCAGTCGCTCGAAGTCATAAGTGTTCAGATAATCCATGGTTTTCTGGGGATCTAACCGAGTTAATTCATGAAAGAAATGTGGTTTGGGCCATAGTAAGACAGTCCAATCTGGACTAGATTTAGAGAAGGGAAACACATATCTCACTTATTCATTAGTAAGTCAGAGTTTTACTAGCGGGAAACAGCAAAGAACCTGAATAATTCCTTTAGAATGTGGAAAACTATCAAATCAAAATGTGTACAGGTTGATTGTACAATGTCTGAAATGCTTCCTATAAATACTGTAGTGGCGCAAGGTTCCATTCTTGGGACGTTATTATTCACTAGGCTACTCAAAATGTAGGGTTCTTTCCAAGCACTTAGCTAGCTGATGATGCCTTAGAACTACTAAATATTGAGACTGCAAACTCGAGGTGCGTAGCAGCCATGGACTTCAACCATTTAAACAGTCAATCTCTGCAAAACAAGCAATATTGACCTATGAGCAATTACATAACTGGGAGGGAATGGAGAATCTGTGGGAATCTGGTAGAGAAGTAGACAGTATAGAAAGCCACTTTACTTTGCATGGACTGTTTGTGAGATTCACTCAATTAGGTACATTAACTCACAAGTCAATAATGTGCAGATTTATTGCATAAGACTGACATTACTGTTATATAGGATAAACGATTAACCCTTTCAGAGCCATACAGCTTCTGTCGATAACAACAAATACAACACGACGAGATTTAACTCGTAAGAACTTAAAACTGAGTTGTTTGAACTTAACACAACTTCAAACTCAAGGTCTCCAAGGTGACCCGTCTCGATGTCACAAGTGCGGAACGAGTCCAGATACGGTTTCAAACTCTCTCCTTATGGTCGTGACCATGCACCACGCCCCAAAACAAGACTGTCCGATGACAGTCCTACAGTGAGGCTGCTAGAGCAGATAGGACTACACACCCACCCATGCACGTGGGTGGAAAGAGTGTAAACTTGGGCTTGGGGCAGGGTAAGCCAAATATCCCCCCAGGCCAGAATCCTGCTCCCTCAAGGCGGTGATTTTGAATGCTGGAAAGGTTAGGCTATTTATAGGGTAACCCATGAGCTAGGGGTTATTTGGGGAAAGGGGGGGGGGGGGGCTTTGAGATACTGGTCAGGCTCTGAGATACTGAAATGTCACCCAGGTGATAAATAGCTGGCTTGCTTTGGCCCATAGCTACACACAGTGTTCTTGGATCTGGTTACCTCGTTTCAGTTCTGTTGGTGTGGGGTGCTTGTTTCCATCCCTTACTACGTACTCATTAAGATCTGTGGGCTTCATGCGCTTGGGAATGTACCGACTCACAAACAAGTGTGTGCAACTATATACCAACTGGATGTAGCCTTCCTGCATGTGGCCTAAGTGTTCCATGGGTCAGTGGTTCCAGCCCAGGTCTCCCTGAAACGCCCCCCTCCTTCCTTTAAACGGAGTCTACCTCCTGTCACCATAGGTGCGGTCTCTTGTCCAGCACTACTCAAAACGCTAAGTTCTTAGACGTTTAGACTCGGGGAAAAGCCCACTCCCTCTCTGACTGGAGCCTCAGTTGTTCCAGTCAGCTGGGAAAGGACGGGGACGGGTACAGGGGGGGGGGGGGGGGGTGTACTGGGACTTGGCTGGGCTTTCTGTCCCAGACTCTCTGCTGCAGTACGACAGGACCACAGCCTTCTGCCCCCATAGAGCCAGTGTCGCTTGACAGCCACTAACTCCACAGCTCTCATGTTCAGTTGAAAGGGGCCGCGTTGGCATCTATCTGTTCAGATGGGGGTGTGGATGTTCATTGTAGAAGAGAGCTTTGGCCTAGAGATCCAATCTCATCCAACATACACAGAGAGAAGCTAAACTCAAAACAGTGTTTCTGAGACCTTAGTTTGTGGACTAGCACTAAATATGCAACAAAGTTGATTAAAAACAAAAGAAACTACAGGTCAGACAATCCCTTGTACAAGAGGGGCAACATGAAAATAGGTCTGCACCTGCAGAAACAATAGATTTCCAATGGTAAGGAAGGGAACCATTTTTAGACATAGGCTGATCTGTACGACAAAGTCTTGTAATTTCTTATGCAAATAACAAATGCCTGAGCTTTCAGCTTGTGGCGTGTAGACAACCAGGGTTAAAACCGAACTACTCACCAGATCCTCTGGGGGCTTGTGGATCTTGTCCCATTTCACAGAGGGTCCTTTTACCTGGAGGAATCTGTGGAAGAGGTTCTTAAAACCCTCAAAGTCCTTTTTGGAAATCTGAAACAGAAAGTGCCAAGGCTCAGACTTTGAATGGACGCAAATGATCAAAATCCACATAATTGATTCATAATGGCATCCAATTCACATGCAAAACATAGCTTGATAAAAGACACACGATTGAAATCATAACATTACTCAAGCCTAAAACAGTCTCCCAAACCTCTAGTAACTTCAGCCATCTCCATTTATTTGATGTATTCCAGAAACAGCACACCTGATTCAACTAATAGTTATTTTTATTACACTCATATAGCAGTCAGTGCAAATCCATGAGCATACAAACTATTAATGGATATGAGCAACATTTATTTATATATATTTTTTAGAAAAATCTAAATCAATAATGTCCTGTGGTCTTAAAGAGAATAATTAACCAATGAGCAGAAATATGGGATTGGTAAAGTAGACTTTGGTATAGTCAGTTTGTTTTGGCTGCAGGTGTTCCTGCCTGTCACTGTGATTCAGTCAGGGGTTAGCCAGACTCTGAATTGAGATTTTAGGAGGCTGACAGCGAAGTCAGTGTAGAGTTGTGTCCATCTTTCATGAAGCCGGGTTAGGGACAGTATCTGAAGTGCCTCAGTATAACTGGAGTATCCTCCTAGGATGGTGCTGCTCTTCTGAATACGCTCTAGGTCACCAGACTGGGCCTGGGTCAGTGAGCTGTGTCAAGCAGGAGCGGCATACCCCAGGGTGGGGCGTCTGTAGTCGGTGTAAATGCTAACCAGGTCTTCCTGTCGCACATGGAACCTTTTAAGGCGGCGAAGGACAAAGGGTTTTCTGTTGCTCTTGGTTACCATAGTAGCAACCTGCTCGCCCCATTGTAAGTCTTTCTGTACCATTACCCCTAAAATCTTCACACTATCACACACTTTGAGCTCCTGGCCCTCAATCCGGAGAGGGCACGGGACCAGATTTAGATCGTCAACAAATTTACACCTACTTTCGACATCCCGGGCTGCGCTGTTTATGACTGAAAGGAAGATGAGGGCACAGAAGAGTTCCTTGAGCCACACCTCCAGTCGGCTTCAAGTCTGATGATTAGTAAAACATTTGAATCAGGTGTGCTTGTACTGGAATATAGTACCACAGTATGAGTCATAAAACCTAGTGGTCAAACAGGGAAATGGTTTTGATAACCTTGTAATTCTCTCTAGGACAAGGTGACTTTCATCAATATATTCACCTGTATTTACCCCCCCAAAATGAAATGCTAATTAGCTGCCAATGTGGCTGTCATAAAGAACTACAAATGACATGATCTGGACGAGACTGCTGAATTGAGGCAAAGGTAAGAATCTGTGGATTAGCTTTCTAATGTTAGCTAAATGTAGTAATGAGTAAATTGGCTACATTTCTTTAAAATGGACAATTCTGTGAACTATCTTGTGCAAGTTTTAAAATTGACATAACACCTGTTAGCAAAGGTGTCAGCTAGCGATGACGAGCAGGAGCTTCCAGGGATTTGTAGTTTTGCATGTCTACTTTGATGCTAATTAGCATTTTCGAATTTGAAATCCAGCCGAATTTATTGATAAAAGTCACCTTGTCCAAGAGAGATTTACATTGTTATCAAAGCGTCACGCCAGTGTAAGACTACATGAAACATCCCTTATTTTAAGTGCTTCTAAAATCCCCTATGGGAAAAATGAATAGAAAAACAATTGGAACCATTTCCCTGGTTTTATGGGTTTTATGACACCTCCACTGTGGGGCTCTATAGACCAAATCAAATGGAGCTGGTGGAGGTTATTCGCGAAAACGCTGGCCTGACCAAACCTATAGCAGCATACAGAGTTGAATTGTTTTTTTGATGTGCCATATAAGCTACATCTGAACTCAATATTTATATTCCAAATGATATGCATCATTATTTATCTAGTCTGTTGATGCAGTCTGTTTGGTGTCCCTATAATCAAAGCATTCTGCCCGCAACCCTCCTTTCTGACCTTTGCTTAATGGCTTTCATGTACGTTTCAGTTCAGTGTGTACTAAATGCCCCCATTGGGATAATCATTACAACTCCCACCTAGCCAATCTCACTGTTCCACCTCAACCCTCCGGGCTCCTTAGTGGGTTTTAATTGCGTTTCTCCCCCCTCCGCAATCTAACTTTAATGTGATGTGTTTGAAGTGAAACCAGGAGGAGTGTAAAAAAGGAACCACTTACTCTAAAGAGTGAATGCTTATCTTGTAAGCTTTTGCCATCATGCCAATGCTTTAGTTAGCAGTAGCAATGCTAACTGCATACAAACTGTTTGCTAAGCAGGGAGAATTGTCTTTCCAGTTTCTGGTCAAATGGGTTGTTTTGATGGGTTGTGCGCTGTGCTTGTTGGGTGGCATGGTAATAGCTGATGCTTTGTAAGGTGAGGGCTCAGTGGTGAGGAAAAGTGACAATGATATATGTGGGAATGTATGGCCTACATCATATATAGAGAAAGAGTTGAACATCTTGCCTGCTGGGGCTTAAAGTAAACAGGGGGGCAAAGAGTGAGGAGGTGAAAAAAAAAATGGGGAGAGGAGCAGAAAGAGGTAGAAAAAGTGAATCCATGTTGTGAAATCGTGAAGTGTGTGCATTTGTGTTTGACCCATCGAGAGACACACAGGTCATTCACCATCCGGTTACCCTCTCAGAACAGCATGCCAAGAAATTTCCTCACTCCTCCAAAACAACCACCCTGGATCCACAAACATGCACCAGGTACTCTCGCACCAAACCCCAGGCCCACCTCCTGCTCAGCCCCCTTGGCTGTGGTCAGCAGCTTCTCCAGCTCTTTGTGCATGGAGGTCTCATGCTGCAGCCGCAGCTTCTCCTGAAACTCTGCCATCCCGGCTTTGCTGAGATCTGCCGGGAGAAAGGAGAGAAAGAAAGCGACAGAGGTATTTCATCATTCAGTCCTCTTGAACCATTCGAAACAATCAAAGAGTGTGAGGCCAAAGGAGAGAAAGGAGAGAATGAAAGGGAGAGGGCTAGTTCGTTCATTCTGCTGGAACCATTCAAAACTATCAGACAGAGGATAAGGTCAGTTTAAAGACGTTCAGTCATAAAGCCTTCTTGAAACAACTGTATGCCAGTGTTCTAATGAGCCAAGCAGCTTGTAGTCATTAATAAGCAAGCAAGCACATTATTTTACAATAGGTGAAATGGAACATTGTTACATATGATGCCATGCAAATGTCTACCCACATGTTGGCTTATTGGATTTTAATGGACATCTAGAATTTTCTTCCTATATCCATTATGCCATGACCAAGTCAAGCCTATTGGGTCAATATTATCATATATTAAAAAAATAAATAAAAAAAAGTCATTTAGCAGATGTACTTGTCCAGAGCGACTTATAAGAGCAATTAGGGTTAAGTGCCTTGCTCAAGGGCACAGAGATTTTCCCCCTAGTCCGCTCTGTGATTCGAACCAGCGACCTTTCGGTAACCGCTAGGCTACCTGCCCCTCCATTATTGAACCAGTCAATTTGCGATTCGTTCACCCTGTGTTCAATACAGGATTTATTACGTTAAGAAAATATAGACATAGCAGCAACCAAGCTCTGGGTACAATTGACATGCAAATCACTCAAGATGAAAATATCCCCCACTAGCCTAATTTGGCAATTCCCAGTATTGCATAATACCGATGTGGTGAATTCTATATTCTCAGTATCCTAAATTCAAGACATCAGAAATATAGATAAGTAAAAAGAACACACTGCGTTCTAAAAAGTTGAAATCATTAATAACTAAAAAGAGAAGTCAAGAAGTGACTGATAGTCATGGAAAAGATAAGAACTGTCACGACCAAACAATAGCAATGGGAAAGTAGCTATCCGACTCATTACCGACTGGTACAGAAAACTTACCATCCAAAACAGACATCTTTGGACGTATGACAAAATATGTGCCAAGAAAATGTCTCCAAATAAGATCCCAAAAGCCTAGCCTATAGTCTTCGATAGTCTTCTGTAATTTGCCAGCAAATATTAGACATCGTTCAATAAAAGATAAACATCAATGGCTTGACACCAGACACCAGTGACAGCCAATCGTGCTTGCGAAAATGAACTGCAGTCCCAAGAAACAATGCATCAATCCATCAGTAAACCCGACACCACCCAATTCTGTTCTCCCACCTCTTTTGGGTTTCCACTAGATAGCACAGCCACACAAATCCAAATAGGCTACATCGTCAAAATTCCTGCGGAAAAAATGTTGCTTTTTTTGTCTTAATTTAAGGTTAGGCATAAGGTTAGCAGTGTGGTTAAGGTTAGGTTTAAAAATTATATTTTAAAAAGAACAATTGTAGAAATAGGCGGGGTTTAAGACTTCGTATGTGGTAGCTAGTGACGACCCCTCTTTAGCAGGAAACAATAGCAAAATATCTCACTAACGGAACTATTTTATTTAACTAGGCAAGTCAATTAAGAACAAATTCTTATTTACAATGACGGCCTACCCCTAACCCGGACGACGCTGGGGCAATTGTGCGCTGCCCTATGGAACTCCCAATCACGGCCGGTTGTGATACCGCCTGGATTCGAACCAGGGTCTGTATTGACACGTCTAGCACTGAGATGCAGTACATTAGACTGCCTGACGTTATTTGGTAAGTGCTTTCCAGCTGATATGTCCGATGTTTTTATATGTACAGTACCTACATGTAGACCTATAGCACAGCAGACAGCCGAGAGAACTAGGAATTAAATAGAATA
This sequence comes from Salvelinus fontinalis, assembly GCF_029448725.1. Lineage (NCBI taxonomy): Eukaryota > Metazoa > Chordata > Actinopteri > Salmoniformes > Salmonidae > Salvelinus > Salvelinus fontinalis. The sequence goes on along the minus strand of NC_074704.1, from coordinate 23,803,749 downwards.
TTTAGTTCATTTATTATGGAACACGCATCTCTGGTCAGATCCATACGCACATACTCGTGGCCAAATATGTTACGTTAGAGGAAAATACATGATTTGTCCACATTTCCCCATAACGCAGTTTCTTGAATAGCATCATAGCCCTTCTATTGCATGGTTGGTCCTACCCCGCCGTTATCAGGCAACTGTTTGGCACGCTGGCGTATGGTTCATACATTATTTGTATTGATTAATTTGACCCTGGATTGACTTTAGCCACACGATTCGCTATTTTGGCTACATGACCTGGTAAACTAGGGAGACGAAGTGACAGGGGCAAGCTAGCCATTCTGCAGCAGAGGTAGCAACTAAGATATCCATGCCAGCAGCCAATGTTTTTGTTTAAAAGGCTCTAGTAGTGTATTTTACATCACAAGCACCACGTTTTCAAGCATAACGTCATTCACTGCATTGGCTACCCACCTGATGATAATTATTTTGATATCAATCCACCAAAGAACTCCAAGGTGCTTGGCTACTTTAGCGAGCTGGGTTTCGGCCTGTGAAACAAGTGAAAAATTAACACTTTAAAATGTACATTGTCACCGTCCTAAGGAGAATATTTATTTTTGACAGGTTTCTTGCACCACGCGATGCCAAATTAAAGCCGGAAATGTCGAAGTTGTCTTCTTGACAGGCCAGTTTATGAGAGCAAACGATTGGTGAGTCAGTGGCCAATCAAAGCATGCGAAAATCCACTTACCCCAATCAGAATCTTGTTCACGAGGGTGGACCTGAGCTCTTCCGACTCTTTCTCGCTGACTATGCATATTTGTCTCTACAGTTTATTAATCTATTAAAAATATTTTTCTAACAAAGGCTCTCGATCAAAATAAAAAGCATTACACTTAAAGGAAATGATTGACAAATTACCAAATCAAATCAAACATTATTTGTCACATGCGCAGTGTAGACCTTACGGTGAAATGCTTACTTACAAGCCCTTAAACAACAGTGCAGTTCAAAAGGAGTTAAGAAAATATTTACCAAAAACAACAAAAGTTAAAAATTTTTATAAAAGTAACACAATAAAAGAACAATAACGAGGCTATATACAGGGGGTACCAGTACCGAGTCAGTGTGCTGGGGTACAGGTTAGTTGAGGTCATTTGTACATAGGTAGGGGTGATGTGACTATGCATAGATAATAAACAGCGAGTAGCAGCAGTGTATAAAACAAATGGAGGGGAAGTGGGGGTGTCAATGTAAATAGTCCAGAGGCCAATTGATTAATTGTTCAGCTTGGGGGTAGAAGCTGTTAAGGAGCCTTTTGGTCCTAGACTTGGCGCTCCGGTACTGCTTGCCGTGCGGTAGCAGAGAAAACAGTCTATGACTTGGGTGACTGGAGTCTGACAATTTTATGGGCTTTCGTCTGACACCGCCTATTATATAGGTTCTGGATGGCAGAAAGCTTGGCCCCAGTGATGTACTGGGCCGTACGCACTATCCTCTGTAGCGCCTTACGGTTAGATGCCGAGCAGTTGGCATACCAAGCGGTGATTCAACCAGTCAGGATGCTCTCGATGGTGCAGCTATCAAACTTTTTGAGGATCTGGGGACCCATGCCAAATCTTTTCAGTCTCCTGAGGGGGAATAGTGTGTCTTGATGTGTTCGGACCATGACAATTAATTGGTGATGTGGACACCAAGGAACTTGAAACTCCCGATCCGCTCCACTACAGCCCCGTCGATGTTGAATGGGGGCCTGTTCGGCCTGTCTTTTCCTGTAGTCCACGATCAGTCCCTTTGTCTAGCTCATGTTGAGGAAGAGGTTGTTGTCCTGGCACCACACTGCCAGTTCTCTGACCTCCTCCTTATAGGCTGTCTCATCGTTGTCGGTGATCAGGCCTACCACTGTTGCGTCGGCGGCAAACTTAATGGTGTTGGAGTCGTGTTGTGCCACACAGTCGTGGGTGAACAGGGAGTACAGGTGGGGACTAAGTACACACCCCTGAGGGGCCCCAGAGTGGAGGATCAGCGTGGCAGACGTGTTGTTGCCTACCTTTACCACCCGGGGGTGGCCCGTCAGGAAGTCCAGGATCCAGTTGCAGATGGAGGTGTTTAGTCCCAGGGTCCTTAGCTTAGTGATGAGCTTCGTGGGCACTATAGTGTTGAACGCTGAGCTGTAGTCAATGAACAGCATTCTCACATAGGTGTTCCTTTTGTCCAGGTGGGAAACGGCAGTGTGGAGTGCGATTGAGATTGCGTCATCTGTGGATCTGTTGGGGCGGTATGCGAATTGGAGTGGGTCTAGGGTGTCCGGGAGGATGGTGTTGATGTGAGCCATGACCAGCCTTTCAAAGCACTTCATGGCTACCGACGTGAGTGCTACGGGGCGGTAATCATTTAGGCAGGTTACCTTCGCTTCCTTGGGCACAGGGACTATGGTGGTCTGCCTTTCAGATGGCAACTCTGCTGACTAATCTGAGTATTAGTCAAGAATTACTTTGTTCAGTAGATTGCCTAAATCACTTTCTTCTCAGAAATTATTTTTCCCTTCAATAGCCTTTCTTTCCAAACATCTTTGAGGCTTAGTCCACCCCTCCAAATAATCCCCAAATACACCCCAAACCTCAGTGGAGGCCTTCTGTTTTTGGGCCCAGTACCATGCCTTTTTGATCCACCAGACTCCCTGGTTCTGGTGGTCAGCTCATGGGGGATGAGGGACCAAAAGCCTGAAAATACATTCCAGAAATTGATCAAATACTATAAACTAAGATCTCTATGTGATCTCTTCAAATAGTTCCAAAAAGCCTAGCCTATATAGTCTTTGACCGCTTTCTGTAATTTGATTGCAAATATTGGACATTCAATGAAAGATGGACATCAATGACTTGAGAGAGACCAGACACCAGTGACAGCCGCACGCGCTGTGTTGGTAAAGGAACACTTTCATTCCAGCAATTGAGAAAATATTATAAAATGTTTAAAACAATTCATATGTAATTTAATTGGATCTCTATATGAGAGACTGTGTCCCTCTTCTCCTTTTCTCTGGAGTGGGGTTTATGGGTCTTCCGGACCACCCTCTGCCTGCATAGCACAGCTCACCAAACAGTAGACTTAAAGTTCAGCCCCTGGCCAAAAATGGGCAGAGTGCCTTTCACCGGGCAGTCCAGGATGGTTGATTAAATGACTAGGTTCTCGGATGGTTGTAAAAAATAACTTTACATGCATGCAACTGCTATTTTTGAAACATTGATAACTCATGGTAAGAAATTATTGGGTAACAGGGAAATTAAAATCCCCTACAAATCTTTTCACTACTTGAATCTTGTTAATATGGTTAAATTACCATTTGATCGATTTGAAAGGGTCCCTGAGTAGTAAAACGCTGTCAACACTGCCACCAAGTGGTCAAACGTTTCATTGCAAAGGGCAATGAACCTCACCATCCTTGCCATCACCAACATCCAACATTTAGTGATTGTCTGTCTTTTTTCCAACTGACAAGATAATTAACTTCAGAAATACCCTCTTTGATCACAATACTTTGAGTTCAACATGTTTGAAGGCTCAACGGAAAGAGGGGGTAGAACAATTATTACTCAACATTTCACTAGTCATGATATAACTACCATATTTATAGAAACACAACTTTCATATTTCTATTAACTGGAAAAACAGAAAACCCTAGCTTTTTAAAGATATTTAGTCAAATAACCAACCACAATCCACAGAATGTGTTTTCAGTTGTATCCGTTTTTATTGTCAGATAACATGTACAAGTACTGTAGAACTATTGTGCGTTACCATCTACCCAAAGGACAATCCTCCAGTGTCTTCCGACAAAGGCCAACGTTTAGATAGCATTTTTTTATTACAGGTTTATTATTAATAACCGTTACCGTAAACACACACACGCCAATTGCACAGGGGACTCGAGTGGGGGTATTGGTCACAGACGTGAGTCAGGAGGGTTCTGGGGGTCTTCTAAGTGCTGCTGTTGTGGCGGTGTGCCAGTAGGTGGCACTGTGAGTCACTGGCTCAGGAAGGACAGGGCCGTGTCTCGCTCCTCCGCCAGCTCGGCGGCTGTGGCGTCCATCTTGGCGCGGGAGAAGTCGTTGATAGGCAGACCGTCATGGATATTCCACGATTTGTTCTGTGGGGAGAATATGGATGAGGATCAAACAGGGGGCTCTTTAGCACATCTCATCTAGTCCAGGATCATCACTACAGTACATGACTACAGTACCCATAATGCTCTGCGTAACACAGTTGCGTCACGATTTTCCAATTGCAAATGAATATGGCAAAAGTCTGTGTAAACTGCTGGCTTGCAATAGTAGGCCTATGTTGGTATAACCTAAACTCTGAAAAGCAGATGTTGGGTAACAATGACTTTCAATAACCACCCATCGGTAAATTATATATAAACTCAAAAAAAAAAAAAACGTCCTCACTTTCAACTGCGTTTATTTTCAGCAAACTTAACATGTGTAAATATTTGTATAAACATAACAAGATTCAACAACTGAGACATAAACTGAACAAGTTCCACAGACATGTGACTAACAGAAATGGAATAATGTGTCCCTGAACAAAGAGGGGGTCAAAATCAAAAGTAAGTCAGTATCTGGTGTGGCCACCAGCTGCATTAAGTACTGTTAGCACATCATCTCCTCATGGACTGCACCAGATTTGCCTGTTTTTGCTGTGAGATGTTACCCCACTCTTCCACCAAGGCACCTGCAAGTTCCAGGACATTTCTGGGGGGAATGGCCCTAGCCCTCACCCTCCGATCCAACAGGTCCCAGACGTGCTCAATGGCATTGAGATCCGGGCTCTTCGCTGGCCATGGCAGAACACTGACATTCCTGTCTTGCAGGAAATCACGCACAGAACGAGCAGTATGGCTGGTGGCATGTCATGCTGGAGGGTCATGTTAGGATGAGCCTGCAGGAAGGGTACCACATGAGGGAGGAGGATGTCTTCCCTGTAAACGCACAGCGTTGAGACTGCCTGCAATGACAACAAGCTCAATCCGATGATGCTGTGGCAAACCGCCCCAGACCATGACGGACCCTCCACCTCCAAATCGATCCCGCTCCAGAGTACAGGCATCGTGTAACGCTCATTCCTTCAACGATAAACGCGAATCCGACGATCACCCCTGGTGAGACAAAACTACGACTTGTCATTGAAGAGCACTTTTTGCCAGTCCTGGCTGGTCCAGCGACGGTGGGTTTGTTTCCATAGGCGACGTTGTTGCCGGTGAGGTCTGCTGAGGACCTGCCTTACAACAGGCCTACATGCCCTCAGTCCAGCCTCTCTCAGCCTATTGCGGACAGTCTGAGCACTGATGGAGGGATTGTGCATTCCTGGTGTAACTCGGGCAGTTGTTGTTGCCATCCTGTACCTGTCCCGCAGGTGTGATGTTCGGATGTACCGATCCTGTGCATGTGTTGTTACACGTGGTCTGCCACTGCGAGGACGATCAGCTGTCCATCCTGTCTCCCTGTAGCGCTGTCTTAGGCATCTCACAGTACGGACATTGCAATTTATTGCCCTGGCCACATCTGCAGTCCTAATGCCTCCTTGCAGCACGCCTAAGGCACGTTCACACAGATGAGTATGGACCCTGGGCATCTTTCTTTTGGTGTTTTTCCAGATTCAGTAGAAAGCCCTCTTTAGTGTGCTAAGTTTTCATAACTGTGACCTTAATTGCCTACCGTCGAAGCCGTTCCACAGGTGCATGTTCATTAATTGTTTATGGTTCATTGAACAAGCATGGGAAACAGTGTTAAAACCCTTTACAATGAAGATCTGTGAAGTTATTTGGATTTTTGTGAATTATCTTTGGAAGACAGGGTCCTGAAAAAGGGAAGTTTCGTTTTTTTGCTGAGTTTATATGTTATATTAATACACCTTGCCAGGGTTGATTAGTTATGTCCATAGAGATGCTAGACAGCCCATCTCCTACGTATACAATGGCCTCTTCTGTGACAGAACGAGCAGTGCCATTGAGGGCTATGAGTGACAAGTTTTGGCAATTCATAAATGAACTGTGGCACAAGAGCCCTCTATCCATCTCTATGGTTATGCCTTACCTTGATATGAACAGGGAATGAGTAAATGAGGTCTTCGGGGATTCCGTAGGAGTTTCCACCAGCGTACACACCCATAGACATGAACTCACCCTGAAAATAACAACAGGACAAACAGTCAGGCCAGGGACTCAGCTTCACAAAACACAACATTTTGCTAACTTCGCCCCCAAATTACCAGGTTTTCCAGAAATCCTAGGAAAGTTAGCAGAATTACGCAACCCCATGATATTAGTGTTCCGCTTAAGAGTACTGCCAATTAAAATGAATTTGTCTGAGACATCCAAACAAAACGCGGTGCATGTTTGTGGATTCTTCCAGATTGAAAATAAAGAGGAGTCACAGTGCTCTGTTCCAAGTTATCACTTTTCAAAATATAAACATTTGAACAATGTTAGTTGTTTAGCATTAAATGTTAGTGTTTTATGGTGTTTGGGGGGAAAAAAAGGGTTCGCTGCAGACCCTTGACGTCATTCCACCCCACCTCCCAAACACACGGCTTACATCGAGAGTGCCGAACCACCAGTCCCTCATGTGGTCACAGATGGCCTTGGCGGCAGACATGGCACTGGAGAGCTTCCTGGCCTTGATGACGGCAGCACCACGCAGCTGCACCGTCTGCAGGAGACCGAGAGGAGAGGAAGAGAGGGAAAGGGACAGGGGAGGATTTAGGGCTGCTTCATTACAACTAAAGGAACAACACTGGACTAAAGAGACTAATAGATTCAGTGAAAATGCTTGTATTCAGATAAGAGATTATTGAAAGATGACACCCACAACCTACACTCGCTTTTCCATGAATAGGGATTCATTCAGGTAAGGATCGCACATTTATAATACCTATGAGCTATGCATACGCAACATAGGTGCAAATAGCTGATCATTAATATGTATAACTACATTCATAAAGCATTTTTTTTTTTAAACGTATCTATTTTTTACTTAACACTTATTTTTCTTAAAACTGCATTTTTGGTCCAGGGCTTGTAAGTAAGCATTTCACTGTAAGGTCTACACCTGTTGTATTCGGCGCATGTGTCAAATAAAATTGGATTTGATTATGAGCAGTAGTCCAAACGATGTGTGCAGATTTGGGTGTCGAATTGTTTACTTTTTCCTAAAAAGATGAAACTTGGTACATTTGTACAGTTTTAGGCCATGAACATTTTCATAAATCAAGCCATAAAAAAATATTTTTAAAAACAGGCAGAATAATGCCTTTTGAAGCAAATTGTTAGAACGCCCTATAGTACATTTTTTATGGGAAATTTTGTCAAAATGGGTTAGCTCAGAAGAGCCAAAACCAGAGTTCACTTACAGAGATGAAGTCTCCTTTGAGCCAGCTGTCGTCCTTCACGGCGTCGTACGCCCCCACCTCCTTGCCATGCACGTTGACCATGGCGTGGTGCACGTCGGGGTACTGGGTGGATGAGTGGTTGCCCCAGATGATGACGTTCTTGACTGCATCGGCGGGCACGCCGCAACGCATCGCCACCTAGAGGCCGACACAGGCTGTGATGCAATTCATGGGATTTTTCACCATATTGGTATACCCATTCAATTGTTTCAGATCTAATTCCAAATTGACTTACAGCCCCTACACCTTATGCACTTGTAGAGATAAGATGATTGACTAGGTTTAAGCAAAATGGTCAAATTTCCAACTAGCCAATCATATTGCTCACACTTAATCCTCTCAGATATCCAGAAGTACATAGGGTATAGGGATCCATTTGGGATTGGACATTACATCAAGTGCCTAGAGGCTAGATACTCGTGTCTTTTTCCCCGGACGGAGCCTTTTGGCTTTGGCCTACCTGGGAACGGGCCCTGTTGTGGTCTAGACGGGTCAGGCAGGAGAAGTTCTCCTTGGGGATGGAGGGGGCGGACTTGGAGGCAATCAGACAGTTGGTGTTAGCAGGGTTTCCCACCACCAAGACCTGAGCGAAAGAGAGAGAGAAACATCAAAGAGTCACTCACCCAAACTACAGATTCAAGAACAGCTCCAGTTCAGAGTAGGAAACAAGAATAGGATAAGTCCTATTTTAAGTACTCATCTTCATTTGTGCCATTGTACGTGACTATTTATACATCTAAAAGAATACACATGGTTTATGCAAGCAGAGATGGCGCATCCTCAGAAAGAGTAGCAGAGACCTCCCGAGTGGCGCAGCGGTCTAAGGCACTGCAGTGGGGTTTGGACGGCCGGGATGTCCTTGTCCCGCCGGGCACTAGCGACTTCTGTGGCGGGCCGGGCGCATGCACGCTGACACGGTCGCCAGTTGTGCGGCGTTTCCTCCCACACATTGGTGTGGCCGGCTTCCCGGTTAAACGAGCAGTGTTTCAAGAAGCAGCGCGGCCTGACAGGGTTGTGTTTCAGAGGACGCGTGGCTCTCGACCTTCGCCTCTCCCGTGTCCGTACGGGAATTGCAGCGATGGGACACGACTGTAGCTACCAATTGGAGATCATGAAATTAATATATATTTAAAAAATGCAAATATATATTTAAAAATATATATTAAAAAAAAAGAGTAGCAGTGCAACTGAGAAACATGAGTCACGACTAAGGGAAATGCTGACACTTTCTAAATGGGCTATAAATCAATATAAGATAGATGTCACGCACAGAATACACCCCCTTTAAATGAAGGTCAAGGATTAGCTCGATTTAAAGGGATTGTTGTGTGTACATGAGTGTTATGGCTGCCAGCGCCAGTCCTAGAAAGATAACATCTCCCGCCATTATGGCCCTGAGCAAGGCACTCAACCCCTAAACTACTCACCGGGTCGCTGTACTGTTTCTGGCTAATGTGGGTACTTGTGTGTGTGCGTATATAGGAGGGATTGGGTAAAGTAGAATCCACATTTCCGTCTGGTACGGATCAATAAAGTATTCCTCTTCTAAAAACACACTTACTTTAGAGGACGAGCATTCAGATCTTATGTATCTATATCGATCATATAGAAACCTGCCCATTCAAATTCACACACATTCCTGGATCAAAAGCAGTTGACCTTGGCCATAGAAGAGGTGAGGCTTTGTTCGCCACACTGACGTCTAGTTGTTGCTGCAAACCTGCAGTGGCCGAAGGCCCCCTTGTGACACCAGTGACTGCAGTGTGTACACACAACATGTAGTTTTCACCCCTGGCTTTGGAACCCAGCCCATTCCACACAGGATTAATAGCCTATAAGATGTGAATTTACTCCTATACCATAGAAGTATAAGGCTGTCCAAAAAAAACTGGCCCGTTTTAAATGTGAAAAGGTCAAACTATAGTCTGATTTGTCAAAAGGTTTGTATGACTTTAAAAGGAAGGAAAGTAGTAAAAGCTGGTCCATGTCAAATGTCATAGAACTAGAGGTATTGCATCAAGTCTTTAACATGAATCAAAAATGTATCTCACTAAAATGTTACATCTATAAAAGCAAATTAACCTTTCCCCAAAACACCCTTTAACATCATTCAACACCCCACAACCTGGCCTTTGCAGTACTGTTGTGCCTTCATGTCCCTTGATTATCGTTAGCAATGTGAGCTATCTGTTTGGTGCTGTGTGTGTCACCCTCCCTCCCTCTAGCCAGGCTGCTGCTGCTCTGCGGCAGTGGCCCGAAACGTGCCGAGTCATTGACACACAGAGGGACAGTTACCCTAACGGTCTTCTTGGCGTACTTCTCCAGGGCGGCCCCCTGGGTCTTAAAGATGGCCACGTTGGCCTTCAGGAGGTCCTTCCTCTCCATGCCCTCCTTCCTGGGCATAGAGCCCACCAAGATGGCGGCGTCCAGATCCTTGAAGCCCAGCTCCACCTTGTCGGTGGGGATGACCTCTGTGGATGAAGATGGGGGTGGGGTGGCGGTTAGTTACGATGGATATTGTGTTGGATAGAGTGGATGTGGTTGTCAATGTTCTGTTACTGCCCCATTTGTAGAGAGATGTATGTTTGTATTGGATTCTGCAAAGAACATAAAAATTCAGATTTGACATAAGAGCAATACAATTATGATTTTAAGATGCGTTTAAAAAAATATTTTTCTATAAGACAAATTAAGCATAGAATGTCTGCTAAAGTTAGTAAAATAGTAGGTGTGGTGGCAGTTTCTGTTCGTGGTGGTAGCTAAACATTTTATTTACCTTTTTAATTTACAGTAATTACACTAACATTTCTGGCTCATCTGGGTGTACATGAAGATTAGGGAAGGACAAACAGTCTCTGTGTGGAAAATGCCCTTAGGTAATTGTGCACACACACACACACACAACACACACAACACACACACACACACCAGGTTATTTCCAAACCGATAGTCTAGCACTCAGTGGCTCCACCTTGCTGGTAAATTGTCTCGTTTCTTGAAACACTGCCAAATGTGCTGATTTTGTAGATAACGTTTGTTCTGTGGCCCCTAATGAAAAACTCTTTCCCTGTTTCATCAGGATGAACTTCAGTCAGGGCCCATTGGTGTACGAGATGTCTTGTACCCCACCTCCCCTATTGTTGCCCCACCACTCCCAGGAGTGGTTGGAATTTCCTACAGGCCCTGGGAACCGACTAATAGGAGGCCTCCTTTCTGACACTCCTTCCCACAGCAGTCTGTTGTGGACGTCCCTGCTGCTGTGAAGTTAGTTACACATACAATCCACACGGAATGCATTTTAAACATGTTTCAGATGGGGGAGGACACAATGTAAATCATGCCAAAAAGCACGCCTATGTATACTAGGTGCATATGTTCTCACGTCCAGCCCAGGCAGAATAGAAAAGCATTGCTCACCCCTCAGGAGTGGGAGAGCACAGTCCTGCAGCTCCATCACAACCCCATCCAGAACCGGCAACATGGGAGGGATGTCCAACAGGACCAAGATGATAGGCTAGAACAGAATGCAAAGAGGGATTTTTTTTCTTTCTTCCAGCCGCTGCCAAAAATAAGAGCTCGGCCCCTCCCGACCTCATGGCAAAAATTCACATTCCACGTATAATTCACACGTGCTTATGTAACGAGATCGTTATAGCCTACATGTTACAACATCCATCTGCGTCCTGTGCTCGAGGACAAAGCTGATTTGAAAGAGTGAGTGTGCGGATAGAAGTAGGCCATGGCCGTGTTACCTGGTCCTTGCCGAAGACATCTCCCTTGGCGATGCTGTACAGCAGAGAGTAGGCGATCTGTCCAGCAGCGCCAGTCACCAGCACACGGATTGGGTCGGCCTGCAAAACAACACACACACACCACATACTCATTCTGTGCAATCTTCCAACACAGCAGTAATGACCTACATAGCAGAGATAAGCAAATGAAGCGGTAGTAATCGCATCTGACTGCTATGTTGATTAAAATGACAAAACTCAGTGTCGACAGATGGAAACGCACTTTGCATTAGCGGGCAGGTGAACTGAATGAAAGAAAGACGATGATGCAATTTTCTACTAATGCCACGCGCAAAAGTCTTTACATGCTGACCACACCGCGGCTACATTGTTGCTAGCGTGAAAAAGCGGAAACAATGTCCTCATCAGGCACTTTACGTTATCTTCTTCATTTCGGAATTGTAGTCTAGAGACTATAAAAAAATCCAGCATCCTAATTTCTTAAAATCAAATCAAATGTTATTTGTCACATGCGCCGAATACAACCGGTGTAGACCTTACAGTCAAATGCTTACTTACAAGCCCTTACCCAACAATGCAGTTAAGAAAAAATACGTACAAAATAATACCCAAAAGAAAATAAGAAATAAAAGTTACAACTAATTAAAGAGCGCCAGTAAAATAACATTAGCGAGGCTTTAATACAGGGGTTACCGCACAAGATGGCTGGTTGGCCATCTTTCTGACTAACGTTAGCGAACAATTTCAGAAAGAGATGGTGAACGTTAGCCAGAAATCTTTGCTGAAACAACAGGCTAATCTTTGATCAAACATGAGATTAACCGCTGATGCTAGTTCCCGGCTTCAATGACAAGTGGACACAAAACCCAAGTTGCTCATCAACAATGACAAGCATCCGTTTCCCTACCTAGCAAACACTTTCGATGCATCATTCATATAACTAACAGTTAGCTATAACTGACAGCAACAAAATAAACACACATCTTACCATATTCACTTGAGATAGAGGATCTAGTTAAGCCTGCAAACACAGTTTCTCCCGCTAGGACTAAACAGAAGGGTCACCTCTGCGCTTGTATTGAACTGTAAAACGGTGGCGCACTGGATTCCTGTCCTGGGATCTGTAGTTGAATATTCATTGATGCTAGTCTTTTTACCCGCTCAAGTCACGAAAAGGAACACATTCCCCATGAAGAACCGCTGCAGCGCCAGCTCTTTGTTATCGTAGGCCACGCCTATATGACCTTATATGAACCACAGATCTAGAAAAACTGAGTGTGGGCCGCGTTCATATATCTCATTTTACAAATACATTGCTTCTTACGTCTTTCAGCCGCACAATTTTATTTGATAACTTTTTATTAAATTAGCAGACGTTCATCACTCCTTTAGAAGGACTGGATAGACAGTATCCTAGGGATTTTCTGTACACAGTCATTTGCAGTTCTTACTGTAGCCTAATCAATGAATGAAGGAGGATAGCATAGTATTAACACTTGGCCAAGCTTTTTTAAAATCTATTTTTAAGAAAACACACATTTTAATCTATATACACTTCATTAATCAGAGATATACATTAGAGTTGTGTTGGGATGTGATTAGTGGATTTTTGGTAGCCTGTGCCAAGTTGAATTCAGCCAATGAATTCAACCCCTTGCCTATACCATGATATCAATCTATGTTTGCTTTTACAAATGCATCACACCTACATTACACCACACAGCATTTTCCTATAAGGATTGAGCCTGCCGACAGGATAAATGTTTAGCAAATCAAAAACATGCTTTATAAATAATCTATTAATGGCTTATAATTAAAGCTAATAAGACTAAGACATGATAAGACATGATTAACAATATTTCAAGCAATGATTAATTCAACCACCCAACAAAAGCCTGATTAGACGGAGTCAAAGGTTGGTTCTGTGACTTACTACTAAGCAACTATTAATGGCCATTGTCTGTAAGATGGAGACACTTCTCCTTCATTGCCTCATCGCTTCATGACCACTGATAAGTGAAAGTGCTGGACACGATTTGTCCATATTGGTTTAACTTGAATACCACTGTCCTCTCCCAGCCTTACTACCTGCATCTTTATTTAGTAGGTGGGTCAAATCAAATAGGTCGTAGGCCAACTGGTAGCCTAATTCAAACACAGATTCATCCTCAAGTAGTAAGTATAACGTCCACCTAACTTTTTCTAATAGAAGACTATTGGAACAAGATGTCTGTCTGTAGCCTCCACTGGGGCACGAGTGGGGTCATTTGAAGTCACGTGCAGGGATGTGGCTCTGGTAGACTAGTCACAAGATGCTTAGCAATAGAACAGACTAAAGTGGCACTATCTTCACAACTGATGAGCAGGCATATGAGCTTTTTTTCTAGGGCGGGGGTAAGAACAAGGTTAGATTTAGTGAATACAATTTAGTTTGGATGCACCATAATCCCATTGTTTCTGGCATGTCCCTCTGTGGATGCATTCAGAGGTTTCAAAAGAGCTCGTTTCAACAACTAAGCCTGTTGACTTTAATCTATAATTCATGTCCACTCTATTACATCAAGCAACCAGGACCTAACACAGCCTAGTATTTGCCACAGCAGATTTAACATGTCACTTAGTTATTATTTACCATTATTTAAGTTGTATTAGTCGTATATACAGGATATACACGGTATACACCATCTAACAAAACGCTACATGGCTAAAAATTTGATTATTGTTATGCAAACAGATATAAAAACGAATTATAAACTGGGTGGTTCGAGCCCTGAATGCTGATTGGCTGACAGCCGTGATATATCAGACCTATACCACGGGTATGACAAAACATTTATTTTTACTGCTCTAATTAAGTTGGTAACCTCTTTATAATAGCAATAAGGCACCTCAGGGGTTTGTGGTATATGACCAATATACCACGGCTAAAAGCTGTATCCAGGCACTCCGCGTTGCATCGTCCTTGCATAAGAACAGCCGTTAGCCGTGGTATATAGCCATATAGCACACCCCTCGTGCTTTATTGCTTAATTAGATCCGTTTCATTAGGATTGTGGGAAGTGGGGCATTAATGTTACATAATCGCCCGGTGAAAATAGTTTTCTTCCCTATGGAGGCAGCGCCTGTCTGACGCACCCGGTGGCAAGGAGCTATCCATGGTGTAATCTGCGATGAACACCCGCTCGCGTTCTTTACCAAAGCTGCCGGGGGGAGGCAGTCAGTGAGTTAATGATGATGTGGTCACACAGACAGGACTGTCCAGCCACAGACACTTTGTTCATGTCTGTAGGCTATTGTGAATGGGTAGGCCTCACAGTAGTCTCCTCAATTCGAATGTCTTGTTGACTGAGGATAGATACCCCCAAATAGTAGCCTATGGGCCTATCATTTTCTAGTCGACAGTGTCTACTACCCAGAAAGAATAGATGAAGCTTCGGCAAAAACTAATGGGGACCCGAATAAACCAATATTTCACTAGGCTACCCTATAGGATTAGGTTTGTAAGAGCTTATCGCGGTAATTCAACAAGACATACGCTATAGGGAGGAGAGTCAATGTCAAATTGGCAACTGTAGTTTATTCAAAGGTAGACTTAATATTTCGTTTGCGAGCCCCTCTGGTATGCTGGTGGCTGGTGCGGTCAAGGACAAGTAAGTGTCTTACCTCCGACGATGCCGCCCGCACCACTATGTACATCGCTGTCAACAAAGTCAACATGGTGAACCCGGATCCGTCCCCCTCGCTACAGTATGTCAGCCCGTCTGTTTTTGCGAGTCCAGCCGAAAAGAGTTTAAAGCGAGATAGTCGGGGAGAGAAGGACCTAGAGAGCCGTGCAACAACCTCAGGGAAACGCGAGCCCGGAGGACAGAAACGCTCTCCGCTATGCAGTTATACTCGGATCCGCTATCTATCAGTCTCACCCAGGAGTCACCCCCACTCTCTCTCGCACTACAGTCTAGTACGCTAATAAGCTTTAGTAGACTAAAATAGATTGACTACGCCGTAATCTTTTGCCCATTAATGAGCACTGTTGCATAAAGTGTAGCCTATCCTAATTATCAAGTCTGGGGTGAGACGGGGGTTTGGTTGATGACATCACTAGCCTACAGTTGAGAACCGCAGAGGTGTGGTGTGTTTTGAGGGGGTCACATAAGGACACCATAATGTACAGTGCCAGTCAAAAGTTTGGACACACCTACTCATTCAAGGGTTTTTCTTTATGTTTGACTATTTTCTACATTGTAGAATAATAGTGAAGACATCAAAACGAAGAAATAACACATATGGAATGATATATTAACCAAAAAAGTGTTAAACAAATCAAAATATATTTTATATTTGAGATTATTCAAAGTAGCCACCCTTTGCCTTGACGACAGCTTTGCACACTCTTGGCATTCTCTCAACCAGTTTCACCTGGAATGCTTTTCCAACAGTCTTGAAAGAGTTCCCATATATGTTGAGCACTTGTTGGCTGCTTTTATTTCACTCTGCGGTCCGACTCATCCCAAACCATCATAATTAGGTTGAGGTCGGGTGATTGTGGAGGCCAGGTCATCTGACGCAGCACTCCATCACTCTCCTTCTTGGTCAAATAGCTCTTACACAGCCTGGAGGTGTGTTGGGTCATTGTCCTGTTGAAAACAAATTATAGTCCCACTAAGTGCAAACCAGATGGGATGGGGTATCGCTGCAGAATGCTGTAGTAGCCATGCTGGTTAAGTGTGCCTTGAATTCTAAATAAATCACTGACAGTGTCACCAGCAAAGCACCCCCACACCATCACACCTCCTCCTCCATGCTTCACGGTGGGAACCACACATGCGGAGATCATCCGTTCACCTACTCTGCGTCTCACAAAGACACGGCGGTTGGAATAAAAAATCTCAAATTTGGACTCATCAGACCAAAGGACAGATTTCCACCAGTCTAATGTCCATTGCTCATGTTTCTTGCCCCAAGTTTCTTCTTATTGGTGTCCTTAAGTAGTGGTTTCTTTGCAGCAATCAGACCATGAAGGCCTGATTCACGCAGACTCCTCTGAACAGTTGATGTTGAGATGTGTCTGTTACTTGAACTCTGTGAAGCATTTATTTGGGCTGCAATCGAAGGTGCAGTTAACTCTACTGAACTTATCCTCTGCCGCAGAGGTCACTCTGGGCCTTCCTTTCCTGTGGCGATTCTCACGAGAGCCGGTTTCATCATAGCGCTTGATGGTTTTTGCGACTGCACTTGAAGAAACGTTTAAAGTTCTTGACATTTTCCGGATTGACTGACTTTCATGTCTTAAAGTAATAATGTACTCTCACTTCTCTTTTCTTATTTGAGCTGTTCTTGCCATAATATGGACTTGGTCTTTTTTCTTCAGTATACCACCCATACCTTGTCACATCACAACTGATTGGCTCAAACACATTAAGAAAGAAAGAAATTCCACAAATTAACAAGGCACACCTATTAATTGAAATGCATTCCAGGTGACTACCTAATGAAGCTGGTTGAGAGAATGCCAAGAGTGTGCAAAGCTGTCATCAAGCGTAAGGGTGGCTACTTTGAAGAATCTCAAATATAAATATTTTTGATTTGTTTAACACTTTTTTGGTTAATACATGATTCCATATGTGTTATTTCATAGCTTTGATGTCTTCAATATTATTCTACAATGTAGAAAACAGTACAAATAAAGAAAAACCCTGAAATGAGTAGATGTGTCCGAAACCTTTGACTGGTTGTCACGTTCCTGACCTGTTTTCTCTTGTTTTGTATGTGTTTATTGGTCAGGGCGTGAGCTGGGTGGGCATTTCTATGTGTTGTGTTTCTATGTTGGGTTAAAGGGTTGCCTGGTATGGCTCTCAATTAGAGGCAGGTGTTTGGCATTTCCTCTGATTGAGAGTCATATTAAGGTAGGTTGTTCTCACTGTTTGTTTGTGGGTGATTGTCTCCTGTGTTTTCCATGTCTGTGCACCACACGGGACTGTTTTGGTTGTTCGGTTCGTTTATTGTAGTCGGTGCCTGTTCGTGAGTTCTGCATGTTTTATGTAAGTTCCATGATCAGGTCTGTCTACGTTGTTTGTTTGTTATTTTGTATAAGTCAAGTATAGTTCGTGTCAGTCTTCGTCTTTTCAATAAATTCATTATGTCAACATACCTCGCTGCGTATTGGTCCACCGATCCTTCTCTCCTCTCCTCGTCTGAGGAGGAGGAAGAACTAGACAATCGTAACACTGGTAGTGTATATAGTCAGAAGTTTACATACACCTTAGACAAATACATTTAAACTCAGTTTTTCACAATTCCTGACATTTAATCCTAGTAATAAGGATTCCCTTTCTCAGGTCAGGTAGGATCACCATTATATTTTAAGAATGTGAAATGTCAGAATAATAGTTGTTGCGTCAAAACAGAACACTCAAAACATGAGCACAATGGCAGCTCTTCCTTTAAAGACCTCCAGGCCTCAAGAGGGCAGATAACCCAAAAAACACAGGTGGAACTAAAAAATTGAGCCAGGATTTCTGGAGGGACTACTTTTACATGCGCACCTGTCAGATAAGCATGGGTATAAAATGTTTGGTCCTCAACATACACACAGCTCATTGTTCAACCCTAAAGACGCAACTGGTATGTAATGTTTGGAATTATTTATTATGTTGCATCCAGTGCTTAACAATTTACATGTTTAACTCTGGTAGGAATTTTGACTTTTGTTGTGGATATTTTCTGACTGCAGAAGTAATTGCTAGGGTGCTAGATTAAATTGTTTAAACGTTTACTTTATTCAAAGCCATGCTTTGTTGCTGTGTCATGCATTGTTTAGTGTAAAATAATGCATGTTTATTCTCTGTTTGTTTAAGGTTATCAACCTATTCCTATACCTAGTGCTATTCCTAGTGCTAGTGCTATTCCTATTGCTATTGCTATTCCTATTCCCTATTCCTCTGTGATTCAACTACTCTATTCAACAAATCAACTATTTCAACATATTCAACAAATGGCATCAAAACCATAATAAAACACTGGAAAGGAATTGAGTTGTCCCTTTGCATCCTTCACGGGTTGAGCAAGCCGTTTTCAAGTTTGGGCAGAGCTGAAAATAATTATAACACCTAGACAACTTGACAGTTGATAACCAGTTGATAACCAACGTGGCAGTGAAGACAAAAGGATTAACGGCCTGAAGTCAGGAAAGCTGTCGTCGCAGAGAGGAGTATTGGCTTACATCTCAAAATGGCGGAGGAAGCTCTTGGGAAAACCGTGAAGGAGCTGAAGCAAGAAAGAACTTTGGCTAAGAGTGCTTTTACCAAGCAAGCAAACTTCCTTAGCAGAGGTGCAAAACACATGACTAAGAGCGAACTGCGAGAGGAGTTCAAGAAGCTCACGTCGGAGGCAAGGAAGGTCAGTGAGACAAATGATGAATACAGGGCTGGACTTCTGGCAGACATTGAAGCTGAAACCGATGAGGGTGAAGAAGCTGACCTGAGCAAGCAGCAGCAGACTGAACTTGAGAAGACATTCCAAGAATGCGAAGTACGATTGGATGAGGTCAGGGGGATGATCCAGTCCAACCTATGGCCTAGATACGGGGAGGACGAGGTGAAGTCTGCAATCAAAGAAGCGGAGACCGCCTGTGATGGAGTTGCTCAAATACCTGTTATTGCTGTAAATAGAGATGGCTTCGAGCTACGGTGGGATGGTGCGAAGGCACAAGTCCAAGATGCAATCACAAGCCTAGCAGAGTGGGAGATGTGGATTCCAGTAGCAGAAAAAGAACGGCTGGAAGCCAGAGTAAAGGATCTGAAAGCATTCAGAAACAACCTTGAAGCAAGGAGGGCAGGATTTCTCACAGCGCAAAGAATTGCGGAAGAGGATAAAGACAGAGGGAGAGTGCTGCAGATGCCCATGCCAGCTCCACAGCCGACACTGAGAATAAAACCAACCTGTTTACCCAAGTTCAGTGGGTATAAAAGGAATTTCCATCGATGGAGGAGAGACTGGGAGAGTCTACAGAAGCAGGGGGAACCAACAGGCTCAGTCGAAGTAAAGAAAATCCAACTCATTGACAGTGTAGATGAGAGAATGTGCAGAGACCTCCGTTTGTCTACGTACAATACTGCTGAGGACATGTTCAGGGTGCTTGAGAACAGGTATGGAAACAAGTCTACAATTGCCTTGGAGATAATTGAGGATCTGGAGAAAGTTCCTGCTTTAAGAGCAAATCAGCCAAGAAAAGTTATCGACATGATCCAAACTATAGAGAAGGCACTGGATGATCTCACAGAGCTTGGAGGCACAGGAGCCATCAACAACCCACTAGTGATTAGATCCATAGAAAGCAAGTTACCTGACAACATCAAGCGGGATTGGCTTGTCTTCATGGTTAACCCGAGGAATAATGTCACGCCGGACAATCACTTTGAAAACCTTCTTAAATTCCTGAAAACACAGGAGGAAATTCTTGAAAAATTAGAGCAGCTGGGAGTGAGTGAAAAGCCAGAAAATAAATATGCTTGTGTGGAGAGAAGATATGCGTCCACACGTTCCACAAGGAAAGGCGGCTGTGTTGTCTGTGGAGATGAAAAGCATAGAGAAAAGATCTTCTTTTGCAAGCGTTTCAAAGAACTGAAGCCGGTGGAAAAGTTGGATGCTGTAGAAAAGCTGGGGGCCTGCAAGAGGTGCTTGGTCTGTCATGGAGAAGATGATGAATGCAAAGACACTTACCTGTGCAGGAAAAGAGACTGTAAGAAAGACCATCATTTCTTTCTTTGTCTGAAGGGAGATTTCAAGAGAAGTGTCTCAGACAGAAGACAATCCAATGTGAGAAGGTATACGCTTACAGAGGAGCAGGAGGAATTGGTATCTAAGCTCTCCCCAGAGATGGCAGAGAAATTCAAGAAAGCATTCACCAACGGCACTGCGAAAACAAACTGTGTCTCAAATAATCAGCTGGGAGTGACTGAGTCAAGTGCAGTAGAAGAATTGCCAGTTATTCTAATGCTGCTCAAGGTAACTGCCAATGCAGGACAAAGAATTGGAACCCTGATCGACTTGGCATCGGACACAAACTACATCACTCACAGAGCTGCCAGAAGATTAAATCTTCGAAGTGAAAACATCACTTTAGTCGTTCATGGAGTCGGAGGAATGGCCATGAAGGTTAGAACCAGAAGATATCTCCTCAGAGTGAGGGTCAAAACGCCCATAGGCACGGAAAGAGCTCATGAGCTTATCTGCTATGGTTTGAATGAAATTGCCAACGTCCACAGAGTCATCAAACCTGAGCAACTCAAGAAGTTCTTCCCAGAAGTCAATCTAGGAGATCTGAGTAGACCAGAGAGTATTGAGCTACTGATAAGCCACCGCGAAGGAAGACTTGCTCCGCAAAGAGTGAAGGTGATTGGAGACCTTGTCTTGTGGGAAGGTCCGCTAGGAAAGACTGTTGGTGGAGCACATCCAGATCTGTTTGAAGAAGTGGATATAGCCGCACACAGGTCTGAAACACACTTTGCTCGATCCATGAAAGCAACTGCTGTCAAGTATCAAGAGATAGCTAAGCTGTTCACAGCTGAAACCAAAGGAACAGTTGCTCACAGAGAGTTCTTGGATTGGTGGAAGTGGGACAGCATTGGAGCAGCTTGCGACCCAAAGTGTGGAGGATGCCGGTGCGGCAACTGTCAACCAGGAGGCAAAGAAATGACTCTGAGTGAGGAAAGAGAGCTGGAGATCATAAGGAAAGGCCTCACCTACATCAAAGCAGATGCTCACAGTGATGAACCCCACTGGGACACAAAATACCCCTGGATTCAAGATCCAAGTTCCCTTCCTGACAACAGGAGTGGGGTGGAAGCCACCTTCTTGAGAACAGAAAAGCAACTCAAAAAAGAGCCAGAGTGGAGAATAGCATACACAGCTCAAGTCCATGAAATGGTCGAGAGAAGAGCAGCGAAGAAACTCACCAAAGAGCTCATTGCCAGCTGGAAGGGGCCAGTATGGTATGTCAGCCACTTGGTGGCAGCAAACCCGCACTCTCTCACAACACCTGTGAGACTGGTATGGAACAGCAGCCAGAAGTTTAGAGGGGTCAGCATGAATGACCTTCTGCTGAAAGGGCCTGATGTCCTCAATCCCATCCGAGCAGTACTACTCAGGTTCAGGAGAGGCGTCAATGCTGCCCTCGGCGACATTAAGAAAATGTACAATTCTGTGTGGTTGGAAGACCTGGAGATGCACCTCCACAGATTTCTCTGGAGAGACACTGAGGAGGAAGAGATTGAAGAGTATGCGATCACCAGAGTCAATATTGGCGATCGACCAGCAGGGTGCATTGCGCAATTGGCTATGAGAGAGACAAG
Organism: Salvelinus fontinalis; assembly: GCF_029448725.1. Taxonomy (NCBI): domain Eukaryota; kingdom Metazoa; phylum Chordata; class Actinopteri; order Salmoniformes; family Salmonidae; genus Salvelinus; species Salvelinus fontinalis. The sequence goes on along the minus strand of NC_074704.1, from coordinate 23,782,208 downwards.
CAAACTGCCCATGTTTGCTCACCTGGAGGAGGAACGTAGGATCCTTGAAGAGGATACCTTTGTCGATGACATCCTGACTTCCCATAATGACTTGCAAAAGCTGGACCAGAACACCAAAAGTGTTGAAGAGATCCTGAAGGCAGGCGGCTTCGTCCTCAAGCCCTGGGTCCGGTCAGATCAAAGTGGGAGGCAGGAGATCGTACCAGAAGAACAAGGAGCGCAGTCAAGCACAGCACTCATTCTCCCAAACCAAATGAGGGAAGGATACAATAAAGCCCTTGGAGTTGGATACCTTGTTGAGGAGGATAGACTGTACCTCATGACTTTAATCAATTTCTCAAAGAGGAAAGGGAAAATGAGAGTCGGCCAAAATCTCCTTGATGAAGAGGTGAGAGGGAAAACTCCAAACCCACTGACGAGAAGAGAACTGCTGAGCCAGGTAGCTAGCCTGTATGACCCAATAGGCCTCGTCACACCTGCCAAACAAAAGGGCGCCATTCTTGTCAGAAAGGCGTTTCAGGAAGCTGGCTAAAAAGAGAGTTGACAATTGTGTGGTGTGCAGAAAGGCCAGGGCCAGAAAGTGCCAACAGATCATGAGTGACCTTCCATCCGAGCGGATAACACCAGCCAGACCATTTGAGTACACAACAGTGAACTTATTTGGACCGTATGAAGTCAAGGACGAGGTGAAAAAGAAAACCAAGCTCAAGGTGTGGGGTATTGTCTTCTGTTGCATGGTATCCAGAGCTATACACACAGATGTTGTCAGTGACCAGTCGATGGAAGGCTTCCTACTGGCTTACCAAAGGTTCACGGCACTGAGAGGGCACCCAAAGAAATTGTGGTCAGATCCTGGAAAGAACTTTGTGGGTGCCAGACCTGCCCTCAAAGAACTCTACATCTTCTTGGATCAACTAGGTAAATCTCAGCTTGAAAATGAAGCTTCCAAGCATGGGACAGAATGGAGCTGGAAAATCCACCCAGCAGACTCCCCTCACAGGAATGGAGCTGCAGAAGCAGCTGTTCGTACTGTGAAGCGGGCTTTGCACAACCTGGGAGGAGAAGGACTCTTCACATGGAGTGAGTTTCAAACATTTCTCTACACGGCTGCTAACCTTGCCAATGAGAGGCCCATAGATGCAAGAACTCAAAGCCGGGAGGACTGCATAGAATACATCAGCCCAAATTCCCTTCTGCTTGGACGGATTGGACCCAGAGGAGATCTTGGATGCTTTGATTTTGAAAGCTACCCATACAAAAGATTGAGAGCTATCCAAACAGAAGTTGACCGGTTCTGGAGGAAGTGGAGTCAGTTAGCTGGGCCCAATCTATTCGTGAGGAGTAAATGGCACACAACACATAGGAATGGGGCTGTTGGAGATGTTGTCTGGCTGGCTGACCAAAATGCTTGGAGGGGTCACTACAAACTAGCCAGAGTCATCAGTGTCAACATTGACAAGAAGGGCATCGTCAGAGATGTGCATGTCAGAACTTTTCCCAGCTACCCAGTCTCAACTGTGAAGCCTGCTCAAGAGAAGTCAAAGACACTCTCAACTAAAATACCTGCTACAGTTCTTCATAGGGATGTCAGACGCATCATTGTTATACTTCCTGTTGAAGAAGGAAGAGCCTGATAGCTGAAATCGAACATGCCCAACACAGAGGTTCGTGTGACCTCCTTCGGTTCAAGAACCAGGAGGTCAAGTGGGAGGTGTTGCGTCAAAACAGAACACTCAAAACATGAGCACAATGGCAGCTCTTCCTTTAAAGACCTCCAGGCCTCAAGAGGGCAGATAACCCAAAAAACACAGGTGGAACTAAAAAATTGAGCCAGGATTTCTGGAGGGACTACTTTTACATGCGCACCTGTCAGATAAGCATGGGTATAAAATGTTTGGTCCTCAACATACACACAGCTCATTGTTCAACCCTAAAGACGCAACTGGTATGTAATGTTTGGAATTATTTATTATGTTGCATCCAGTGCTTAACAATTTACATGTTTAACTCTGGTAGGAATTTTGACTTTTGTTGTGGATATTTTCTGACTGCAGAAGTAATTGCTAGGGTGCTAGATTAAATTGTTTAAACGTTTACTTTATTCAAAGCCATGCTTTGTTGCTGTGTCATGCATTGTTTAGTGTAAAATAATGCATGTTTATTCTCTGTTTGTTTAAGGTTATCAACCTATTCCTATACCTAGTGCTATTCCTAGTGCTAGTGCTATTCCTATTGCTATTGCTATTCCTATTCCCTATTCCTCTGTGATTCAACTACTCTATTCAACAAATCAACTATTTCAACATATTCAACAAATGGCATCAAAACCATAATAAAACACTGGAAAGGAATTGAGTTGTCCCTTTGCATCCTTCACGGGTTGAGCAAGCCGTTTTCAAGTTTGGGCAGAGCTGAAAATAATTATAACACCTAGACAACTTGACAATAGTAGAGAGAATTATTTATTTCAGCTTTTATTTCTTTCATCACATTCCCAGTGCATCAGAAGTTTACATACACTCAATTAGTATTTGGTAGCATTGCCTTTAAATTGTTTAACTTGGGTCAAATGTTTCGGGTAGTAGCCTTCCACAAGCTTCCCACAATAAGTTGGGTGAATTTTGGCCAATTCCTCCTGACTGAGCTAGTGTAACTGAGTCACGTTTGTAGGCCTCCTTGCTCGCACACGCTTTTTCAGTTCTGCCCACAAATTTTCTATAGGATTGAGGTCAGGGCTTTGTGATGGCCACTCCAATACCTTGACTTTGTCCTTAAGCCATTTTGCCACAAATTTGGAAGTATGCTTGGGGTCATTGTCCATTTGGAAGACCAATTTGCGACAAAGCTTTAACTTCCTGACTGATGTCTTGAGATGTTGCTTCACTATATCCACATAATTTTCCTCCTCATGATGCCATCTATTTTGTGAAGTGCACCAGCCCCTCCTGCAGCAAAGAACCCCCACAACATGATGCTGCCACCCCCGTGCTTCACAGTTGGGATGGTGTTCTTTGGCTTGCAAGCATCCCTTTTTTTCTCCAAACATAAATGGTCATTATGGCCAAACAGTTCCATTTTTGTTTCATCAGACCAGAGGACATTTCTCCAAAAATTACAATCTTTGTCCCCATGTGCAAACCGTAGTCTGGCTTTTTTATGGTGGTTTTGGAGCAGTGGCTTCTTCCTTGTTGAGCGGCCTTTCAGGTAATATCGACATAGGACTCGTTTTACTGTGGATATAGATACTTTTGTACCTGTTTCCTCCAGCATCTTCACAAGGTCCTTTGCTGTTGTTCTGGGATTGATGTGCGCTTTTCGCACCCAAGTACATTCATCTCTAGGAGACAGAATGCATATCCTTCCTGAGCGGTATGATGGATGCGTGGTCCCATGGTGTTTATACTTGCATACCATTGTTTGTACAGATGAACGTGGTACCTTCAGGCGTTTGGAAATTGCTCCCAAGGATGAACCAGACTTGTGGAAGTCTCCAAATCTTTTGAGGTCTTGGCTGATTTTCTTTTGATTTTCCCATGATGTCAAGCAAAGAGGCACTGAGTTTGAGGTAGGCCTTGAAATACATCCACAGGTACACCTCCAATTGACTCAAATGTGTGAATGATAAGTGAAATAATTTGTCTGTAAACAATTGTTGGAAAAATTACTGTCATGTAGAAAGTAGATGTCCTAACCGATTTGCCAAACTATAGTTTGTTAACAAGACATTTGTGGAGTGGTTGAAAAACAAGTTTTAATGACTCCAACCTAAGTGTGTGTAAACTTCCGACTTCAACTGTATACAGCAGGAGTATGCATTTTTGTTGCTGCTATGCCGTATATGCTAGCCTATGCATCTACTGGCCTGTAAGCTATATTGCATGTATGATGCATGAATTGCACATGTTTCAATTCTAACAATTCATGTTATTGCATTAAATAATAGTGCAGAGCCCCACTTTCTTAGCCAAAAATGGGGCTTGCCTTTCTTGCATGTTATTTTGGTATTTCCTGAAATTCCCCCAAGCAGCTGATTGGTCAGCCCATTGCCCATTGGAGCTGACCCCACCCTCTCGTCAGAATATAGCTGTCTTCAATTACAGACTCCTGAAGCAATATACATTTTGTTACCTACGCCTCTAAGAAGAGGGAACGCAACACCCTGCTACAACTCAACTCCCCGTGGAGCGAAAGAGATATGGGACTATAGGTGTGAGTAAGGAGGCAGAGAATGATGTTTCCACCCCCATGCTTCACAGTAGGTATGGTGTTCTTTGGATGCAACTCAGCATTCTTTCTTTCGACTGTCCTCCAAACACAATGAGTTGAGTTTTTACCAAAAAGTTCTATTTTGGTTTCATCTGACCATATGACATTCTCCCAATCTTCTTCTGGATCATCCAAATGCTCTCAAGCAAACTTCAGACGGGCCTGGACATGTACTGGCTTAAGCAAGGGGACACGTCTGGCACTGCAGGATTTGAGTCCCTGGTGGCGTAGTGTGTTACTGATGGTAGGCTTTGTTACTTTGGTCCCAGCTCTCTGCAGGTCATTCACTAGGTCCCCCCGTGTGGTTCTGGGATTTTTGCTCACCGTTCTTGTGATCATTTTGACCCCACGGGGTGAGATCTTGCGTGGAGCCCCAGATCGAGGGAGATTATCAGTGGTCTTGTATGTCTTCCATTTCCTAATAATTGCTCCCACAGATGATTTCTTCAAACCAAGCTGCTTACCTATTGCAGATTCAGTCTTCCCAGCCTGGTGCAGGTCTACAATTTTGTTTCTGGTGTCCTTTGACAGCTCTTTGGTCTTGGCCATAGTGGAGTTTGGAGTGTGACTGTTTGAGGTTGTGGACAGGTGTATTTTATACTGATAACAAGTTCAAACAGGTGCCATTAATACAGGTAACGAGTGGAGGACAGAGGAGCCTCTTAAAGAAGAAGTTACAGGTCTGTGAGAGCCAGAAATCTTGCTTGTTTGTAGGTGACCAAATACTTATATTCCACCATAATTTGCAAATAAATTCATAAAAAATCCTACAATGTGGCCTCCCGGGTGGCGAAGTGGTCTAGGGCACTGCATCGCAGTGCTAACTGCGCCACCAGAGTCTCTGGGTTCGCCCCCAGGCTCTGTCGCAGCCAGCCGCGACTGGGAGGTCCGTGGGGCGACACACAATTGGGCTAGCGTCGTCCGGGTTAGGGAGGGTTTGGCCGGTAGGGATTTCCTTGTCTCATCGCGCTCCAGCGACTCCTGTGGCGGGCTGGGCGCAGTGCGCGCTAACCAAGGGGGCCAGGTGCACGGTGTTTCCTCCGACACATTGGTGCGGCTGGCTTCCGGGTTGGAGGCGCGCTGTGTTAAAGAAGCAATGCGGTTTGGTTGGGTTGTGCTTCGGAGGACGCATGGCTTTCGACCTTCGTCTCTCCCGAGCCCGTACGGGAGTTGTAGCGATGAGACAAGACAGTAATTACTAGCGATTGGATACCACAAAAATTGGGGAGAAAAATAATAATAAAAAATCCTACAATGTGATTTTCTGGAATTGTTTTTCAAATTTTGTCTGTCATAGTTGAAGTGTACATATGATGAAAATTACAGGCCTCTCTCATATTTTTAAGTGGGAGAACTTGCACAATTGGTGGCTGACTAAATACTTTTTTGCCCGACTGTACCTCAAATCCGCAGCTACAAAAATACTTATCAAAACCTGTCTCTCAGCCACAACCAAGACTGGACACACTCATCATCTCTCTCTCAGCAACACTAACCAAAATACAGGACATAACCATCAGCTCTATCTGAGAAAAACCCAACACAGGATATAACCCTGCACTCTCTTATCTCAGCAACAACCATCACGGGACACCACCCTCAGCACTCTTTTTTACAAAGGAACACTGGCTTATGTAGCTGGAGAAGGAGTCTTTAATGTGATACAGCTGTATCCTGACGAGGTGGCAGGGTCAGCTCTCAATTAGCAATGGGCTGACCAATCAGCTGCTTGGGGGAATTTCAGGAAGCCATCCTGAAACACACACATACAAATACACAAACCACAACACAGAAACTGGGGAATGTAACAAATGTGTGTCACATATCAGTTTGCAAACAATGTATTTTAAAAATATATATAATTGAGTTAATAAAGCCGCATACAAACATGGTCTCTTTTTTGTTTTCTTGAGTAAGTGAGCCCCAAAAGGCAGGTTTTTCAGCCTAGCTCAGTGCTTTCTGTGGTGGTGGGGCAAACCAGCAGAAAATACAGAGCGTTGCGCCGTGATTGGCTCAGTGTTCTGTCACTCATGGGGACACTACGTCACCGACTAGTCTAAGGGTAGAGCTCGAAAATTCAAGCCCCTTGGGTGCTGCAATAGAGTTACCTAGTTAGCCTAGATATATAAAGGATACATTAAAAAATTTAATTAAAAATTACATTAGAAGTGCCCATCCAAGAAGGCTCAAGATCATTGGCCACAGATAAAATGACGTCAAATCACATTATATCAACAGTAGCTTTGATTGGACTGATCATGTCAACATCATACTTTCAGAATCTTATCTAGCAGTCATCATCATGAATCAAGTCGACAATCTACTGGCAAATGCTTTTTAATCCTTATCATATGAAGAGAAATAATGAATCGAAATTATAGATAAAACGTATCGGTGCTCATCGGCCAAAAACATTACACAACGAGTTGGAAATCACAAATTCAACAATGAGCGGTTTGGAAGGAATCAGTGGATAATTGCAAGCATTGCAAAGCACTCATTAGCCTGCTGTTTAGTGGAGTGTCTGTGTGGTCCCAAGTCTAAAATTTCCTAGTTTAAAATTCTAAACATTTTCACCACTTAATTTCGCCCACTGTTCTGACTTGGTGGTGCACATGTAGCCTATAACCTCTTTTTGAGAAATGTAATCATTGAATATTGTAAGAGCTTTCATTCTGCTTATATGTCCCTTTTATTTATCCTACGATTCTGACTTGGTGTACAGGGAGAATACTGTAAGAACAACCCATGTTCTGAATTCTGTCGCTGTACATAGTTATATTATCACGTTTTAGGGAAGACCCAGATGCAGTTAATGTAACTTAAGTGTATTACTTGAACAGGGGGCAGGCAAAACGACATGTCAAGGGCAGGCAGAGGTCGGTAATCCAGATCAGAGTCCAAAAAGGTACAGAATGGCAGGCAGTCTCAGGGTCAGGGCAGGCAGAGGTCAATAATCCAGTGAGATGTGACAAGGTACAGAATGGCAGGCAGGCTCAGGGTCAGGGCAGGCAGAATGGTCCAAACAGGGAAAACTAGAAAACAGGAACTAGAAACAGACAGTAGCAAGGGGAAAACCGCTAGTAGGCTTGACAAACAAAATGAGTGGTAAAGTGTTGGGACTGCTGTTGGGACTCTGCTGTTGGGACAGGCCCTAACAGTTTGTGGGCACTGTTTGTCACCGTTATAGTGCAATTTATCTATTGTTTAGTGTTGTGTTGTGTAGTGGATTTGCTGACATGCATACCACTTTCTTTTTCGCCTTATCAAGATGTACATGCTAAAATCATCACTGATTGTTTACATTCTCGATTAACATAAAGGTGTCTGTTTATTTTGTCATTAACTACCTGCACAATATAGTGAGCGACACACTCTTCTTCAACATTAAAATACAGGCTGGGGCCCAGATAACAGCACATGAAGAGGAAAACAGTAGTCTAGTCTAGTCAAGTCTATATTGTTTGATGGTTACACCGTGGAGGATACTGAGGGGAGGACTGCTCATAATAATGGCTGGAACAGAGCAAATGGAACGGCATCAAACACATGGAAACACATGTATTTGATACCATTCCACTAATTCCGCTCCAGCCATTACCATGAGCACGTCCTCCCCAATTAAAGCGCCACCAACCTCCTGTGGTTACAGATGAAAGAAGGTTTCATGACGCCAGTGGTCTATCCAGGAAGGTGCAATGTGACAAAATGTTGAGAGAGTGTTGGTTTCAAGAAAGCTGAACAAGTTGATGTTTCGTTCTTATACCAGCAGAGGTCGCCACTTGCATGAGAAAAACGATAGGCTGTAGCTGGGGATGCAATGCATTGCTCAGATATGAGGGCCAGTGTGGAAAGTGCTGCTATTGCCACTACTTCTTCTTTCACAATAACTTTACCATTGGTAAATATAGAAAAGTTTAAGTCCTATCCTACGTACATAAGCGTAAATGCCTTGACACTGGGCAGAAGCGCATTGGAGTCAGAAGTGGGATGTGTATAATTCACATTTCAATTTTTCATCCATATGTGACCGATCCTGACCGAACACAGATTCCTTGACACTTGGACGGCAGATCAAAAGGGATACAGTAACGTGAAGATACTTTTACTGGTGTTTATGACTTTTAAAGACAAACTAGGCATGATATTGATGGTCATACAGAGAAGAGGAGCTGTAGTCGTCGTGACCTCGTCAACTTGTCTTTACATTTAGGGTCTGAGTGAATCCACTAGGTCTCACTGACTGTGACTCTTTAGACAGGGAGGTGAATTTTTTCATTCCTCTCCAAAGTCATCATCTACAACAGACTATGCATGATTAGGCAGCCTTGAGTAGTTTGCTCAGCAGGTTTCAACCTGCCATGCTTCAGTCAGTCACTGTATGTGTGTGTATATGCGTGTGTAATATGTTACACATTCCGGATTGAAACAGACACACACACATACACATAAACACACAATCACGCGCAGACACACATGCGTGCATACACACATGCACAAACACAGATGCATGCACACACACACAGCCACGCACAGACACACGCGTGCATACACACATGCACAAACACATTATGCACTGGCACACACACACAGGGGCACACACACTTCTCCAATCACTCAGCAGCGACATGGAAATATTCATCACAAATAGTTTTTAATAAGACAGTCTTTCCTCTCTGGACCTCTTCTCAAGTGTTGACGTGCTAACAAAGCGTCATTCCCGATGACTGACACCTAATGCCTGGCTGAGTAGCGGCGATAGAGGCATGGCCTAGCTTGTTTACCACATCTCTCACGACCACACAATGTCTACCATCCCGAACCTGGCTTCCCTTGTCAGTCACAGAGACAAGCCTGAGGAGGGGGATGACTGACCCACCACGGCTGCGTCTCCGCACACTTCGACGGAGAGAGAGAAAAAGTAGTTTGCGAATAACAATTTCCTGTTGCCTTCCATCCCCAGTAATTACGGCACTAGTGAAAAAGTCTCTCAGCGCCGAGCTTAAGCTGACAGAACAGGGAGAGGAATGTACGGAATGCCGTTTGCTGACCAACCGGTGAGCTTGGATATTAGCCTAGCTTTCATCGCTCGCCAGTTGAACTTATATGGACTCAACATTGTCGTTTTCAAGTCAATCCAAACAATGAGTGTTTTTAGGGCACTACTGGCGTCAAGTGCGGTCTTTCGACGGTTGTTTGTTATGTCTTGTGTGTCTGCTATGTGGGGATTATAAATATTTTCAGGCCTCAAAGCGCCACAACAATACAAGAAAAGATTTGAAAGACAACAAAAGAGGGGGGCGATTGGATCTGAGTTCCATATTTGTGTGGACTGTGAAAACAGAGGGCATTGTGGGAGTTTCACCTGACATGCAGTTGAACCCAGAGTCGGTGATCTCATCTGCTATGGCCGGGTTATCTCCATCCCATCCCCCATCCCTGAGTGATTGAAAGAAAGTAGTTCCTGAAGGCCGGCAAAAAGGACAGGTTAGCCAGTGTCTACTGCTGCCTCTTCTTTGCCCCCTATGAACCCAACACTGATCTGCCATTTCGGTGCCTCCCCTGAGAGTCGCGCCACACCTGCACTATCTTTCATGCAACATGGAGGCCGTATTTGTTTTGTTTTGAAACTGATTCCATGAGGTAACTGCAGTCAATGACCAATCGCCGATCGCTCTAACAGGCGATCCATATCTCGGTGAGAGTAACATGCAGAACAGAAAACATTCCGAGAGGGATTTAAGGGATTGGAGCGGGAAACTAATCTAAACCAAGGATTAAAAGTGTGGGGCCATTCAGATCGGACTGATAGGGAAGCCTCACAACCAATCAGATACGTTTGGCATCGGTCGGGTTTGGGACGGGTGTTGTTGCTCAACTGCTGTTTTGTACTGCATGTGATGATGACTGACGACTGTGGGGAGATCCATTGGTGCGTGTTTGATGGCGCATAGGTCCCCACCCGATGCTCCGAAAGCATTAGTCACTTGCTGTTTGTCATTCGAAACCCAAAGAATGCACCTATCGGCTCTTCTCCCACAGAGCTGGCAACCTGTCACTCGATTTCTGAACCTGTCACCGTGCCAACGCTTGGCAACCATATCGGATAATTAAGAGCGGTCACGCCCCACAACCCCCCACCCCAATCCTCACCTCTTTGGCAACAGTATTCTCTCAGTCAGTCACCTCGTCTTCCTCTTCCCCTCTCTGCCAATCACACTCATTTCCCCATCTGCCTGGAACGCTGCTGATAGAAAGTGCCCTTAAGTGCTGGTTCCCAGCCAAGGTGGTTGTTGTCTATAGCGTATGATGGCTATAAGGTTTGTGGATTGGTGTAAGGGTTTGGGAGAAAGGCAGATTCCAGCTTCTAAACCAAGGCTTTTCTCTCCAGAGAGCATCTTTGACAGACAACCACGTTCCCTGAGATGAATTGAACAATGTGAAGAATTTGGGCTCTGTCTGCCCTGATCAGTTCGCCGTGCTAGCTGGGGCGTGAGGATCGTTGGATAAATCTGTGAGTCAGTTAAGGTCACTGCTTAACCCTTGAGAATGGATTCAATGGCCACATGATGGAACACAGAATCATCAATGGAAAAGTACCTTTGAAATAGTCAACCAATCAGAAACTGGAATAACAAATGAGTCCTATCGATTCATTGTAGTGAAGCATTGTTATGCATGTACACACAGTGCCTTCAGAAAGTATTCATACCCTTTGACTTATTCCACATTTTGTTGTGTTACAGCCTGAATTCAAAATGGATTACATCGATTTTTTTGTCTCACCCATCTACACAAAATACCCCATAATGACAGTGAAAACTTTTTTTTTTTTTTTTGAAATGGTTGCACATTTATTGAAAATTAAATACATAAATATCTAATTTACATAAGTATTCACACCCCTGAGTCAATACTGAGTCTTTCTGGGTAAATCTCTAAAAGCTTTGCACACTTGGATTGTACACTGAACAAAAATATAAACGCAACATGCAACAATTTCAAAGGTTTTACTGAGTTACAGTTCATATGTCAAGTCTTTGGGTAACTGGTGAAAAGGAGTCAGGCGCAGGAGAGTTGAGATGCGTGGACAAGGTATTTAATACACCAAAAAAAACACCAGTGCGTGAAATATACCGGTACCACGAATAAACGGGCGTAAATACAAAACCCGGCAATAAAATACCAGCCGTCAGATATAGCCATCAACATAGAACAAACACGCACACAAACATGGGGGGAACCAGAGGGTTAAATAAATAATGAACATGTAATGGGGGAATTGAAACCAGGTGTGTAAAAACCAAAGACTTAACAATTGGAAAATGAAAAGTGGATCGTGATGGCTAGAAGGCCGGTGACGTCGACCGCCGAACGCCGCTCGAACAAGGAGAGGGACTGACTCCGGCGGAAGTCGTGACAGTACCCCCTTGACGCGCAGCTCCAGCTGTGCGCCGACACTGGCCTCTGGGACGACCCGGAGGGCGAGGCGCAGGGCGATCCGGATGGAGACGGTGGAAATCCCGCAGCATCGAAGGGTCCAATACGTCCTCCATCGGCACCCAGCATCTCTCCACCGGACCGTACCCCTCCCACTCCACGAGGTACTGAAAGCCCCTCGCCCGACGCCTCGAGTCCAGTATGGATCGGACTGCATACGCCGGGGACCCTCAATGTCCAGAGGGGCCAGAGGAACCTCCCGCACCTCAGAATCCTGGAGTGGACCAGCTACCACCGGCCTGAGGAGAGACACATGGAACGAGGAGTTAATACGGTAATCTGGGGGAAGCTGTAAACTGTAACAAACCTCGTTCACTCTCCTCAGGACTTTGAATGGCCCCACAAACCGCGGACCCAGCTTCCGGCAGGGCAGCCAGACCCAGTCCCCCGGTGCGAACACCGGGGCCTCACTGCGGGAGCGGTCTGCGCTGGCCTTCTGATGCCTCACGGCCCGCTGAAGGTGCACATGAGCGGCGTCCCACGTCTCCTCCGAGCACCTAAACCATTCGTCCACCGCAGGAGCTTCGATCTGGCTCTGATGCCACGGCACCAGAACTGGCTGGTACCCCAGTACGCACTGGAAAGGGGAGAGGTTGGTAGAGGAGTGGCGGAGCGAGTTCTGGGCCTTCTCTGCCCAGGGTATGAACGCCGCCCACTCCCCCGGCCAGTCCTGGCAATAAGACCGCAGAAACCTACCCACATCCTGGTTTACTCTCTCCACCTGCCCGTTACTCTCGGGGTGAAAACCTGAGGTAAGGCTGACAGAGACCCCCAGACATTCCATGAACGCCCTCCGATCCACAACGACCAGGATCGTGGTGTTACCCTGTGAGGGAGGCAGATCCGTCAGGAAGTCCACCGACAGGTGCGACCACAGCCGTTGCGGAACGGGTAAGGGTTGTAACTTCCCTCTGGGCAGGTGCCTAGGGGCCTTGCATTGGGCGCACACCGAGCAGGAGGAAACATAAACCCTCACGTCCTTGGCCAAGGTGGACACCAGTACTTCCCACTAAGGCAGTGCACTGTCCGACCGATGCCCGGATAACCAGAGGAGGGTGACATGTGGGCCCAATAGATCAAACGGTCGCAGACATCAAACGGAACGTATAGACGCCCAGCTGGACACTGGGGGGGTATGGGCTCTGTACGTAACGCCCGCACGATGTCCGCGTCCAGCTCCCACACTACCGGTGCCGCCAGGCAAGAGGCCAGGAGTATGGGAGTGGGATCCATGGACCGCTCCTCTGTGTCATACATATGGGACAGTGCATCTGCCTTCGCGTCCTGGGAACCTGGTCTGTAGGACAGGGTGAAAACAAAACAGGTAAAGAACATGGCCCACCTTGCCTGGCGAGGTTTCAGTCTCCTCGCCGCCCGGATGTACTCCAGAGTGCGGTGGTCCGTCCAGATGAGAAAAGGGTGTTTAGCCCCCTCAAGCCAATGTCTCCACGCCTTCAAAGCCTTGACGACAGCCAACAACTCCCGGTCCCCTACATCATAGTTTCGCTCCGCCGGGCTGAGCTTCTTCGAAAAGAAGGCACAGGGGCGGAGCTTTGGTGGCGTACCCGAGCGCTGAGAGAGCACGGCTCCTATCCCAGCCTCGGACGCGTCCATCTCCACTATGAATGCTAAAGAGGGATCCGGATGAGCCAGCACGGGAGCCGAGGTAAACAGAGCCCTCAGCTGACCAAAAGCCCTCTCCGCCTCAGCTGACCACTGCAAACGCACCGGTCCCCCCTTCAGCAGTGAGGTAATGGGAGCCGCTACCTGACCAAAGCCCCGGATAAACCTCCGGTAGTAGTTGGCAAACCCTAGAAACCGCTGCACTTCCTTTACCGTGGTGGGAGTCGGCCAATTACGCACGGCTGTAATGCGGTCACTCTCCATCTCCACACCTGAAGTGGAAATGCGGTACCCCAGGAAGGAGACGGACTGTTGGAAAAACAGGCATTTCTCAGCCTTGACGTACAGGTCATGCTCCAACAGTAGACCAAGCACCTTGCGCACCAGGGACACATGCTCGGCGCGTGTAGCGGAGTATATCAGAATGTCGTCGATATACACCACTACACCCTGCCCATGCAGGTCCCGGAAAATCTTGTCTACAAAGGCCTGGAAGACCGATGGAGCATTCATCAACCCGTACGGCATGACGAGGTACTCATAGTGCCCTGAGGTGGTACTAAATGCCGTCTTCCACTCGTCCCCCTCCCGGATACGCACCAAGTTGTAAGCTCTCCTGAGATCAGATTTTGTGAAGAAGCGCGCCCAGTGCATTGACTCGATCGCACTGGCTATGAGAGGCAGCGGGTGACTGTACCTCACAGTGATTTGGTTGATGCCTCGATAGTCAATACACGGGCGCAGACCTCCATCCTTCTTCTTCACAAAAAATAAACTTGAGGAGGCAGGTGAAGTGGAGGGCTGAATGTACCCCTGCCCCAGAGATTCGGAGACATATGTTTCCATAGCCGCCGTCTCCTCTTGCGACAGAGGATACACGTGACTCCTGGGAAATGCTGCGTCTACCAGGAGATTTATCGCACAATCCCCCCGTCGATGGGGTGGTAATTGAGTCGATTTCTTTTTACAGAAGGCTAGAGCCAAATCGGCATATTCAGAGGGGATGCGCACGGTGGAGACCTGGTCTGGACTTTCCACCGTAGTAGCACCGACGGAAACCCCTAAACACCTCCCCGAACACTTTCGTGACCAGCCCGTGAGAACCCCCTGTTGCCACGAAATAGTGGGGTCATGACAGGCCAACCAGGGTAGGCTCAGTACCACAGGAAATGCAGTAGAATCAATAAGGAATACATTTACATTTAAGTCATTTAGCAGACGCTCTTATCCAGAGCGACTTACAAATTGGAAAGTTCATACATATTCATCCTGGTCCCCCCGTGGGAATTGAACCCACAACCTTGGCGTTGCAATCGCCATGCTCTACCAACTGAGCCACACGGGACCGAATCTCTGGGGCAGGGGTACACGGGAGAGAATAGACTGATTCTCTCCTTGTGACCCTCCTGCATGCCTCCCTAATTAGCCCTGACCCTAATGGTCGACTATCTAGGGCGTGCACAGGGAAGGGTATATCCATAGGAACAATGGGGATCCCTAAACTATGGGCAAATGATCTGTCAATAAAATGCCCAGCAGCGCCTGAATCTACGAGCGCCTTATGCTGGGAATACGGGGAAAACTCAGGAAAATTAATAAACAAAAACATGTGAGCAACAGGGGGGTCTGGGTGAGCCTGGTGCCAACTCACCTGGGGTGACACGAGAGTGCCCTGCCTGCTGCCTCGACTCCCAGAGGAACCTCCCCAGCACCGACCAGCAGTGTGCCCTCTGCGGCCACAGGTGCATGGAACGGCCCCTCCTCCAGTCGTCCTAAGGGCAGCACCTCCCAGCTCCATGGGCGTCGGAGCAGTGGTGCTGGGGGATGGAATCGACAGACCCCAATCTGGACGTCCGCGGGTAGCCAGTAGGTTATCCAGCCGGATGGACAAGTCCACCAGCTGGTTGAATGTGAGAGTGGTGTCCCTGCAGGCCAACTCCTGACGGACGTCCTCGCGCAGACTGCACCGATAGTGATCGATCAGGGCCCTGTCGTTCCTTCCCGCACCGGCGACCAGGGTCCGGAAGTCCAACGCGAACTCCTGTGCACTCCTCGTCCCCTGCCTCAGATGTACGAGACATTCACCTGCCGCCTTACCCTCAGGTGGATGTTGAAAGACTGCCCGGAAGCGGCGGGTGAAATCCCCGAAGTTGTCCAACACCGCTTCTTCTTCCCCCCATTCGGCGTTGGCACACTCCAGGGCCTTCCCTGAGAGGCAGGAGACGAGGGCCACGCTCTCACGGCCCGAGGGAGCCGGGTGGACAGTTTCCAGGTAGAGCTCTAGCTGGAGCAAGAACCCCTGACATCCTGCCGCCATTCCATCATACTCCCTCGGTAGGGTGAGCCGAATCCCACTGGGACCAGGTGAAGGAGGGGTGAGTATAGGTGAAACTGGTGGTGCTGGTGGAGACGCTGGAGGAACTCCTCTTCTCTCCCAGCGCTCCATGGTTTGCCGCACGTGATCCATGGCGCTGCCGAGATGCTGGACTCACTCCTCGACCCCTACTGCAGGGGCACCTGCTCCTGCTGACTCCATTCGGGGTGCGTGTTTCTGTCAAGGCTTTGGGTAACTGGTGAAAAGGAGTCAGGCGCAGGAGAGTTGAGATGTGTGGACAAGGTATTTAATACACGAAAAAACACCAGTATAGAAACAATACAACGGTACGTGAAATATACCTGTACCACGAATAAACGGGCGTAAATACAAAACCCGGCAACAAAATACCAGCCGTCAGATACAGCCATCAACATAGAACAAACACGCACACAAACAAGGGTGGAAACCAGAGGGTTAAATAATGAACATGTAATGGGGGAATTGAAACCAGGTGTGTAAAAACCAAAGACAAAACAAATGGAAAATGAAAATTGGATCGGTGTTGGCTAGAAGGCCGGTGCGTCGACCGCCGAACGCCGCTCGAACAAGGAGAGGGACCGACTCCGGCAGAGGTCGTGACATCATATAAGGAAATCAGTCAATTGAAATAAATGAATTAACATGACTGGGAATACAGATATGCATCTGTTGGTCATAGATACCTGAAAAAAAGGTAGGGGCGTGTATCAGAGAACCAGTCAGTATCTGGTGTGACCACCATTTGCCTCATGCAGCGCGACCCATCTTCTTCCCATAGAGTTGATCAGGCTGTTGATTGTGGCCTGTGGAATGTTGTCCCACTCCTCTTCAATGGCCGATCCAGAGCATCCCAAACATGCTCAATGGGTGACATGTCTGGTGAGTATGCAGGCCATGGAAGAAGTGGGTCATTTTCAGCCTCCAAGAATTGTGTAAAGATCCTTGCGACATGGGGACATCCTGCTGAAACACGACAATGGGCCTCAGGATCTCATCATGGTATCTCTGTGCATTAAAATGGACATCGATAAAATGCAATTGTGTTCGTTGTCTGTAGCTTATGCCTGCCCAAACCATAAGCCCACCGCCACCATGGGGCACTCTGTTCACAATGTTGACATCAGCAAACTGCTCGCCCACACAACACCATATGCACTGTCGGCCATCTGCCCGGTACAGTTGAAACTGGGATTCATCCGTGAAGAGCATGCTTCTCCAGCATGCCAGTGGCCATCAAAGGTGGGCATTTTCCCACTGAAGTCGGTTATGATGCTGAACTGCAGTCATGTCAAGACCATGGTGAGGACGACGAGCATGCATATGAGCTTCCCTGAGACGGTTTCTGACAGTTTGTGCAGAAATTCTTCAGTTGTGCAAACCCACAGTTTCATCAGTTGTCTGGGTGGCAGGTCTCAGACGATCCCGCAGGTGAAGAAGCCGGATGTGGAGGTCCTGAGCTGGGGTGGTTGTTGGTTACACGTGGTCTGGGTTGTGAGGCTGGTTGGACGTACTGCCAAATTCTCTAAAACGACGTTGGAGGCAACTTATGGTAGAGGAATTAACATTAAACTCTCTGGCAACAGCTCTGGTGAACAATCCTGCAGTCAGCATGCCAATTGCACGCTCCCTCAAAATTTAAAACATCTGTGGCATTGTGTTGTGTGACAAAACTGCACATTTTTGAGTAGCCTTTTATTGTCTCCAGCACAAGGTGCACCTGTGTAATCATGCTGTTTAATCAGCTTCTTGATATGCCACACCTGTCAGGTGTATGGATTATCTTGGCAAATGAGAAATGCTCACTAACAGGGATGTAAACAAACTTATGCACAAAATTTGAGAAATTTCAGCTCGTAGAACATGGGACCAACACTTTACATGTTGCGTTTGTATTTTTGTTCAGTGGCGTATATATTTTGTTCAGTGCACAATATTTGCACAATATTCCTTAAAAAATTATTCAAGCTCTGTTAAGTTGGTTGTTGATAATTGCTAGACAGCCAAGTCTGCCATCGATTTTCAAGCCGATAGGTTGTCACGTTCCTGACCTGTTTTCTGTTGTTTTGTATGTGTGTGATGGTCAGGGCGTGAGTTTTGGGTGGGCAGTCTATGTTTTCCGTTTCTATGTTGGTTTTGGGTTGCCTGGTATGGCTCTTGATTAGAGGCAGGTGTTTTGCGTTTTCCTCTAATTGAGAGTCATATTAAGGTAGGTTGTTCTCACTGTTTGTTTGTGGGTGATTGTCTCCTGTGTCCTTGTCGGTGTACCACACGGGACTGTAGCGTTTGTTCGTTTTTTGTGTAGTCTGTTTTCCCTGTCCGTGCGTTCTTCGTGTTTTATGTAAGTACAGTACTCTCGTTCAGGTCTGTCTTCTTCGTTTTGTTGTTTTGTAAAATATTCGAGTGTTCTTCGTGTGTTTAGTTTTGTCTTGTAAATAAAGTTTCATGATGTATTCACAACCCGCTGCACGTTGGTCAAATCCATGCTACTCCTCTTCTGATGAGGAGAAAGAGGAAGCGCGTTACATAGGTGAATTTATCTCCCAGTGTCTGTTGGAAAGCAGACTAAACCAGGTTTTCCTCTAGGATTTTGCCTGCACTTAGCTCTATTCCGTTTCTTTTTATCCTGAAAAACTCCCTAGCCGATGAGAAGCATACCCATAACATACCCATAAGAGTGGTACTCAGTGATGTGTTGTGTTCGATTTGCCCTAAACATAAAGCTTTGTACTCAGGAAATTGTAACGGCTTTCCTCTCTCTCTTCATAAGAAGAGGTGGAGTAGTGATCGAGCCAAGGCGCAGCGGGTTGTGAATACATGATGATTTATTAAATAAACAAAACAGACAAAGACGAAAACGAACTATACTTGATATAACTAACAAAATAACAAAACGATGTAGACAGACCTGAACAAACGAACTTACAAATACACGAAGCACGCTGACACAGGAACAGACTACATAAACGCACGAACAAACCGAAACATTCCCGTATGGTGTAACATCGACACAGACACAGGAGACAATCACCCACAAACAAACAGTGAGAACACCCTACCTAAATATGACTCTTAATTAGAGGAGAACGCAAAACACCTGCCTCTAATTAAGAGCCATACCAGGCAACCAAAACCAACATAGAAACAGATAACATAGACTGCCCACCCAAAACACATGCCCTGACCTAAACACATACAAAAGCAACATAAAATAGGTCAGGACCGTTACAGAACCCCCCCCTCAAGGTGCGAACGCCGGGCGCACCAGCACAAAGTCCAGGGGAGGGTCTGGGTGGGCAGTTGACCACGGTGGTGGCTCCGGCTCTGGACGCTGTCCCCACACCACCATAGTCACTCCCCGTTTCTGTCTTCCCCTCCCAATGACCACCCTAAAACTCACATCCCCTAAATAAACGGCCAGCACCGGGACAAGGGCCAGCACCGGGACAAGGGGCAGCACCGGGACAAGGGGCAGCACCGGGACAAGGGGCAGCACCGGGACAAGGGGCAGCACCGGGACAAGGGGCAGCACCGGGACAAGGGGCAGCACCGGGACAAGGGGCAGCACCGGGATAAAGACCAGCACCGGGATAAGGGGCAGCACCGGGACAAGGGGCAGCACCGGGACAAGGGGCAGCACCGGGACAAGGGGCAGCACCGGGACAAGGGGCAACACCGGGACAAGGGGCAGGTCCCGGCTGATATACTCTGGCAGATCCTGGCTGAGGGACTCTGGCAGGTCTATGCAGGCTGACGGCTCTCGACGCTCATGGCGGGCTGACGGCTCTCGACGCTCATGGCGGGCTGACGGCTCTCGACGCTCATGGCGGGCTGACGGCTCTCGACGCTCATGGCGGGCTGACGGCTCTCGACGCTCATGGCGGGCTGACGGCTCTCGACGCTCATGGCGGGCTGACGGCTCTCGACGCTCATGGCGGGCTGACGGCTCTCGACGCTCATGGCGGGCTGACGGCTCTCGACGCTCATGGCGGGCTGACGGCTCTCGACGCTCATGGCTCTCTGACGGCTCTCGACGCTCATGGCTCTCTGACGGCTCTGGCTGCTCATGGCTCGCTGGCGGCTCTGGCAGATCCTGTCTGGTTGGCGGCTCTGGCAGATCCTGTCTGGTTGGCGGCTCTGGCAGATCCTGTCTGGTTGGCGGCTCTGGCAGATCCTGTCTGGTTGGCGGCTCTGGCAGATCCTGTCTGGTTGGCGGCTCTGGCAGATCCTGTCTGGTTGGCGGCTCTGGCAGATCCTGTCTGGTTGGCGGCTCTGGCAGATCCTGTCTGGTTGGCGGCTCTGGCAGATCCTGTCTGGTTGGCGGCTCTGGCAGATCCTGTCTGGTTGGCGGCTCTGGCAGATCCTGTCTGGCGGACGGCTCTAGCGGCTCCTGTCTGGCGGACGGCTCTAGCGGCTCCTGTCTGGCGGACGGCTCTGTAGGCTCATGGCAGACGGGCGGCTTTGCAGGCTCATGGCAGACGGATGGCTCAGACGGCGCTGGGGAGACGGATGGCTCAGATGGCGCTGGGGAGACGGATGGCTCAGATGGCGCTGGGGAGACGGATGGCTCTGGCCGGATACGGCGCACTGTAGACCTGGTGCGTGGTGCCGGAACTGGAGGCACCGTGCTAAGGATAAGCACCTTCCTACTAGTGCGGGGAGCAGGGACAGGGCACACTGTATTCTCAAAGCCCACTCTATACCTGATGCGAGGTACCGGCACTGGTGACACCGGGCTGAGGACAAGCACATCAGGATTAGTAGGGGGAGAAGATACAGTGTGTTCAGGGCTCTGGAGACGCACAGGAGGCTTTGTGCGTGGTGCCGGAACTGGAGGCACCGAACTGGATACACGCACTACAGAGAGAGTGCGTGGAGGAGGAACTGGGCTCAGGAGACGCACTGGTAGCCTAGTGCGTAGTATAGGCACTGTAGGTACTAGGCTGGGGCGGGGAGGTGGCGCCGGAAATACCGGACCGTGGAGGCTTACTGGCACTCTTGAGCATTGAGCCTGCCCAACCTTACCTGGTTGAATGCTCCCGGTCGCCCGACCAGTGCGGGGAGGTGGAATAACCCGCACCGGCCTATGTGTGCCATGTATGCCGGCCCGAGGAGACGCACTGGAGACCAGACGCGTTGAGCCGGCCTCATGACACCTGGCTCAATACCCAATCTAGCCCTACCAGTACGGGGAGGTACTGGGCTATGCACTCGTACAGGAGACACCGTGCGCTCTACTGCGTAACACGGCGCCTGCCCGTACTCCCGCTCTCCACGGTAAGCCTGGGGAGTGGGCGCAGGTCTCCTACCTGCCCTAGGCCCACTACCTCCTAGCCCCCCCCAAGAAATTTTTGGGAATTACTTACGGGCTTTTTGGGCTTCCGTGCCAGACACGTTCCCTCATAGCTCCGGTTCCTCTCTCCGGTAGCCTCTGCTCTCCTCAGTGCCTCCAGCTGTTCCCATGGGAGGCGATCCCTACCAGCCAGGATCTCCTCCCATGTGTAGCAACCCTTTCCGTCCAATATATCGTCCCATGTCCATTGCTCCTTCTTTTCCTGTCCCTTACTCCATTTACAGTACTCCGCTGCTTGGCTCTGGAATGGTGGGTGATTCTGTAACTGCTTTCCTCTCTCTCTTCATAAGAAGAGGTGGAGTAGTGATCGAGCCAAGGCGCAGCGGGTTGTGAATACATGATGATTTATTAAATAAACAAAACAGACAAAGACGAAAACGAACTATACTTGATATAACTAACAAAATAACAAAACGATTTAGACAGACCTGAACAAACGAACTTACAAATACACGAAGCACGCTGACACAGGAAAAGACTACATAAACGCACGAACAAACCGAAACATTCCCGTATGGTGTAACATCGACACAGATACAGGAGACAATCACCCACAAACAAACAGTGAGAACACCCTACCTAAATATGACTCTTAATTAGAGGAGAACGCAAAACACCTGCCTCTAATTAAGAGCCATACCAGGCAACCAAAACCAACATAGAAACAGATAACATAGACTGCCCACCCAAAACACATGCCCTGACCTAAACACATACAAAAACAACATAAAACAGGTCAGGACCGTTACAGAAATAAAGTTAATTTCTTATCCAATTTTTTTTGCAGTTTTACTTTAGTGCCTTATTGCAGACAGGATGCATGTTTTGGGATAGTTTTATTATGTACAGGCTTCCCACTTTTTAATATATAATTTATGTTTTTGTGGCTTAATCTGTTTTTGAAATTCACTGCTCGACTGAGGGACCTTACAGATAATTGTATGACTCAAGACATCAACCAAATGTATTTATAAAGCACTTTTTACCTCAGCAGATGTCAAAAAATGCTATACAGAAAAATTAAAGCTTTTCATTTTTTCAGCTTTTCATTTTTTATTAATTTGTAAGCATTTCTAAAAACATTATTCCACTTTGACATTATGGGGTATTGTGTGTAGGCCAGTGACACAACATCTCAATGTAATCTGTTTGTGGAAAAAGTAAAGGGGTGTGAATACTTTGTGAAGGGACTGTAATTAGGGATGATGAAACCATTATTTAGCAAACGGTCTGTAATAACACATGTTTAAACCATTACTAAGTCTGTAATTCAGCTTAATAAAGCATTACTTAGCCAATGCATAACGATTAGATTTGGCCTTAGGCATTATTAACAGTCTCTAATAATAACTAGACTTATAATAACTAGAAACATAATTAAAGGCCCAGTGCAGTAAAACACGTGATTTTCCTGTGTTTTGCATATATTCCCACACTATGACATTGGAATAATACTGTTAAATTGTAAAAAGTATAGTGATGCCCTTATTTGAAAAGATCACCTGAAATTTCTGCCTGTTTTGGTGGGATGGAGTTTTGGCCTGCTTGGCGACATCACCAGGCGGTAAATTAGTTAATAGACCAATAAGAAAGAGAGTTCCAAACCTCTCTGCCAATAACAGCTAGTTTTCAGTTTTACCCTTCCCACTCAGACCACTCCCCTAGCAGTCCTAGAGAAATGGCTCTTTGCTAAGAAGCTATTTTAATTTCAAACAATCACAGTAAGGTCCTTAAATGTTACCAAGAAATGACTTGATTGAGATTGAATTGAGATAAAACGGCTGCATTTGGCCTCTGAGACCCTCAACCCACACTCCACTTCCGATTACTTTGGTTCACAAATTATAATAAGCTTCACACAAAAAACATAAAACATCTTAAGTTACTCTGTAGCCACTTCTCCCAGGGCAGGGTTTTGTGCTCGTCTTGTTTTTTTCTCGGTCACCTGGTCTCACTAATCCTCTCCTGTGTCACCTTCTCATATTTGCATGAGAGCCTTCCTCACCTTTCTCCCTGGGTGAACTTTTCAACTCTGGACTTGTCCTAAGGGACAACAGCAATCAGATGGGGTGGAGGATTGGTCCTCAGTGACCTTTTAAGACGGCTGGCGGTCTCTCATGCCTATGCCGTCATGTCACCTCATGCCTATCTGTTGAAGAGCCCTGCGGCCATGTTGGAAGTAGAATGGGGTCCGACTGCGTGAGTGACGGACAGACTGACACACGTGCACACACTCTCACGCACCAACACCAATCAACCTCACTCACCTCCTGACCTGTGGTTTCTGTTCGTTTCTGTTGTATTCAATGTGATGAATCTGAGGACATATCACAGACTTGCAGGAATGCATGCGTGCATGTGCACCGTAAGGTATTACTTTTAGCTCACCTTAGTTTGTGATCTTTAATCTAACACACACACTTTCTCTTTCTATCTCTCTTCGTCGCTCTCTCTCTTGCCATGTGTGATTATGAACGTGTCCGCCCCGAGCCCTGGCGCCACTCTGTCCCTGTCCCCTCCTCAATGGGGGCGTGTGACTGTCTCCTCTGGAGAGCATCGTGTCCCCTCCGCTCCTCCTCAGCCTTTACTTTCTCTCCTTTATGTCGCCTTTCTTCTCCTCTCTCAATGAGCGGCTACCCCGAGGGCTCCGACAAAAGGTGAGGGGAGAGAAGGTAGAGAGAGAGAGAGAGAGAGAGAGAGAGAGCGAGCGAGAGAGAGAGAGAGAGAGAGAGCGAGAGAGGACAAGAAAGTATGACAGAGAGAATGCAAGAAAGTATGAAAACTTGGACTTGGGGTTAGATGCCAGCTTTTTTCTCTGCACTCTTAGAGAAAAGGTGCTATCTGGAATCTAAAATGTCTCTTCGGCTGTCCCCATGGGAAAACCCTTTGACGAACCCTTTTGGGTTCAATGTAGAACCGTTTCCCCAGAGGGTTCTACATGGAACCAAAAAGGGCTCTCCTGTGGGGACAGCAGAATAACACCTTTTTTTAAGAGTTTGCCATTGTATATCATTGTATATAGCCATTGTATATATTTGACCAAAAGTATATCACACGGCTTTGCGAAGCGCAGCACATTTGTCTCTGGCATTGTGAATTTAAATGATCATATAAGTTATTTCAAGTCAATCAACACCTATGTTGATGAAACTACAGGCACCCATTAGACTCTTAAGGAACACAGTGATACAGCGATCTACCTATCTACCTGGGCTAGGTGTGAAGGCCAACTAGACCAAAGGGCACATACACAGACACTAGTGCACGTTTTGAATTGAATGAGTTTTGTCACCTGTCGACTGCTCTGCACGACATATTTGTTTGCTGTGTTCTTGGAGAGAACAATCTGCTTGGGGCTGTATGGAGACAGTAAATAAAATGGTGCTGTGAAGAGAGTGGCAGTTTGGTACAATGTGTCTCTCGAAGACCTGGGAAGAAAATAGTTGCATTTTGCAGTTGATTTGAAAATAAGAACTTTTCAAACACTGAAGGTAGTCAAATATAGTTTATATAGAGTCTCAACTCAAAGGCTACTACACTATACAGTTGAAGTCGGAAGTTTACATACACTTACACGACTTACACTTACATACACAAAACTCGTTTTTCAACCACTCCACAAATTTCTTGTTAACAAACTATAGTTTTGGCAAGTCGGTGCATGACACAAGTAATTTTTCCAACAATTGTTTACAGACAGAGTATTTCACTTATCACAATTCCAGTGTGTCAGAAGTTTACATACACTAAGTTGACTGTGCCTTTAAACAGCCTGGAAAATTCAAGAAAATGATGTCATGGCTTTAGAAGCTTCTGATAGGCTAATTGACATCATTTGAGTCAATTGGAGGTGTACCTTTAGATTTATTTCATGGCCGACCTTCAAACTCAGTGCCTCTTTGCTTGACATCATGGGAAAATCAAATGAAATCAGCCAAGACCTCAGAAAAAAAATCTGGTTCATCCTTGGGAGCAATTTCCAAATGCCTGAAGGTACCACGTTCATGTGTACAAACAATAATATGCAAGTATAAACACCATGGGACAGCGCGGCCGTCATACCACTCAGGAAGGAGACACGCTCTGTCTCCTAGAGATGAACGTACTTCGGTGTGAAAAGTGCAAATCAATCCCAGAAAGATCATACTTTTTGGAGAAATGTCCTCTGGTCTGATGAAACAAAAATAGAACTGTTTGGCCATAATGACCATTGATATGTTTAGTGGGAAAAGGCAGAGGCTTGTAAGCCGAAGAACACCATCCCAACCGTGAAGCACGGGGGTGGCAGCCTCATGTTGTGGGGGTGCTTTGCTGCAGGAGGGACTGGTGCACTTCACAAAATAGATGGCATCATGAGGAAGGGAAATTATATGGATATATTGAAGCAACATCTCAAGACATCAGTCAGGAAGTTAAAGCTTGGTCGCAAATGGGTCTTCCAAATGAAAAATGACCCAAGCATACTTCCAAAGTTGTAGCAAAATGGCTTAAGGACAACAAAGTCAAGGTATTGGAGTGGCCATCACAAAGCCCTGACCTCAATCCTATAGAAAATCTGTGGGAAGAACTGAAAAAGCGTGTGTGAGCAAGGAGGCCTACAAACCTGACTCAGTTACAACAGCTCTGTCAGGAGGAATGGGCCAAAATTCACCCAACTTATTGTGGGAATCTTGTGGAAGGCTACCCGAAACGTTTGACCCAAGTTAAATAATTTAAAGGCAATGCTACCAAATACTAATTGAGTGTATGTGGTGATCCTAACTGATCTAACACTGGGAATTTTTAGTAGGATTAAATGTCAGGAATTGTGAAAAACTGAGTTTAAATGTATTTGGCTAAGGTGTATGTAAACTTCCGACTTCAACTGTATATACAAATGTATGTATTCGTCTAGTTCAGCCACACCCGTTGCTTACAGGTGTATAAAATCGAGCACACAGCCATGCAATCTCCATAGACAAACATTGGCAGTAGAATGGCCTTACTGAAGAGCTCAGTGACTTTCACCGTGGCACCGTCATAGGATGCCACCTTTCCAACAAGTCAGTTCATAACATTTCTGATAGAACTGCCCCGGTAAACTGTAAGTGTTGTTATTGTGAAGTGGAAACGTCTAGGAGCAACAACGGCTCAGCCGCAAAATGGTAGGCCACACAAACTCACAGAACGGGACCGTCGAGTGCTGAAGGGCGTAGCTTCATGAAATTAGTTTCCATGGACGAGCAGCCGCACACAAGCCTAGATCTCAGTGCGCAATGCCAAGCGTTGGCTGGAGCGGTGTAAGGCTCGCCGCCATTGGACTCTGGAGCAGTGGAAACGCGTTCTCTGGAGTGATGAATCACGCTTCACCATCTGGCAGTCCGTTGAATCTGGGTTTGGCGGATGCCAAGAGAACGCTACCTGCCCGAATGCATAGTGCCAACTGTAAAGTTTGGTGGAGGAGAAATAATGGTCTGGGGCTGTTTTTCATGGTTCGGGCTAGGCCCTTTAGTTCCAGTGAAGAGAAATCTTAACGCTACAGCATACAATTACATTTTAGACGATTCTGTGCTTCCAACTTTGTGGCAACAGTTTTGGCAAAGCCCTTTCCTGTTTCAGCATGACAATGCCCCCATGCACAAATCGAGGTCCATACAGAAATTGTTTGTCGAGATCGGTGTGGAAGAACTTGACTGGCCTGCACACAGCCCTGACCTCAACCCCATCGACCACCTTTGGGATGAGTTGGAACGCCGACTGCGAGCGAGGCCTAATCGCCCAACATCAGTGGCCGACCACACTAATGCTCTTGTGGCTGAATGTCCCCACCTCAATGTTCCAACATCTCGTGGAAAGCCTTCCCAGAAGAGTGGAGGATGTTACAGCAGAAAAGGGGGGACCTACTCCACATTAAAGCCCATCATTTTGGAATGAGATGTTCGATGAGCAGGTGTCCATATACTTTTGGTCATGTAGTGTATTTTCTTTGATATTCAAATACAGGTTTCAGCAAAAAAAAAACAAAAAAAAAAAAAGATAGTATTTTGAATACCTCTCAGAAAACCAATTAATATTTGAACGTATTTCAATACATGAAAGTTATATGAAAACCCCAAAATATGTATTTGATGGCTGCCAAATATTTGATGAAGAACCAAAAACTACAAGAGTTAGTTGAATTAGTCTAAATATATGATCATAAGCACATGGTTTGGAGGGCTCTTAGATGTTCATCTTTATATAGCCTAGAATTAAATACGAGGGACATGGAATCATCTCAACATTAGAGTAGACCACTTTTGAAGCTTGAAAATGGCTAACAAATATATTTTCATAATGAGTGAGACATAACGTAATACAGTAACACTTGACACCAAGTTCTTATACATGTGTAGTAACATTGTGATTATTACAATAGTAACATTTTTGTTACATAGGACTTTGGAAATTGCTTTATAATTGCACAATAATGGGATTATTATGCAGCCACTATTCCTCTTGTGTACAGTATTTACAAAAAGTCTCATCTCATTGCCATGCAATGTAAAATGTAATTACCAGTATTATGTAACAACATGCTAACAAAATATAGCTCCAAAAGTCATTACAGTTTTATTACACAGGCTTAGGAACAGTTTAATGTTATGTCTTACTGAGAACGCTAACAGTTACAAAATATGGCTATTAAGTGTTGAAAGGAAACTAAATATCCCAAAATATCCCTTTTTGAATCAACTACAGCCAAGGTAGGTGAAAAATCCTGTTAGTTTGTATTCTGGGTAAACTATCCCTTTAAAGATGGTGTATGGTGTGTGTTTGAAACAAGAACCCTCAAATGGACAAAGAGGTTGCAAGTTGTTTTAGCATCCAACTTGGCTTTGAATTACTCTATTTTGAGCTCTATCATAAAATGAATTGCAGCTTTCGATCTTTTCAGTGGCATGCTGAAAGAGTCATGCAGTAGTTGAGCGTCACAACTTATTTATACTTCTCTGTACAAAATGTCATTGGTTAATTGGTTTGATTTTGATTATGTACACATGGAGCAATGGACATTCAGGAGAATGGGCATTTACTCCATTTTCAGATGGAAATGTATTGTGTAGATCAAATAGGACTGTTATTTATGGGATATTATAGGCGATCGTGTGTACTCTATTCATTCTATATCTATCTTCAACATGCAGTTCCAGATGCCATTAGTTGAAGGCAGCCAATCCAATAGTTTCCTCAAATCTGTATTTAAATCGTTTTAAAAAGTAGTCACTTTCTGAGCTCTGTATTCAAATCGTTTCTAAATTAGTCCTTTTTTGGGATCTGTATTCAAACAGTTGTCACCATTGGTGTGCCAATCACAATAAGAGTGGCAAGACATCACAAACAGATCTGGGACCAGGCTAAGTGTTCCCTTCTTCTGACAGATGATGCAGTGTCATAGAAACAGCGTAGCACACCTGCGTTGTCTTCCCCATTCCCCTATTCACCAGTCTGTGACCCAGTGGGCTCCACCTTGCTGTCCTCTCAGGAGGCTTGTCTGTGTAAATGGGGAGTCGCACAGTTGGTTCCTAACCCAGGACAGCAGTCATTTCACCAAAAGATCTCAGGACACTTTCATTGCGACGTGATTTACCAAGTGACATACGCAGTACTCAGCTACTATTACACAGCAATAGCAGAAATGACATAATGTTGAACACATGCTTGATACAGGCTGAATGTGAATAGTACTGCAACCCTCATTAAGGCAATAGGTTATGCAATCATTTGTATACCCCCCTTAAGAAATCTTCGCCGAAGAGGAGCTGAATGACGAGAGACAACATTGGAGCCAGGGTTCCAATATCATTTGGGTCCGGGTGATTGTCCCATGATGTACGGCCATTGATTCAGTACATGGAGAAGTAGTGACTAGAAGAAGGCTCCCGATTGGCGCAGCGGTCTAAGGCACTGCAAGAAGCATCACTGCAGTCCCTGGTTCAAATTCAGGCCTTATCACATCAGCGTCGTCCGGCCCAGTGTCGTCCGGGTGTGGCCGGGGTAGTAAATAATCATTTGTTTTTAACTGACTTGCCTGATTAAATAAAGGTTCAATAAATAAAGAAGAGAAAAAAAAGAAATGCCGGACAGGTCAAAGAAGTAAAATAAGAGAAAATAAAGCAGGACAGAAGTGTAGTGATTCATAGCTACCACTAGAGGGTTTTCCTGGCACTCACAATGGCTCTCAACACCAACGGGTCCCACAGTCCAGAACAGGTTCCCCATCAGTCACAATGACCCTCTATTTCACCTAGCATCATGTGCTTATATGGTACATGAATAGTATGTGGGAACTATACTACGCTATACGTAGCCTACGCAATGCCATATTATGTCAACAAGAGAACACGCACACACTGTCACGCAAGTGAGGAGATTGGGCAATGGTGATGACTCATACACACCACACCTCACCCATTTACAACACAGAGGTCTCTATTGTCCTTGTTGCCCTCCGGTCTCAGGGTAATCTCAGTCATACTTCCGGCCCCACGGTCCAACACCATTTCTCAACCTGCCTGTGCCAGACTACCAGTCTGCCTTGCTGTGATAATATCCTTACGAGCATACGATTTAGTAATGAAGCAACGGATTGGGCATGCGTACTAACTGGTATGCTAGCATGGACATTGGAATGAGGCTTACACGTACTTCCATTCACTGACTTGAAGGGCTTCAAGCGCATCAACCACATCAAATGTCAAACTTCGCAAGTGACTGACCGTAGTCACTGGAGGAAGCTCAGTTCTGCAGCCGAACAATGATGCTATTGAATGTAGGCCTAGTTGCTTAAAGACTCCAGGCTCCAACCATCCCACCTCATTCACAGAGGAAGCAGTACTTAAGTACATACAACACTATATTATATGCTTCTCTATATGGGAAGCAGTGACAATGTCTGCTATTCCACACATCCAGGGTTATGGGGGCCAAATAGGCAGGGCCCCCCCCGTCCTCTCTCTATACAGCCACTCAGCAGTGCTACGATGACAGACAGAGAGATGGAGTGCAGGTGAAGGGCGGGGTCAAGGCTGTCTCATGAAGCTTATAGAGGTGAAGGACACTCTCCTTCATCAGACTGTGGTATATACATCACATCACATATACGGATCATTTACATCCATATACATAGGCTCGACCTGGGCCATTCAAGAGAAAATGAGCGAAGATGACTAAATGAACCCTGTTTAATAGTTGAACCGATAGATATGTATATACACAGGCTTGACCTGGACTTGGGCTGTTCCCATTTTAAAGAGAGAGATATGAAGAAATTAAACCCTTCTAATCAGTCCTCATATATTAATATTTTTTCTTTACAAATTCTTATTTTTCAATGACAGCCTAGGTTAACTGGGTTAACTGCCTTGTTCATGGGCAGAACAACAGATTCTTCCCTTGTCAGCTCGGGGATTCGATCTTGCAACCTTCCGGTTTCAAGTCCAACGCTCTAACCACTAGGCTACCTGCCGCCCCATATACAGTGCCTTGCAAAATAATTCAGACCCCTTGTATTTTTTCACATTGTATTGCGTTACAAAGTGGAATTAAAATGGATTTAATTGTAAAGAATTTACACACAATACTCTGTAACGTCAGTGGAAGAAATATGTGATTATTTTTAAAAGATTGATACAACATTTAATAACTAAAATATAGTTGTTGCGTAAGTATTCAGCCCCTTTGTTTAGACAAACCTAAATTAGTTCACGAGAAGAATTTGGCTTAACAAATCACATAAAAAGTTACAGCATTTTTAAATGACTAACCTTTCATCAATCTCCCATACATACAACATCTGGAAGGTCCCTCAGTCCAGTATTGAATTCCAAGCACAGATTAAACTACAAAGACCAGGGAGCTTTTCAAAAGCCTCATATAAAAGGACAGTGATTGGTAGATGGGTAACTATAACAAATCAGACATTGAATATCTATTTAAGCACGGTCAAGTTAACAATTATGCTGTGGATGATGTATTAAACCAACCAAACACCTCAAAGATACAGTTGTCCTTCTGAACTGAGCTGCAGGAGAGGAAGGAAACTGCTCAGGGATGTTACCATGAGGCCACTGGTGATTTTAAAACGGTTACAGAGTTCAATGGCTTTGGTGGGACCTAAATGACAGAGTTAAAAGAAGAATACAAATATACAAAATCTAAATATTGCAAAACATGCAGCTTGTATGTAACAAGCCACTAAAGTAATACTCCAAACAAACATGGTAAAGAAATACACTTTTTGGCCTAAATGCAAAGCCCTATGTTTGGGGAAAATCAAATCTTTGCATCGGAAAATACTGTGGAGTTTTTCAGGATAAAAAGAAACGGGATAGGGCTACGCACAGGCAAAATCCTATAGGAAAACCTGGTTCAGTCTGCTTTACACCAGACACGTGGAGAGGAATTCGACCTTTCAGTAGGACAATAACCTAAAACACAAAGCCAAATCTACACTGAAGTCGCTTACTAACAAGACGGTGAATGTTTCTAAGTGGCCAAGAAACAATTTTGACTTAAATACTATGGCAAGACTTGAAAATGGCTGTCTAGCCATGATCCACAAAATCTTGACAGAGCTTGAAGAATTTTGAAAAGAATAACAGGCAAATATTGCACAATCCAGTTGTGGAAAGCTCTTAGAGACTTACCCAAGAAGACTCACAGCTGTAATTGCTGTCAAATGTGTTTCTAACATGTATTGACTCAGGGAGCTGAATACTTATGGAACAACTATATTTTGTTTAGTTCATTTTTATTCATCTTTTACAAAATGTTAGCATTTTTCTTCCACTTTGACATTAGAATATTTTGTGTAGATTGTTGACAAAAAAATTACACTTTTTTTTTTTTTTTTATCCCACGTTGTAACACAATATAATGTGAAGAAATCCAAGCGGTCTGAATACTTTTGCAAGGCACTGTACATAGATTCGACCTGGGATGTTCCCATTGAACAGAAGAAGCAAAGGAGCCAAGATGAAGAAATTAACCCTGTTTAATAGAAGGGGTGGTGGGGGGTGATCTCATAGACTCATCGACTCATCGACTCATCTTACTGATGAATACATAAAGGCATAAAGGCGGCGTAGGGGCGAGCGGATCCTTAACGTCCCATCAGACGTTGGGGCAGTATTGCTGGGTGCCGTCAGGCCTTTGTTGTTCCACCAGACGGAGGGAATATGAAAGCAATCTGTCCTGTAGCGAAGCTGGCTCCAGAAGCCGGGCCCTGATAAGGGGACCCCCTGGCCTCTCGCTAGTGTTTGGTCCAGCGGGCTAAGCTCAGCCCCTTCTCTAATCCCCTAAAGAAAAAGTGCTTTGATTATTTGCTGACCAATAAATCCAAACTGGGTTAGAGGTGTTGGGAGTTGGGCGATTCGGCAGTCAGAATAAGAAAGGGAGTCTTGATTGGCTCGTTTATTGGGAAGTTTATCGTTTTTTGCGATCAGGTCCGCTCGGCGGCTAATGTGAGTAGAATCTGGGTTTGAGGTGTACGTCCATTGTGCTTTTCATTCTTTATTTCCATTCTTTGCTCTGGACTCAGTCTCGCTTTCTTTATTTCCTTTTTTATCGGCGTAAAACAATTACTTTGGAATGGAAACACTTTGAAAGGGGCTAATCTTTGATTGCGGAGAGGTGGGGTTCTGAAGGGGCTGAAAATGTCACTCGGGTTCGAGTGGGAGCATTACATAAACCTGACAGGTACACACACAAACTGATAGAGGCCATACATACCCATTTCCCCAAATCGCATACCCACTAATTACGGGTCACCCCCAAAAAACGCACAATGCAAATTACCACATTGGCTCGGGCGAGATATCACTGTGCCTTTAAATCTATGCAAAAATATGCACAGCCCAAGCCGAGGAGGAGAAAGAGGAAAAATAAGATGTGAAAAGTGGGGTTGAGCAAAAGAAGAAAAAATTAATATATTTTGGCAGCATGCTGGCTGTATATTTAGCCTGTCTGGAGTGCACTGATGATTTATTACAGTCTATCACCTTCGTTCACTTCAGGAACATTAAAGCCCCCGTCCCCGCATCTCGCTCCTAATTAAAGTGTTTGTTGTCACACTCGGATCCGACGGTGTGAAATCAAGTTAGCAGTTTATGTAAGAGCCGTGGCGAAATATCAAACACTTTGTTCATCAGAAAGACAGGGACTTCAATCACTCCTGAGCTCTATATATATGTTCCTATTGTTGAGTTTGCTATCTGCATGCTAAGCCAATTTTCTACTTAAGTCTCCTGGCTTTAAAAAAAATGTTATTTAGTTTCCCTATGTGGTCTTAATTCTTACCCCTCGCTGATAAGCAGCAGAGCCATGGCAGACAGTGAAAATATAGGCCCAATTATAGAGGAATTTAAATTCCAAATCATTCTTGGGTGGAAGAAATAATAATGTTAATAAAAAAGAACTGGGGAAGTGTATTTTGGGGTCCGATGGTCCTTAGCGCCAAGGCCCAAACCCACTCCCACGGGACCAAATGGGCTTAATACTCAAACTCAAGAACTAGGAGACAAAGAAAAGGAAAAATGAGAAAAAAATTAAATGCATCAATTTAGTCCTGATTAAATGTGGGGATTTTTGATCAATTCAAGACCATTTTGGTCCATCCATACATATTCATGGCATCCCTTTAATGCTATTGTGCCTGCATGAAACAACCAGGCAGGCACACGTAAGTTGCTACCAGCAAACTAGATTCTATTTGGGTTAATCTAGGCTATTGATATCACTATGTACTGATGTGAAGATCATTGTCCAACTGGGTCCAGTGGCCTGAGTGTATGAAAACCAGTTGGCGCATCCTGTGAAGATGAATAGCCACCACTACCAAAGTCAAGACCCAGGCATCCAGACGGAGGGCCCAGGCCAGCTGCAGCTGGCAACCCCCGAGACGGAGCAGCGTTTCTGGGGCAGGTGTGTCTCGACGTGGGCCCTGGGCCTCCAGTCGGTGTCAGGGGCCAAGAGGGTAGGAGACCTGGCAGAGGTCTGGCTCTCTGTGGGTCTCTGTCAGCACCCTGCCACCTGGCCCCATAACCCCCCCTCCAACCCCTCCCAGGGGCAACAGGATCTGGTCCAGGGGGATAACAGAACAGAGACAGAGAGGAGAAAGAGAATCCAATTCCTTATCCAGTCTGGCAACTGACTTAATTCCATTTTTGGCAGCCCTGCAACTGGCTGGCTGCTTTGCCTAGCCTACATTGCCTGAAGCAGCCAAGAAGCAGCCGAGAAATGCCTGGTTTCAGGAGAAACAGGCTCATTTAGGAGAGAATGGAATTCCCATTTAGAAATATTCTGCAAAGTTCTAGTTATAACTTACTTACAACTTGTACAGCTTCGAGGCTACAGACATAACTTGCAACTTGTACAGCTTCGAGGCTACAGACATAACTTGCAACTTGTACAGCTTCGAGGCTACAGACATAACTTGCAACTTGTACAGCTTCGAGGCTACAGACATAACTTGCAACTTGTACAGCTTCGAGGCTACAGACATAACTTGCAACTTGTACAGCTTCGAGGCTACAGACATAACTTGCAACTTGTACAGCTTCGAGGCTACAGACATAACTTGCAACTTGTACAGCTTCGAGGCTACAGACATAACTTGCAACTTGTACAGCGTCGAGGAACTTCAAGGCACCTTTTGGGGCCCTCATGACTATCCACATTTCCGATCACATCGTGTGCTACCCCTTCCAACCCCACCCCCCCATCCCACCACCACATCACAGAACATCACAGAGATAGCAACAGTTCTAGTCCACTCCCCCTCCAAGGGCCACTGCAGAGCAGGCCAAATTGAAAAGGTGGGGCTAGGGGCCCTGGACCATGAAAGAGGATAGAATAGGAGAGAAGAGAAAGAGAGAATAGAACGGAAAGACAGAGGACAGGGAGGAGGGAGGCCTTAAAAGGACCCCATCCCGATCACTTAAGAGACATGAGAGGAGAAGGAGAGTGACCGAGAGAGGGGGAAAAAAGAACAGAGTGACAAATTATTAACACTCCCGCGGCCACTTTTAAGACAACAAAGGGGGTGGCGACATGGCTAAGGGGGGGCGAGGGGGTTGGGGGGGGGGCATTGACGTTTCACCCAGAGGACTGCCCCCCTCGTTTAATTAGCCACTGAGGGTAAATTAACCGACCCGGAGGGGGACAGAGGGAAATGTACAGGGGGTGACATCATTCCAGTTCTGTCAGATCTACCCCCCCCCCCCCCCCCACCACCCATCCAATATCGCGCAGGGTCGGGTAGGTAAAAACCCAAAGAGTTGGCCCCCCATGCAATTCCATTGTTTCCCCAGGAACAATGGGACCAATCCAAAGAAGTGTTTCTTTCTGTTCAAGTCAAGAGAAACTGTGTTTTTCGGATGAGAGAGGTAAGGGGGGTAGGAGAGAGGGGTTGGTGAGGAAAGGGGGAAGGTTGCTTGTTCGTTTGAGATGTTTTGAATAACGATGATGACATTCCATTGTCCGAATGGCTCTGTGAGGATGACTGGCAGACAGTGTGTTCAATTAGTGGCTTGGTCATAGAAGAGCCAACGGTGGGATGTGGAATGTAATTACATGTGGTTTTTCTGTTTAATGGAGAGTTGTGCCTCAGGTCATCTTATAACCACCTTCAGAATGATGGTCAAATAGAAACCAGTGTGAAGGTGCAAGAATAGTATAGTGTATTGCTGAGTCAAGGGCATTGTTCCTTGGTTAGGAGTGTGTGTGTGTGTGTGTGTGTGTGTGTGTGTGTGTGTGTGTGTGTGTGTGTGTGTGTGTGTGTGTGTGTGTGTGTGTGTGTGTGTGTGTGTGTGTGTGTGTGTGTGTGTGTGTGTGTGTGTGTGTGTGTGTGTGTGTGTGTGTGTGTGTGTCTGTCTCTCTGTGCATTAACATCTCCCGGGGTGAGGTCCATATGTCGGTGCACTTTTCAAAATTGATTCTATTTAACCGAGATCTCATCTAGATTGGGCTCCCAGACTT
The DNA here is from genome assembly GCF_029448725.1 of Salvelinus fontinalis. NCBI lineage: Eukaryota > Metazoa > Chordata > Actinopteri > Salmoniformes > Salmonidae > Salvelinus > Salvelinus fontinalis. The sequence goes on along the minus strand of NC_074704.1, from coordinate 23,746,116 downwards.
AATTCTTTGTTTTATAATTTGCTCTAAATCGGCCTTCCCTCTAAACTAATGATAAGAGCAGATTTCTCCTTAGGCTAAAGCCCTCATTGTGAGCCTTTAAAGCTCTTAAATAAATAAGATTAGAGTATATCCCGTGTTACATTTGTGAATAAGAGCAGTCATATCTGATCCTCTCGTGAGCGGCATTATTGTTCGTTATCCACTCTAAACGGTCAGAATCTAAATCTAAACGGTCTCCTCTCCTTCTTGTTCCCATATCTCTGTCTCTGTCTGTCTCTGTTCCCATATCTCCGTCTCTGTCAGTCTCTGTTCCCATATCTCTGTCTCTGACTGTCTCTGTTCCCATATCTCTGTCTCTGTCTGTCTCTGTTCCCATATCTCTGTCTCTGTCAGTCTCTGTTCCCATATCTCTGTCTCTGTCTCTGTCTCTGTTCCCATATCTCCGTCTCTGTCTGTCTCTGTTCCCATATCTCTGTCTCTGTCTGTCTCTGTTCCCATATCTCTGTCTCTGTCTGTCTCTGTTCCCATATCTCCGTCTCTGTCTGTCTCTGTTCCCATATCTCCGTCTCTGTCTGTCTCTGTTCCCATATCTATGTCTCTGTCTGTCTCTGTTCCCATATCTCTGTCTCTGTCTGTCTCTGTTCCCATATCTCTGTCTCTGTTCCCATATCTCCGTCTCTGTCTGTCTCTGTTCCAATATCTCTGTCTCTGTCTGTCTCTGTTCCCATATTTCCGTCTCTGTCTCTGTTCCCATATCTCCGTCTCTGTCTGTCTCTGTTCCCATATTTCCGTCTCTGACTGTCTCTGTTCCCATATCTCTGTCTCTGTCTGTCTCTGTTCCCATATCTATGTCTCTGACTGTCTCTGTTCCCATATCTCTGTCTCTGACTGTCTCTGTTCCCATATCTCTGTCTCTGTCTGTCTCTGTTCCCATATCTATGTCTCTGACTGTCTCTGTTCCCATATCTCTGTCTCTGTCTGTCTCTGTTCCCATATCTCCGTCTCTGTCTGTCTCTGTTCCCATATCTCCGTCTCTGTCTGTCTCTGTTCCAATATCTCTGTCTCTGTCTGTCTCTGTTCCCATATTTCCGTCTCTGTCTCTGTTCCCATATCTCCGTCTCTGTCTGTCTCTGTTCCCATATTTCCGTCTCTGACTGTCTCTGTTCCCATATCTCTGTCTCTGTCTGTCTCTGTTCTCATATCTATGTCTCTGACTGTCTCTGTTCCCATATCTCTGTCTCTGACTGTCTCTGTTCCCATATCTCTGTCTCTGTCTGTCTCTGTTCCCATATCTATGTCTCTGACTGTCTCTGTTCCCATATCTCTGTCTCTGTCTGTCTCTGTTCCCATATCTATGTCTCTGTCTGTCTCTGTTCCCATATCTCTGTCTCTGTCTGTCTCTGTTCCCATATCTCGATCTCTGTCTGTCTCTGTTCCCATATCTCTGTCTCTGTCTGTCTCTGTTCCCATATCTATGTCTCTGTCTCTGTTCCCATATCTCCGTCTCTGTCTGTCTCTGTTCCCATATCTCTGTCTCTGTCTGTCTCTGTTCACATATTTCCGTCTCTGTCTGTCTCTGTTCCCATATCTCCGTCTCTGTCTGTCTCTGTTCCCATATCTCCATCTCTGTCTGTCTCTGTTCCCATATCTATGTCTCTGTCTGTCTCTGTTCCCATATTTCCGTCTCTGTCTGTCTCTGTTCCCATATCTCCATCTCTGTCTGTCTCTGTTCCCATATCGCTGTCTCTGTCTGTCTCTGTTCCCATATCTCCGTCTCTGTCTGTCTCTGTTCCCATATCTCCATCTCTGTCTGTCTCTGTTCCCATATTTCCATCTCTGTCTGTCTCTGTTCCCATATTTCCATCTCTGTCTGTCTCTGTTCCCATATCTCTGTCTCTGTCTGTCTCTGTTCCCATATCTATGTCTCTGACTGTCTCTGTTCCCATATCTCTGTCTCTGTCTGTCTCTGTTCCCATATCTATGTCTCTGACTGTCTCTGTTCCCATATCTCTGTCTCTGTCTGTCTCTGTTCCCATATCTCCGTCTCTGTCTGTCTCTGTTCCCATATCTCCGTCTCTGTCTGTCTCTGTTCCAATATCTCTGTCTCTGTCTGTCTCTGTTCCCATATTTCCGTCTCTGTCTCTGTTCCCATATCTCCGTCTCTGTCTGTCTCTGTTCCCATATTTCCGTCTCTGACTGTCTCTGTTCCCATATCTCTGTCTCTGTCTGTCTCTGTTCTCATATCTATGTCTCTGACTGTCTCTGTTCCCATATCTCTGTCTCTGACTGTCTCTGTTCCCATATCTCTGTCTCTGACTGTCTCTGTTCCCATATCTCTGTCTCTGTCTGTCTCTGTTCCCATATCTATGTCTCTGACTGTCTCTGTTCCCATATCTCTGTCTCTGTCTGTCTCTGTTCCCATATCTATGTCTCTGTCTGTCTCTGTTCCCATATCTCTGTCTCTGTCTGTCTCTGTTCCCATATCTCGATCTCTGTCTGTCTCTGTTCCCATATCTCTGTCTCTGTCTGTCTCTGTTCCCATATCTATGTCTCTGTCTCTGTTCCCATATCTCCGTCTCTGTCTGTCTCTGTTCCCATATCTCTGTCTCTGTCTGTCTCTGTTCACATATTTCCGTCTCTGTCTGTCTCTGTTCCCATATCTCCGTCTCTGTCTGTCTCTGTTCCCATATCTCCATCTCTGTCTGTCTCTGTTCCCATATCTATGTCTCTGTCTGTCTCTGTTCCCATATTTCCGTCTCTGTCTGTCTCTGTTCCCATATCTCCATCTCTGTCTGTCTCTGTTCCCATATCGCTGTCTCTGTCTGTCTCTGTTCCCATATCTCCGTCTCTGTCTGTCTCTGTTCCCATATCTCCATCTCTGTCTGTCTCTGTTCCCATATTTCCATCTCTGTCTGTCTCTGTTCCCATATTTCCGTCTCTGACTGTTTCTGTTCCCATATCTATGTCTCTGTCTGTCTCTGTTCCCATATCTCTGTCTCTGTCTGTCGCTGTTCCCATATCTCCGTCTCTGTCTGTCTCTGTTCCCATATCTATGTCTCTGACTGTCTCTGTTCCCATATCTCTGTCTCTGTCTGTCTCTGTTCCCATATCTCTGTCTCTGTCTGTCTCTGTTCCCATATCTATGTCTCTGTCTGTCTCTGTTCCCATATCTCCGTCTCTGTCAGTCTCTGTTCCCATATCTCTGTCTCTGTCTGTCTCTGTTCCCATATCTCTGTCTCTGTCAGTCTCTGTTCCCATATCTCGATCTCTGTCTGTCTCTGTTCCCATATCTATGTCTCTGACTGTCTCTGTTCCCATATCGCTGTCTCTGTCTGTCTCTGTTCCCATATCTCCGTCTCTGTCTGTCTCTGTTCCCATATCTCTGTCTCTGTCTGTCTCTGTTCCTATATCTCTGTCTCTGTCTGTCTCTGTTCCCATATCTCTGTCGTTGTCTCTCTGTCTCTCATATCTACATATCGGCAATGACATCATCTCGGTACAAGGAGAGGTTATGGTTTAATCGCAAATAAATCTTATCCTAATCTGCAGCTTTTGAAGGTAAATCCATGACTTAAAAAACACCAAAGACCAAACACTAAAGACCATCCTCAAAAAGTAACGTAAGGGAATGGGTGACATTAGCGACACTGATTTCCAAGTCCAAAGTAGACAACTAAAACAAAGTAACTCAAATGTCCATTGGAAAACAACAGAAAGCAACTGATAATGCCAAATGAGAATGCATTGTTTGAATCGTATGTCAACTCTTGTCGATGACCTCAAAATAGTGGGTGCCACTACCACTGGTTCTAGGGGTGCCCAAGGAAAAATTTTAAACTTTTATGGGGGTGCCCTAACATGAACTCTACACCCCCGGGAACAGCAGTTATTCAAACCCCAATGAGTTATAATGGCTTTACCGAAAAAGAGTGAAGAAAAGTACCAGTGCCACATGAAGGTAGTCAAATGTCTCTTGGACATGTTGGTTGCTGCCTTTGTGCCCCTAAAATAGCAATGTTTGTTTATGCTTGGTCAACCTTAATCCCAGGTTGCTAGTGTTGCTCTGGCCTGTCAATCAAATGGTGACAGCACCACCGAAGGGCTCTTCAGATCCGTACGCACTCACACGTGAAGACACGCCACCAAACACCTAAACAACGTCAAACACAAACAAATACTGAGTCTCTTTGCCATGCCACAATTAGTAGAGTACCTTAAAAGCGATGTGGGACTAACACATCGAGATACTGAGTTAGAAACTGAGAGGGGAAACGGATACAATTCACTGTAATCATTAAATAACTGGTTAAAAACAGTGTCAATAATGGCAAGTCGTAACAAGGTTGTAAATTGATCCATTAGGAGTCTGTGTAACCACAAAGCAAATCACAGAGCTAGGCTTCATCTTACACCTAGGCCCGAAGACTGTGTGATATAACATGACTCAAGAAGGCCTAACTGTTACTTCCTTTGAAAGATCTCACTCATGTCCTCCTTTTTGCCACAAAAAAAAAAGGGATTTATTTGCGGGAAAGATGGAAGCGTTCTTTCTCTCTCATTTGTGTAAGTATAAGACAATATTGTAAGGCCCACTGAAGCGCGCACTGTACATACAGCACATTGATATTCCAGGAAGGAAAATGAGTCACTTAGTGAAAATCAAATCATCACAAAGTCTGGTGAGCAAACTTGAGGCACTACCACTGGTTTATGTACTCCATGTGGAATGGTTCTGAGAAAATACACTTGTTCAAACAATAAAGACTTCAATGGGGTGTAATGTCAGTACTCTGAGCCCAAGTCATTGAAACCCGGTTAAAGGGAGTCCAGATAATGTCAAAAATAAAATGTTCTGTAAGTACGTTTGTATGAGGTGGCCGAAGGGATAAAAAAAAAAAGTAAAACGTTAAACATGGTCAGAAATTTGATAAGGGGAATTATGTTTTCTTTGGGGCTATTTGGTTACCAAGTTTAAATGATTGAGGCCCCAAGTACAACACCAGTAAAGAGCTATTTTTTGGGTGTAGTGTAATGAATTAGTCCCTTTAAACCTGACTTCAATCTAAGCTCAGCAAAATGTCCAGCTCTCGCATTCCTCCTGGCACTCCAAGACTGAAGTTAATGGGGGTTGCCTTTAAGGCCCTAGTATTGAAAAAAAAAATATCCTTGGGAAACTTCCACCCGTATGGGTTTGTTTGAACCGAGCCACTGGCTATCCCACTAAGTACAGCCCCCAGTCATCTGAATCATTAGATTAGGCTTAGGCATGGCCTGACAAAGGTTCCCCATCACCGTTTGTTTCAAGGAGAGACCCTGCTTTAGCTCATAGATACTCAGCTGGAAGAGGCACTTGGAAGTAGTGCTCCCATGTCAGGGTATCCTTCATGATACACACTGTGTTTTTGTTCTGGTACATTGAACTCTTGTTCTATATATTGAAATGCACTGTATTTTAACTGAAATACAGCGGTATGTATGAAGGATGTTTTTTGTGAAAACCATAGCATCTCATACATACTACATTTGAGTGTACTAAACTTGTACTTCCCTATCAACAAAGTTACTACAAGTGAGGAATTGTTTCAATCGTGGACTGTCCTCAGCTCCTCGTGATAGAATAACGAGTGCGGGAATATTCATGACGGGAAGGCCCCAGATTTGCTTTTTAAGTAGCGGAGGAAGGAGCCATTTTGTGTGAGAAGAAGGAGTCCCATCCCGGACATGTCAGGGGCTGTTGACAGTCTGTGCTTGGGATTAGCGAGACAGCGGCGGACGGCGATCCTTAATCCCCCACTATATCGTAATCTATTTACCCGCCATGCTAAGGGGATTTCCATATGAAAATATACACAAGGAGGCTATATGATGGAAGTGGCAAAGTGCACAATATCAGAAGCCATGATTTGGCTTTTTTTACCCCTCTGTGGTGTTTTGTTCATGCAGAAGCTGTTGTGCTGTTTTGTTTGTTGGTGTTTCACAGGGTTGTGACTGAGGAAGATGTGGTCGGATGGAAAGGAGCCCTCCATTTTGTATTTTCTCTTAGATAAACATATTAAGAGTGTGTTGGGGGATCTTTTAGAGGTTCGTCAGCCTTAGGGTATGACGGAGGTTTGACAAGGTGGTTGAGAGAAAGCAAATAAAATGGTTAAATACCATTTGCCTGGTGTGCACATTACACGACGGACCTCATCACTTAAATATAATTCTCTGAAGACAATTCCATGCATTTCAAATCTTAGCGATTCAACTCCAACAAAACTCCTTCTGAACCTTCTCCTGCCTAGTTACATCATAGTTACAATAACACGCTGCCAAGTTTCTGTAGCCAAGGGAGGAGCAAGTCAAATCAGATTGGAAAACATTGAGGTATAGCTGTTTAGTCTATCAGACAGAGATTCACTGATATATTTGATTCATATACTCATTCATAGATTTGATTATGGCTTTGAGTATAGCTGTTGTTTAGAGGCCCACAATCAGATGGCATGAATGGAGCCTCCTGAACTGCGTCTGATGGTAATTTCTACAGCCTGTATCAGACATGGGTTCAAGTCACTCAAATACTTGAGCTGTGCTTGCTTGAGCTTGTCTGGCACAAAGAAACCAATGGAATATTCCAAGACCTCAAACCTCGCCCATCTGGGACTCCAGGCAGGTTCAAGTAAACGCTCAAAGTATTTGGAAGATGTTGAAAGATTTCAAATACTATTTGATCCCTGGACGGGCCTGTATCCAGCCATGTCGCTGAGGATCTCGCTTCCTTCAAACTCAGCCAGCCCTCCACATGCAAACTTTAGACAACTGTCACGGTTCAGCTGCCGGACAGACGCCTCGTCTACGAGCACCCAGGTCACCCGCAGGTTCCAAGGCAATCAAGGAAGTAGCTCCGTTCGCTGTTGGCTGCCACATCCTCTGTGAATTATTTAGGTTGAGGTTGACTAAGGCCGCCAAGGTCAGAGTTTCACCTGGTTCTAGTTGAGATAGGACTCAAAGAGCGTCTACTTGAGGGGTTACTGAGGGTAAGGACGGGGTGAGGATGAGGATGTCCCCTTTAAAGCAATGTCAACTAAATTGATCCAAGTTTATAACCGCTTTCTGTGCTTACAGTGGGCTCCAAAAATAATGGCACCCCTGACTGGCAATGCAAAAACAATACTAAACAATATAACAAAACAAAACAATACTAAACAATATAATTATAGAGATAAACTCAAAATACCAACATGTGAGAAATACTGTACATTATTAATCTTTCAATGGAACCAACCAATCATTTATTGATTTAAATAAAAATCAATGTCCTCCAAGTCAAAGTTTCATAATTAATGGCACACTTAAAGATTATTGCAAATAACATCTAACAATATTAACCCAGGAATTAAATTCCACTTATTTAAGTCTTAAGGAACTATATTGAGCCATTACATCACTTCCTGTTTCGCTGGGGTATAAAAATGAGGTAACACACATGCAATACCCTTTGTCATCCAACACCATGAAGAAAACAAAAGAACTGGCAGTTCAAAAGAGACAGATGGTCGTAGACCTTCATAAATCTGGTAATGGCTACAAGAAGATCCACAAACGATTGAATATACCACTGAGCACTGTCAGGGCAATTATTTAAAAATTCTAAAGACATGGAACTGTTGAAAACCTCACGCGTAGAGGACGCAAAGACATTTTTCACCCAAGGATAGGGAGGAGGATGGTGAAAGAAGCAACAAAATAGCCAAGAATCAGTCTTGGGGTCACCAGTTTTCAAAAAGCACCATCAGACTTTAATTCCAGAGGTCCAGGGGCATTGGATAAGATTGATGGCATAATAAATTCCACTAAGTATCAAGCAATTTTGGCTGACAATCTGGTTGCCTCTGCCAGAAGGCTGGGACTTGGCCGTAGGTGGACTTTCCAACAAGACAACGACCCAAAACATACCTCAAGATCCACCCAGAAATGATTCTGTGACAACAAAATCAAAGTTATGCGATGGCCATCTCAGTCCCCGGACCTCCATCCAATCGAAAACCTGTGGGCTGAGTGGAAGAGGGCAGTTGATAAGCACAAACCCAAGAATGTGAAGGATCTTGAAAGGATCTGCATAGAGCACAGGTGTCAAACTCATTCCACGGAGGGCCGAGTGTCTGCGGGTTTTCGCTCCTCCCTTGTACTTGATTGATGAATTAACATCACTAATTAGTTAGGAACTCCCCACACCTGGTTGTCTAGGGCTTTATTGAAAGGAAAAACAAAAAACCTGCAGACACTAGGCCCTCCGTGGAATGAGTTTGACACCCCTGGCATAGAGGAATGGTCCAAAATCCCTCCAAATGTGTTCCTTAACCTTGTCAAACATTACAGGAAAAGACTCTATGCTGTTATCCTTGCCAAAGATGGTTGCACTAAGTACTAAATGAGGAGTGCCAATAATTAGGAAACCTTGATTTTGGTGAAACTTATTTTGTATTAAATAATTGTATGATTTTGGTGGGTTCCAGTGGAACATTAATAAAGTACAGTATTTCTCACATGTTGGTATTTTGAGTTTATCTCTAATTATATTGTTTATATATTTTTAAGTATTGTTTGTGCATTGCCGGTCAGGGGGGGCAGTAATTTTGGAGCCCACTGTCGTTGTTTTTGGTTGTGTGAAAAGATAGACCACTTGATATGCATTAAAAATGTAGATTGATTGTTGATCAATATGATGATGATGATATGATGAATATCCATCTGTAGATTCCCCAAGTCGTGACGGTCAGCATAGTTAGAGATTATATGGCGACTTCAATTCTAATCATAAGCAGTTAAGTATTATAAAAGTTGTACTTTTTAGTATACCGTCAAAGCAAATGATGCTGTTCATCAAACTGTGATCATCTAACAGGACAACGTGATTCTAGTAGGACAATGCCATGTGTCAATAACGACAATATGACAGCACACTGTCCCCACAAAGTTTTCACATCTGAACAGTACTGCCTACATCCATAGGAGCAGTTGACTGCTGTAGTGATGGGACATCAGAACAGGTGTTTGGGACAGGGACGGCTCAGCAAAATGAACTGCCATGATTCCTTGAACATGGCCTGGAGACTAGTTCTTCCTTGTTGGATGCAAATGTAGTAAATTCAGGCCTGTTTGCATGGGGGGGGGGGGGATTGGTGGCGGCATACTGGCACTGCCCAGCGGGAGACAGCCAGGCAAACACACGTCATGTCGGCTACTTCTCCTGGGCGCCATGTTTGCCCAAACCTGTTTGTCCAGCTGGTCGACTGTGGTGTGGAACATCGCAAGAGCAGGGATTTCTGTTAATTAAAATCGTGATTTGTCCTCTTTTTGTGTCTTGGATCAACAACATTATACATTACTGTCAACATGCAAAGAAAAATGCTCAGCATGCCAGGATACATGTTTGCTAATCTGAATCTGTTTTGATTGAACCTCTGAGAAGTTTATTAATTGAGCTGGTGGCCACTGGAGGGATTGTGGTAGTGGAAATGCAAAGACGCTTGAGATTTCTAAGTATAGGAATATTACAATTTGCACCACATACTTTTACATATATATACACACACACACACTTGTTTTACTATCCTTGTGGGGACCAAACAATTGATTCCCATTCAAAATCCTATTTTCCTTATTTACCTAGCCTATTTACCTAACCCTAACCTTAACCCCAAACCGTTAACCCCTAAACCTATTTTTTTATGTCCCCACTTGTCTGAATTTTCCTTGTTTTACTATCCTTGTGAGGACTTCTGGTCCACACAAGGATAGTAAAACCAAAAACACACACGTTTGACAGCCCCTCAAATTAAATCACAGAGCCCAAAATAAACACGAACATAATTTTGGGTGTTAACATCAAATACATTTGAGAATGCAGAATGCATAATGGAGTTGGCATCTTAGTGTGGATTATAATTACATATCTCTTGGGAAATGCACCAAATTTCCACTCCCCAAAACAAATAAACGCAAAACCGGAAAGTTATTATGCATTTTGTGACGAAGGATCACTACAAATATGTAACTTGATGTATCACAAATGATAGGAACCGATAGCCTATTGCAATTGTCATTCTTAGGCCCATTTAATTCCCATTTGAAGCAGCAACTTCAATTTAAAAAGACAAACTTGTTAATGAATACGCTGTATCAATGCAGTGGGCCTATTAAAAAATGGGATAATCTAAGGACATGATTTTTGCTGTTTTATTTTGTTTCCACCGAATGTTCAGTCAAAATAACAGACCTGGCTGTCTTCGATTTGACATGAATGGAGACGGGTTGAACAGGATGTAAAAATGTGTGTGTTCATAAAAGAATGTGTTGCTCTATTTAGTCTCATCAACATTCATTCAAAAATGACAACTTCTCTCAAAGGGATAATGAAAATAAATCATAATTAGGGCCCTGTGTTTTGCGTAATCATATGACATAGCAAGATGTTATCCTGTATTTTAAGCTTTATGCAGATATGAGAAATGCACCCAAAATGAAATCAATTGTCTAAGGATGGAGCTGAAATATCTGACATGAAAAGAGGATAGTTTGATGATTTTTTTTTTAAATACATGTTCAAATCCAGGCATGTCACATGATTGCGCAAAAAACAGCCCTACTCATAATGGCAGTAAAGTGGCACATGGATAAAGAAATAAAACCATCTTTAGGCCAAGTCCATTATTAGCCTTTGAATATATATATATTTTTTTAAATCAATTTGTTTACAATATACTACTTTTAAAATATGTTAATTCTTTGGTTATACAGTTCTGATGCTAGTCTAAGTATTTAAATGAATGTAATCTAAACCTGACAAAAAAGCACCACTAGGCACCACTACATTCAGATAAGAACACTCTTTGCATTGGAAAAAGCAACCATGTTTTTAACGAATCTTTATTATAAAGACACGAATGTACATTTTTTCTTTCATTTGGAATACTGACATTGCGTGTCTAATTCACATTTTCTTCGTAAAGAACAATAGCAAAATCTTTTACCTTATAAACAAGTGCTGCAATTAAACTTCCAAAATACAACACTACAGTCCGGACAATGAACAATATTCAAGTTGGAATTAACATAAATTTGAATATCAGCAAGCTGAAAACAATAGCAGCATCTTAATTTCTCAATTTAAATGGTCTCTAATGGGTAGGCCTATATCAAATACATGAGCATAAAATATCATATTTTTCCATAAAACAAATGTTGTGACAAAGGTTCGCCCTCAATTGGTCGTTCTTGGGAATATTTATGGAAAAAAAAAAAAATCCATAACACAGAGCTCTTGCTGAAAAAACAATTCTAACTCAAAGGGATAAACTACAAACTTTAAACTTGTTGGAGGGCAATTTTCAGAGTTCATGTGTAGAAAAATATTCCTTGACGTTCCAAAGTCTGGGTGAGTGGATCCGATTCAAGCTTGTTGATTCATAAAATGGTCAAAGAAGAAGCCACCCGGACAGGCTTTTTCATCTGTGCGTCACTTGAATTTTCCAAACATTAACTTAAAAAAGGCTTGATAATTGTCTCTACTATTAGTTAACTTCTTAATGCTTTGAAGAAAAAAGCTCTTCAACAAAAAAAACGAAACAAAAATACTTATTTGAAAGGAGGAAAAAAAGTCACAAGACTTGGAACCGCCAGGAGGAGGCCTGGTCTTTGTAGTCCAAGCAGTCGGTGGTGTTGAAGTTGAGCTTCCAGGAAGAGGCTGCGGCCGCGGCCGTTTGTTCTTTGTAATCCAGACAGTCTGAGGAGTTGAAGGCCAGGCCGGCCCCGCTGTAGGCCTGGTGGTGGTGGGGGTGGTGATGGTGGTGGTGCCCTGAGGTCTGCCCTATGTGGTGGTGTGGATGGCCAGACATGGAGGAGCCCGTCATGGGGCTGAGCTGGTGCGGATGGTGGGGGTGGTGGTGAGAGTGCATGGGGGCCAGGTACGAGCTGCATTCCACCCCTCCGAAGTAGGAGCCCGTTGACGCCGGGGCGGGGTAGCCCTGCCCATAGGCCGCCGCTGTCTGGCTGTAGGACACTGGGTAGGAGGACGTGCCTCCAGTACCTGACACAGACCTCTGCATGCAGGAGGCACTGGTGGGGGGAGTGGGGTCGGGGACAGGGGGTGGTGCGGGGGCCGGGGAGATGGGAGCAGGGCTCCAGATGGAGGACACTGGGGCTGTGACGGAGGTAGAAGTGCTGCTCAGGCCTTGGCCTCCATGGCCGGAGGGATGAGAGCCACCGGACGAGGCAGAGGAAGAGGAAGAGGAGCCGGTGCTGGTCACTGCCGGAGGGGTGAACTGACCACTGCTCTCTGAGCCTGTGCTCTCCCTGGTTGGAGAGGACTTCTTCTTGGCAGGCCGGACTTTAGCATTGTTTCCACTCTGGGCCTGCTGACGGCACTTGGCTCTCCTGTTCTTGAACCATACCTGCACAACAAGAGGCAAAGGGTCAACTTTAAATGCTGTCTGTCATCCGCCCAAACAAATTTGCAAAACATTGATTGATTGCAACAGACTGAATATCTATTTCCATTTGAGAATATTAAATGCTTTGTAATTTGTACAATTAGTGGCATACATAATACTTTGTCGCAAAGGCATAACTAATATCAACTTTATCAACCAATCGTTAATACCTTCTTGTAGGTCAATAAAGCACCATTATTCTTTATTCACTGATTCTCCTGTCCCATTTTAGGCATTACAAACACTTGGAAATGACATGAAACTGTTGAGCAGTCAGTATTCGATTTGCAAGCTACCTCTGCACAGGCTTGGCTGCCTACCTTGCATACTGTGCACATTTCTCTGCTAAATCAGTGAAACTCTAGAGGAAGCTGCCATAATTGCAGTAAGCCTGTGAGAGGGGTACAAAAGCTGGTTACATAAAGGCTGTCACGCCCATTTCAAAAGGGGGCTCATAAATTCTAAAGATGGCCCTTATGTGAGAGCTGGACATAAATTATATTTTAAAACATGGAATTGTATGTATTTCTTGAACTATCAGAACCAGTTATGATAACAGATTATGAATATTGTTTATTCGTGTAGTATACAATTGCAGCTAAGAGCTGAATTGCAGTGTAGGATACATAACATTTAGCCCAAATAAATACTTAACTGTGTTGAAACTCATTCAAATCCAAAATAAAATGTAAAGTATTGATTGAAATGTGCAATAATAGGCCTTGTCCTGGTCGCTGTTTTGCACTGCAAGTTCAGAAAGTTCCCACAAATGGCAAACAAGTTCACACAAACAATAGTAGGCTACAGTACAGTAGTAACTATATAATTGCAATTCTGTACAAACCTGGACTCTAGATTCAGGCAAATTGATTTTCAGTGCGACTTCTTCCCGCATGAAAATGTCTGGGTAGCGCGTCTTGCCGAAAAGTGACTCCAGAATGTCCAGCTGAGTCCGAGTAAAAGTTGTCCTCTCTCTCCGCTGTTTCCTCGGATGCGCTGAAATGGAATAGAAACCTGTCAATGGAAACTCTTCGAAGCCATTTCGATCTGATAATAAAACGAAATGAAAAAACATTGTTCACCAAAACAAACGAGGTTCAATATAAGTATTCAAAGCTTCCATCTCAAAATGTTCATATATTTCTGAAATAGCTAGCTTCAAAATCAAAGTCAAGTGTTTCTTCAAAACGAAAATAACCTACGAGTGAGATATACATATATTTAACAGTTTTAATTCACAGAATCTTCTGCACTACGATAGGCCTTCACCGTAATCACACTAGGTCTAAAGTTACTTAGTCACGTAACGTGGAAACGGAAAATAATTTTGTTATTAAATCATACCATCCTATAGATTGACAATAACTTGTGCTTAATTATGCGTTTCCGTGCATTTGGAAGTGTCATTCTCCAGATGCACATGAAATGTATTGCGGGAGAGCAGTGTGTGCTAACTGGTGCTATATTTTTTTATAATGAGCAACAGATAACTATCCAATATAACGTCACAGGTGATTCGGATTTGGCACAGTTAGTGTGAAGTGTTTGGGGGGCGTTTTACCTGGATACCCCACTGATGGGTGCAGTAGGTCCATGGCCGTACCGCTGAGCCCCATTCCGTTCATGCCGTACGGGGCCTGTTTGAGGTATGACATCATGCTAGAAACGGACACGGGGAAACCAAAGTCCGTGCGGAAATGTTCGATTCCCCCGATGTTGCAGTCCCTTGAAGAAATCCTGCAATGGAAAACGCACTGTGAGTAGAATGTGAAAATATATATTGATGTTGGTTACTCATTTATATTTAGTAGCCTACAAAGAGAAATTCCACAAACTACATTTGATTCTAATAATTGAAATGGCCTTATATTCAAATTATGGGTAATTCAATTGGAAATAGCCTGAAACAATATCAAAGCCAACTTATATTTCCAATTTCAAAACGTCGCTAAATTGCAGTTGCCTATAGGACTTTTTGATTGAGACTTCTAACTTTTACGCGAGTCGTATCAAAAGTGAATCAAAAAGCCGATTCCCTCTCCAAAAATCCAAAGATTAGCCGTTTACAAAGGTTTCCAAAAAAGTATGACATGACGCGTTAACGTGGCTAAACGATATCCAATTATAAACTCAGATTGCAGTCATCCATCACTACAGTAAAGAAATAATTACGGATGAAATCTGTCGCCAGTCGTGTATTAATTCCTTTTGACGCATGGCTTCTTATGGGCAACCTCTAAGCCCTTGTTTTGATCAATGCATCCACCGTTAAAAACAGTACATTCGCCATTACGCACATTTTCGGTGCATGGAGAGGCCTGCAAGATAAGATTAATGACTTTCATCAATAAAATAAAGCATGCATTTGGATTCAGATAATTGGGCACACAAATATGTAAAGTGTCATAACAGCCTGCATAAAATACAAATACACGCACAAGCTACACATAAATAGCCTTATAATCAATTTCCCTGTTAATGTAGGCCATTTTATGTCAAAATCAGCACAATTTATTAGACTATTTCATACGTAGTTTGTCTAGGCCTATAGGCTATACAGGGCCGACATGCTACCCTGCGTAAAATAACAAATGGACCAAAGTTGAATGTCGAAACGAAAATGGAGTTGGCTGCTTGTCAAAATATTGCATGATATTATATTTGACAAATAAATATTCGAGGCCTATATAATATCCACATCTTCTGAGGTGTGTTCTACACGACTGCCTAATGGAACATTCTCTTTCAGCAGAGACAAGATGTCACACATTATCAAATTGCTTGTTTTTATTTGAGTTTTTTTTTTTTCAATATAAAAAAGAACACTAATTCTGCATTTTAATAGTTGTTTTCATTGTTATTACATGGTTATATCCTGATAATAAGAATATCTATCCGATCGAAATATGTTCCAAGCGTATCAAGTTAGAAAAATATTCAAATTAAAAATTTGAAATCAAAGCAACAGGCCTGATGGCATATATGATATCACATGTAGATGCATTTCAGTAATTGGACGGTGTGCCTTAATTAATGTAAAGGTTGAAACAAATAGGTTTGTTTTTTTACTTCATTGACTCGCTACAATGTATTTGGCCCCTAAATAGACCTACTTGGGTCCATGCTGTGGACACGGACCAGCTGATGGATTTGTATTGAGGCGTAAATACTTCACTGTATTTCCATAACCGCAGGAAGGAGTTTAAGAAAATGTAAATGTCGAAAAACTCTGTGCAAATTAACTCTATTGCGATTCAGATGAGAGCTCCAGGGATACCATTATGAGAAAAGGTCTTATCAGCAAAATAAATTAACAACACCTCAAATATATACATTCCATTTGTCTTGTCAGGCCTCAGAGTTTTTCCATTCAGATGATAAGTGCGTAACCAAACCAGAAGTAGCATTTAGGATATTAATTGACCATAAAAACGACATTTCCAATGGAGAGTTTACTGTCAGGTAATAATTGATAGCTTCCCCTGACGAGCGTGATTGTTTACAACGACCATTTACAATGACCGTTTTCAATGAGCGCACAACGGTTTCCAACGCAAGTTGCACCTAAATACAAACTTCGTAGTCTTATCAAATACAAATATATCGTTTTCGAAGAATGTGATTAGCTTACAGTAGGCTCAATTGTATATATAATTCCATCAAAAGGACGAATAACCCAGAAGGAAGTAGCCTAAACGGACTACATAGGCCTATATAAGACAAGGAAAACTTTGCATTTACCACTCACCTTGCGTTCGGGATCCTGTTTTCTTATTTGCTTTATTTGATGTCAAGCCAAGAAGATCCCGTACATCAAAAATATCCACATGGAGAAAATGCTCTTGAAAGCGAGACAACCGTAAGAAGGTGCGCACACAATTGGATGAGAAATACGCAAACTGCAAATAAGGAGTTGACATCAACCAACGCAGTTTTCCCAAATCCGAACCCCAGTGGTGCGTCAGAGGAAAATTTCACAATTGGAAAAAATATTATAAAAATCAAATCAATCGCATTATCTTGTGCGTCTTGCACTGTGGTAAGGTGATTGCCAATGTTGACGGATGGAGATTGATCACCTTCTGCCTACCCTGCCCTTCTATGAACGAAAGACACATGCAGAACCGCCCACTTCGTCCAATCCAAGCTCCCGTGCGGCTTTACAGGCAACAGCGGTAACCAGTCAATTGCGAGGGTTGCAAGAAAACCCCTCCCCTTCAAATTGTTAAATAAATCTATACCACGTGAGAGCCCACAATTGGAAAAAGTTATACTTAATAAAAAACGACATTACATTGAATGCTCTACTTAGACGTAGGCCTACGTCGTTATTCATTTCATTTGCATCTAGTATATTTTGCGTTTGCATAAAAACAATGTGTAGGCTACCATAAAAGGGACATTTAAACAGGTCTCAGTGTTTATTTCTCTCATGAAAAAAACAAACCCATGAATTAACAATTTTCCCATCAAAAGGGATGATGTAAAGTGAGTTGGGAACAAGGCCTACATGAAAAAATGCGAACTAAGAAAATGAATTAGATTACCTAAAACTAAATGTAATATCTTAAAACGGAATATAGCTTTAGTGTAGCCTATGTGATTGATTAAAATAACAAGAAAACCAGCCTGCCCTCGGTAGTAATGCATTTTGGACCCTGTGTGCGTCTTCAGAGAAAATCACCTTTCAACGTTCTCGTTTTGGCCGTAATTGTTTGTGAACAACACCATCGTTTATACAAATTGGAGCATTTTTTTTCCATAGCAGCGGAATACTTTCTAAAAGTGGTAAAGAGGCTCTGATTTAACCGTGTAATATATTTTCATGAATATTAATGAATGAGATAATCCTCACTTGGATTTCCATTTCAGAATAATAGTGCAGTTCATCCAAACGAGGGTCTCCTCTCAAATAAAGTTTCATATGAATTAAACTGGATGTGGAATCGACCATTCTATATGCTATAACCTAAAATAAAAACATTAAAAAACACTTTTCAATAGATAAATGTGCATGAAGAATGGAAAATACAAATTATATTTATATTCGGGATTAATTGTTGAGACCGTCATGAGGCGTCTGTCTCCACTGCAACCGCCTCGGCTGGTGCTTTGTTGAGCTCATTTTAAAATAAACTCGAATTGTAGCCGGAGCTGCAATAATAAATCACGAGCAAATAATAAAAGGACTGTCAAGAACATTAGTTAACTAAATGTGATATCAAACGAAGGCATTTTAACATCCTCTTTTGATCTTTAGAATGGCCTAATCGAAACAACGACGTAACAGCGCTAAAATAAAAACTGTTAATGGTTGGAGGAAAATCAAAGAGCGTTTCGAATGACAACAGGTTTGCATTTTACACTTGACATTTATTCACACAAAATCATAGGTGCCATTTTATATGGCAGGCGTTTGGCTATGAACGAAATAAGGCTCATATTATTAATTCAAGGTAAATTCCAATAGGCAAGTCAATTACGTTTTTGTCAGGGCCACACAGGCCCAATGCATATTACAATGGCCAGGGAAAAATATAAAAAGCGATATTTCTCGGCTAAATCTCACACGTTTGCTCCAACTATTGTATGACTCAAGCGCCCAACATATAGGCCTAGACCTGTCAAAGCCAATGTGATCGATCGCACACAAGTATCAAGATATCAAATAGCAAAATGCCATTGTTAAAAGAGTATTGGACCTAATCCCAAATTGCAGTAGAATTTTCTTAATGCTAAGCCCGTAAAACCAGGGATCAGGGCAACTCAAGGGGTGGGGGGTGTAAGTTTGTCTCTTTAGCTGGCAGGATTGGAGAAGGTCGTGTATGTTGTCGGTGCTTATTAAAACGATGATGCATAAAATCCCCCAAGTTGTCAGAAAGCATGAGCACACGGAGTCGGCCTTTTGTAAAAAAAAATATAAAAAAAAAACTGTGGCTGTGGACGGGGCTTTGCAAAATTCACCCATGATCAACACCTGCATGCGCGGTAATAGCGACAGACTTCAAAGCTTGCACATCTGCAATACATAGGGGGGCAATCCGTTCTCCCAGAATGATACCTATGGCATGTATGCTACTGCTATAGCACTACGCAAAAAGACCAGCACTTCATTTTGAACTAAAAAAACTTTATCTATGGGTTTATAGTCGGTGTCAAGGATTGAGTGGCTTTTTTTCTCTTTTTTGGATAAACTCGTAAAAGTGAAGCATTACGCAATGGTGGAAATACACAGAGGTAAGGTGCGCACCTTAATGCGGAACTCTGGCTGGAGACAGTAATCAAATGATCATGGTTTGTCATGCACATATGTGGAATTTTAGTTTTGAGGCTCGATATTGTATTTGAAAGATTTCCATAACAGCAGGTTTAACTGCAAATGTCAAAATAATGGTGAGAATTGTTTTCAGTAAATAACATATGCCATTCATAACGAAATAGCCTGTAGGCAAGTTATAAATAGGCTATCATTTTTCTAAAGTATTTAAAACATCCTTTCACCGAGGTGTAGCCTATAGGCTACTACTGTAAAAACGTTCAATTGAGAGATTTCCACTACATTAGTCAACGGAGTATAGGTCTACTACAATGAAAACTCCCATGCAGATTAAATGACTATATTGTTGACGTACGTGGAGCCGTGCCATTTCTTTGACGGAGCTGAAACTGAACGAGACCCGACCACAGAAGTCAAAACGTCTATTCGAATAACAATATGCACAGGATAATACGTATGAGTAGGACTGGTGCTATGCATTCCGGCCCATCCACACATTATTATAGATGAAATTGTTTTGTCGAAATAGTAACCCATATGAATAATCTTCTGATTAAAACCATAACATTCTAATCATGAAATTCAAATCTCGGCTCTATTTAAGGAATTAGTGGAAATGAATCCAGGCTATGTAAACACTTAAAACATTTGATGCAAAAAAAATCACAGGAAAATGAATCCATGTTGGAATCCTAATCATGCATAAAACATTCCCATATCAGTTTAGCTTCAAAGGCATATCAATATCAAACTAAACTGTATGATTTTTTAAATATAAAAATGATGAATTCATTGTTATTAAGATGTTAGTCATTTTGTTTTAGAGTAGCCTAGTCTGATCCTCTAAATTGTAGGCCTATACCATAATTGAAAGTAGGTCATTAAATCCCATACTTATTACTATCGCAATAACATGCCTAATTATTAAACCACATGAAATAAACAAAAACAAAATCTTGTTCACAGTAAAGTCAATTGCTATGTCTTATTTACAGCAAGGACTATAAAATCAATATTAAAGGTACTCGGGAGACTTTAAAACATATTTGTGATGCATTTCTGTTCAGTTTTAATCTCTCTGCTCATCAACTGACTTTTTTGACTCATAGATAATTGTTGCATCCTTTCCATTAACCATCTTACATGATTTATTATCAATCATAAGAAACAGGTCTATTAGGCTATGCAATAGCTCCACAAGTGCTTAGAGATCACATGACCAACAGGGTGAGCGAGTGTGATGTGTTGTGATACTCTGCTGCTTGATACTGTGCTGTAATGTAAACACGTGGGATAGGCATGTACTGTACTGTTTCATATGGAGCTAGTTTCCCAGTCTGAAATATCACCTGGTGTCCTCCTCACAATGGAGACACGAGCATCATGTACTCCTAGGCACGCCAGCTTTCAACAGGGCACTGGGAGGTCAGATGGGTTGACAGGTAGCTAGCCTACTCACTGTCCCTGCAAACAACTGCTAGCCTACAACCAAAGGTAACAGTAGCCTATCATATGCATTCTAAATTTGTCACCAAGGGTAAAAATGGTGATCATTTGGCTTCAAACTGACAAGTAAAGGAATAATCCCATGAAAATAATTGACGAGACGTAGAGGTTTTAAAGGCAGTTGAAGTACAGTTTTCCCAAACAGTAGGTGGTTGATAAAAAAAATGGTTCTCATGTAATGTGATCTGAATAACACAGTCAGAAGGATATCAATTTTGAGGACCATGCACTTATCACGCAAGGCTTGTCTACTGCCCTGGCACTCAGTTTCTCTTTGTCCCACACTGGCACTTAATGGGGGAGTCAAGGGTATAGTCACTTAGCCAGGGTGCCCAGCACTTTCTGCATTCAACAACATTGTATCATTACCTAGCCTAGAGAATGACCAAAACTCAACAGACTGGCACTCAGGCTAGCAGTTAGTAGCGGTGCCATAGACTAAAACACGAGACAGAGGCTCCATACACCTAATATTATTTACGAGACGGACAAATGTGATATGTTTGAGTGAAAGAAACAATATCTTCTATTTTTTCTGCACACAAATGGATAAATGGGCATGACGTCCCTGTTATGATATACAGAACTTACATTTAAAAGAAAGTCTTGAAGACGCCATTACTAAAGTTGGTGTTGGTGAAACAGCAGTGCTTCAATAAAGAATTGAGAGTGCAACGTGTCATGCCTATTTTTAACACCTCTTAAAATGGACTTCATATATTGAACATTATGCAATTTATCATCTTTAAAAAATGTACCTTCACTTCAGTTTCATAGGCCCTATTTGTAGTATTGGCATGACGTCAATTTCCGAAGTGAGTGCAAACACTAGGCTACATTGCAACTTACATTTTTTGACAGCTCACATGAATAAACAGGACAAGAAAGAAAGTCATAATTCATGACGTGTCATGAACATAGCAGTGAAAAATATTCATACATGGACAATGAGAGAGACAGAAAAGGAAGAGAGAGAGAGAGAGAGGGGAGCAGAGAGGGAAAGAGAGCAAAGAGAGATAGCAGAGATACAGAGAGTGAGCAGAGCTAGAGAGAGGTAGAGAGCAGAGAGAGAGAGAGCGGGAGAGAGCAGAGGGGAGCATGTAGCTGTCTGTCACAGGGCCGGGCCTTCCCGCCCCTCTCATTAGGAAGGTAAACAATGAGGAGGAATGATGAGAGACACGGCAGAACAAATGAGGAGCAGGAGGGAGAAATCAGACACCGGCTTAAAGATCCCACAGCCCACAGTCACCCAACCAACCCAACCCAAACCACCATACATACACCCCCATTGCAATCCCCCAAAAAACAGAGTGAGTGAGGGGGTGAGGGGGGGGGGGGGGGACCCTGAGCAAAGAGTAAGGCAACTTTCAATCCTTTTAGGATTAGGCTCTCCCCCCCTCTGTATCCCTCACTCTGTTCCTCCTCTCTTTCACTCTACTGCCCCCGGGCAATCACGTTAAAACTTGCATGGCCAGTGCTCATTCAGATATCCCTAACAATGCGCACCAGTGGTAACCATGTGAGCGTTGGCAAGCCACACAAGAATGCACAGGTTCAGTTCCCCGTGACCCTCCCTATGCACAGAAAAAAAGAGGAGGAAAATATACTGAAGGCGACGCTGCATTTCTCAGCAGCTTTAGGGAAGAGAGACTTGGGGTGCTTATTTACCAAACCTAAAATTACACCTTTTACGCCAATCACGATGGTTTCTGGAATCAAACTCGTAATTCAGTGCTTTTACTTTTCGCCGGAGAGCCTAAATAATTTGGGAAACAGGATAATCAATGTATGGCACCACACTGGCAAGGGAGGAGTTAACCATGGTAACAAATTACCTGTAGAGTTGTTACCAGCCCAATCTATTTATATTATTTTCTGGTCATTCAAATGCCGTTAGAATGGCCTACTTTTTTAGATGAAGTGGATGTGCCTCATCGATATACAATGAGCTGCTGAAAAGGATTCTCTTTTAACCACAGGGTTACCTGGTTAACAAAGAACTGGCAAGATCAGAGATTTGTACATATTTGTGAGGGTTAAAGTGCCTTGACAGTAGGCAAAGGAGAGATGCGCTATGCAACACAAGATTATTTCCAAATACTGAAAATAGCTACAAAAGTGCAATTGGAGCACAGGAGCAAATAACAACTTCCTACAACATATACTAACACAATTTTTTTTTTCTCTACCCAGAGTGCAGCAGGAGGGAAGGGAATTGCCATCCAGCCTTATCTCCAGTTCCAGTCAACTAGAGGCCCTGAAAGCGTGTGCACCATCATCAGAGCTGGCCATTTGATAGGATTCTGGCACTGCACCTAATCAATCTATGGCGTAGAGCCGCCAGAAGACCTGTAACAAAGCTCAAAGAGCCTCACAAATGGCCTAGTGCAGGGGATAAGCCCCTGCACAGGATTACATATTGATTTTGAATGTATAAAAAAATACAAATAAACGTATCATACAAAACCCGAGACGGACTACAAAAGGAGGCAGTAGTCTGTGCATGAATCTCCCCTTTAAGAGCAGGAGCGTCAACTTTCAAATACGGAGACCCCGAGCATGAACCAAAACCTAAAAAAAAATGGCTAGAGAAATCAAAGGCCAGGGGTGAGGTGTGGTAGCAGTGCATTCTTGCAGGGAATCACCACAGCTCCACTTTGCTTTTCGAGGCGAAGGGTCAATATGGTGGCTACACATATTACTCAAATGAAAACTTGCATACTTGCTACGTCTCAGCCGCTACATCCGGATGTAGTGTACGACACTCGACAGACAGTTGCCCCCCTTGAAGCATGGCAGTGTAAACACCTATTGTCTTGTTGAGCCTACAGTATGAACGGTAGTACAGAGCAATGTTTTTGAAACGACTGAAATGTATAGACATTTTCATCATATTTTAGACTTGTTTGATTGAGTTTTTACCTGAAATTGCAGTAATAGCCTGTTACATTCTGACATTGTTGCAGTAGATGCCGGCTGCACTGAGCCACGTAAAACTATGGAAGCCCATCCCTACCACCAAAAACATGTCAAATGCAAATCATACAAATATGTTTTTAATCTTCATTTGTAACATTGTGTGATGATTTCAGAGGTGGCACCACAAGTCCCAGAGTGGTTGGGGGGGGGGGATTGTTTTCCTGGAGCTCAGAGTTTTTCCTAATCTGGTAGTAGGCTAACCTAACCAACTCCGGACCCTAGTTGTTGCGTATGACATTGTAATAAATCAGCAGTAAAAAAAACAACATTTTTTATGGGTTTTATACGGGCTATGATGGGACCAGATAACTTTTCTAATCATATGATTTAAAAATATATTATAATAATCCTGGAAAAACTCCTGCCCCTAGGGAGGATGAAAACATTAAAACCCTTCACACAGACAAAGAGAACAACTGCGGGCCAAAAACAAACAGAAAACGAACAGGGCTGAGTTCGCTGTATGCAGGGTTGCATGGTATAGACCTTTGCATCTGTAATTAAAAAGATACTCATACATTATGACATCACTATTGGGTTGATTGATTCATTCCAGTCAATCATTTTGGATTAAAAAGGCCAAGGCAGCCAAGCCCCCTGAAGTGTGAATATTAAAAAAAACTACATTTGATCACATTTACATTTTCTCAGAACACAAATAAATAGGCTCTAAGTAAATAGCTTAAGCTATTAAAAACATGACGCTATGTTTCCCCTGGTCCAGATGGGATCAGAGCGCATAGACTTCTCTTGGCTACCTGCAGCTGTGGTTGTTATCAGTAGGTTACAGTTGATCAGACTGAAGCACAGACTAATTGTGCACGTTGACAAATCATAAGGGAAATTGTATTACATTTTTGGGGTGGCGGTTATGGGCTTCCATATAAAACAGCATGTTGGGGGGAATTCACCCACGTTTTCAGTCGCAATTTGCTTTTACCACATGTAATGATTTGCATCGTATTGATAAAAATGAAGCCTGGTCTGTTGTAATGTTGTAAGGTAGGCCTACTGTCCTTTTATATTTGTACGAGAGGGTTCATCGTAAATTCTTGATAGGCTAACGTTACTTGATGAAGACACACTGTTATAGCAACTGTGTTACTGTCTTGAAGCTAAAATGTAATGAGTGTAGCCTACAGATATGAAAATAAACCCTTTAATTGTCTGCACATACATGCTAGTGAATTGTTGCGTCATTCAAGAGTGCAATATGGTTAGGTTGCATTATTCAATAGTGTAATGTTTTAGAAAAAAAGTTTGTCATTTTTTTTAATAGTTTGTGCTTACTGGCTATGGCTACTGTGATGTTTACAGTCAATTTGAGCTGCGGACCAAGAATGTTCCGTTGCCAGCCACAACGAAAGGTAAGGCAGGGATGTAATGTGATTTGAAAAGTAGAATTCTCTTTCGCCACCCCGCCACTCAGACTCTCCTTCATATCTCGTAGTGAGAATAGTAGCCTTAGTAGTATGTTAATGACTTTATTTGGCAAACTTTCGACACCTCACTGTTTGTTTGCTGTCACCTTGCGGAGTCAGTCTCACCTTCGCCTCCCTTTGACTACGCTAACGTTTGTCAGACTGACAGCTAGCCGTCAGTCCCAACAAGGGGGTCTCACACACACAGGGCACACACACACACACACACAGGGCACACACACACACACACACACACACACACACACACACACAGGGCACACGCACACACACGCACACACACACACACACACACACACACACACACACACACACACACACACACACACACACACACACACACACACAATGTGGTTCTGACAGGAGCAGCACTGAGTAACCAAGCAAAGCTATTCAAAGGATAGATAGATCTAGAACCTTACGTCCTTGATAGGAGCGCAGAAGAAAATACAGCTGTTCCCCCTTCCATCAATAATCCTCACTTAATAATCAGGAGATTAACTGATATCAGGTGTGCAGATGACTGGCGGCAGAATAATAAACAAGTACGCCGAAAGACGCCTGAAAGAGAAAAAAACAAAAGAGAGCGCAGAGTCCCCTAAGCCAAGCCCCCCCCCAAACTAATTACAATTGATTTCTTATGGATCGGGTACCTTATCAGGTGCGAGAGGGAATTACCATGGCGAGCCAAAGGGTTGTTGCGGGTCGCCGTCGAATGGCAAAATCAATCTACGTGGAGTGACTGAGTGTACCCGTCTCCCTATTGCAGGGAGGGCAGACACTGTCACTGGTATAAAATGTACATAACAGACGTTGATTCAACGTAACAGGGATATAACACAAATCGGAAGACGTTATAAGAAGATGGAGAAAAGCCTAAATTACTTTCTTACAAATAGATAAATATGTAGTCTAAGAGCTACACATTATCCACAAAGACTGGAGTCTGACCCAGATGCTACATTTACTACTGTATGATGACATTATTCAAAGTCAGCAATAATGATATTACAGGCACAGTATTATTTAAGAAATCCCCCAGAAACATTGACTCTCCACCTCAGTGTTGAAACCGGCTTCAGTTCAGCATCTCCACTACAAGCTCTTTTCTCCCTGGGCAACTTGGGAAAAGTTCATCAATATGTTAATTACTTAATCTTTAAACACTTAAAGAAACCATTAATAAACATTGATTTGAACACTTGCCACCAGTGACTCGCATTAATCCACTGCAAATAGCTGATACACAAACTGCAATGGAGGGCAATTTGGGTAGGGATTACCAATAGTAATAGACGAGAGGAGAAATTGATCACACTTTCTCTTGACAGGGAAGAGAAGAAAGCTAATTTAACCACTTTGCGTGATGACTCTGCTTTTTTTGTTGTGGAACTGAAATGAACTTCAATTGATTTTCTAACTGCTTTTCTATTCCAATCGGAAAAAAACAGTGCCTTCAGAAAATATTCATACCCCTTGATTTATTCCACATTTTGTTGTGTTACAGCCTGAATTCAAAATTGATGAAATATATTTTTTCTACACACAATACCCTATAATGAGAAAGTGAAAACATGTATTTATATTTCCTTGCAAATTTATTGAAAATGAAATACAGAAATATCTCATTTACATAAGCATTCACACCCCTGAGTCAATCTTTTAACTTAGATCTTTACATAGATTTTTAATGGGATTTAAGTCTGGGTTTTGGCTGGGCAACTCAAGGACTTTCACATTCTCGTTCTGAAGTCATTCCAGTGTTGCTTGGATGTATGCTTGGGGTCATTGTCCTGTTGGAAAGTAAATCTTTGCCCCAGTCTAAGGTCTTTTGCACTTTGAAGCAGGTTCGCATCAAGGATTTGCCTGTATTTGGCCCCATTCATTGTTCCCTCTATCCTTACCAGTCTCCCAGTCCCTGCTGCTGAAAAGCATCCCCATAGCATGATGCTGCCACCCCCATGCTTCACGGTCGGGATGGTGTTAAATGGCAGATGAGCTGTGCCTTGTTTTCTCCAGACATAGCGCTTTGCATTCTGGTCAAAGAGTTACATTTTTGTCTCATCAGACCACATAATCTTTTGCCTTATGATCTCAGTCTTTCACATGCTTTTTTGCAAACTCCAGGATTGCTGTCATGTTCCTTTTCCTCAGGAGTGGCTTCCGTCTGGCCACTCTGCCATAATACCCAGATTGGTAAAGTCAAATCAAATCAAACATTGTCACATGCGCCGAATACAATAAGTCTAGGCCTTACCGTGAAATGCTTACTTACAAGCCCTTAACCAACAGTGCAGTTCAAGAAGAGTTAATTAAATATTTACCAAATAAACTAAAAGTAAAAAATAATGAAAAGTAACACAATGACATAACAGTAACGAGGCTATATACAAGGGGTACCGGTACCGAGTCAGTGTGCGGGGGTACAGGTTAGTTGAGGTCATTTGTACATGTAGGTAGGTAGGGATGAAGTGACTATGCACAGATAATAAACAGTGAGTAGCAGCAGTGTACAAAACAACTGTAGGGAGGGGGGGTCAATGTAAATAGTCCGGTGGCCAATTTATTCATTTTTAAGCAATCTTATGGCTTGGGGGTAGAAGATGTTAAGGAGCCTTTTGGTCCTAGATTTGGCGTTCCGGTACTGCTTGCTGTGCGGTAGCAGAGAAAACAGTCTATGACTTCGGTGATTGGAGTTTATGGGCTTTCCTCTGATACTGCCTATTATTTAGGTCTTTGAAGGCAGGAAGCTTGGCACCAGTGATGTACTGGGCCGTACGCATTACTCTCTGTAGCACATTAAAGTCAGATGCAGAGCAGTTACCATACCAGGTGGTGATGCAACCGGTCAGGAAGCTCTCGATGGTGCAGCTGTATAACTTTTTGACGATCTGGGGATACATGCCAAATCTTTTCAGTCTCCTGAGGAGGAAAAGGTTTTGTCATGTCCTCTTCACGACTGTCTTGGTGTGTTTGGACCATGATAGTTCGTTGATGATGTGGACAACAAGGAACTCGACCCACTCCACTACACTAAAGTGCTGTAGAGACGGTTATCCTTCTAGAAGCTTTTTCTTTCTCAGCCAAGGAACTCTGTAGTTCTGTCAGTGTGGTCTTTGGGTTATTGGTCCCCTCTCTGATCAAGGTCCTTATTGCCCTGTTGCTCAGTTTGGTTGGATGGCCAGCTTTAGGATGAGTCTGGGAAATTCCATATTTTTTCAATTTCCCAATGGTGGTGACCACCAGGTTCTTGGAAACTTTCAACACTCTAGACATTTTTTTATACCCTTCCCCAGATATATGCCTCATGAAGATATCTATCTAGGAGATCTAGGGACAGTTCCTAGGACTTTATGGTATAGTTTCTGCACTGTCAACTGTGGGACCTTATATAGACAGGTGTGTTTCTCTCTAAATCATCCAAACAATTTAATTGGCCACAGGTGGATTCCAATCAAGTTGTAGTGACATCTCAAGGATGATCAAAATAAATGAGTTGCACCTGAGTGTAACGGATGTGAAATGGCTAGCTAGTTAGCGGGTACGCGCTAATAGCATTTCAATCGGTTACGTCACTTGCTCTGAGACCTGAAGTAGGGTTTCCCCTTGCTCTGCAAGAGCCGCGGCTTTTGTGGAGCGATGGGTAACGACGCTTCGTGGGTGACTGTTGTTGATGTGTGCAGAGGGTCCCTGGTTCGCGCCCGTGTCGGGGCGAGGGGACGGTTTAAAGTTATACTGTTACATTGATGCTGTTGACCCGGATCACTGGTTGCTGCGGAAAGGGGGGTGAGTGTAACGGATGTGAAATGGCTAGCTAGTTAGCGGGTACGCGCTAATAGCATTTCAATCGGTTACGTCACTTGCTCTGAGACCTGAAGTAGGGTTTCCCCTTACTCTGCAAGGGCCGTGGCCTTTGTGGAGCGATGGGTAACGACGCTTCGTGGGCAACCGTTGTTGATGTGTGCAGAAGGTCCCTGGTTCGCGCCCATGTCGGGGCGAGGGGACGGTTTAAAGTTATACTGTTACATGAGCTCAATTTGGAGTGTCATAGCATGAATACTTTCTGAAGGCACTGTAGCTAATTACTCCAACTATTCATCCCCCTTGGTGTTTTTCCTATTTTGTTGCATTACAACCTGTAATTCAAATTAATTTGGATTTGGATTTCATGTAATGGACATAAACAAAATAATCCAAATTGGTGAAGTGACATAAAAAAATTACTTGTTTAAAAAAGAAAAAAGAAAAGAAAAGTGGTGCCAGCATATGTATTCACCCCCTTTGCTATGAAGCCCCTAAATAAAATCTGGTGCAACCAATTACCTTCAGAAGTCACCTAATTAGTTAAATAAAGTCCACCTGTGTGCAATCTAAGTATCACATGATCTGTCACACGATCTCAGTATATATACACCTGTTCGGAATGGCCCCAGAGACTGCAACACCACTAAGCAAGGGGCACCACCAAGCAAGCGGCACCATGAAGACCAAGGAGCTCTCCAAACAGGTCAGGGACAAAATTGTGGAGAAGTACAGATCAGGGTTGGGTTATAAAAAAATATCAAAAACTTTGAACATCCCACGGAGCGCCATTAAATTCATTATTAAAAAATGGAAAGAATATGGCACCACAACAAACCTGCCAAGAGAGGGCCGCCCACCAAAACTCACGGACCAGGCAAGGACGGCATTAATCAGAGAGGCAACAAAGAGACCAAAGATAACCCTGAAGGAGCTGCAAAGCTCCACAGCGGAGATTGGAGTATCTGTCCATAGGACCACTTTAAGCCGTACACTCCACAGAGCTGGGCATTACAGAAGAGTGGCCAGAAAAGCCATAGCTTCAAGAAAAGAATAAGCAAACACGTTTGGTGTTCGCCAAAAGGCATGTGGGAGACTCCCCAAACATATGGAAGAAGGTACTCTGGTCTGATGAGACTAAAATTGAGCTTTTTGGCCATCAAGGAAAATGCTATGTCTGGCGCAAACCCAACACCTCTCATCACCCCGAGAACATCATCCCCACAGTGAAGCACGGTGGTGGCAGCATCATGCTGTGGGGATGTTTTTCCATCGACAGGGACTGGGAAGCTGGTCAGAATTGAAGGAATGATGGATAGCAGTAAATACAGGGAAATTCTTGAGGGAAACCTGTTTTAGTCTTCCAGAGATTTGAGACTTGGACGGAGGTTCACCTTCCAGCAGGACAATGAACCTAAGCAAGTTGTCAGTTTTTTTGTCTTATTTCTTGTTTGTTTCACCCCCCAAAATATTTTGCATCTTCAAAGTGGTAGTGGTGTAAGTTGTGTAAATCAAATGATACAAACCTTCAAAAAATTACATTTTAGTTCCAGGTTGTAAGGCAACAAAATAGGAAAAATGCCAAGGGGGGTGAATACTTTCGCAAGCCACTGTACATGGGCAACAATCATAGTTGATAATTACCATATACAGTGCCTTCAGAAAGTATTCATACCCTTATACACGTATTCCACATTTTGTTGTTACAGCCTGAATAAAAAATGTATAAAATAAAAACAATTCTTACCCATCTACACACTATCCCATATTGACAAAATGAAAACAACGTTTTTAGAAATTTTAGCAAATTTATTGAAAATGAAATACCGAAATATCACAACCAAGTCCATACTTTGCAGAAGCACCTTCACAGCTTTGAGTCTTTCTGGGTAAGTCTTTAAGAGCTTGCACACCTGGATTGTGCAACATTTGCCCATTATTCTTTAAAAAATTCAAATTGGTTCTTGATCAATGCT
This sequence comes from Salvelinus fontinalis, assembly GCF_029448725.1. Taxonomy (NCBI): domain Eukaryota; kingdom Metazoa; phylum Chordata; class Actinopteri; order Salmoniformes; family Salmonidae; genus Salvelinus; species Salvelinus fontinalis. The sequence goes on along the minus strand of NC_074704.1, from coordinate 23,715,665 downwards.
AGACAACCCTTTTTGGAGGGCTTAAGTTAAAACTGTGACTCGGCCACTCGGTAACACGTTCACTGTCTTGCTAAGCAACTCCAGTGTAGATTTGGCCTTGTGTTTTAGGTTATTGTCCTGCTGAAAGGTGAATTCATCTCCCAGTGTCTGGTGGAAAGCAGACTGAACCAGGTTTTTCTCTAGGATTTTGCCTGTGCTTAGCTCCATTCCGTTTATTTTATATCCTGAAAAACTCCCCAGTTCTTAACGATTACAAGCATACCCATAACATGATGCAGCCACCTCAATGCTTGAAAATATGGAGAGTGGTACTCAGTAATGTGTTGAATTGGATTTGCCCCAAACATAACACTTTGTATTCAGGACCAAAAGTAAAATTGATTTTCTTTAGTGCCTTGTTAAAAACAGGATGCATGTTTTTGAATATTTGTATTGTGTACAGGCTTCCTTCTTTTCACTCTGTCAATTAGGTTAGTATTGTGGAGTAACTACAAGGTTGTTTATCCATCCTCAGTTTTCTCCTAGTACAGCCATTAAACTCTGTAACTGTTTTAAAGTCACCATTGGCCTCATGGTGAAATCCCTGAGCGGTTTCCTTCCTCTCCTGCAACTGAGTTAGGAAGGACGCCTGTATCTTTGTAGTGATTGGGTGTATTGATACGACATCCAAACTTTATAACAAAGGGGACATTTAAGCTTTTTATTTATTTGTACACATTTCAAAAAACATAATTCCAATTTGACATTGAGGTATTGCGTGTAGACCAGTGACAAAAAAATCTAAACGTAATCCATTTTAAATTCAGGCTGTAACACAACAAAATGTGGAAAAAGTCAAGGGGTGTGAATACTTTATTAAGGCACTGTAGCAAACAAACCCAATCCAATTTTAATAGCACTGGTACAGACTTGTAAAAACAGGCAGGCACACACACACACACACCCTGATAAAGATAACTTTTATTTGTGATCCAGAGGACTTTGTTTGAACACCTGTGACTGACAGCGCACCACAGGATGTGTGCTAAATGTGTATTAAATAGACAAACATGAGACACTTAGGACGATGCCCTATGTCAATAGACAAACTGGTATTTCTTTGTTGGGCAAACAGCTTAGATTACTGCACTTGCAAGAGCAGGTGTGTGACTTTGCTAGGCACAAGTGTGTAGTACCATCACCAGAGAAGGCATTTGCGCACACACACACACACACACACACACACACACACACACACACACACACACACACACACACACACACACACACACAACATGCTCAGATAGATAGCAGAACTCAAATACCATTAGATGTCATTGTACTATACAGTATGAATGTGAGTGAGTGGGAGGGTGGTATGATGTTTCTGTTTCCTGGGAAGAGAAGCATCTCTTAACTGCAGATGCACAGAATGGCATTTTCACATTCAGGTGTGAAGTGTATGAAAAAGATATGGGGCCAAATAACGATGAAAAGGCAGAAATATGAAAGAGTTAAAACAATGCTTCAGGACGTTTCCTCTTGTCCCACTCCAGATTCTTGGCAAAAACATTCACTGTTTGAACAATGTCATGCGAAATATTATATACAAATAAAACACTTAAAAATGTAATTGTTGTACTAGTTTTTGTTCTAGTGGGAAGGTAATAAAATGGGGTTGTGTCTAATTAGCCTTCCTTGAATGGAAATAAAAGGTCATCACAGCTAAATGTTTGGTCCTAGATCAGGGCCTGTACTCAAAGCGTCTCTGAGTAGGAGTGCTGATCTAGGATCAGGTCCACCCACCCCGTCAACGTAATCGTATCCATTACTATCTAAAAAGGTAAAATTGATCCTAAATCAGTACTCCTACTCTGAGCTGCTTTCCGAATACTCAATACTGGCCTGGAAACAGCTTGGACTGACATACGTGACATAAGATTCAGGGATGGCGGTAGACCTCTGGTTCTCCAGAGGAGATCTTTGAGGAGGGTGGTCTACTACTCCCAGGCAGTCCCCCTGCTCCTCAGCTCAACCCCTTGAGCCCCTTGAACTACGACCTTGTGGAATAGATTGAGCTGCTGTTGCAGGGATTGAGGCAGCAGTTTGTGGTTTGTGGGGCCCGGGCTTATGTGGACTGGGCTATGTCCCCAAAGGCCTTTGAAAACCAACCAGGGAGACCCGAGCAGAGCCTCAATAACCAAATAAGATTAAGATTACCATCTTAGCCGCCGCTACATTAAAAAGATAAAGCTAATGAGAGTGGCCCAGTGTCTCAATTCTATTACTTTGGATCTTCGGCTGATTAGAAATGAGGGCCTTTTGTGAATACGCTCATAGAATTAGGCTTGATGATTCTCCTTTGTTGTTTCTGGTTTATCAGGATTGCTAGTGTTCCTTTTTTAATGTTTCAATATGTTCAGTATTATATGGCTCAAGTTATTTTTTAATGAATGTGTGTCTGTTTTCATTGATTCATTGAGACATGAGGTGCACAATTTCAACATTTTAAGGATGGACTATCAAGGCTTTGCATCGTACACATATGCATACACGCATCCAAAATATCCTGCTAGGGTTCGTTTTCCTTGTTCAAATAAATATATCTTTGGGATAACACCTTCCTCTAAACCTCAAATCTCACAAAAGACCAACAGAAATGGACTTAAAGCTCTTGTCGCGTTGTTATAGTACAATTTTCCCTGTTTGCTTTAGATAACAAATCTTCAGTTGACCCGGAGGGTTAAGGGAGCATTACAAATTAATCCCGGGTTTTAATAAGTCTGTCTTAAGCCAAGGGGTCTTTACTCCAAAAGAAAAGAAATAAAAGAGGGAGGGAGAAGAAAGGGATCGGAGAGGAAAATAAATATATTAAACCCTGTGATCACAGCCAGCTTTTCTTGTTTGTTATCCCTCCGTTTTCCGTTTAATCCAATACTCACTAATCCAATTTGTCTATCGGGCTTCGACCCTAACTTCTCCTCATCTACGTTATTTTTCCTACATGGCCGTTTGAAGTGACCACTCCTCGTTTTGCAGTCTGACGACTCACTGAAACAAACTGCAGACTAAGAGGTAGATGGATAGATTTCCAAAAAGGAGAAGGAAAAGATGAAAAAAAGGAGAAGAAAAAATGGCAAACATGATCAGCTCATGACACAAACATAAAAGTAAGAGCTCGTTATGGACGAAGTCGAGCGGTCTTCACCCTGAATATGCATGAAGAGTCATAATCAGATGTGGGGCAGTCACCCACTGAAGGAGAATATTGGAGAAGCACAAAGGGATTGATTTAATTACTTGAAGTGGGCCTGTGTTTGGAGCATTCTTGTTAAGTGAGTGAAAAGGCTGGCAGTATCCTTGCACTATTTCTGTGAAGGGGTTGGAGTTAGGGGCAGATGGTGGGGTATACCAGAGTAGTCTAGCTCCTTAAGTCAGCAAAACTAATCTCGAGGTATAAAGCACTTGTGATTGAAAGGGTCTTCATTGATTGCGAAATGGACATAGAGTGTTCTCTGTTTAACGTCAACCTGGACAACCGTTATCCAAGTTCTGCTCAATTATTTTGCCTTTATCCAGATCATTGTGTAATCTCTTAAAAATAGCAAAAGCTACATATGGTATTTTGACAGAGAAAATACCTTCAGAAAGTATTCACACCCCTTGACTTTCCCACATTTTGTTGTGTTACAGCCTGGATTTAAAATGGATTAAAATTAGATTTTGTGTCACTGGTCTACACACAATACCCCACAATGTCAAAGTGGAATCATGTGTTTCGACATTTTTACAAATTAATTACAAATGAAAAGCTGAAAGGTTTAGTCAATAAGTATTCAACATATTTGTTATGGCAAGCCTAAAGTTCTTGAGTAAAAATGTGATCAAAATTGTTCCATAATAAGTTGCGTGGTCTCACTCTGTGTGCAATAATAGTGTTTAACATGATTTATAATGACTACCTCATCTCTGTACCCCACACATACAGATAATTGTAAGGTCTCTCATTCGAGCAGTGAATTTCAAACACAGATTCAACCACAGAGACCAGGGAAGTTTTCCAATGTCTCGCAAAGCAGGACACCTATTGGAAGATGCGTTAAAAAAAACAAATAAAAAAAACAGACACTTATTGTCCCTTTGAGCATGGTGAAGTTATTAATTACACTTTGGATGGTGTATCAATACACTCAGTCACTACAAAGATACAGGCGTTCTTCCTAACTCAGTTGCAGGAGAGGAAGGAAACCGCTCAGGGATTTCACCATGAGGCCAATGGTGACCTTAAAACAGTTACAGAGTTTAATGGCTGTGATAGGAGAAAACTGAGGATGGATCAACAACATTGTAGATACTCCACAATACTAACCTAAATGACAGAGTGAAAAGAAGGAAGCCTGTAAATAATACAATTATTCCAAAACATACATCCTGTTTGCAATAAAGCACTAAAGTAAAACTGCAAAAAACTTGGCAAAGATATTATCTTTATGTCCTGAATACAAAGTGTTATGTTTGGGGCAAATCCAACAAAACACTGAGTACCACTCTTCATATTTTTAAGCATGGCTGCTTCATGTTATGGGTATGCTTGTCATCACCAAGGAATAGGGCGCTTTCTAGGATAAAAAATAAATGGAATAAAGCTTATCACAGGCAAGATCCTCAAGGAGAACCTGGTTCAGTCTGCTTTCCAACAGACACAAAGCCAAATTCACCTTCCAGCAGGACAATACCCTAAAACACAAGGCCAAATTTACACTGGAGTTGCTTACCATACAACATTGAATGTTGGGTGGCATAGTTATTCAACTTGAAAAGACTTGAAAATGGCTGTCTAGAAATGATCAACAACCAACTTGACAGAGCTTGAAGAATTTTTAAAAGATAATAATGTGCAAATATTTTACAATACAACATCTTTATCTTTAATTTACAATATGTAGAAACTATGAGAATAAAAAGGTTCAGAACTTTTGTGAAGCATCACAGCACAGTTGAAAAATATATGGCAGAAATCCAATATGGATGGTGTTAAGAGATAGATGGGAGGAGCTGAATGGAGCTTAAGGGTGGGACTAATAACAACAAGATAATAAATGTAAAATATACTGTGTCAGTAAAATGTATATAGGTTCAGAACTTTTGTGAAACATCACAGCAAAAAATATATTGAAAATAGAATAGTTACAGCCTTATTCTAAAATGTATTAAATAGTTTTTTTCCCCTCATCAATCTACACAAAATACCACATAATGACAAAGCAAAAACAGGTTTTTAGACATTATGGCAATTGTATTAAAAATAAAAACTGAAATATCACATTTACATAAGTATTCACACTCTTTACTCAGAACTTTGTTGAAGCACCTTTCACCGTGATTACAGCCTCGAGTCTTCTTGGGTATGACACTACAAGGTTGGCACACCTGTATTTGGCGAGTTTTCCAAATTCTTCTTTGCAGATCCTCTCAAGCCCTGTCAGTTTGGATAGGGAGCATCACTGCACAGCTATTTTCAGGTCTCTCCAGAGACGTTAGATCGGGACCGATCAGGCCTCTGGCTGGGCCACTCAAGGACATTCAGAGACTGGCCCCCGAAGCCACTCCAGTATTGTCTTGGCTGTGTGCTTAGGGTTGTTGTCTTGTTGGAAGGTGAACCTTTGTCCCAGTCTGAGGTCCTGAGTGCTCTGGAGCAGGTTTTCATCAAGGATCTCTCTGGACTTTGCTCCGTTCATCTTTCCCTCAATCCTGACTAGACTACCAGTTCCTGCCGCTGAAAAACATACCCACAGCATGATGCTGTGTAACAGTCAGTATCTGGTGTGGCCACCAGCTGCAATAAATACTGCAGTGCATCTCCTCCCCATGGACTGCACCAGAATTGCCAGTTCTTGCTGTGAGATGTTACCCCACTCTTCCACCAAGGCACCTGCAAGTTCCCGGACAATTCTGGGGGGGAATGGCCCTAGCCCTCACCCTCCGATCCAACAGGTCCCAGACGTGCTCAATGGGATTGAGATCCGGGCTCTTTGCTGGCCATGGCAGAACACTGACATTCCTGTCTTGCAGGAAATCAAGCACAGAATGAGCAGTATGGCTGGCGGCACTGTCATGCTGGAGGGTCATGTCAGGATGCACCTGCAGGAAGGGTACCACATGAGGGAGGAGGATGTCTTCCCCTTAACACACAGCGTTGAGATTGCCTGCAATGACAACAAGCTCAGTCCGATGATGCTGTGACACACCGCCCCAGACTATGACGGACCCTCCACCTCCAAATCAATCCCGCTCCAGATTACAGGCCTCGGTGTAACGCTCATTCCTTCAACGATAAAAGGCGAATCTGACCATCACCCCTGGTGAGACAAAACCGCGACTCGTCAGTGAAGAGCACTTTTTGCCAGTCCTGTCTGGTCCAGCGACGGTAGATTTGTGCCGATAGGTGACATTGTTGCCAGTGATGACTGGTGAGGACCTGCCTTACAACAGGCCTACAAGCCCTCAGTCCAGCCTCTCTCAGCTTATTGCGGTGTTACGAACTTCTTTGGCCCTGCTGTGTAGGGGGGATGGAAACGAGACCCGTAACATATCTTATGCAAATCATAACAGTGAAAAGGAACAGTGAGAACTAAAAACAACAGACAACATAAACCTACAGTCAAACACTTTAGGTTTATTGTTCAAAAACACGGTAATGGGGGGGGCTGAGCTGGACCCAAGGAAAGAAATAATAAATATTCAAAAACCCCTAAGCTAGTCTTACTTGCTTCAAGAACAGCTAGCTAACTAACCAACAAAATACAGTGGGTGGTCCGCCCAGTTCTAACTAGGGTACTTAGACAAAGTTTTCCTATGGGTAATGTATGCCCAAGGGCGACTTGCCTTGGTATCCCCTTTTCCCACCAACAAACAAACAGCCATACACCACAGCAATACATACTCACATGATAACGGACAATGTGAGAGGTAGGCGCAAAAACAAGAGAGATAGCTTCAGACAACTGATTGGGTTTCTTTTAAACCAAGGGAAATGGGGTCTCATTGGGTAAGGGAAAAGGAGCAGGTGTGTCTTCTGATTGGCGACTGATGACTGCCACCTCTGACTAGGGCAGAAGGAGAGAAAACAAATACACACAGGACACCTGTATCCGTAACATGCGGACAGTCTGAGCACTGATGGAGGGATTGCGCGTTCCTGGTGTAACTCGGGCAGTTGTTGTTGCCATCCTGTACCTGTCCCGCAGGTGTGATGTTTGGATGTACCGATCCTGTGCAGGTGTTGTTACACGTGGTCTGCCGCTGCGAGGATGATCAGCTGTCCGTCCTGTCTCCCTGTAGCACGGTCTTAGGCGTCTCACAGTACAGACATTTAATTTATTGCCCTGGCCACATCTGCAGTCCTCATGCCTCCTTGCAGCATGTCTAAGGCACGTTCACGCAGACGAGCAGGGACCCTGGGCATCTTTTCTTTTGGTGTTTTTCAGAGTCAGTAGAAAGGCCTCTTTAGTGTCCTTAAGTTTTCATAACTGTGACCTTAATTGCCTATCGTCTGTAAGCCGTTAGTGTCTTAACGACCGTTCCACAGGTGCATGTTCATTAATTGTTTATGGTTAGTTGAACAAGCATGGGAAACAGTGTTTAAACCCTTTACAACACATATGTCAGAGTCAAGGCCCGCGGGCCACATCCGGCCCGCGAGAAGGTTTTTTACGGCCCCTGGGATGATCTTGATTTATTATTAGAACCGGCCCGCAGACCGCAGCAAGCCGGCAGCCCGCAGATCTTTTACACGCACCAATACTACATTTCCCACAATGCAACGGTGACGCACCGAGCAGTAAGCTGCTTCATTTCAATATTTATTGGCACAGCAGTCGTCAGCATCACAGTAAAATTAACTTTCAGATACCCATCAAAAATGGCAAAACGGAAGGTGGACACTGAGAACCGGGGGTTTCAAACAAGGTGGGAGTCGGAGTATATGTTCACGGAGGTAGCTGGAAAACCTGTGTGTCTTCTGTGTGGAGAAAGTGTGGCGGTACTGAAAGAGTATAATCTGAGACGACATTATGAAACGAAACACGCGGACAAAAACAAGAATATGGACATGGAACAAAGGCTACAAAAGGCAGAGGAATTAAAACGAGGCCTCAAATCTCGACAGGCTCTGTTCAAAAAAGCCAAATCACAAGGCCAGGCTGCTGTCAAGGCCAGTTTTATTTTGGCAGAAGAGATCGCTAAATCAGCCCGGCCATTTACGGAGGGGGATTTCATCAAAAACTGCATGATTAAAGTTTGTGACGAAGTTTGCCCAGAAAAAAGGCAACTTTTTAAATGTGAGTCTGAGCAGAAACACCATTGCCGAGAGAGTAGACCAGTTGTCCATCAATCTAAAAGAGCAGCTTGTGAAAAAGGGAAAAGATTTCATTGCATATTCCTTGGCTGTGGATGAGAGCACCGACATTTCTGACATTGCCCAGTTGTCAATTTTCATCCGCGGAGTGGACTCCAGCCTAAGCGTGACAGAGGAGTTTTTGGCTTTACGTCCTATGCATGGCACAACTACGGGGCATGATTTGTATGAAGAGGTGTCAAGATGTGTAAATGAGATGGAGCTGCCTTGGGAAAAACTCGTGGGTTTGACAACCGACGGAGCACCTGCGATGTGTGGACACTGGTGGCGGACTGGTGGCGAAGATACGGGAAAAGATGCAAGAGGAAAACGCGACAGGTGAGCTGACAGCTTATCATTGTATCATACACCAGGAAGCGTTGTGCGGTAAAGCCTTGAAAATGGAGCATGTAATGAGCATCATCACGCGCACAGTTAACTTTATCAGAGCCAAAGGTTTGAATCACCGCCAGTTCAAGGCATTTCTGACGGAGTTAGAAACGGAGCATGGTGATTTGCCTTATCACACAGAGGTGCGATGGCTAAGCCAGGGAAAGGTGCTTCAAAGATGTTTCGAGCTTCGTGAGGAGATTTGTCTGTTCTTGGACAGCAAAGGGAAAGACACAACACAACTCCGAGACGAAATGTTTCTGTGTGAAATGGCTTTTCTGTGTGACATTACGAGTCATCTGAATGCAATGAACTTGCAGCTGCAGGGTCGGGATCATGTCATCTCTGATATGTACAGTACAGTGAAGGCATTTAAAACCAAACTGACTCTGTGGGAGACGCAGATGCGGAAAGAAAATTTGAGCCACTTTCCCAGCTGTCAGACCATGAAAGTGAAGCTCTCTACCAGTGCGTTCCCGAGCGCACAGTTGGCTGATAAAATAGGTATGCTTGCCGCTGACTTTCGACGCCGATTTGCTGACTTTGAAGCACAAAAAAGCAGGTTGGAACTGCTCGGTAACCCATTTGCTGTTGACGTGGAAAGCTCACCACCAAACCTCCAAATGGAGTTGATTGACCTCCAATGCAATGATGCACTGAGGGCAAAATATGCGGCAGTGGGTGCTGCGGAGTTCGCCCGTTTCCTCCCCGACACAATGCCCCAGCTGCGCATCCAGGCTGCTCAAACGTTGTCTATGTTTGGCAGCACATACCTGTGTGAACAACTGTTTTCTTTGATGAACCTGAACAAAACATCACACAGAAGTCGACTTACTGCTGAACACCTCCACTCAATTCTGAGGATTTCCTCAGCTCAGAGCCTTACCCCGAACATTGATGAACTTGTGGAAAAGATGGGACACCACCAAGTATCACCCTCAACCTCAAACAAGTGAACATTACTGTGCAATCACATATTTAGAGTTTTTACTCAGTTCAAGTTTAAAAGTTCAAGTTTAATATTTGTTTTCACTGCATGTTACTTCTCCTTAAACAAAGTGTTGTTTTTGATTAATAGATTTTTGCACTTTATTTTATTGTATTTCAATCCAATTATATTTTAAAAATATTTCAGTTGAGTGGATGATAGAAAATTGCTATTATTGTTTTTTTCTTTGAAGTAAATTTAGCCCACTTTTGCTAAAATAGAAAATATAGGCTACTGATGGTGCCTTGAATACCGGTTTCTTTCATTTAATGTTCATGTTATGGGGATTTTTATATAAAGGAAATTTGTCTTTTGTGTCTGTTGAAAATTAAAGATTACTGACAGAGCCATAAGAAAATATTGCTTTATTTATCTGATCATATTGGAATATATTTGTTAGTTTTTCAGTAGGTTCAATTAGGTTCACTAGACTATATGCGTCATTTAAACATTTTTCAATGAACATTCGAACAGTCCGGCCCTCGGCTTGTAGCTAAATTTTTTATTTGGCCCTCCGTCCATTTGACTTTGACACCCCTGCTTTACAATGAAGATCTGTGAAGTTATTTGAATTTTTCCAAATTATCTTTGAAAGGCAGGGTCCTGAAAAAGGGACGTTTTTTTTTGTTGCTGAGTTTATTATGAACTGGCTATCAACGTAATTAGAGCAGTAAGAAAAAAAAAATATATATATGTAACTGCGTATGTACAGTTGAAGTCGTAAGTTTACATACACCTTAGACAAATGCATTTAAACTCAGTTTTTCACAACTCCTGACATTTAATCCATATCCATTTTGCCACAACTTTGGAAGTATGCTTGGGGTCATTGTTCATTTGGAAGACCCATTTGCGAGCAAGCTTTAACTTCCTGACTTATGTCTTCAGATGAGACGATTATCATTATGGCCAAACAGTTCTATTTTTGTTTCATCAGACCAGAGGACATTTCTCCAAAAAGTACCATCTTTGTCCACGTGTGCAGTTGCAAACCGCAGTCTGGCTTTTTTATGGCGGTTTTGGAGCAGTGGCTTCTTCCTTGCTGAGCGGCCTTTCAGGTTATGTCGATATAGGACTCGTTTTACTGTGGATATAGATACTTTTGTACCTGTATCTTCCAACATCTTCACAAGGTCCTTTGCTGTTGTTCTGGGATTGATTTGCACTTTTCACACCGAAGTACGTTCACCTCTAGGAGACAGAACGTGTCTCCTTCCTGAGCGGTATGACGGCTGCGTGGTTCCATGGTGTTTATTTTTGCGTACTATTGTTTGTACAAATGAACGTGGTACCTTAAGGCGTTTGGAAATTGCTCCCAAGGATGAACCAGACTTGTGGAGGTTTACAATTTTTTTCCTGAGGTCTTGGCTGATTTCTTTTGATTTTCCCATGATGTCAATCAAAGAAGCACTGTTTGAAAATAGGCCTTGAAATACATCCACAGGTACACCTCCAATTGACTCAAATTATGTCAATTAGCCTATCAGAAGCTTCTAAAGCCATGACATAATTTTCTGGAATTTTCCAAGCTGTATAAAGGCACAGTCAACTTAGTTTATGTAAACTTCTGACCCACTGGAATTGTGATACAGTGAATTATAAGTGAAATACTCTGTCTGTAAACAATTGTTGGAAAAATGACTTGTGTCATGCACAAAGTAGATGTCCTAACTGACTTGCCAAATTATAGTTTGTTAACTTCTTATGGCTGGGGGCAGTATTGAGTAGCTTGGATGAATAAGGTGCCCAGAGTAAACTGCCTGCTACTCAGGCCCAGTTGCTAATATATGCATATTATTAGTAGATTCGGATAGAAAACACTCTGAAGTTTCTAAAACTGTTTCAATGATGTCTGTGAGTATAACAGAACTCATATGGCAGGCAAAAACCTAAGAAAAAATCCAACCAGGAAGTGGGAAGTCTGAGGTTTGTAGTTTTTCAACTCATAGCCTATCGAATATACAGTGGGATATTGGTCATATTGCACTTCCTACGGCTTCCACCAGATGTCAACAGTCTTTAGAACCTTGTTTGATGCTTCTACTGTGAAAGAGGGGGGAATGAGGGCTCTTTGAGTCATGGGTCTGGCAGAGTGCCATGAGCTGACCATGCACGTTCACGTGAGAGAGTTAGCTTGCGTTCCATTGCATTTCTGAAGACAAAGGAATTCTCCGGTTGGAACATTATTGAAGATTAACATAAATGGTGGCTCGTCCGGGATCTAGTCTTTACTGACACCCATGCCGCTCGTGCAAATAATTGTGGTGGTCTAGTTCAGTGTTGAGCGTCACAGCTGGGAATAGCTGATGTAGCATTAGAGTTTACTATTTGTTGGCTCTTGTGTTTTAGTGGTAGTTCAAAATGGCTACTTTTGATTTGAAATCCTTTTTGGATAACCCTATGTGGGAGAATTTGACAAATGTCTTAGAGTTGATTTACTGACCTTGGCTGACCATTATTCTGCATCTATTCCACAGAGTTTAGTTAAAGCACAGGTTAAACAACTGGTGTTAAATGTTTTGTTGGAAGAGCAAGTGCTTGTGTTACCGCTGCCTGAACCTAGTACCCATGTAGGGGATGTTGCTGCTCCTGTAAGCCCGTTAGTGTCTAAGAACGAGAGCGAGGCTAAAGCTCCAGCCACATTGCCCCATTTTGAGCCATTCTCCCCACTGTCAAACGGTGATTCCATGAGGGATGGTCGTTCGACACAGCTCCAACTGGAAGCGGAAGAGATCCCAAATCAGGCGAGAAAATCTCCAGTTGGAAATGTGTAAAATTGAGGCAGAAAGAGAACAGCGGCAGTTGGAGATGTGTAAAATTGAGGCAGAAGAGAACAGCGGCAGTTGGAGTTCAAAATGCACCAGATGGAACTGGAGGCAGAGACAGCGAGGCTAGCCTCCATTCCTGCTGTGCCTGGTAGTGAGCCGTCTTCACCAGCTGTGTCTTCCAACACTTTTGACATTAGTAGGCAGATTGCCTTGGTACCTTTGTTCAGAGAGTCAGAGGTTGACTCCTATTTTTGTGTTTTTGAACGTATTGCAGTAGCCTGAAGAGGTATGGTGCCTATTACTTAAGTGTAAATTAACTGGTAAAGCCCAAGAGGTTTTGTCAGCGCTACCTCTGGAAGACAGTTTGAATTATGAATTGGTCAAAGCTACTGTTTTTCGCGCCTATGAGCTTGTTCCTGAGGCATACTGACAGAGATTTAGGTCTCATAGAAAGTCTTCTAGTAAGACTTATGTGGAATTTGCTAGAGACAAGGGAAATCTGTTTGCTAAATGGCATGCTGCTAGCAAGGTAACTGATTTCAACTCTCTCCCGGAGTTCATCTTGTTGGAAGAGTTTAAAAATTGTTTACCCGAACGCATTGTAGTTTACCTAAACGAACAGAAAGTATCCTCCCTGTCAGAAGGGTCTGTGTTGGCAGACGAGTTTGTGTTGACTCACAAGAGCGTGTTTTCGGCTCCTACTGAGAGTAGAGCCACTGAATTGCCTACTTTTAGCCATAGTACATCAAGCACTCCCGAAAAATGAGCGTCCCTGTTTCTATTGTCATAAGATGGGACATATGATTAATGATTGCTTCCTGCTAAAACGCAAACAAGGGATGCCTCTTCCAGCCAAGCCGCCAACAGGTGTTGGTCTAATTCGTACGGTTGGGAGGTCTGAAACGAAACAGGTGCCTCAGAGTAAATGTAGTTTGAAAGTCCCAGTCCCAGACCGCAGCTATGAACCGTTCATTTGAGGGGTTTGTTTCCCTAACGAATGACAAAGCGTCTCAGCGTCCGGATAAAATCCTTAGAGATACTGGTCATTTATAACATAAACGCAGTCATTTATATTGTCTGATGTGTTGCCCTTCTCAGACAATACCTACTGTGGTTCCAGTGTGTTAGTTCAGGGTATTTAAATGGTTTTTGTCCCAGTGCCATTGCACTTTGTGAGTGTACACTCTGAGTTAATCAGTGGAATATTCAGAGTGGGGGTACGTCCTATGTTGCCAGTAAAAGGTGTGACCTTTATAATGGGTAACGATATTGCCGGAGGAAAGGTGGTACCCGTATTGGAAGTATTGGATAAAAGTGACCACTCTCTCTCCAATGAGCTGGCACAGAGTTATCCACATGTGTTCCCCGCTTGTGCTGTCACTCGTGTTCAGGCACGACAAGTGGGTGACGTAATAGATTTGTCGAACACTGTTCTGATCAAGAGGATGGGTTGTGTGCTACCTCTGGGAAGCTGATCCCCTCTGACAAACAGCCTAGGGCAGAATCAAAGTATATTGAACTTATTGCTGATGCAATACAGTTACCAGTCACTCGTGAGCAGCTGATTGCTAACCAAAAGGTTGACAACAGGCTTGCTAAATGTTTTTCTAGGGTTGTCTCATTGGAAGAGGTAAAGAAGAAGAACGTGGCTTACTTCATTGATGGTAATCTCCTCATGCGTAAATGGACATCCCATGTTGACGTGGACGGAGATTGGAATGCTGTTTACCAAATAGTGATTCCTACAGCCTTTAGACAAAACGTGTTATCCCTTGCTCATGATCACCAGTGGTCCGGTCATTTAGGAATCACCAAGACTTATGATCGGGTCCTTCAACATTTCTTTTGGCCAGGTTTAAAACAAGATGTGGCTCAGTTCTGTCGGACATGCCACACATGTCAGATAACAGGAAAACCAAATCAGGTTATTCCTCCCGCTCCTCTTTGTCCAATACCTGTCATAGGTGAACCATTCGAACATGTGGTGGTTGATTGTGTTGGACCGTTACCAAAGACAAAATGGGGTAACCAGTTTCTGTTAACGGTTATGTGTATGACAACAAGATACCCCGAGGCCATTCCTCTGCGAAGGATTACAGCTCCGGTAGTGAGTAAAGCCTTAATTAAGTTCTTCACGACATTTGGGTTACCTAAGGTGGTACACACTGATCAGGGTACCAATTTCATATCAAAGCTCTTCAAGCAGGTGTTAAAATCCTTGTCAATTACGCACCGTGTGGCAAGCGCATATCACCCAGAGTCTCAGGGTGCGCTTGAACGTTGGCATCAGACACGGAAGTCTATGCTACGTAAATATTGTTTGGAATCTGAGAAAGATTGGGGTGAGGGAGTTCCTCTAGTTTTGTTTGCTGCTCGTGAAACTGTACAGGAGACCCTGGGGTTCAGCTCGGCTGAACTAGTGTTTGGTCACACAGTGAGAGGACCAATGAAAGTCCTTAAAGAACAGTTTTTGTCCCAAGAGTTGTGTGCGGGAGATGAGAATGTGTTGGACTACGTTAGTCGCTTTCGTGAGCGCCTATACCAAGCCTGTGCTCTCGCAAAGGAAGCTCTGTCTTCCTCACAGAGGAGTATGAAAAGATACTATGATAAACAGGCTGTTTCTCGTCCACAACAGCCGGGTGACCAAGTTTTGGTGTTATTGCCTGTTCCAGGGCCTTCACTGTCAGCTCGTTTCTCTGGTCCTTATTTAATTGAAAAGAAATTAAGTGAAACTGATTATGTGCTTCAAACTCCTGATAGAAAACGCCAATCTCGTGTGTGCCACATTAACATGTTGAAAGCATACCACACCCGACCCATCACCCAGGTAGATAGTTCAAAAACAGCAGAAGGTACTACTGCTATGATAGTGGGCTGTCATATTAATGATGTTGATGGAGATGGATTAGAGTTGCGCAATACTCAGCAGCAGTGCGTTAGATTGCCCAACTCAGAAATGCTGCTGTCTCTCCAGTCAGGTCTGGTTTATTTAACGGACGGACAGGTTGACAATATTGTGAGGCTACTACACAGTTTTCCATGTTTCTTTAATGACGTTCCTACTAGCACAAATGTGTTGGAACATGACATTAATGTTGGAAATGCTGCCCCTATCAAGCAACACCCATATCGTGTCAACGCTTCTAAGAGGTCGAGACCCAGGGTCTCGAGCTTGATGACGAGTTTGGAGGGTACTATGGTGTTAAAGGCTGAGCTGTAGTCGATGAACAGCATTCTCACATAGATATTCCTCTTGTCCAGATGGGTTAGGGCAGTGTGCAGTGTGGTTGCGATGGCGTTGTCTGTGGACCTATTGGGTCGGTAAGCAAATTGGAGTGGGTCTAGGGTGTCCGGTAGGGTGGAGGTGATATGGTCCTTGACTAGTCTCTCAAAGCACTTCATGATGACGGAAGTGAGTGCTACGGGGCGGTAGTCGTTTAACTCAGTTACCTTAGCTTTCTTGGGAACAGGAACAATGGTTGCCCTCTTGAAGCATGTGGGAACACCCAACAACATGTGGGTTAACATGTTTAAATGTTTTACTCACCTCGGCTGCAGTGAAGGAGAGCCCGCAGGTTTTGGTAGCGGGCCGTGTCAGTGGCACTGTATTGTCCTCAAAGCGAGCAAAAAAGTTATTAAGCCTGTCTGGGAGCAAGACATCCTGGTCCGCGACGGGGCTGGTTTTCTTTTTGTAATCCGTGATTGACTGTAGACCCTGCCACATACCTCTTGTGTCTGAGCTGTTGAATTGCGACTCAATTTTGTCTCTGTACTGGGACTTAGCTAGTTTGATTGCCTTGCGGAGAGAATAGCTACACTGTTTGTATTCGGTCATGTTTCCGGTCACCTTGCTCTGGTTAAAAGCAGTGGTTCGCGCTTTCAGTTTCACGCGAATGCTGCCGTCAATCCACGGTTTCTGGTTTGGGAATGTTTTAATCGTTGCTGTGGGTACGACATCGTCAATGCACTTTCTAATGAACTCGCTCCCCGAATCAGCATATTCGTCAATGTTGTTGTTGGACGCAATGCGGAACATATTCCAATCCGCGTGATCGAAGCAGTCTTGAAGCGTGGAATCAGATTGGTCGGACAAGCATTGAACAGACCTGAGCGAGGGATCTTGTTGTTGTAGTTTCTGTTTGTAGGCTGGAAGCAACAAATTGGAGTCGTGGTCAGCTTTTCCGAAAGGAGGGCGGGGGAGGGCCTTATATGCGTCGTCGTAACAATGATCCAAGGTTTTACCAGCCCTGGTAGCACAATCGATATGCTGATAGAATTTAGGGAGTTTTGTTTTCAGATTGGCCTTGTTAAAATCCCCAGCTACAATGAATGCAGCCACAGGGTGTGTGGTTTCCAGTTTACAAAGAGTCAGATAAAGTTGGTTCAGGGCCATCGTTGTGTCTGCTTGGGGGGGGGGGATATATACGGCTGTGATTATAATCGAAGAGAATTTCCTTGGTAGATAATGCGGTCGACATTTGATTGTGAGGAGTTCTAGATCAGGTGAACAGAATGACTTGAGTTCCTGTATGTTGTTATGATCACACCACGTCTCGTTAATCATAAGGCATACCCCCCCGCCCCTCTTCTTACCAGAAAGATGTATGTTTCTGTCGGCGCGATGCGTGAAGAAACCAGCTGGCTGCACCGACTCTGTTAGCGTCTCTTGAGTTAGCCATGTTTCCGTGAAGCAGAGAACGTTACAATCTCTGATGTCCCTCTGGAATGTTACCCGTGCTCGGATTTCATCAACCTTATTGTCAAGAGACTGGACCTTGGCGAGTAGTATGCTAGGGAGTGGAGCGCGATGTGCCCGTCTCCGAAGCCTGACCAGGAGACCGCTACGTTTGCCCCTTTTACGGCGTCGCATAGGGTCGCCGGCTGGGATCAGATCCGTTGTATTGGGTGGAAGGCAAAACACTGGATCCGTTTCGGGAAAGTCATATTCCTGGTTGGAACGATGGTGAGTTGACGTTGCTCTTATATTCAGTAGTTCCTCCCGACTGTATGTAATGAAACCTAAGATTACCTGGGATACCAATGTAAGGAATAACACATAAAAAGATTGATTCTATACTTCGTTTGACATGTTTCTACGAACTGTAATATGACTTTTCGTCTGAACTTTCGCATGGACTTGCCCGAGCAAAAAGGAGGTTTTTGCACATAAATGATGGACTTTATGGAACAAATCAAAAATGTATTGTGGAACTGGGATTCCTGGGAGTGCATTCTGATAAAGATCATCAAAGATAAGTGAATATTTATAATGCTATTCTGACATCTGACTCCTCAACATGGAGGATATCTTCATGGCTTGTTTGGGCTCTGAGCGCTGTACTCAGATTATAGCATGGTGTGCTTTTTCCGTAAAGTTTTTTTGAAATCTGACACAGTGGTTGCATTAAGGAGAGGTTTATCTAAAGTTCCATGTACAATACTTGTATCTTTTATCAATGTTTATTATGAGTATTTCTGTAAATTGATGTGGCTCTGCAAATTTAACGGATGTTTTGGAGGCAAAACATTACTGAACATAACGCGCCAATGTAAACTGAGGTTTTTGGATATAAATATGAACTTTATCGAACAAAACATACATGTATTGTGTAACATGAAGTCCTATGAGTGTCATCTGATGAAGATCATCAAAGGTTAGTGATTAATTTTATCTCTATTTCTGCTTTTTGTGACTCCTCTCTTTGGCTGGAAAAATGGCTGTGTTTTTCTGTGAATAGGTGCTGACCTAACAATGATATGTTGTGCTTTCGTCGTAAAGCCTTTTTGAAATCGGACACTGTGGTGGGATTAACAACACGTTTATATTTAAAATGGTGTAAAATACTTGTATGTCTAAGGAATTTTAATTATGAGATTTCTGTTGTTTTGAATTCAGCATCCCAGAGTCACCTCTTCACTGTTGACGTTGAGACTGGTGTTTTCAGGTACTATTTAATGAAGCTATTTAATGTACTTGCTCAGTTGTGCACCGGGGCCTCCCACTCCTCTTTCTATTCTGGTTAGTGCTAGTTTGCGCTGTTCTGTGAAGGGAGTAGTACACAGCGCTGTACGAGATCTTCAGTTTCTTGGAAATTTCTCGCATGGAATAGCCTTCATTTCTCAGAACAAGAATAGACTGATG
Source organism: Salvelinus fontinalis (assembly GCF_029448725.1). Classification (NCBI taxonomy): domain Eukaryota; kingdom Metazoa; phylum Chordata; class Actinopteri; order Salmoniformes; family Salmonidae; genus Salvelinus; species Salvelinus fontinalis. The sequence continues at coordinate 23,697,003 of NC_074704.1, read as the reverse complement.
AGATTCAGAAGAAAGTTAATTGTTTCTAGCCATTTTGAGCTTGTAAATCAAACCCACAAATGCTGATGCGCTAGATACTCAACTAGTCTAAAGAAGGCCAGTTGTATTGCTTCTTTAATCATTACAACAGTTTTCAGCTGTGCTGACATATTTGCAAAATGCTTTTCTAATGATCAATTAGCCTTTTAAAATGATAAACTTGGATTAGCTAACACAATGTGCCATTGGAACACAGGAGTGATGGATGCTGATAATGGGCCTATGTACACCCATGTAGATATTCCATTTTAAAAATCTTCCGTTTCCAGCTACAATAGTCATTCACAACATTAACAATGTCTACACTGTATTTCTGATCAATTTGAGGTCCTTTTAAATGGACAAAAAAAATTGCTATTCTTTCAAAAACAAGGACATTTCTAAGTGACCCCAAACTTTTGAACGGTAGTGTATGTGTATATATAGTACCAGTCAAAAGTTTGGACACACGTACTCATTCAAGGGTTTTTCTTTATTTTTAATATTTTCTACATTGTAGAATAATAGTGAAGACATCAAAACTATTACATAACACATATGGAATCATGTAGTAACCAAAAAAGTGTTAAACAAATCAAAATATATTTTACATTTGAGATTCTTCAAAGTAGCCACCCTCTGCCTTGATGACAGCTTTGCCCGCTCTTGGCATTCTCTCAACCAGCTTTGAGGTAGTCACCTGGAATGCAACTCAAAACATCAACTGTTCAGAGGAGATTACGTGAATCAGGCCTTCATGGTCAAATTGCTGCAAAGAAACCACTACTTAAGAACACCAATAAAAACACGAGACTTGCTTGGGCCAAGAAACATAAGCAATGGACATTAGACTGGGTGAAATCTGTCCTTTGGTCTGATGAGTCCAAATTTGAGATTTTTGGTGTCCTAATTAAAGATGTTTTGTTCCAACCGCCGTGTCTTTGAGACGCAGAGTTGGTGAACGGATGATCTCGCATGTGTGGTTCCCACCGTGAAGCATGGAGGAGGTGGTGTGATGGTGTGGGGGTACTTTGCTTGTAACACTGTTGGTGATTTATTTAGAATTCAAGGCACACTTAACCAGCATAGCTACCACAGCATTCTGCAGCGATATGCCATCCCATCTGGTTTGTGCTTAGTGGGACTACCATTTGTTTTTCAACAGGACAATGACTGAAAACACACCTCCAGGCTGTGTAAGGGCTATTTGACCAAAAAGGAGAGTGATGGAGTGCTGCATCAGATGACCTGGCCTCCACAATCACCCGACCTCAACCCAATTTAGATGTTTTGGGATGAAAAGTAGCCAACAAGTGCTCAGCATATGTGGTAACTCCTTCAATGTGTTATATGTGTTATTTCATAGTTCTGATGTCTTCATTATTATTCTACAATGTAGAAAATGGTACAAATAAAGAAAAACCCTTGAATGAGTAGGTGTGTCCAAACTTTTGACTGGTACTGTATAAATATATATATTTACAAAAATATATATGTGGGATTGGAAGTAATGCAGACAATTACATTGATGGAAGCTACAATCTATCTGCAATATTAAAGCTGATCTACCCCCGAAAAAAATAAATAATGATAATAACATTGTACAATGCAAGTGTGCAAAGCTCTTAGGGACTTACCCATAAAGACTCACAGCTGTAATCACTGCCAAAGGTGATTCTAACATGTATTGACTCAGGGGTGTGAATACTTATGTCAATTAAATATTGATGTATTTTTTTTTCAATGCATTTGCAAAAAAAATCGAAAAACCCATTTTCACTTTGTTGTTATGGGATATTGTGTGTAGATGGGTGACAGAAACAAATCTATTTAATCCATTTTGAGCCCAGGCTGTAACACAACAAAATGTGGATTAAGTCAAAGGGTATGAATACTTTCTGAAGGCACTGTAAGTGACCCCCCCCCCCCCCCACCCCCAATAAATCTCACACCATGAATTGTTTTGTTGGGTGGGTGAATTGAGGCTTGTAGAAGAACACAGATACATACATTTAGGCATACTAAAACACACCACACACAAGGGAGGGGATTTTCCTCTTTACTAAAACCTTTCACTGTTTGAAATGACCTAGAGGCAGATGTTCTGCAATATAAAGCTGTTAGACCAGATTCAATTTAGTTCAACATTCTATACCTCTCTCCTTCAGTTTGTATAGCCCTACTCCACTACGTAGGAAAAGAGGGTAAATGAATTAATTAATTGAAACATATTTTATTTTCTATGACCAAGAGAGATTGCTTTATTCATCTCCCTTTTTCCTCCTGCCTCTACCTACCTTCTGTAGCTTTTGAAATTGTTGAAGATGATGACAGATTCAAGGGTCTTTAGCGGGAAACAGAGCACTTGAGATTTTTCTGAGGGTGTAGTAGATGGGAGACCCCTGAGGAGAGCTCACCTGATAGAGCCCTGAGAGGTGCCTCATCAAAATACCCCTTTTACCACATAAACCAGACAATGAGCGCAGGGAGATGATTCTAGGGGCTTGTGCTCAACAGGCACCGGTGACAACAGAACCCTTTATAATCTCATGACAAAAGCCAAAAGGCATCATCCTATTAACCAGTGTGCCTGTGCGCTAATATGAGTAACTGCCCAGGAGCCTTCACAGGGCTCAGTGCTATTAAAGGGGGTCTAAAACAGCCAGCGGGAACCTAGGGCCCATTCACCTTTCATCTGCCATGCTGTTGTTTGGCCCACTATAGCGGAGGCCGACTCAAGATGTTAGTGATCTAATTATGGTGCTTGTGAGAAACACCCGCCAAAATTTGAGCATCTTCTCCCTTTTCTTTCTTTCTTTCTTTCCGATTTCAAATCTCAGGATTATTTTTTCATTCTTCGTCAGTGGCTTCAGTGCCTTGTGCACCCATAAATCGATTATTGGCAAATATGTCCATTTTTCGTAGAAGTTTACTCATCCTTACCCCCTGTTGCACCTCTTTCTTATCTTTTCTTTTCATGGAGGGAATATTCAATGAGCAGTCCGAGCCTGAAAAGCAAGCCGCCGCCGAGAGTCCCGGCTCCACAATTTTTTTTAGGATTTCTCATTTAGTTGTCTTTATGCTGCTAGCGCCATGTGGTCCTTGAAGGTGTTGAAAACATGGGAAGCGCCGGAGGGATCAGAGCGGCCTCATTAGCATCGGCCCAGAATTGGAGTGGCCGGGGCTGTATGGCGAGGTCTACTCCTCCGTTGGGTCCGAGACAGCCGCCAGTGGTGCGCCTTGCCTTCGTCCCTCATTGTGCTTTTGTGTCCTTTCAAGTAATTTTTTTGTCATGTCGTCCGGGTTGTTTTCCTAAGACTCGAGGTTGCCAAAAGGATCATGGGAAAAAAAACAATAACATCATTGCCTTCCTGTACTTTGACCACGTTCTAAATGAGAAATTCCTTGGGTTTTGTTTCTAAATGATTAAAGAAGTCCCTTTCAGTGAATGCTTGTGGCTCCTCTTCACGCCATTTTGCAATATATGGGCCTATAGCCTAATGTGTATCATAAAGAGAAGCCAAGATCAGTCAAAATTGCCAACGGTGCAAGATGGACAAGGTCTATTCCATTATCCATTATATTCCATTATTAGACAAAATATGAGGCAAGTTTGCAGGCAAAGCAAGAAATGTGAGAAGCCGTGTTAACATAGGCCTACACGTGCAAATATACAAACCTACCTTCGAATAGCTTGACAGAACTCGTATTTATTTAACGCAGACAGCACATTTACGTCAATATTTATGAGGGAGATAGGACTATAGAGGGGTTACATTGCCAAGCATCGTTTCGTTAACCTTTTCCAGTTGTGGTGAAATGTGAAATGGATAAAGGTCTCAGTGGAAGGGTTTATCTACTAAATCCTGGTGGTTGGCCCAGCTATCTTGGACAATGACCCCAAAGAATGTCAACAGCTCATTTCCACAAGAGCTGGAGGGAGTTATAATCTGCTGCTGCTGCTCAAAAGCCCATATCTCAAACACAGATTTTTTTTTAAACGCCCTGGTATCGTTATGCAGGCCATCTCCATCTCCTCTCCCTTTGACAATCTGCATTTGAATGAAATGAATAAATTATTATTACAATAATGTTTCAGCAATGTTTACAGCAAATCAAATAAATAGGATTCCTAGCATCAGAACTGCTGTCCCCTGAACGCCATTACAAAACACATGCCACCACCGCCATCAGAGAGAAAGTGCACAGAGGACGGAGGGATGAGGCAAATCCAAAAAAAACACTTAAAAATTGTCATTAGTGTCGAGCAACATCCTTTCATTAGCGAGTTTATCAGAGCAACCAGCCATAGGAGGGAGGTTCATGCACCCTTGAGCACAAAGACTCAAGTTGTTCTACATTTACAGAATCATTTAACTTATTTTAATTATTCTTTAAATTACAATTGCAAATAAAGTCGCCGCCTGTGGTTATGCATGGCCTGGAAAAAGAGCAACATTTTTAATGATTACTTTCCTCGTTCCTAACTAATCTCTGAGGGGGAAAGAAATGAATGAAAAAGGGGCGATATTCTCTGTCTGCACTTTAGTGGAGAGGCCATCAGTCGTCAGCTACACGGACTGCTCAGGACCAGATGTTGCAGAACTGACCAACAATTGGGCCTAAAATAGAGGGAGTGTGGGGGGAAGGGAGAAGGCTCGAATAAATTAATTGCTAATTTCTCCGTCTTTGATGGAATTAGGCTCACTCCTTTCCCCCATGTGCTGTGTGAATGTCCATGCGTTAAACGTTTTTTCTTCTTCTCCCCCTCTGCTTTCTTGACGGTTAAGGGCCACCCAGAGGAGAGCGAGTGATGCAAAACCGAGGAGTAATCCCTCTGTTTATCTCGGCTTCGAGGCTCGGCCCCAACCCTGCCTCTATTATCCCACGGATTTAAGGCAAACTTTCATTTATTGGCTGGTCTCAGTTTTCTATCCAACTCTGTTGCCTGAGCTCGGGATCCCCCCCCAGCCCCCTATTCCAATGTGAATGGATTTGCATCGAGCAACAATGCATGTTGCCGGGGCACTGATTAGTCAACGGTAGGACGGCGCTCCTTGTATGCGTTGTTTGCCCCGGCACACATGGCTATGGAAGAATGTTGGGCTCCGGGGGGGAAGAAGCAGCACCTGCATGACATAACTAGGCCCGGCCAGCCACCAGATCAGGCCTCCCTCTGCCTCAGCCAACCAGATGCAGCAGGAGTTTGGAAACGTTGGCTAGATTGATACCAATAGTGATTAAGTATACTTAATGCAATACTGTCTAAAAGCCTCTGATCACTACTGGCTAATGACTATAGACTACATTTGTCAATATCTAGCAAACAAATACGTATTCAAAGCAATTCTACTACTACAACCAATTTGAGTTTAGCTCACACATATTCCTCAGAAAGGTGGTTCTACTGATGCTCATCTGGCCGTGGCTTGTGAGAGGGTCCATGGGAGAGTGTATTGGTGACGGTGGCCATATGTTGTGTAGGGCCCTTGGTGGTGAGACTGCAGACTATTGACTCAGCAGTGCTCCAGATGAGTGCTGACAGAACGGCAGGGAACGCAATGTAAAGATAGGCCTGCAGAGACCTGAATGAAAAGCCTCTTCACCTGCAGGTAAATAAGACTCAGACCACCCATCCCCACACCCAAACAAACAGGCCTTATCGCTCTCCTAGCACAGGCCATGCACTTCCCATCGCACTCCAGATGCACAGACAGAGTAAAAGAGAACGATGGAAACGAGTGGAGGAGAAAGAGAGAAGTGAACGAGAGGAGGACGAAGACGACATGAAAAGAGGAGCGAAAACAGAGGTGAAAAGACATTAAGGAAAAGAGCAAGAAAGCGAGAGAGAGAGAGAGAGAGAGAGAGAGAGAACCAAGCAGAGCAGTGGAAAGAAATAGCTAGTCAGTCAGTTCTACTACAGTCTGTTGACAGTACCAATTTAATTTGCATAATTGGCTCCGCCTCCCCCATTAGCACCGGGCTGTTTGGCTCCCCAGGGCATGTGTTAGAACAAATTTGAGCAGTGTCATATTGCACGCGTTTCAGCAGGGCCGACAGGGTTAGCCTCACATTAGCTTAATGAATGAATCTGCCCGGGCTAATGGCTGCGCTAACACCATTAGTCTACGGCAAAGCATCTGGAGAAAGAATTCCAACAGGGAGTTTTTTTCCCCTCTCCATCTCCTTTCATTTTTTAAAGATAGCTAGGGGAAGGCAAAAGCTCTTCCCAACATACAAGAGGGTAATTTCCTTTCCTATTACCTTATCTCTTATGTAATGTGCTGGTTTAACTGGTATTAGCTGCTTGTTGTTGCATCACCATGGGCCCTGGCTCGAAAGGCAAGAACCCGGTGCTATACTTATCAAATATGGGGGGGAAGGCAAACACCTCAAATAAAAAAAACTTGAATGTTAACTGTTAAATAGAAGTAATGAATATAGCTTAGCATTAGGCCTGCTCATCAAGAATAGCCTTACTCATTCAATGACATTTGTGTGGTTGTAAAATTGCAAAACAAAAATGTGAATATGTTTACAAGAAAACAATCAATTGCATTTCCTATTAATTCCAATGTTGCTCATCAATTGAATTACAATTCCTGGCATCTGGATGTCTATCAGCCAAAATAGACTCCAGGCTAAAGGACATAACTACTTAAGGAATGGAATGGCTAGTTTAGCAAGTCAATGAAGTGGCATCATTAGCAGGCTCCCAGTCTTTGACCGTTAACTGATATGAGCGTCTTAGATCAGTTCACATGTCAATGGACCACATACATCCAATTCAATTACACTGTCAGGATATAATTTGTAAACTAAATGATGGTCAATTAGGCAAAGTTACCCTGTCCTCCCTCACCTAATGATTGGCTTCTTCTAGTTTAGATGTGGCAGAATTTGTAATCTTTCCCCAAAAAACATTGAGGAAACTAATGTGGATTAAATGAATGGACTATTGAGAATAGGCAAACAGTATCGCCTTTCAATTGATTAAAATGAGGGTGCTAATGGGTTCGTCAATACACATGGATTGGTCATCAAGCACATCAATGCTATGGGGGGGAAATGTTAGCCTATTTATTTTTGATTCCAACTTTTTGGGGGAGAGGCATGAACAAAATGCTCTGGATTGTTGTTAACAGCGATCTTTTGCCAAACACATTTGATAGACATTGAAAACCCCACTATGAAATTCCTACCTATGACAATATGGTCAATTCTGAAGAAGATGCTGCAAGATTAAAAGGAGAAGAATCCTGCCACAATATTTCCATTAAGCTGATAATACAATGAGTGCCAATCACTGTCCTATTTTTGGCAATGTGCTGTTGCCATGCCAAATTTCACCAGCTTATTGCTGACATCAATATTCAGCAGCTGAAGAAAGCGTCACAGGCAATGCAAGGTCCTTATGATAAGGGTTGGCTGGCTTGCTATATCAAAATATCAATATCATTTTCCTCAGTGGGCTCTATCGCTTCTAAGCACCTCCAACATACCCGCCCCCACCACCACCACCTGCCCCCGTACGCTACAAATCCCTCCCAGTCCCATCCCCTCCAGCTCCCCTCCCATTCCACCGAACCAATGCTTTTTATCTGCAGATTTTCAGACAATGCCTGGAGGATCCCGTTGCCTAATCTTCTCTATCCCCCATCCCTTTATCCCACTGTTAAAGAATGTTTGAAAAGGGTAACACCGAAACTAAAAAAAGAAGAGAGAAAAAAAAATCACAACATCTGTGGAAAATGGGGTGGGGAGGATGGATAGGTGGGGGGGGGGGGATGGGTGGAGAATTTGCAAATAAACAAATAAAACGGCTTTCGTTCTAGATCATATAATTTGCGTATTGCATTCCGTGTGAAATGGTGTAGTTTGTGCGTCAGCCAAACAATGTTAAAGTAATACCAAAAATAACAAACCCTACTGATCTTACTAAATGTCATTCCAGTGAACATAAAACATGCAAATGTTACAAGGAGAAATATAAAACATACTTCTTCATACTTCTACAGTTATATTAACACGTCTATATGTTCATCTCTATTGTTGTCTGTATGTATGATTTTTTTCCTTCTAATTTTAAGAAATTCACATTTAGATATTGGTATCTCCTAACAAAACATGGTAAAATCATCAGACAAAATAAGCATCTATAAATATTCTGTAATTTCATCTACACATTTCCTGTTGAGGAGTTATTAAACATCCTAAAAAATTATTCCAAAAAAGCTCCCCAAAAATGTTAGTATTGTATATTTTTTTAAATGGTGACACAGATAAGTTAATACAAAACAAATCAACTGAAAATCCCAGGCAGTCCAAAATGTCAAATATCTAGTTAATGCCCAAATAAACAAGAAGCTATGTCAGCCCTGCACTTCACATCACAGACCTTCTCCCACTCACAACTTGGAAGAGTATTATGTTTAAAACACTTTATTCCTCCCTTACTTCGGATAGATTATACTAGTTATCCCATTAAAGTTTAGTAAAAATGCCATTCTTGTGTCTTTAAGCTCTTGCATAGGAGGTCAATAAGACTAGCCTCCGCTTACAAGACTGGCCTGGGTGTAATCTGTGCCGAACTTACATTAATTAAATGGTAAGCTTCTTTAGCAATACGTTCCTAAAGGAACTTGGCTGATAATATACTTAAAGCGGGTGCGGGCTGTTTGTTTCAGAGCCAGCAGACATTTAGCCATGCGTCTCACGTACGGCGACTTAAACCTTGGGCTAAAACCAGGGACTTGACAATGAGCACGCCGGCTGGCACAATAAGTGCATTTTCAACTTATCAAAGCAAAACATATTTGTGCTCAATGTATGTATTTTTGTCTCATGTCGTTGTTATTTTACATCAAATTCACAGTTTAAATTGTGAGAATTAATGCAAAAAAACACAATTTAACTAAATAAGGATAGAAAGTAAAACCTGAGAGTCATCTAGGAAACTTTTAAGTTGAGGGCTTGAGTAAAATAAAGAGTATAAGTGTTGTATTTTAATGCATATAGAGGTTAGAACATCTCCGTCTACCATGAAAGGATTGCTGTGTGTGTGTTTCAGTAATAAAAAATACAATCCCCCAAATCTGGCATTTAGCAAATTCAACCATTGTTTTGTTATCACAATTATGAATTCCTCTAATAGTATTATTTCCCAGTGTTATTTTCCTGTAACCCCTGATGAAAGACTAACAAGTTAATTAAATATGCTGGCTGCTCTGAGCTCTCTGGTGAGCATCGTTAAGGCACTACTGTAATTAACGGTAGTTAGAAAGGGAATTCCCCAACCAACGATTAGGAAACTATTACCAATTACTATTTAATATGGAGGACAACAAAAGCAGCCACAATAACCTTAAAGGGCAATTGTGGAAAAACCTACTTAATTATGTAAAGTAGGATATTAAATCACTCAATTTAGCCCTGAATCAAAAACCTAATTCCTTCATCTTTGTTTATATTATATTCATGCAGGCAGAGAAATATGCTTAACTATGATACACAACTTTGTTTTAGCATAACTACACCTGAATTGTCATGGATAGAGGAAAGACCCTAAATAAAAGTCTGACTTTCTTCTAAGACGAGTCTCTGTTCCAAGCCCACTCCCCATGGCAGTACCCCCTGCCTGCTCTCTCTCCAAAGAGCCTCCACTCCCCTGCGGTCTATCAAATATCACCCCTCACAAATCAATTTTACACATGATCGCCCCCTCCCTCCCTCCCTCACTCCTCCTGCTACCCCGCCTGTCGGCCCCTCCCCACTAATTAAGTGGCGAAATTAGCATATATATGATATCAATGGTAAACATCACTTGGCTGGTAATTCACAAACGCTCCTGGATAATGGGAGGGTTGAACACCTATTAACCCTGTGCCAACAGCAGGTAGGGAAATTCCCTAACCTTGCTATATCTCCCCGAAGAGATACTAAGGATGGCTCCTAGGATCTGGCATAGCATTGGCTGTAATGATTTAAATGATGCAGTGTGTCTTGACGTAATTGAACACTGTCATGTAAATTCGGTAGTTGAACTGAATCAATTCCAATTGTTCTACTATGGTTTTTGAAAACAACAAACCACATTAAAGCAGCTGCAATTGTTTCGTTTTAAGGACGAACATTGATAACTCTCACACAGACACACCAATGTGTTTAGATAGTAAATCACGTTGGGGCTAGGGTGCGTGACTAATGAGGCGAGCTGCTGTGCGACACAGGCAGTTATCAGGCCCTACTGCAACCTACAACATAACAACAGCCGTGGCCCTTAGCATAGGAACAATCACCAATAGAGGGCGGAGGGGGGTTCTCCCCAAGCTCCATTCTCTTGCCTCCAGGGGCATCGGGATGCCCATTCCTCCTAGGGACAGGGAAGCTGTTTATCCTCCTCCTTTAGCCCAAAAACCCCACAAAGAAACATTCAAGGCCCTAAGACTTTGCATAGAATTGGGCTGTGTATCTCGGGGGAGAGGGAACTACAGTACATATAAATAGAACTCCATCAACATGGTGACAAAAAACAGCGACAAAAACAGCTGGCAAATTAATTCTCAATTTGTCCTTATTTAGAGCACATAGAGAGATACAGAGAGAGAGAGCGAGAGAGAGACTTCGATCTTGAGCCTGCTGGGATTTGACAGCGAAAAAATATTCTACATTTAAAATCAATTAACTGGCGGCCTGTCCTGACTCCGTGCCCCCACACACAATCCTGGGGGCATCTTCAACCAAATCCTCCCTTTCCAAAAAGGTCACGGTCAACACGACTGCTCCACGAGCTGCACCAAGGAGCGGGATTAGGCCTTGTTCCTGGGCTTTGCTGCTCTTTAATCTAAAACCATAATATACACTGCAACCTTCCCTGGCAGTCAGTTGCTCATCGGCATAGGAGATAAACCTCTGGCTCAAGCGCTCGGGTGTCAGAGGCCACTCAAATAGATGGTATTTGTTTAAATTCCCCCAAGCCCTCTGGAGGCCTAATGATGCAAACACCACAGAGTAGTGCAGAAATCTGAGGGGGTTAAGAATGTCCCGTGTCCACACAGGAACAGGCGTGAATCATATCACTCAGGGGTGCCTCTTGAAATGAAATGCGCAGTCTTCAATTGGAGGTATTGAATATCATTCAGAGGGGATCATGAAGACCATGCATATGATACTGATAGTCATCTGTTGATTGGGTGGAAAATGGGTTGACTGGTCACAAGGGTCCAAGATTCGTGGATGATGGGAGGGAGAGTTAAAGACATCATCAGCTGGGTCAGCTGGATCCGCAGGAAGTGATGCAAACATTCCAGAACAATCAACAGAATAATCCAAGTGGCTAGTAGGTGATAATAACAGGAAAGTTGTGTCCCAATTCGTCCAATCCAAGGCACTTAAAAGGATGGTAAAACTGAAATAAGGTTCTACCTTTTATTAGACTTATCTTAGGTGTTGTCCAGACAGTCAGCAATCCGGAAAATACTTTTGGCATCAATGGTAACTGCAGATGTCATCCAGTTCCACAGGATTGTAGTAGTTGGTGGTCCAACACTGGTCCAATCCAAGAGTATAAACAGGTTCAAAACTGGCCCTTAGAGCAGACTGCGCTAACAAAAAGAGCAGAGTGTGGATGCCGGCTGTGTAGTGGCAGGCAGCTTGGCAGAGCAGTGTGTAAACGGTGATTGATGAGCAGTTAATGATGAGCATCCACCATGTTGGAGTCTGAGGTAGAATGGTCAGGGGTTACCGAGGTCACTGGTGAGGGCTCCCCAGTCAAAGAGCTCGTTCAGGACAACCAATAACAACTAATTAACAAGCTGATACTGTCAGTCAATGCGTCTCTATTTCAATGAGAAGGAGGACAGAAACAACGTAAAAAAATGTAGCTCTTGAGAAATCATTTTCTCTGCTTTCTCTCATTACAGCCACATGTTTGTGATGTACTGAGGGAATATTATCACGGATAGTGACAGTCAAAACAACACTAATCGCAAATACGGAAAACAAGAGCGAGATGGTAAAAATAAAACATGATTGGGGAAACGGGCCAAGTCTCCAAGCTGAATGTTAAACAGGGCTGGTCATGGTTATGAAGATTGGTCGTTCTTCTGTACCACCGGTTTGGTTTGGTCATGGGCGAAGTGTCGTTAATCCCTTTCTGTGTGAGTCGAGGGATTCCCACTTTGCCTTAACGTGGTAAACAAATATGGCCGACAAGAAATTCAATAAACATGCCCAGGGTGCGTTTGGGAGGAAGGGGGTCATTCATTCCACAAACCAAAAGGTTGTTCATTCAGCACAAGGACTGCTGTTGAGAAAGGCCCTCTTGACTTACCGTACTCTTATTAAGGTCTTCCATAAAATAGCAACTGCTGACAGAAAGTTATCTTTGTCAAACATCCCAAGAACTTCACATGAACAAAGACAAAGACAATCGCACAGACCAATGAATGCACACTAAATACAGAACTTTAGGAACATAGTACACAGGAGCATTATATTATATACGTAAGACAGTCCTTCAATTAATCTTGCCGGTAAGACCTAACATTTAGATGTGATGTGATTAATAGCCATGCAAATACTGTATAAGAAATATGTTCACATAGAACACTTACCGGTCATTTAAAGCTGCAATATGTTACTTTTTGGGCGATCCAACCAAATTCACATAGAAATGTGTTTATAGATATGTCATTCACATTGAAAGCAAGTATAAAAATAAAAATAAATTTAAAAAAATAAAGTCTAAGAAGCTTGTATATCTTTTCTACATTTCTAGACTTCCCGTTCTTAAATTTTATTTTTGCTTACTTTGGTTTTGTACACCAGCTTCAAACAGCTGAAAATACAATATTTTGGTTATCAACAATTTAGTTTAGATGAGTTTAGATGGTACAATGATTCTCTACACTATACTTGCTTGTTTAGTCACATCAACTGAAATTAGGCAAACTATTTGAATTTTTGCAACCAGGAAATGGACTATGCAGGAATCGCTCCGCCACATTAAATGTTCTTAATTTTCCTTTTTTTACATGTTGCTACATTGTCCTTACAATAGTAGTTGACCAGTGGGGATTGACACACACCATTCTCTTTCTCGGTGACTTTCCAGAAACCACAGCGGAGGAGGGGGGCTTTGGAACCTCGTTGAAATCCAAAGCAATTTAGCTCTATCTTTTTAGAGCTTAACAATACAAGCACAGAAAACTAATTAGGTACATTTTGTCCATTTCCATGTTAATGTTTTGTTTGTTGCCCATTGTTTGGCAACACAATGGGCCCAGATGCTAATGAGGGAGTCCCAATAACAGGGGCCTAATGGGCTGGCCGCTCATGGCCATTAGTCCAGAGGCACTGGTGGTGCAACCCTCCCCTCGGGGAGCGACGGATGCATTTTAAGGCCTAGCTGGGGCTTAACGAAGGGCAGGTTACAACGCACAAAGAGAGAGAAACCCAACCGTCAACAAACCCCTCTGTCTTGTGGAGGCCTGAATGACACTAGTTCATCTTTCGCTGATCAGATAGGAGTGATTGTGCATTTGTGTTGGTGCATGAGTGCGAGTGTGTGTGAGAGAGATAGAGGGTGTGTGTGTGTGTGTGTGTGCACATGACAGATAGTGTGGGGAGTCTGCTTGTGCATTAATTCTCACTTATCACCACTTCCTTTCAACGCATACATACACGTCACCTGTTCTCACCAGGTCTAAGACGAATGGCAAACAAGAGCAAAGCCTATTGCAAACAAGCGATTTATGGACAGTAGGCCTGAAATGACACTTACCCGAGCAGTCTTCTTGTCACTGTGTGTGACTGTGCCATCGACAACCCTGCAACAACAAAAATAAGTGCAAATATCGCTCTGAGATCAACATCTAAAGCATTTAGAATTTGAAATGCTAATACATGTTTCGCCTGCAGTTAAGAACAGGTAGAATGATAATAGTGCTAAAGATTTGTGTCCGTATATAGAAGTGTCACTCAATGTAAATATACGGCACATCTTTAAAGAGAGAAAAAAAAACGGCTATGAAAAATAGCCAACCTCTTATCCCTCTGAGCCTTTTGAAGCGCGTATTGTCATGGAGTCGAGCCGGAGTGCATGTTTCCCATTGGTAACGTAGCCCCGGCGCGGCTGTCGAGGTGTCAGCTTTAAAAATGCGAAGCCTCCTGTGAAGCTAATAAGGTGCTAATCCCGGGCCGCCGCTCCCCCCTCCGGGCCACGGGGGCGCGGTGAACACCGAGGGTGAGGCACGGGGAGAAGGAGACGAGCCGCCGCTTATCGCTGCTCTCCAGACAGTGGCCCCAGATCAATGCACGTGCGGCGCGATCAATGCATCTGATAAGGAATTAAGACGGGAAAATAAACTGTACATGTTATCGGGGAACTCGGTACACGGCCTAATTATGATGCGGCGTGTGTGTGTGCCGATGATACGGCGGCGGGACGGTGGTGGGGGTGGTGATGGTGGGGTGGGATGAGGCTGGAGGGGTTACAGGGGGGCTGGGGGTAGACAACATGGAGGCAAATGGTGGAGGGTGGTTGTGCATTCATGATGCACACTTCATGAGGAACAGAACAAACGTTTTATAGAGGGAAGACAATTTGTAATGTCACACGAGGGAAGACTGAGTCCCTCAATATAGAAATCTGACAAGAATGAACGGTGTTCTATGGAGTAGAGCAAATTCAGTCAACAATGTACCAAATGAGCTTTGGACACAACCCCCAAAATAACGCAAAGAGACGCAATGTGGGGAGAAATTGACGGGGTGAAGAAAAAGAAAAACAGACGTCATCACGCTTCATCAGACGTCAACACACCAGGAGAGGTCAAAGTGAAAAACAAAAAGCGTTCCAATGTTCGTCCCTGTAGTTTCCGCAGTGGTGCTCCCTGCCAGGGCTGAGGGAAACAGGAGGCGCATGTGACGGCTTGATCAGCAGAGCCCGCGGTTCGGTCGAGGGAGCAGCCTCTCTCTCCGACAGCAGGCTCTCCATTTGGAGGGACCCTTTGATCTCCCATCAAGCCAATTCAGGAACATCAACTGACGGGGCGGCATGAAACACCCCGATGCCCAGGCCCCGATGAGTCCCCCGCACAAACTATGTGCTTTCATTTAGGCCAGATTCCTCAACAGAGAGGAGGGAGGGCACAAAGCCGAAACCTACCTCTAGCATGCTGAGAAAGACAAGAGTGGGTGAGAGTGACAGAATATTAGATAGTACAGCTTCTTAAAATGCACTACTTAAGGAGAGAAATTGCTTGACTGCCTTTGAGAGGGAAGGAGGATAATAGGGTCCTTGGTGTGTTTGTTTGTGCCGAGGACCGACCGGTGTGTGATGACCGGGGAGGTCTGCCGGCCCTAATTGGCCTGTTTAAATATGAATTTCCAGCAAGCATGACACACCAATAGAAATGAGTTGGGGTTCTCTCTCTCTCTCCTTTTCATCATTACCTTATTACAACCAACCGTCCCAATTAGGACTATTGAGGGGCTGGCGATAATACTGTAACCAACCAAGCAGACACCTCAGGATGAACACATCATTGGAAGAGAGTTAAAAGTTCACGTAAAGTCTTGATGTCCTGGGGAAAAGTTCAGGTAACCACACATGTCAAATCACGTCCTCAGGAAGAGAATGCAATAATCCCATTGAAGTCATCTGCAGCAGGTGACAATACCTCGTGGTCTCAGAGGAGCAGAGGAGAAGAACCAAAGGCCAGGTGTCAATTTGTTTTCAAACGTTTCTTCCAGAAAAAGACAAGAAAATGCTGTGTTCAAACGTAGGCAGGGCAAAGGGAGTGGGTACCACACTTCAAAGGGTTTCTCACTACCCCCTCTCCCCATTCCCCTCTCTCTGACATCGAGGACGCTGTCAACTTTGACAAGTCACCATTCTGCCAATAGGTTAAGGGGTGGAGTTGGGTGCGTCTGTCTGTGTGAGTGCGTCTGAGTGTGTGTGGGGGGAGGGTTGTCATCGGTAAAAATCAAACGGAGACCCAATTAAACTAATTCTAACATGCCAGTGATCACGAGGAGGAGGCTCACCTGGACTCTCCCCTCCCTCCCTCCCTCTCCTTGCTTGCGCATGCCTTTGCCTCCCTGACTCCCAGGCCTAATTGCCCAGGCCAAAAGCCTTGGGAATCTGCCGCTCCGATGTGCTAACAGCCCTTCAGCACCGAGGGCAAATTCCCACTCGGGCCAATTCTCCACGGTGATTTCAGCCTCATCTTTAATGAGACAATTTACGAAATCAAAGGCGCTACTTGGGACCAGCGGCGTGCGGAAAAAGTTCCATTACTTTTCCATTTACTTTGTTTTCCAGCTGTGACAACCAGCGACAAGATGCAATATCTTCAAAAAAAGTGCAGGGGAATCGAAGATAGGGTCCCCATTCGTCACTTTAAACAACGGTCTGCTAATTACCCATTTTCTCAGAGCAGGGGGTCCTGACATTGCATGGGGGTCTAGACTTTGGTGTCCGTATAGATTATTGAGCCCACCTACGAGGAGCGGCTGCAGAAAAGTACAAAACAATTAACGCTATTGCGCCACTATCAAAGGCTGCTCGGAGAAACTCTAGGGCCATACATGGATGGAGAGAGATGGGGGGGGATGAGAAATTAGTGTAGTCACATCAAAAGGGAAAGGCACAGGAGTCCGGTTGAGGACAATGGGCCACAATTACCATGGCACATGACAAGCACATGGCAGGGGCGACCCCCTCACTGCTCCTGATTGATACACAGAGGGCCAAGAGCCCGCTCTGGAGGGAGGGGCTGACAGATGCTCTTTGTGCTGGCCGTCTCAACATCATGGACCATACCGAACATACAGTACTATTTTTATGGAGTAACGTTGCAGTTTGACCATAGGATAGTAGACTACATGCCTACAATGCCTGACAGCAATGATTGCCCATAAAGTTGATTGAATTGAATACTGTCCTGTATGTGCTTTATTGCAGTTTGTTCAATGTAGAGAGCACTTTTTCTATGGTAATTTTGAATATTGCAGAAACCTGTGTTAACGTCACTGCAATGTCTTATTTCTGATTATAAACTGTGTGGTTCGAGCCCTGAATGCTGATTGGCTGACAACCGTGGTATATCACGGGTATGAAAAAAACATATATTTTTACTGCTCTAATTACGTTGATAACCAGTTTCTAATAAACTAGGCAAAAAAAGAAACTTCCCTTTTTCAGGACCCTGTCTTTCAAAGATAATTTGTAAAAATTTAAATAACTTCACAGATCTTCATTGTAAAGGGTTTAAACACTGTTTCCCATGCTTGTTCAATGGTTTGGTGCTGTTAGTGTCAAAAGACACTAACAGCTTACAGATGTTAGGCAATTAAGGTCACAGTTATGAAAACTTAGGACACTAAAGTGGCCTTTCTACTGACTCTGAAAAAAAACAAAAGAAAGATGCCCAGGGTCCCTGCTCATCTGCGTGAACGTGTCTTAGGCATGCTGCAAGGAGGCATGAGGACTGCAGATGTGGCCAGGGCAATAAATTGCAATGTCCGTACTGTGAGATGCCTAAGACAGCGCTAGAGGGAGACAGGACGCACAGCAGATCCTCCTCGCAGTGGCAGACCACATGTAACAACACCTGCACAGGATCGGTACATCCGAACATCACACCTGCGGGACAGGTACAGGATGGCAACAACAACTGCCCGAGTTACACCAGGAACGCACAATCCCTCCATCAGTGCTCAGATTGTCCACAATAGGCTGAGAGAGGCTGGACTGAGGGCTTGTGGGCCTGTTGTAAGGCAGGTCCTCACCAGACATCACCGGCAACAATGTCGCGTATGGGCACAAACCCACCGTCGCTGGACCAGACAGGACTGGCAAAAAGTGCTCTTCACTGACGAGTAGCGGTTTTATCTCACCAGGGGTGATGGTCGGATTCGCGTTTATCGTCGAACGAATGAGCGTTACACTGAGGCCTGTACTCTGGAGCGGGATCGATTTGGAGTTGGAGGGTCCGTCATGGTCTGGGGCGGTGTGTCACAGCATCATCGGACTGAGCTTGTTGTCATTGCAGGCAATCTCAACGCTGTGTGTTAAGGGGAAGACATCCTCCTCCCTCATGTGGTACCCTTCCTGCAGGCTCATCCTGACATGACCCTCCAGCATGACAATGACACCAGCCATACTGCTCGTTCTGTGCATGATTTCCTGCAAGACAGGAATGTCTGTGTTCTGCCATGGCCAGCGAAGAGCCCGGATCTCAATCCCATTGAGCACGTCTGGGACCTGTTGGATCGGAGGATGAGGGCTAGGGCCATTCCCCCCAGAAATGTCCGGGAACTTGCAGGTGCCTTGGTGGAAGAGTGGGGTAACATCTCACAGCAAGAACTGGCAAATCTGGTGCAGTCCATGAGGAGGAGATGCACTGCAATACTTAATGAAGCTGGTGGCCACACCAGATACTGACTGTTACTTTGATTTTGACCCCCCCTTTGTTCCATTATTCCATTTCTGTTAGTCACATGTCTGTGGAACTTGTTCAGTTTATGTCTCAGTTGTTGAATCTTGTTATGTTCATACAAATATTTACACATGCTAAGTTTGCTGAAAATAAACACAGTTGACAGTGAGAGGACTTTTCTTTTTTTGCTGAGTTTAGCAATAAGGCACCTCGGGGGTTTGTGGTTGTATGGCCAATATACCATGGCTAAGGGCTGTATCCAGGCACTCTGCATTGCATTGTGCTTAAGAACAGCCCTTAGCCGTGGTAATATTGGCCATATACCACACACCCCTGTACCTTATTGCTTAATTAAGGCACTGACATTCTAACTCCTTGAAAACATCATCACATTCATTTAACAGTAATAAACACTGAGTATTGCCCTGCAGGCGTGCTTAGTCTAAAGAGCTAACACTTCAATGGAATAATGTGGCTTATGAGAACATATGGGTCCTCATAATGAGGGGGTCATATGTTCAAACCAGCGTATTTCCACGGATAATGTCAAACACGCTATTAATGACATGTTGCTTTGAAGCTTTATCAAGGCTTGGATTAGAGGATGGTTGTATCGGAGATCAGCGCGTCTAAGCCTGGTGAAAGAGAGACAGACGCCGAGAGAAAAAGGCTGAGGGTGATGTGACGCTCTTTCACTGGGAGCTAGGATTCTGCAGTGTAATCTTGTTATGCCATACAAATGTCTACTACGCTCTGGCTTCCTAAAACCAAAACGTGTAGCTACGCACATGAAAATGCACAGACACACACATATACGCACGTACACACGTTATAGGCCTACACACATGTGCGCGCACACATACACACACACACAAAACACCGACATCAGCAATAAGATACTAGTGCACATTAATAATAGAGTGGGGAGGAGAGAGGTAATTGACCAAAATGTAATCTTGATCATAAATAGCAGCGAATGCTGCTCATCTCCCTCTGTCACTGATATGAGAAGCTTACATCAACAGCTTAGGGATATCAAAGCATCCATTTTAAAGCTGCTGGCTAATGCCCCCTGTTGGTCACCCAAAGTCATTATTTTAGAGGTGACAAAATGTCAAGAGAGAATGTCATGAATGGAGGTGGTCCAGCAATCGTCCTGTCCAGTGACGAGTCATCATTTACTGAGATGGGGCAGTGAGGGAAAGTGACTTGGGGGCGAGGGAGATAAATGAGAGAAAGGTCCAATAGAACAAGTATCATACGGCTCAGTTTCCCAGAGCCAGGTTGAGCCTAGTCCTTCATTATTTAGACATTATTCTCAACGTCTGTCTTCTATCTAAATAGAAGGTACTGATTTGGAGCATTCGGTGGCTAAGTGGACAGGTCGCCCTTGAGGAAAATGAAACCACGTAAGAGGATGTTAAATTGCAGTTAATTAGTCAATAGACCTGATACAGTAAATCTGTCATATTGGACCATATGGGAATCAAACTCAATAGCAATGCTGATGGCAGATGAGGAACCCTGAACTGGGGAAAGGGGGTGCAGGAGTTTCAAGAGAAAATGCAACATATGGTCTTTGGTATGACAGATATTACTGTTTCTCTTCCTTTGGATCCCACCCTTTTACTATGTGCATGGGAGGGGGTTGAAAGTCGACCCCTGAAGGTTACATCCTTGACAGAAAACGTATGACCTAAAGTAAAGTCACCTTTATGCTTGGGTGGGTAAGATTTACATATTTGACACAATACTTTTTAAGCTACAGATTGAGAGTCCATATTTAGGATTATTCTCTTGAAATTGTACACCAACACATTGAATACAACCCTTTCCATGTCTTATCATTGCACTTAAATAATGTATATTATTCCATTATGGAAACCATATTTGAATTGTAAATATATTCCACTATTATTTCATTTCTGTATTTAATTAGTTAATACTCTCCACACGTAAGCTTATATAGCATGTGGCAGCCTCTGGAGAAGATGACCTTATCATCGTAGTGTTTATGGATCACTGGGCCGGTGGCCTTTATATCTGCTATTGAATTATGGGAAATTCATTATTTTTATTGAAGGTGCGGCTTCCAAATCCAATAAGAGCGTCAGCACTCCTCTGCCACACGATGATGTATGTTATAGGCCTACATTTTACAAACGGACACAGTGTGCATAGCAGCAGCGGCATCCAAGTTTGATCCGTTGCTGTTCTCCAATGCCACAAATAGTTTAAAACGTGTGACAACACATATGATATCTTCAATTATACACATAGTGCTGAAATGGTTATAGCTGTGACCAATTTACCACATATAGCAAATGAAGTATCAAAAGACAATGTGTGGTGTAATGTAATGGATAAACACAGCCAAAGACGTTTCTTTAAGGAGCCTTATGTAAAGAGAGCAAAAGTCATTGTCCACTGCAATGTCATGAAGAAGAAGCTTAAAGGAAAGGTATAGGCCTGAAACCAAACCATTATGGAGGATACAACCGAACCAGTATAGCTGCCTTCTCCATTCACTCACAAGACAAAAACTGATTCATGCAAGTTTAAGTTCGGTCCGGGTCTTCTTTACCAGAGAGAGAAAGAGATATCGAGAAAGAGCACTGGCTGTAATTTAATTAAAATGTGATAGTGAGCACTTCATGAGGAGGATAAAGCCTCTTGGGTTAAAGGTGCAGTGTGTATGTTCCTCTGGATGTCTCTGGCCTGAGGAGCTGGATTGATCTTTGGTGGTGGGTTGCAGAAGAAGGCCTGCCTCCCCTGGGCTTAAGGGCCACACACCTGTGTGTGCGTCGGGGCCGGATAAGCCCAGATTAAGCTAAAGTTACCCGCTCTCTCTCCGCAATGTCATTCAAAACCTCAACGGCAACCATGCCGGGGACAAAGCGCCTTTTGGGCCGTCCTAATAAACGCCATTAGCTTTGAGACATCAAACATGAAGGATTATGGGATTTTCAGGAAGGGAAAAAAAGATGGAGGGTCCATGGGACTCCCTCACTCAAGCGCCCTTTTCTCTCGAGAGATTACAATACAATTTGTTTTCCTTTTTCCGCCATTTTGTACATCCCTCCTCTTTTGCGGATTCCAAAAAAAACCGTACAGTAATCCCCTGCAGATGAAACTAAGGACCCACCAAAAAGGAAGATTACACAGGGCTTTGTAAAGCGTTCCTATACCGATGTGCGTGGGTATTGGGGTGATTTTTAAGCACTTAACACAAGAACTGTGTAAGTAAGCACACACACACATACACTGATACACACAGAAGAGAAATCTGTTGTTCTTCTGTATCCACTTCTTACACTACTTCTGTTTACTGAAAACAGACGCTTAGAAATATGAAGACCGCAGAAATAAAACCCACGGACACTGAAGTCAAGAAGTGGATTCAGAAGGGGGATTAAGCTGAAAACTTATGTTGAATGACAAGAAGTGCCACGTCAATCTGACATGCCCTGCTTCTCTCCATTTGCACAAGGAGAGACAAAACCCACTGTGTTGAAGGGCTCTTTCATTCCCTAAGCCTGGGAATTTCTCTTTGTAGAGTAGCGGGTGGTTTAGCTGGTATAGGTCGAGGAAAAAGGAGGATTTATCTATATATTTATCATTCTTTCTTCCCACTCCTTCCTCCAAGTGGTTTGTGGAACATCATTTTCTTATCAGTCCAAGTCCAGAGAGGTGAAAAGATGTCAATATCCGTCAAACTAAAAAGCCCACAATTCTGTAGCCTATAGCAGTGGATACCACAACACAAAGAACTAAGAAACCACAACCACAATTCTGTAGTAGCAGTGGAACAATTCCTTTCCCATGATTAATGCTACCTCTGTGGACCAGTGGCATCCCTCAAAATCTTCCAAGATCACTTACCACAAAGACAAAAGGGGAAGAAGGGAACTGTTCAGCAGTCAAGCTTCAACCCTGAGGATTACTCTCCTAATGTTGCACAGATTAGCAGCAGTCCAACCTTTGACTCCTGCGCTTCTGACTCGGTTTAAGGCAACGAGGACTCTGTGAAATTAATACAACAGAACAGGCTCCCACTTTATCTACTGCCATAGTGGACCCCAAAAGGTTTCTGTTGCGATTGAGATCCAGACTGATCCAAAACCAATTTTGACAAAGCTTTTAGGTATACTGCATCACACACAGTACAAAGCGATGTGTGCCCAACAACACAAACCAACGCAATGAGAGCAGGTGTCGATTTGAGGACAATGGAGGGGAAGAATCAACGTATATAAGGGGATCAGTTATCATTCATTTGTCTGATATCAAAGATCAATATCTGCCAAATGCATTAACGCTAATGAAGAAATAAGATTCAGTTCAGACTGATCAAAGGCAGGGGGTGTCAATACACATCCCTCATCCTGGCTCTAGTTCAGCTGTGAAGAAAGGTAGGCTAAGCACAATTGCTATAATCCAGAGTGTGTGATGGGCAGATATTTTACTTAACGAAATACACCCCATGTTCGTACATCTTGTAACCTATGGATTAGATAGGAGCGGCAAATAAATCAGATAAGGATATTAGGTTGCGATGCTATCACCTCAAATGGAACGGATGAATGACTGGGGTAATAATTCAATGTATATCTTCAATAAGGGATTAGCAGCCATTTTGAAAATCCAATTTTTTTTGCATCTGAAGATGACACAGGTTCAATGACTGTTTTATTTTTCACCTATCGTTCCACTGAGAGCCGGATCTGTCTTTTTTGCACAACATTTAAATACACACACACACACACACACACACACACACACACACACACACACACACACACACACACACACAGCCCTCGTAAGCGTGGCCTTCAGGCGGCGGAGGCATCAACACTCTAGCCACGTTCAGAGGAGGTTGCATCTGCCGCTCCCCTCGCCCGACGTTGGGAAGGCTTCTTCTGCCTTAATCCTCTTTGACTTTATTCATGGAAAGGTCATCTCTGATTCTCCAAATGGAGGAGGCGATGGCTGCAGCCGCTCTCCAGACATGCCAGAGAAACCATGGTAGCGCCTGGGAGAGAGAGCGGGATGACAGGGGGACACTGCTGGTTGTGCCTTTTGGATGGGTTTGTGGTTTTAGGTTGTGCCATGAAGTGGCCAGGAATTCAAATGGGTCAATTTTGGAACGAAACAGTGTGGTATCATTAGCGATTCAGAAAGGGCCATCTTGCTGGAATGGCGTTGTCAAAATGGCTGACTATACAGTATGGAATAGGGGCAAAGCCACGCATAACCAAGGAGAGAGAGACAGAGACAGTAAAAGTGCAAAAGAGGAGGGTGAAAAAGAAAAGGTCATTTCTAACCAGAGACAAAGTACTAATTAAGAGGAACCAGTCCAGTGCGTTCACATGGAGACCATTAAAAAGCCATCATCTGTCATAAGAGACCTTGTGTCAGGACTTCAGAAGCAAAGTCAATTGTACGGAAACACCACCATCGTTCCACTTGAAGAGTTTCGACCAATCCCTCTACTGTAGGACGTGGAGAGAGAGAGATTAGCCAATAAGACCCAAGTGCCAAAAGAGTGCTGACTGTTTGAGATGACGCAAGAAGATTTGGTTTGCTGAAATGTTACAGGTCAGGCTTTTAAAGCAATGCAGAGCGAAAACAGGTTCAGGATTGTTGGTGTATTGTCTTCTGGTGCAGCTACAGCATGATAACACTCACAGACAGAGGCGTCCATTTCCTACAATGATATCCAATGACATCTCTTTGTCAAAGAAACGGTTCCCATTTCCAACAAAACTCATTTTTCCTTCTCTTTTTTTCTTCAAAGCATGCCACTCTGTTAATCGGCAGTTGGTGTAATTTGTCCTCGCCAAGATCTTTTCATAAACACGTGGCGTTCCCTGTTTGCCCGTTTTATTTGCTTGCATTGTTGTGTTTTTGTTCTCTCCAACTCCTCGTCCCTGCCTGCCTGATTGTTTGCGGTTTAATCGCAGCTTATTCTTGGGCCTGGTTTCCTTTCCTTGTGTTTTCATTTCATCCTTCCCGTCTCTGAGGGCTTGTTTTCTGTTCGTGCCATGGCTCTTTTCATATGTCCCTCGCCGACAGAAATCAACGCTTAAGATACACAGCAGGGAAGAACAAAACAAATAGACAAACACAGCCACAGAACAGATGCAAAGTGACTCCGTCTCTGATATGACATTGGAACGAACCAGAGGGAGAAGGAACGATGGAACGGTTGCGTCTCATGAATGTGCTACAGAGTACGAAAGAGTACGGTTCTGAATGACAGTATACGTTGCATATACATTCACACTGTACATGTATAGGTACATAGACAGATGGTAGGCTCACTCGTAGGGTTGCAGTAGTACGTCTTCATAGTAGTATACCTCCATTACTCTATTCTATCAGTTACCAGGTTACCACCTGAACTAAACAATGTTATCGTGGCCGTTCCAGGCCCTGATGTGCAGAAGGGACTCCTGAGGGCCTGCACTGCCTGACCCGGACACAGACAGACCCGTAGTGGAGCGCATGCCAGACTGTGCCATGCACCTCGCGATGCTGAACGCCAAAGCATAGATAATGATCGCTGTGCCAGAGAAACTCCATTGGAATTAGGAAAGCCGTCCTGGTTATAATCAGAGGAGGCATGAGAGAGGGGGAGAGGAGGCCAGGTGTGTCAGAGTGAGCTGGTGTTATCACATATTACAGAGTCTGGGCCTAACAAGGAATTTGCCCCCCCCCCCCCAAGGAATAGTGACGGTGGTGAAGGCGATAAAAAAAGGTATTCCGGTATTCGGCCGTTGCGAAAGCACTTGACATTTCCGTTGACATTTGAGCCCCTTTGAGTCGGCTTGAAATTGCGGTGTTTCATCCCGGCGTAATGCTACACTTTAGAAAACCCATCTTATCTCTGAGATTATACAGTGGTATTATGCAGAGGTATTATGCAGCGCTAATAGTGCATGTAGATACTTCACAAATGACACAAAAAAATGCATCACATCACACATAAGGAGGATTTGGCCCGCCACTAAAGGAATACTTCCGAATATGCAAATACCCCTCGGAAGAATAAGGGCTTAACAGATTTGACTCACTCAAACAATGACATGCGCCTCTTTCCCAGGATGCAACTGTCCGTCAGAGAGTGAGATTAGGGCTCTGGGTTGTGACAATGTGTTAAATGAAAGAGGACAACGAGACACCTCCTTCATTACCGGGATATGACTATAAATGTTTCTCCTATTGTTGTATCCAAAGAATGATTAAAGCCCTGCACTGGGAAGAGAGAGAAGAGGGTGCAGTAGGAAAAGGCTGTGCACTGCCCCCTATAGACTATTCCAACTTGCTGCAGCTTCACGCATACTGGTAGGCCTACAAGCAGGGCTGCCCAACCCTCTTCCTGGAGATCTACCGTCCTGTGGGTTTTCAGTCCAACCCTAATTTAACACACCTGATTCTACTTATTAGCTGCTGAACAAGACCTTAACTAGCTGAATCAGATACGCTAAATTGGGGTTGGACTGAAAACCTACAGGACAGTAGATCTTCAGGAAGAGGGTTGGGCAGCCCTGGTCTACAGTATGTCATTGGTTCAATCTGGCAATGAGTCTAAAAGCTGGTCCTCAAGTACCCCTGAGAACTGATTAGGCTATGTTGTTTTTTGGGGTCTAATTTATCTCTTCATCCATTTCAAGGGAAACCAACATCAAACAAACTACTGTATCAAGAGATATCAAGTCATAGCTTGAAAATGGTTCTGGAATATTTTGGAAATGGAATGGAAGATCTAGCCAATTCAATGACCAGGGCAGGGAATAAGATTCAATATCCGCTTATCACTATAAACCACTCAGAGTTACAGTAGGTACTGAGAACATTATGCCTTTATTGCTACAGTTACCGGGTATGTTCAGTAGCAGGTGAGCCATGGGGCACAAATGCTGAGACACCAACAGATGTCCCTGTATTGATCCACAGCTGGTCCAAGTGCCAGGGAGGAGGGGTTCATCACTGCTAAAGGGGATAGAGTTAGTGGTGGTGAGGGTGCACTGGTTAGAGTCGCCCCCCCCCCCCCCCCCCCCCCTCAGCGTGCTCCAAAACCCTTCTGTCACATCCTTCTCATCAATGGCCTGGAGCCATTTTGTGAAATGTTACCAGTAAATATCCAGCCTGGATTAGAGAAGACACAACATACCACAGCCATCTGCCCTACTTACAGCAATTCAAATGCTTTTGATGGCATCAATTGATCAGCTGTGTATACACAGCACATCATAGCTTAGCAAAAATGAAGACTGTTTTGTTTATGCATTTCTACCTCAGCCAAGGTGAGGTACTGTAAGTTTATAGAGAGCTGGAACAGGAAGTCGCCCCTTGTTGTGTATGGTGGAGCTTGTCTCTAGGGGGGATGGGTGGTCAGACCAGTTCCTCATATCTAGATTCAATCACAGTTGTAAAAGCGGTCCATCCGTAGCCAGAGGCACTGTGCTGTGTAGAGTATTGGACTGACTCTAGCCTTATCAGCTCGGCCAGTCCACTCTCCACCGGCCTGACCAGTTACCACTGGCTCACGGCCCAATCACACTTCAGAGGACTTGGCTAATAGAAAAATAAATTGCAGAGGCCAATTCCAATACAATGTGGCATGAGAAGAAAGAGGGAAAAAACTCCCTCCTGCCTCTGATATAATAACAACACAACACTCATATCAGGTTAATAAAAATCTATGGGATTATCACTGGACTCATCCTGTTTAGGAGATGCAAGGTCAGCGGTTTTCTCCAAAGGCGGCTCTCCCTCAGGACAGGCAATATGGCCGTTTCCCTAAGAACACTCTGGAACACACACATAGCCCTCCTGTCATATTAGTCCCCGTCCAGCTCTGCCCCGCAACAGAAGTAAGTAAGACCCTCTATTCAGCAGTATATTCACTGAGGTCAAAGAGAGAAGGAAAGAGAGATGTATTATAGCATCAATAGGCCTACGTCGTAAATTAGACAGGCTATGGATCAGTAGCAATGGTGGGATCGATGCCTGTGCTCAAAGTTAATAAAACGGCAAAATCCCAAAATAACTGTTGCTGGGGGGCAGGTTCTGCTTTGACAAGATGGCTGAACATTGTCCTACTATGGCATATTTATGTTAAATGATAATCCATGATGAAACAGCAATGTGGGCATTAGAGGGCAGACATGTTGACCACCCAAGCTGAGGCTTGCAGCTGCAGTGTGAGCAGAGGTTCATTAACTAGTCTCTTGACACACCGGACGGGTAAAGTCACTCCATCTTTGTGGTTCCCTTGTGCACCTAACGGAGCAGACCACTGGCTCCACCACAAACAGAGAGCTACAGATGTCCACTGTCACTGTGGCCCAGAGCACAAAGACAGGCGTCAGACCCCAACAGAGACGGTGAGAGGCACGTAGTGTTCCATCTAACCCCGTCCGTACATGGCATCTAACTGACTCACTGTGAGGGAGTCACCCAGACTGAAAAAGACAACATCACAGCGGAGTACTTTATCTGGCTCAACAGTAAAACAAATCCTTCACAGAGGAGTACTGTATCTGGCTCAACAGTAAAACAAATCCATCACAGAGGAGTACTGTATATGGCTCAACAGTAAAACAAATCCTTCACAGCGGAGTACTGTATCTGGCTCAACAGTAAAACAAATCCTTCACAGAGGAGTACTTTATCTGGCTCAACAGTAAAACAAATCCTTCACAGAGGAGTACTGTATCTGGCTCAACAGTAAAACAAATCCTTCACAGCGGAGTACTGTATCTGGCTCAACAGTAAAACAAATCCTTCACAGAGGAGTACTGTATCTGGCTCAACAGTAAAACAAATCCTTCACAGCGGAGTACTGTATCTGGCTCAACAGTAAAACAAATCCTTCACAGAGGAGTACTGTATCTGGCTCAACAGTAAAACAAATCCTTCACAGAGGAGTACTGTATGACTCAACAGTAAAACAAATCCTTCACAGAGGAGTACTGTATCTGGCTCAACAGTAAAACAAAGCCTTCACAGAGGAGTACTGTATCTGGCTCAACAGTAAAACAAATCCTTCACAGAGGAGTACTGTATGACTCAACAGTAAAACAAAGTCTTCCCTGAGTCTTCCCTGAACTTATACAAGTAAGACCCCCCCCCCCCCCCCCCCAAAAGGCTCCAAAAACACATCAGTCTCTGTCTGGATTTCTAAACACTACTGTTTGTAAACCAGGCTCATTGACTCAATAAATAACATGGGAAATGCAGTGATGCGCTATGGTGAGACACCACATTTTGGTGACGGGTAAAAACGGTCCCTGTCCACTTGGGCAAAGCAATGGAATCAGTGGAATCAAGGAAATGGGGTTGGGAGTTTTTTTTCTTCCTGACCACTGTAACCAGGTCAATGAGGCCCCAATGTCGACAAAAAAGGCCCCCAAAAAAGTAAATTAATCCATAAAGCTGGATAATAATTCATAATAGATCAATAATTTATTTCCATACATAATATACATACATTTCATAACAACATTAATATAATCCAAGTTTTTCTCATAATAGTAGAAACATGTGTCATTAATAATAATAATAATAATGGACTATTCCACCGTGACAGAGTTCCCATTCACTGTTTGACACGATACGATTGCAAACGTGACTTTCATTGATATTAAGCTGCAGCAATGATGTGCTTGTCAGAGCGGGGCAGAGAAAAGGAAAAGAAGGAAAGAAGATTTCATTTCAACAGATTTAAAAAACAAAGTTAACAAATTTCTTTAGTAAAAACACAGGTGCTGCTGATAATACTGCCATCGTCATCGAGAGGACGTGTATGTCTATCCCATGTATCCGACGCTGTCTGGCCAAAAAGAGTGGCGTGTCATACTCTTTTTGGCCAGACAGTACATACATTTTACATTTAGGTCATTTAGCAGTCGCTCTCTTATCCAGAGCGACTTACAAGTACATACATTCATACTTTTTTGTACTGGCCCCCCGTGGGAATCAAACCCACAACCCTGGCGTTGCAAGCGCCATGCTCTACCAACTGAGCTACACGGGACCGACAGTATCAGATATATGCATATAGTAAGACAGAGTGCCGCTGTTTCACTCGCTCAGATGCTTTGTCCAACGAGATAGTTTCAGCCACTTGCGAATTGAAGGAAAGTTGGCAGGTGCACTGTTCGGATGCTGGAACTATTTTGGACGAATGTGCGAAGGTAACCTCCTTTTGAAGTGATTCGTTTGACAACCAGATGAAAACATCATGACTGGTTGTGTTCATGGCACATTCAGACTGGCCCCTGCCTGGAGCCTCCAAATCACGAAGTCCACACCTCGAATAGAATATCACTAGCTAGGAGGTATAATACCAAGTCGTCAACTTAAAATGGAAAGTTTAGTCTAATTATAAAGATACATAAATCCCACTTCATTTATTTATAAATTGAATACAAATACAGATGTGAAACAATACCAAGGATGCAAACTGGTGAGGGGCAAAAAAGGTGAGTACAATTTTGACCTGAAAAGTCACGTACTGTGTACCGGTGCACACACAAATGTGCTTTAAAATATGAAATAATTACTATGACAACTGTATGTTCTGTCTGGCTGTTAATGATTCATATTCTGGATTAGACTTGCACCAGTGTCATTAGCCTAGCCTTACAGATCCCTGCATTACATTGCTGCATCTGTTGACCAGAATCTTATTCCCATTCAATCTGTACAGTAGTAGGCCTATATGGTAATAAGACATCAGAATGTGGAATGCCAATGACAAACCACTACACTACCACACACCAAAAATACTACTATGTTTTTCCTTGATTGCTAAAACACTTTTAATGAAACTGGGGTCCACTTGATCTCCATCATAACCTAATGAGCACAACAGTAGAATTGTTTTGCAAAACTGTAATTCATTTCACATTGCTTTCACACACAATGCAAATGCTAGGCACATTTTTGTAGAGTAAACACAACGCTCTACAAAAGGCAAAACAGACAGTTGAGTAAATCATGTCAAACAAAATATAAACATTTGGTCACAGCTGATACAAATTACTCCCATGAATGTGAACTTCTGCACGTGTTCAATCAGTCCTTATTCATGCATAAAATAAGTCACCTCAGTTGCTGTTTGCAAGAATGGAAAAAGTAAGAGGCTGAGGGCAAGGACAAAGGGGAGGTGGAGGGGCCAGCAGAGGAAGATACAATACATGGACACCTGCTTGTCGAACACCTCATTCCAAAATGATGGGCATTAATAAGAGGTGCCCCCCCCCACCCCCCCCACCCCCCCATTTGCTGCTATAACAACCTCCACTCTTCTGGGAAGGCTTTCCACTAGATATTGAAACATTGTGGCGGGAACTTGCTTCCATTCAGCCACAAAAGCATTAGTGAGGTCGGCCACAGATGTTGGGCGATTAGGCCTGGCTCGCAGTCGGCATTCCAACTCATCCCAAAAGGTGTTCGATGGGGTTGAGGTCAGGGCACTGTGCAGGCCAGCCAAGTTCTTCCACACCGATCTTGACAAACCATTTCTTTATGGACCTCGCTTTGTGCACAGGGGCATTGTCATGCTGAAACAGGATAGGGCCTTCCCCAAACTGTTGCCACAAAGTTGGAAGCACAGAATCGTCTAGAATGCCATTGATTGCTGTAGCGTTAAAGGCCTAGCCTGAACCATGAAAAACAGCCCCAGACCATTTTACCTCCTCCACCAAACTTTACAGTTGGCAGTATGCATTCGGGCAGGTAGCACCAGTCTCAACGTCAACAGTGAAGAGGCGACTCCGGGATGCTGGCCTTCTAGGCAGAGTTGCAAAGATAAAGGCATATCTCAGACTGGCCAACAAAAAGAAAAGATTAAGATGGGCAAAAGAACAAGGAACACTGGACAGAGGAACTCTGCCTAGAAGGTCAGCATCCCGGAGTCACCTCTTCACTGTTGACGTTGAGACTGGTGTTTTGAGGGTACTATTTAATGAAGCTGCCAGTTGAGGACTTGTGAGGCGTCCGTTTCTCAAACTAGACACTCTAAAGTACTTGTCCTCTTGCTCAGTTGTGTACCGGGGCCTCCCACTCCTCTTTCTGTTCTGGTTAGAGCCAGTTTGTGCTGTTCGTGAAGGGAGCAGTACACAGCGTTGTATGAGATATTCAGTTTCTTGGCAATTTCTCACATGGAATAGCCTTCATTTCTCAGAACAAGAATAGACTGACGAGTTTCAGAAAAAAGTTATTTGTTTCTAGACATTTTGAGATTGAAATCAAAACCACAAATGCTGATGCTCCAGATACTCAACTAGCCAAAGATGGCCAGTTTTATTGCTTCTTTAATCAGAATAACAGTTTTCAGCCGTGCAAACAAGGGTTTTCTAATGATCAATTAGCCTTTTAAAATGATAAACTTGGATTAGCTAACACAACGTGCCATTGGAACACAGGAGTGATGGTTGCTGATAACAGGCCTCTGTACGCCTATGTAGATATTCCATAAAAAAACAGCCATTTCCAGCTACAATAGTCATTTACAACATTAACAATGCCTACACTGTATTTCTGATCAATTTGATGTTATTTTAAATGGACAAAAAAATGTTGCTTTTCTATCAAAAACAAGGACATTTCTAAGCGACCCCAAACTTTTGAACGGTAGTGTAGGTAGTTACATGGCTCCCAGTTTGGGTCTCCCCTGACATTCAGCCATACAGATACCAGTGAGCATCGGACAGAAACATAGCACCGCAACGTTGGCCCAAATCATAACCAGTACAATACACAGGCGTTTGCTTTAAGCGTATACCCCTTCTATATACAGCGTAGTCTAGGCCCGTAAAACATACCACTGCAGATATCATCACAGTCATATCATACAAACCCTTCTGTTTGTGCCCCCTGAGGGTCAAGCTCGTAGGTGAATGCATGTCATATCTGAGACCTCTTAATACCATTTCGTGGAACACCTCAGAGCAGCCAGAACCACCTAAAGCCAAGCAACAGAAAATACATACCTGAGTATAACCACCACATAGAGACGAGATGGCCACTCCCCCATTCTTAACAGAACAGTCTCACACCCACTGTTACAATGCATCTGAGCAGAGGAAGGTGGGGGGATGGAGAGGATGGGGGGGATTATGGCCAGATGACGCTGCCTGGCAGACAGGTGAGCTCAGCGTGACTCGGTGGACGGCAGGGGGGGACCAGGCCAGGCCAACCACAGGGAGGGGTGACCTCCTCGACCTCCGGCTCCGCCAGAGGGCCCACTGTGAGCGGCCGGAGGCGTCACCTCTTCCTACTGCCCTGTGGATCGCTGCCCAGAGCCCGCTGTCCTTGCCAATTCTACCTAGCGGACATGAGATGCATTCAGAGCAGCAACAAAGAAGGCTCAGGTTCAGGGGCCCTGGCATCTGATTCACAGGGGGAGGACCAGCGTGGGGCGAGGGAGGGAGGCAGCAGTGGAAGAGCAGATGCTGAGAGCACATCTGGAGGAGTGATCTGTCTGTCCCCCACCTACCAGACCACCACAAACACTAAAACACACACAGGAAGTACACACACAATATGTTGGATCAAAGGCTCAGATGAGGCCCCCATATCCATTATCAAGCTTGAAACCCATTCTAACCAAAATGTTATCATATATAGCCTACTAGTTTACATTTAGGCTAGCTGTTAGGCTGTACATAACTGTCAATGTGTCATAGCCCAAAAGAAAGAGACAGAGATTCTGATAGAACGGCTCGAGGCAGTTTGTTGAAATTGTACTGCCTCAGGGCTGGAAGACTGTGGCACTAAGTCTAGTCTACACATCACAGTGACAGTCTCATTTCATGTCCAGCCCTTGAACACGGACATGAAGGAAAGGGACCGGGAATTTTATAAAGGGACATTTACTCCTGAAAAGAACATAGGGTTTGAGCACAAAAGGGCTGAAGAGCAAGTGCCCTGCAATAAAATAAAGTAAGGTCAGCAGACTACCCATGTGACAGCACACTGCCTTGGATTAGGTGGTGTAAGCCTATTAATGTGGTTTGGACTAGGTGGACCACCCTGTCTCCCCACCCCGCCTGGCCGGCCAAAGATTAGCCTGTTAAACGCACTTCCCGCCTGCATAAAATGCAGACTCTGCTCCTCATCCAATAGCAACAATTCAGATAGGGACCTGTCTGCCCACCCGTAACTTGAGTTAGCTTCTCTACCATTCAAATGCATATGGGATTTGTTTCCTTCAAAAGAGCACTTTTCTCTTATCAGCCGTATAGTATTAATTGGTTTGTCTTTATTAGGGCAGTGATATCATGAGTAAAGGAGAATGTCAAACTTCTCAGCCAGGCATGTGGCATTGCTTTACACTCCCAATTAGAATCAAAGCACTTTTGAGTGAAAGGTAAGCCTCTTTTTTATTTATTTACTCTGGACATAGGTGAATCATGCAAGGAATTTGAGTAGGCCTAGCTACACAATTTGAAATACCCCTACAGGCAGTATGCTATGTCATTTCTGAAATATGAATAATTTGTCTCGTTTACCTGGTTAGGCCTCTGAGCAGAGCAGGTAAATCTATAGCCTAATGAAATTCAGTCAGCGACCTTTAACATTATGCAATTTCCTTGAATAGCATTTTGGCAATGTAACAAATGAAAGGGTACAGTTTGACACCGTGCCATTTCAAACGACAAAAACACAATCTACCACTACATTTTTTTTCTTACAGACTGGGGATTAACATTTCTGAGCTCGAGCCACAGATTAGGTGCGCGGGCGTGTAGAATTTCATCATTTTTCAGAGGCACAATGGCTCCTTCTTACCGTTTCATCGTCTATTCTCCGACGGTGGGGGCTTGCTTGCCTTTGCTCCTGTATTTGTTTAACGTTTTCAGAATACCCTTGTTTTTGAAAACATGTTCAAGAACCACCGAGGGAAAACAAACTTTGTATTTAACCCAGTCACAAAAGGAGTTTTTCCCACCCCCAGACACTTCCTATCACGCGCTGCCACCTTGTGGGAAAAGCACGACATGGCGTAATAGCGCGGTGCCTTTCATCAGTGCACAGGTGCGCTGCGACATGGGTTATTTATTTATTATGGTCTGCTTTCTGTAGCCTTGTCCACTCACCAGTAAAGAAATTACGTTTATTTTTTTATATGCCTGTAGTCC
Source organism: Salvelinus fontinalis (assembly GCF_029448725.1). NCBI lineage: Eukaryota > Metazoa > Chordata > Actinopteri > Salmoniformes > Salmonidae > Salvelinus > Salvelinus fontinalis. The sequence continues at coordinate 23,662,382 of NC_074704.1, read as the reverse complement.
AACTGCTGCATATGAAACAACGTAGCGTACTTTGTCAAAGAAATGGTACTTTCGCGTTTCAATATAAAAAAAGATTAAAGGAATGTAGAGCCAAGTTAACATTTATTTAATCGAAGTGAAGCTGTTTTGGGAGGAAATATGCAATGAATCCCCTTGTGTGGAGAGCATAGATAATCTTCCCAATCATGGAAAAATGACAATTACTGAAATATACTAGAAACAATGATCCAAAGAATACATCATATAGCACATCCAAACTACACACAACGATAATGTCATACTACAGTAATAAGTTATTTCATCATGAGAGGAAAGGCAAAGAATGAACTCATGAAACAGTGAAGTCAACCTGCCCAGAATAGAGTCTCAATGTTTTCATTGCACATTCAGGACAACCACAAAGCGATCTTCTCTTCAAAGCTTGACACCCTCCCCTGGCTCCATGTACCCATCAAGAGGCAGCAGGGGGCTGAAGCGCAGCAAGGGCAGGTCCACCGAGGGGCAGCCCTCCTTGGGGCGAGCCCAGCCCTCCTTGGGGCGAGCCCAAGCCCAGCCCTCCTTGGGGCGAGCCCAGCCCCGAGCCCAGCCCTCCTTGGGGCGCCGTATGGGTGGGGGCAGCTCTGAGTTGGTGCGAATGGAACTGTTTTTGTAGTCAGGAGGGGGGATGCTCCCGAGGCTGCTGCGCCGACAGTGGACCAGGATGGCCCCCCGGTGGTGGCGGTGGTACAGCACGCCCACGGTACAGAGGAGCAGCAGGATGAGGAAGCTGAACAGGAAGCACACCACGTAGATGCCTTTGATCATCCCGCTGGACCGTTCCGAAGTACAGCCGGAACGGTCCAGCGGGACCGTTCCGGCTGGAAGGTCAAAGGTTAGGCAAGGATTAGATGTACACAATTGACTTTGTGCAAAGTCACCTTCATAACCATGCAACTTTATGTTTAACATTCTGTTAGGGTTACACATTCTGTTAGGGTTACCTAACAAACCCATTTTCAAGGGTTAAAAATCAGGAATGTTAGGGTGGTCTAACTTGTCAACTTCAGTGCCACTGATTTTGAACTAACCAATGTCATACTGTGTTTTCGTTAAACTTCAGAGAACAATAATTCTACGAGGTACCAGTGTTACAGTGCTGCTGCTCAGGACTATGCTGATCTACCGTAATCGTCGACTCATTGTGGCGGTCCATACCAGCGGCCTTGGTGTCCACGCAAATGGTTCCTCCTGAGCCCAGCCTAGACATGTCCTCGAACCCGGAGTGGCATCGGCATGCATAGGAACCAAAGCGGTTCACACACTCTGCGTTGATGTCACACAGCACCAGCTGGGTCACACACTCATTCACATCTGAGAGGCACACACACAGGGTGCAAAAGTAAGGTTGATTAATGGAGTGATTAAATATGAAAATAAATGCCTTAAAATCAATTATTTAAAGTCAAACAAATACATTTTTTCACCTCGTTGAGCCCCAAGACAATGAAATTCAGGACACCCAATTGCAGGCTATACAACACAATATCTTATTAAACCTCTGCAGTAACCTTTAGTGCCATTAGTAAAGAGCAGAGTACAGTGCAAAAGAAGCTACAGATGTATATTTTTTTTGAGGAAACTTTGAGACCTACCAGAGGTGGATACAGAGACGATGACACCCTGTGTTGAGCTGCCCCTGGGGCTAACCACCCTCTCTAACAGCTCCTGCAGGGCCAGGTGCAGGGTCGTGTGAACATTCACCCCTTCTGGCCCACCCCCAATATACAGCCAGAGGATGTAAAGCACTCCTGCACTCAACCTGTTGATACAACAAAAAAAGGCATTTAATCCATCAACTATTTTCTACAGTAAAAATACAACAAGCACTTGTTTGCAGTCAAGAAAGACATTTGGAGCTCTTGGTTACAAAATGTAGCAAACCTACCTTTTTATTCTTTTGGAGGATAGGGTTTTGGGTATGTGGATAATTTCCAACTGCTCATTAATCTGAAAAACAAAATGAATAATTGCAGCTCCAAATCACAAATGCACCAGTCCAACCATGGTAAATAATGACCAAAAGCCATATACAGTCTTTTTACACATTGATTTGTTACAGCCTTAGTTTAAAAGGGATTAAACAGAGATTTTTGTCATCACTGGCCTACACACACACAAAACCATAAGTGGAATGTGTTTGTTTTTCCACAAAGGGCACATACTATAGATGGGTAAAAAAAAAAAAAATATGTATATATATATATACACACACACCAAATATTTTTTATTCTGACATTTGGACCATCACAAATAAATAATCATAACATTTAAAACGATATAAAAATATATACAAAAATAAGACTCAAATATCAAAAGTAGATAGACAAAAACAAATGTATAAATACAAATAAAGAAAACCGAATAATTACACTATTACCCTATTGCTAACACAACTAAAATTGCACAAATCCTATCACACAAATAGAATAACACTTATAAAGACAACGTGCTGATTACACTATTGCACTTCAAACAAGAAACTAAATGCGCACCTATTTGATAGATTCCCCCGCTCCCTCGGGCTTCCAGTGGGAAGACCTGAGGTCAACCTACCCCCGCATCTCGTACTTCTGAGTAGGAAGTAACCTGCCTAGCTCACAAACTAGAATCGGGGCGCCCACTCCGAAAATGTTAATTGACACAGTCCCACACGGTGACATATCATTGACGTAACGCGCAAATGAGCGGGAGAAAACCGATCGCGCAAATGTCACCATTACGATTTTCACGGCAGCTTTCCATGTCGCCTATACCTAAATCTGCCACTGCGCTTTGAGCATGGTGAGGTAACTAATTACACTTTGGATGGTGTATCAATACACCCAGTCACTAAAAAGACACAGGCGTCCTTCCTAACTCAGTTGCCAGAGAGGAAGGAACCCCCTCAGGGATTTCACCATGAGGCCAATGGTGACTTTAAAACAGTTAAAGTTTAATGGCTGTGATAGGAGGATACTGAGGACGAATCATTGTACATTGACCAAAAATATAAAACACAACCATTTCAAAAGATTTTACTGTGTTACAGTTCATATGGAAATCAGTCAATTGAAATAAATTCATTAGGCCCTACTATATGGATTTAACATGACCGGGAACACAGATATGCATCTGTTGGTCACATATCTTAAAAAGAAAAGGTAGGGGAGTGGATCAGAAAACCAGTCAGTATCTGGTGTGACCACCATTTGCCTCATGCAGCGCAACATCTCCTTCACATAGAGTTGATCAGGCTGTTGATTGTGGCCTGTGGAATGTTGTCCCACTCCTCTTCAAATGGCTGTGCGAAGTCGCTAGGGGATCTGGAACACGCCATCTTACATCGATCCAGAGCATCCCAAACAGGCTCAATGGGTGACATGTCTGGTGAGTATGCAGGTCATGGAAGACCTGGGGCATTTTCAGCTTCCAGGAACTGTGTACAGATACTTGTAACATGGGGCAGTGCATTATCATGCTGAAACATGAGGCGGCGGATGAATGGCACAACAACGGGCATCAAAATCAAGTCAATCTCGGTGCATTCAAATTGCCATTGATAAAAAGCAATTGTGTTTGTTTTCCGTAGCTTATGCCTGACAATATCCTAGCCCCACAATGGGGCACTCTGTTCACATTAGCAAACCGCTCACCCACACAACGCCATATGCGCTGTCGGACATCTGCCCAGTACAGTTGAAACTAAGATTAATCCGTGAAGAGCAAACTTCTTCAGCGTGTCAGTGGCCATTGAAGGTGAGCATTTACCTACTAAATCCGGTTATGACCCCAAACTTAGGTCAGGTCAAGACCCTGGTGAGGAAACGAGCACGCAACAGCTTCCCGGAGATAAAATAACTGCACAAACTGTCAGAAACTTTGGTTGTACAAACCCACAGTTTCATCCGCTGTCCAGATGGCTGGTCTCAGACGATCCCGCAGGTGAAGAAGCTGGATGTGGAGGTGCTGAGCTGGCGTGGTTAGACGTGGTCTGCAGTTGTGAGGCCTGCTGGGCGTACTGCCAAATTCTCTAAAACAACTTGGAAGCTTATGGTAGAGAAATTAACATTAAATTCCCTGGCAATAGCTCTGGTGGACATTCCTGCAGTCAGCATACCAATTGCACTCTGCCTCAAAACATGAGACCTGTGATAATTGTGCTGTGTGACAACTGCACATATTAGTGTCATTTTATTGTCCCCAGCACAAGGTGCACCTGTGTAATGAGCATGCTTTTTAATCAGCTTCTTGAGACGCCACAGATGTCAGGTGGCTGGATTATCTTGGCAAAGGAGAAATGCTCACTAACAGGGATGTAAACAAATTTGTGCACAACATTTGAGATGAAATATTATTGTATGGAACATTTCTGGGATCTTTTATTTCAGCTTGTGAAACATGGGACCAACACCTTACATTTATATTTTTCTTCGGTATAGTTACTCCGCAATACTAACTGACAGAGTGAAAAGGAAGCCTGTACAGAATAAAAAAGATTCCAAAACATACATCCTATTTGCAACAAGGCACTAAAGTAATACTGCAATTTTGAAGAAGCAATTTACTTTTTGTCCTGAATACAAAGTTGTGTTTGGGGCAAATTCGACAACACAGTACCGAGTACCACTTTCCATATTTTCAAGCATAGTGGTGGCTGCATAATGTTAAAAGAACATTTGTAATTGTTAAGGGGAGTTTTTCCAGGATAAAAAAAGCAAAATCCTAGAGGAAAGCCTAGTTCAGTCTTTTCCAGACACTGGGAGAGGAATTCACCTTTCAGCAGGACAATAACCTAAAACACAAGTCCAAATCTACACTGGAATTGTTTACCAAAAAGACAGGTAATGAAAATCTATGGCAAGACCTGAAAATGGTAGTCTAGTATTGATCAACAACCAATTTGACAGCTTTAAGAACTTTGAAAATAATAAAATGGGCAAATGCTGCACAGTCCAGGTGTGGAAAGGGTAAGCTCTTAGAGACTTACCCAGAAAGACTCAGCTGTAATTGCTGCCAAAGGTGCTTCTACAAAATATTGACTCAGGTGTGGGAATACTTATGCAACTTAGATTTTTGTATTGCATTTTCAATAAATCAGAAAACATTTCTAAAAACATGTCTTCACTTTGTCATTATGGGGTATTGGGTGTAGATGGGCGAGGAAAAATGTCAACTTAAATCCCTGCAACAACGAAATGTGGAATAAGCCAAGGAGTATGAATACTTTAATGGCACTGTAAGACGACATCCATTTATGAAGAAAGTTATTAGAATACCAGTCTAAATCCCATAAAGCCTAGTTGTCAAACAGGGAAAGGTTTCCATTCGTTATCCCACCATTCATTTTCCCCATAGGGGACATTAGGCTTATTGATAAAAGTCACCTTGTCCTAGAGATTTACACGTATATCAAAACATCACGCCAGCGTGACGTTTTGATATATGTGTAAATCTCTAGGACAAGGTGACATATCAATATACCGTCGGAAAATATCCAGACCCCTTGACTTTGTCCACATTTTGTTACAGTACAGCCAAACTCTAAAATGTAATAAATAAAAATCCTCAGCAGTCTACACACAATACCCCAGAATGACAAAATGAAAACAGGTTTAGACATTTTTGCAAGTTATTTTTTAATTCCACAGAAATACCTTATTTATATAAGTATTCAGACCCTTTGCTATGAGACTCGAAATTAAGCTCAGATGCATCATGTTTCCATTGATCATCCCTGATGTGTTTCTACAACTTGGAGTCTACCTGTGGTACATTCAATTGATTGGACATGATTTGGAAAGGCAAAGCAATAACCTGTTTTTGCTTTGTCATTATGCGCTATCGTCTGTAGATTGACGAGATAAAAACATTACATTTTAGAATAAGGCTGTAATTTATCAAAATGTGGAACAAGTCAAGGGGTCTGAATACTTTCCGAAGGCACTGTATACCCATGTATTAACCCCCACAAAAATATCAAAACGTCACGCCAAAAAAAGAACACGAAACACAGCCCTTATTTTAAGCATTTCTAAAATCCCCAATAGGAAAAATAAGTGGTGGAAAAACAATTGGAACCATTTCCTTGTTTGACTGCTAGGTTTTATGGGTATTATGACACCTCTACTGTGGGAACTCACCAGAGACTTCACTGAGATCAACAGTGATCTCACAAGGTAGTCCCAATTCTCCTCTGGCGCCACGAGGAAGTTGACTTCAACAGCCACCTCAAATAGGTGGTCTGAGAAATACAGAAAGTGGGCATCTCCTTTAATACTCATTCACAGCTCTATAACTATTGTACAAAGGCGAGTGACTTGCAACTTTTGTTATAGCCTTTGAACTATATTAAAAATATGTATTTTTTAAATAAAAAAGTAACTCACCTTCTGGTAAGTGTGGTACTTCGGTGTGATTTCTGACTTTCTCTGCAAAGTAAACATGCAAGACAGTTTTCATAAACCAGACAACAAAGGATGCAAATGAAATGGCTGACTACCTACTATATTGTCTGCTGTCGAAGAACGGTTCAACCATGTCTGGGAGATGGTCAAAGAAATCCTGGGTCTCAGTGGGTGTATGAGTGGCACTGGATGCTGGAGACTCACCCATGGTCATTTTCAGCAATTCCTTATTGCCAGACTCCTCACCTTGGTCATCCACATCTGTTGTGGGTGACACAATGTTTGACTCGGTAGGAGGGATGGTCTTTGTAGTTTGGGCATCCACGTTCCTTCGCATAGCAGATGGAGTGCGTAGCGAGGGTTTGGGATTCGAGAAAGGGGGCTGGTGTGAGGAGGTGTCACTTCCAGGGTGTGCTGTGTGGGTCTGTGTGGCACCACTCCCTGACCATGATGTACCCTGACGAGTGAACACTATGGGGGGAGTGGGAGTCAAGGGCAGATGGGATTCATGGTCCACCACAACCCCACTCAAGTTACCCACTCCCCAGTCTTCCTTTGTCAAGTGGCTCTCATCTGCTTCAGTCCCCTCTGAGATTCCTCTGTTCCAATCTTCTTCCGCTCTCTGAAAAGGATCAAACTTGAAGGGCCCCTCTCTGACCATTGGCTCCTCTGCTTCCCATGATGGAAGCTCATTGGACGCAGAGGAGGAAGTGAGTTGGTCGAAATAGTCAAACACCATCGCCGGGTTGGTCTGAGCTGGCGGGGTGGGGCGCTCCAGTAAAATGGCCTCCGTAGGTTCACCCCCCTTCATGGGGAGAAACTTGGTGAAACTTCTCAGAGAGGGAAAGTGTTCCAGTTGTGGCGCTTTTGGTTCAGTCATCAGCTTCCTGTCTTCTTCAGTGGCATCGCCATAACCATTGTACGTGACTGGCGGTACGAACGCCTCGTAACGCCCATGGAAGCCCCTGTGGGGTGGACTGGGTTTGCCTCTGATCAGCTGAACCACATGGAGGATGTTGGAGAGGGACCTGTACTTGGCCTCACGCCAACACTTCTCCAGGATCCTGTGACCCCCTGCAACCCCCAGGGGCTCATCCAGGTGGATCTGGTCCAGCTTCCCGCTGCATGCGTCTGACTGGGTGAAGTCCTCTAGGTGGAGGAGCACACGTTTACCAGGGTCTACCTGGATGGTCCAGTTACACCAGAGCGGTGGGTAGGAGCACAGGTAGTCCGGGGAGAAGAACTCGCCACTCTTGCCGCGCATCACCTGGTGGCAGCTCCGCAGTGCAAAGAAGGCATTGCCCTCATTACCATGGCGGTCATCTGAGAAGAGGTGGACAGAGAGTGTGGAGGACAATCCAATGATGTCAGAGTTATAGGGCTAAACAAGACACACACATGCAGATCCTCTCACACACACACACAATTTTGAAAGAATTCAACAAAGAGCATAGTACAGGGCCGAAAGGCTACATAATAAATATTTGTCTTACCCGGAGGGTTGTAAGCGTCATTCCTATTTACCTAAGGACGCAATAAAAACGTTGAGGTAGCATTAAACCACTAATGTTAGTCAACATGATGAAATGTACCTACAATCTCGAGCTAGACGTAGGGAAAATGCTTATAGAAGGAAGACAGTCATCAACTTACCCAGGACAGGTCGCAGTTCGCAGTAAATAAACCATAGGCAAGTAGTAGTGCACGTACAAATAGTAACTTTGAATGATTTCGTGGCATTTTAGTGTCACGCTGTGTTTACTTTTCCAGTATTTGGCAAGCAAGTCCACTTCCTACACTGTCCCAGCTATTGTCAATTCTTTCATGTGGTGTTTCTTTCCGTTTCTGCCAAAAGTGGACGTAAACAGGTGAAATATATTGCAAATTAGCTAATTAGCACGCCTTGATATTCGTGTGCTTCTGGTCTATATGGGTTGTATCCACTAGATGTCACTGCTACACTGTTGGTAAGTTTACTTGTCTTCTGCAGCTCAACTTCTCAGGATCAACACAGGTATTATATGTTATACTTTTATCTTACCAAGTACTTTATAAATACAAATATATTTTACAAGACACTTCCATAAATGTATTAATTATCCAATGGTAAAGATGTTTATTCTAAACGTTTAATGTTTTGTATACAGTAGTGAACAGATATACACTGCTCAAAAAAATAAAGGGAACACTTAAACAACACAATGTAACTCCAAGTCAATCACACTTCTGTGAAATCAAACTGTCCACTTAGGAAGCAACACTGATTGACAAGTAAATTTCACATGCTGTTGTTCAAATGGAATAGACAACAGGTGGAAATTATAGGCAATTAGCAAGACACCCCCAATAAAGGAGTGGTTCTGCAGGTGGTGACCACAGACCACTTCTCAGTTCCTATGCTTCCTGGCTGATGTTTTGGTCACTTTTGAATGCTGGCGGTGCTTTCACTCTAGTGGTAGCATGAGACAGAGTCTACAACCCACACAAGTGGCTCAGGTAATACAGCTCATCCAGGATGGCACATCAATAGGAGCTGTGGCAAGAAGGTTTGCTGTGTCTGTCAGCGTAGTGTCCAGAGCATGGAGGCGCTACCAGGAGACAGGCCAGTACATCAGGAGACATGGAGGAGGCCGTAGGAGGGCAACAACCCAGCAGCAGGACCGCTACCTCCGCCTTTGTGCAAGAAGGAGCAGGAGGAGCACTGCCAGAGCCCTGCAAAATGACCTCCAGCAGGCCACAAATGTGCATGTGTCTGCTCAAATGGTCAGAAACAGACTCCATGAGGGTGGTATGAGGGCCCAACGTCCACAGGTGGGGGTTGTGCTTACAGCCCAACACCGTGCAGGACGTTTGGCATTTGCCAGAGAACACCAAGTTTGGCAAATTCGCCACTGGCGCCCTGTGCTCTTCACAGATGAAAGCAGGTTCACACTGAGCACATGTGACAGACGTGACAGTCTGGAGACGCCGTGTAGAACGTTCTGCTGCCTGCAACATCCTCCAGCATGACCGGTTTGGCGGTGGGTCAGTCATGGTGTGGGGTGGCATTTCTTTGGGGGGCCGCACAGCCCTCCATGGGCTCGCCAGAGGTAGCCTGACTGCCATTAGGTACCGAGATGAGATCCTCAGACCCCTTGTGAGACCATATGCTGGTGCGGTTGGCCATATGCTGGTGCGGTTAGATCCTCAGACCCCTCAGGAGACCATCTGCCACCTCATCAGGAGCATGCCCAGGCGTTGTAGGGAGGTCATACAGGCACGTGAGGCCACACACACTACTGAGCCTCATTTTGACTTGTTTTAAGGACATTACATCAAAGTTGGATCAGCCTGTAGTGTGGTTTTCCACTTTAATTTTGAGTGTGACTCCAAATCCAGACCTCCATGGGTTGATAAATTTGATTTCCATTGATAATTTGTGTGATTTTGTTGTCAGCACATTCAACTATGTAAAGAAAAAAGTATTTAATAAGAATATTTAATTCATTCAGATCTAGGATGTGTTATTTTAGTGTTCCCTTTATTTTTTTGAGCAGTGTAGATACCTTTAGTACCTTTATGATTCAGACCAACTTTGAAGAACGAGAGTGATTCCAATGTTTGATGTTTGAATAGTTTTTTATTCACTGTCATAAAAAATTGAAATACTCCCTAACCCGGGCTCCTGGTAATGGCTGGAGCGGAACCAGTGGAATGATATCAAATACAAACATGGTTTGATGCCATTCCATTCGCTCCATTCCAGCCATTATTATTGAGCTGTCCTCCCCTCAGCAGCCTGCACTGTTGTGAGTATACAGAAAGAGCTCTGCACATAACATCTCACTACAGCAGAAAAAAAACACTGGGTCACAGGACTACTAACGCCTTAAAATTCTGGATTATTCAACAAATATTTATTCACCAAATGTGCAATTTTGTTTTAATAATAAAAAAAATACTTTAAATCTGAGATCCGCATAATGTGAAATAGAGCCACTGGTCGCCCCAGGCACATTTGTTATTGTTTTTGTTTTGTTTATGAAAAGGAGAAGAGGAGCTCGATAAGTGTGGTAAAAAAAAATTTTTTTTAACATACACTGAGTGTACAAAACATTAAGGATGCCTACTCTTTCCATGACACAGACTGACCAGGAGAAAGCTATGATCCCTTATTGATGTCACTTGTTAAATCCACTTCAATCAGTGTAGATTTTTAAGCCTCGAGATAATTGAGACACGGACTGTTTGTGTCCCATTCAGAGGGTGAATGGGCAAGACAAAATATTGAAGTGCCTTTGAACAGGGTATGGTAGTAAGCGCCAGGCGTACCCGTTTGTGTCAAGAACTGCAATGCTGCTGGGTTTTTGACGCTCAACAGTTTCCCATGTGTATCAAGAATGGTCCACCACCCAAAGGACATCCAGCCAAATTGATACAACAGTGGGAAGCATTGGAATCAACATGGGCCAGCATCCCTGTGGAACACTTTCAACACCTTGTAGAGTCCATACCCTGACGAATTGAAGCTGTTCTGAGGGCAAAAGGTGGGATGCAACTCGATATTAGGAAGGTGTCCTTAATGTTTGGCACACTCAGTGTACATCTGAAAGGGGGGAAAAAACAGTGTTTGTTGTTTTAAGTAACTTCTTTGTTGTTGTAATATCGCACAACCGGACGTGGCAGTTTCACCCCTACGGTTTCCAGCTTTAAGAGTTATAATGAACCAGCAATCTTTCAAATATCATAAATAGTTTGTTTCTAGAATCAAGTGCAAAGGAACGTCAGATCCATTGAGAGCGCTTACAGCAATACACCACCCTGTGTATTGGCGTTAGAGTCTGGAAAAACAGGTTAAGCAGGACATTCACACACTCTTTGCCATAAGTAGTGAACTGTCTTGTTACGATTAAAAGGGATATGGATCCCCCTCCCAATCGTAGGTGATTTTCACATATGCCTGTTATTGTGACAAATTACAATTCTTGCAAAAAAAGGACCTCTCGTGCAATAGTGCTTGTATAGTACATACAGTACTAGTACATTTATATTAATGATACTACATTTGCCGAACACAGTCTTAAAGTGTAAATGAATGGTTGCTCATGTAAAAAAATACTTTTGAATGCTAGGGATATATCAGCTGATTCTATTGAAGCTGGAACACATTGACTTGTGACGTGCTAGTCGGAACTAGGAAACTCAAAAATGTTCAACTTGCTAACTGGTTGAACAGGGCACGTGTATAACTACAACTAATTAGCAAGTCAGAAAATTCAGAGTTCCAACTAGCACGTGAACCAAGCATTGCTACCGAACCTCGAGGATTTTGCGAATTCCACACAAACCAAAGAAAGCACTTAGAACACGTCAAACAAATTTCTCAAAGACCCATTGGATGCATCCCAAATGGCGCCCTATTCCCTATATAGTACACTACTTTTGACCAGGGCCCATAAGTCTCTGGTCAAAAATAGTGCACTATGTAGGGAATAGGGTGTAATGTGGGATGCATGTAGATGTCTCACTGACAGTTCAATTCTGGATCGCTGAGCCAGGCCCAGATTTTGATCATCTCCTGCGGCGTCCTGCTGTGCACGAGCATTAAGCTCTTATACGCGCACGGGTTGCCCCTGTATTTCTCGTCAATGTCAAACGTCCTGAAGCCCTTGTGCTTCTCCGGGACCAAGCCCAGCTTCTGGAGACACATCCCTGTGTAGACATCATCAATAGGATACAGTGCCACCTGCTGGGAGATGTTGTGCAACTGCAGTGCCAGTTCCCCAGAGTACAGGAACCCTCCTCCCCCGGCATAGGGCGGGTATGGCCCCACGAACACACTCTCTGGGATGAAGTACTTGAGCTTCCGGTCCCGGTGCGGGCCGGCATTGGTGATTACATCCCCTATGAACAGATCCCTGGCCCTGATCTCTGGAAGATTGTGGAGGAAGTCTAAGATCCTCCAGGTGTTGACGAAGACGTCATCATCCCCCTTGAAGACAAAGCGGGCGTCGGGGCAATGCTGGCTGAACCAGTCCAGGAAGAGCACCTCTTTGAGGGTGAGGTTGAAGAAGGAGTCTCGGTAGTCCCACTGGAGGAGGTCCCCGTAAAGTCTGGCCTCGTGGCTGAGCATCCCAGACAAGTTGGGGAAGTGGTCGACTGACACGGCATTTCCAAGGAGGAAGACCGTGGCTACAGTCCGATTGGCCAGAACGCCCACCCGCCCCCACGACTCCCGGATGGCCTGCCGCCGGTCGAAGTGGGGCGCCAGGGACTTGACGGCCAATAAGAGGTAGGGTTTGCTCTCGCACACGCGTGGTTGGTCCATGATCATCGGATACGAGCGGCAGCGCATGTACAGCAGGAAGTCCTGGAAGCGGGGTGGCAGGGAGTTGTAGTCCTTCACCTGGGTGGTGACGCTGTAGTCCGGTTGGCAGGGGTCCGGGAACTTGGTGTCGTTGAGCCAATCAGGTAGCTCCAGCAGAGAGTCATTGGTCAAACCTGACATGAGGATGGGGTTGTAGATGTAGTCCAGCCTCTGCTGCTCCTTATTCCAGAAGATCTCACTGGTCTTCTGCTTCCTCCAGAACCTCTTGGAGGGAATGCGTGGCTTCCGCTGGTCCCCCTTATCCTGGCCCAGGTTCCGAGACACGCCCACGAGGATGAAGACGAAGACGTTGAGCATCATCATCACACACAGCACCCTGGTTTTCTTCCGACAGCCGTGCATCTTGGCTCTCCGCAGTCTCCGGACCTGGACAGGAAGTGGTAGAGACAAACAGGCAATGAGAGACCAAACCCAGAAGTTACAGACTTACAACGTACAGAGTACGAAGCGACCGCAACGAGACCGGCAGACTTACGCCGAACCCAGGAGGCACGGGCCCATTCAGAAACATAGTGAAAGGTAGTTGTGGGTCACAGCTAATGGCCTGAAGTTTTGAGGCAGTAGACTTAAGGAGAAATGTTGGAAGGTAAAGCAGGTTAGAGGGCCTTCTTGGTCAGTGCGTTGTTTGTGTCCAAGCCGGACCCAGCAGCAGCCGCATACCAGCCCGCTTTTCATCCCCTAATCCTGGAGGAATGAGCTGTGCACTTTTCTTTATCCCTTCTTTACTTCCTTCTCTTCCTCCCTCTCTTTCTACAATGACCCAGACTAGCATCATCATGCGGTCCCAATTCGAGGAGCCCTCCTCATGACACCAATTACAGGTGGCAGTGTGTCAGTGTAATCTCAGGCTAAACTGGCCTCGCCACACAAAAGAGCCACACATTTCCATGTGCATTATTAATTTCACTGAGACCTTTCTTGAGCCTCAGGGCACTGGCATGTAAGGAATCTCTATGATTGTGTCAATGGTAACAGAGTGTAAAATTAGACAAACAGAGCCTTGGATAGAAGCATAGAATAGTGTGATTAATCATACAAATGATAACAATGGTAATGACTTTAATGCAACACATGTACAGTATCCTCATATATTTCCAATTTGGAAGTGAGAGTGAACATACAGGCCGTCATTGTAAATAAGAATTTGCTCTTAACTGACTTGCCTAGTTAAATAAAGGTTAAATAAATACAATTGAAAAAAATACAGTTCTGTGTTTCAAACACCATGATCCAACCCACTGAGCCATTGTAACCACTTTTAGTTCCTTCTGCTGTATCAAATGATATCTAAACATATTACCTGTGCCTAGCAGGAAATGACTGGTCAGGCTGTTCCTGTGGTCCCGACCCAGACCTTCTTAGCCCATGCGGGTCTCCTGCATAGGAGAAGGTTCTAGAAAGGGGAACTGAAACAGGACTGGTGTTCCTGCAGCAGCCACCTGGAAACAAACAACAAAAAACACACAAGCACACAGCAGGTCAACAACACTGCTGTTTTTCTTCTGGAAAGGCAGGCTTTTTCTCAAGGGGTTATTAAAGGGCTTGCGCAAACCAAAGTGCAATTAGACATGCTTATACACTCCCTACTGTAGCTAAGCCCTACCCTATCCTTCCAAAAAGAACACACAGACAAAGAACTACAAATCCCTCCAAAGAACCTGGTTACAACAGAGGTGTTGTTGTAGTTACTAGAGGTATTGTTGTAGTCAACGACTATCTGGATGTCACTATTTCTGTTTGCTGTAGATTGTCTACTCGAACCGTCACTGTAGATCATCTACTGCAAGCAAATGGAATCGTGTACCTTTGACCTCAGAGTGTCTTACTTGTGAAAGTAGACGGAAGAATCTTCGCCTTTTAATTAAGAAATGACGGTTGCTGATTAGCATTGCACCTCTTTAACAAAACTAGACAGAGAGCTAGGCTACAGTAATTCAAAATATTGCTCTGCTCTCTGTGTGTGTGTGTGTGTGTTCGTGTGTTCAGCAGCAGCATGATACTCACAAGCTGTCAAATCTAACCAGAAAAGTTGAGCTTTCAATGCCGAGCTACGAACATGACTCCCCCACTCCCTTGCAGTAGCAAACTAGCGTGCGTCCCAAATGGTACCCTATTCCATATATAATGTACTACTTTGACCAGAGCTCTATGGGGCCTGGAATGCAGCCTAGCAGTACGGTGTGCAGCAAGTTACACTTTTCCTCTGCGCGATCTAACTACGCAAACACTCACATCGATAGTCAAACGTGGGATATGCAAGCCATGGATAGAGTTTGTCATTGTTGAACACTGTTGGTGAGAGTACTGGGCCTACACAGTAGATGTGGGTAACACTGACATTTCATTTACTGACTGACTGCAGCCATTTTATATTTGATACACATTATGTTTCTGTTTCTCAAACTAGACACTCTAGTGTACTTGTCCTCTTGCTCCGTTGTGCACCGGGGCCTCCCACTCCTCTTTCTATTCTGGTTAGAGCCAGTTTGTGGGAGTAGTACACAGCGTTGTACGAGAGCTTCAGTTTCTTGGCAATTTCTCACATGGAATAGCCTTCATTTCGCAGAACAAGAATAGACTGACGAGTTTGAGAAGAAAGTTCTTTGTTTCTGGCCATTTTGAGCCTGTAATCGAACCCACAAATGCTGATACTCCAGATACTCAACTAGTCTAAAGAAGGCCAGTTTTATTGCTTCTTTAATCAGCACAACAGTTTTCAGCTGTGCTAACATAATTGCAAAAGGGTTTTCTAATGATCAATTAGCCTTTTGAAATGATAAACTTGGATTAGCTAACACAACGTGCCATTGGAACACAGGAGTGATGGTTGCTGATAATGGGCCTATGTACGCCTATGTAGATATTCCATAAAGAAAATCAGCCATTTCCAGCTACAATAGTCATTTACAAGGTTAACAATGTCTACACTGTATTTCTGATCAATTTGATGTTATTTTAATGGACAAAAAAAAGTAGCTTTTCTTTCAAAAACAAGGACATGTCTAAGTGACCTCAAACTTTTGAACGGTAGTGTGTGTATATATATGGTTATTATTTTTTATATATATCATCTGTCATTAAGTAGCGATATTGGACTCAATGAAGTAAACTGATGAAGTAAACACTATGTCACATAAAATAAACGACCACATCATAGTCTACTAAATAGTTACATAGTCTATCATTAGTTTAGTTAATATGGTCAGTCATTAAACTTTAAGTAATGGTTGAGGGAGGCACTTGGGCACATGCTGGAGAGGCCACACAGACAGACACAAACATCTATATATTTTTTTTTTTTTTTTTTATGTAACCTTTATTTAACTATTTGAGAGGGGGCCTATAATTAAACATCAGAAAAACGTGTTCACTGAAGCAACAGTGTGATATCAACAGTGTGATATCAACAGGACTTAACTGGCCAGCCACTGATAAGAAAGTGAGAAGTGCTAACTTGAAGGACGTTAGGTTAGAAATACATACACTCCTCTAAGTATTTATTTGGACAGTGAAGTTACATTTTTTTATTTGGCTCTATACTCTAGCACTTTGGATTTGAGATTGAATGTTTTATATGAGGCAACAGTACAGAATATCACCTTATATTTGTGGGGATATTTTCATACATATCTCTTATATTGTTTAGAAATAAATGCACTTTATATATCTAGTCCGCACATTTTAAGGTGTCAAGTATTTCGACAAATTCACTTATAATGTATTACATTTAGTCAAAAGGTTAGTATTTTGGACCAATATTCCTAAGAGTTGAGGAAAGACTGACTGCGTCACTTCTTGTTTGAATAAGAAACATGAACGTGTTGGAAATTCCAAATTGTTTGCATAGTCAACTTACACACAGCACTGACACACACACTTACCCCACCACACATGCCACCAGGGGTCTTTTCACAGTCCCCAGGTCCAGAACAAACTCAAGGAAACGTACAGTATTATACAGAGCCATGAGTGCATGGAACTCCCTTCCATCTTATATTGCGCAAGTGAACAGCAAACCTGGTTTCAAAAAAACAAATAAAGCAACACCTCACAGCACAACGCCTCTCCCCCATGTGACCTACTTGTTGTGTGCATGTCCTGCCATGTACAGTATGTGTAACTGATAGATGCACACACCACACACAACATGTTCGTGCTTTTGAATGTATGTAAATTGAAAAGTCTTTTGCCTGTAATATCTTCTTCGTTGTGTGTCGGACCCCAGTAAGACTAGCTGTCGCCATTGGCGTCGGCTAGTTGGGATCCTAATAAATCAAATCAAAATCCTAGCACACAATGACTACATCGAGCTTGTGACTCTACAAACTTGTTGGGTGTATTTTCCGTTGTTGTTGTCGTTGTGTGTTTCAGATGATGTTGTGACCAATAGAAATGAATGGTAAATAATGTACGGTCATTTTGGTGTTACTTTTATTGTAATTAAGAAAACAATATGTTTCTGAACACTTCTACCATGATTACAGATAATCGTGAATAATGATGAGAAAGTTACAGATGCACAAAGGTCATGCCCCCAAAACATGCTAACTCTTACCATTAGCAAGTTCGTAGTCACAAGCTTCATGTAGTCATTACATGTTATGAATAGGGGACCAAAAACTAAACTTTTGACTAAATGAAATACACTATAAGTGAATTTGTCCAAATACTTATGATACATTCAAATGGGGGGGGGGGGGGGGGGACTAGATACATAAAGTGCTTTCATTTCTAAACAGTAAAACAGATATGAAAATAACCTCAAATAAAAGGTGATGTACTGTCGCCTCATATAGAACATTTGATTTCAGATCCAAAATGCTGGAGTATAGAGCCACATTTTAAGTTTAGCTTCACTGTCCAAATAAATATGTCGGGGGGGTGTTTACATGTGAATTATATAGATTTCAACGGTTACTATGGACCTCTAGTGATGTAAGCCACTGATGTAAAAGTGACAATTGAATGAGCACGCTAACTGTTAACTCGAAGGACATTTGGTATGACGGGAGAAATATACACATGTGAATGATGTAGATTTTCACGGTTACTACGGCGCTCTAGTCTGGTTGAAGACGCCTACAGGGAGTCTCTTTCGTTGCCTCTGGAGTGTCATAAATGGAGATAATGGAGAATAGAGTGCCTCTCAATGTTCCCTCATCAAATACAAAGGAAAACATTGAATTACTAATAGGCAGACGCACAGATGCTGTGAAAAGAGACTAGTCATAGGCCTATATATGGAGCGACAAGTTTGAGATGGATGTAGTGTACAGTTGGAGTGTACAGTGTGTGTGTTTGTGTGTGTGTGTGTGGCCTCCCCAGCACATGTCTAAGCGTCTCCCTCTGAACCATTACTTACCCTGTCAGTGAAGAATATGCAACAGACAAAAGATTATGACAGTATCCCTTCGTAACCATTTTGTTTCTATGGTGTATTTCCCGTTGGGATCCAAATACCTGTTTCAATCAATGGTTCTGCCTAGTGTTCCATATCTCCAGAAATGACTGCCTCTCTCTCCCCCTCCTCCTAATGCATGCTATTCGATGAGCAACTGCTAGCAATCAGGTACTCAATGAAAACACAGACTGAGCCCCTTGTAGACTATACTGGTCACACACTGAGTGTATAAAACATTAGGAACACCTTCCTAATAATGAGTTGCATCCCCTTTTGCCCTCAAAACAGCTCTACAAGGTGTTGAAAGCGTTCCACAGGGGCGCTTGCCCATATTGACTCCAATGCTTCCCACAGTTGCATCAAGTTGGCTAGATGTCCTTAGCAAGGTGGACCATTCTTGATACACACAGGAAAATGTTGAACGTGAAAAATCCAGCAGGGTTGCAGTTCTTGACACAAACCAGTGCGCCTGGCACCTACTAGCAAACACCATTCAAAGGCATTTAAAGATTTTGTCTTGCCCATTCAACCAATCCACATTTCAATTGTCTCAAGGCTTAAAAATCCTTCTTTAACCTGTCGCCTCCCCTTCATCTACAGTGCATTTGGAAAGTATTCAGGCCCCTTGACTTTTTCCAAATTTTGTTACGTTACAGCCTTATTCTAAAACTGATTAAATTGTTTTTTTTCTCTCATCAATCTACACACAATACCCCATAATGATAAAGCAAAAACAGGTTTATATATATTGTTGGCAAATTAATAAAAAATGTAAAACTAAAAAAATACACATTTACGTACGTATTCAGACCCTTTACTCAGGACTTTGTTGAAGCACCTTTATGCAGTGATTACAGCCTCGAGTCTTCTTAGGTATGACGCTACAAGTTTGCCACACTTGTATTTGGGTAGTTTCTCCCATTCTTCTCTGCACATCCTCTCAAGCTCTGTCAAGTTGAATGGGGAGCGTTGCTGCATAGAGATTTTCAGGTCTCTCCAGAGATGTTCGATCGGGTTCAAGTCTGGGCTCTGGCTGTGCCACTCAAGGCCATTCAGAGACTTATCCCAAAGCCACTCCTGCGTTGTCTTGGCTGTGTGCTTAGGGTCGTTGTCCTGTTGGAAGGTGAACCTTCGTCCCCAGTCTGAGGTCCTGAGCACTCTGAAGTAGGTTTTCATCAAGGATCGCTCTGTAGTTTGCTCCATTCATCTTTCCCTTAATCCTGACTGGTCTCCCAGTCACTGTTGCTGAAAACCATCCCCACAGCATGATTCTGCCACCACCATGCTTTTAGGTGCCTTTTGGTAAACTCCAAGCGGGCTGTCATGTGCCTTTTACTGAGGAGTTGCTCCCATCTCCCAAAAAATCCAAGATGGCATAGCAGTCATGCATCTTTGTCTTCGTCTTGTCGTGTCCCGTGTATATATATTTTTATATATTTTTTATTCGCATTTTTTTAAATATTTTTCTTAATCTCAACTTCAACATACTCTTCTGCAAACCACCTCACCCAATGTGGTATGGATCTGCTATTTTCTTTACTTTAGAACCGGAACCCCCAACAGAAAGTACTAGCTAGTAGTCAGCTAGCCACTGCTAGCGGTCATCAGCTAACCTTTAGCCCGGACAACTCCTGCCAGTTTGCACAACGCGATTCAACCCAGAGCGTATTGGACTTCTTCTTCTCCATATCCCCGGATTCCTACCGCAAGCTCTGAACCTCTTCACCTGGATCAGCGCAGCTAGCTAGCTGCTATCCGAGTGGCTACTCCTGGCTAACGTCTCTGTCCCGTAGCAAGCACCAATTAGCCTGGAGCTAGCCTATGCTAGGCCCATCTCCCGGCTAGCTGAAGAGGTCCATCAGCCACTCCTTGGGCTACAATACCTATTTTGCCAATTGGCCTGGGCCCCTTTTACTGCCGATACGGAGCCCCGCCGATTCATCACGACTGGACAACCAACGTAATCCGCCCGAGGGCGTTTTTCAACAGGCTCCTCCGTCGTGACGTCCTCTGAATGCCCATCTGCTAGCCTGCTAGCCACGGCCCGCTAGCTGTCTAGAGCATATCGGACTGTTAGCTGAAGAGGTACATCAGCCAATTTTTTGGGCTACTATACCTATTTTGCCAATTGGCCTGGACCCTTTTACTACATGGAGCACTACTGATCCATCACGACTGGTCTGCCGACGTAACCGCACGAGGGGGCTACAACAGACTTCTTCCGCCACAACGTCCCTCTAAGGCCCTTCTGCTAGCCTGCTATCCCGGCCCGCTAGCTGTCTGAATCGCCGTGTCTCCAGCCCACCTAGTGACTAACTGGACCATATATTCACTCAGCTACGCATGCCTCTCCCTAATGTCAATATGCCTTGTCCATTGCTGTTTTGGTTAGTGATTGTCTTATTTCACTGTAGAGCCTCCAGCCCAGCTCAATATGCCTTATCTAATCCTTTTGTTCCAGCTCCCACACATGCAGTGACCTCACCTGGTTTAAATGAAGTCCCTAGAGACAATACCTCTCTCATCGTCCCTCAATGCCTATCTTTAGCTCCACTGTATTCACATCCTACCATACCTTTGTCTGTACATTATGCCTTGAATCTATTCTACTGCGCCCAGAAACCTGCTCCTTTTACTCTCTGTTCCCGAACATACTAAATGACCAGTTCTTATAGCCTCTAGCCGTACCCTTATCCTACTCCTCCTCTGGTGATGAAGAGGTTAATCTAGGCCCTGCAGTGCCTAGCTCCACTCCCATTCCCCAGGTGCTCTCGATTGTTGACTTTTGTAACCGTAAAAGCCTTGGTTTCATGCATGTTAACATTAGAAGCCTCCTCCCTAAGTTTGTTTTATTCACATCTTTAGCACACTCTGCCAACCCGGATGTCCTAGCTGTGTCTGAATCCTGGCTTAGGAAGGCCACCAAAAACTCTGAAATTTTCATTCCTAACTATAACATTTTCTGACAAGATAGAACTGCCAAAGGGGGCAGAGTTGCTATGTGCAGACTTCTGTCTTACTATCCAGGTCTGTGCCTAAACAATTTGAGATTCTACTTTTAAAAATCCTCCTTTCCAGAAACAAGTCTCTCACTGTTGCCGCTTGCTATAGACCACCTTCTGCCCCCAGCTGAGCCCCGGACACCATATGTGAATTGATTGCCCCCCATTTATCTTCAGAGCTCGTGCTGTTAGGTGACCTAAACTGGGACATGCTTAACACCCTGACCATCCTACAATCTAAGCTTGATGCCCTCAATCTCACACAAATTATCAATGAACCTACCAGGTACCACCTCAAATCCGTAAAAACAGGCACCCTCATAGATATCATCCTAACCAACCTACCCTCCAAATACACCTCTGCTGTCTTGAACCAGGATCTCAGCGATCACTGCCTCAATGCCTGCGTCCGTAATGGGTCTGCGGTCAAACGACCACCCCTCATCACTATCAAACGCTCCCTAAAACACTTCAGTGAGCAGGCCTTTCTAATCGACCTGGCCCAGGTATCCTGGAAGGATATGGACCTTATCCCGTCAGTAGAGGATGCCTGGTTGTTCTTTAAAAGTGCTTTCCTCACCATCTTAAATAAGCATGCCCCATTCAAAACATTTTAGAACCAGGAACAGATTTAGCCCTTGGTTTACTCCAGACCTGACTGCCCTTGACCAGCACAAAAACATCCTGTGGTGTACTGCATTAGCATCGAATAGCCCCCACGATATGCAACTTTTCAGGGAAGTTAGGAGCCAATGTTCTGAAAGAGCTGCAAAATCTGGACCCTCTACAAATCAGCCGGGCTAGACAAATCTGGACCCTCTCTTTCTAAAATGATCCGCCAAAATTGTTCCAACCCCAATTACTAGCCTGTTCAATCTCTTTCGTATCGTCTGAGATCCCCAAAGATTGGAAAGCTGCCGCGGTCATCCCACTCTTCAAAGAGGGAGACACTCTAGAACCAAACTGCTACAGACCTATATCTATCCTACCCTGCCTTTCTAAGGTCTTCGAAAGCCAAGTTAACAAACAGATCACCAACCATTTCGAATCTCACCGTACCTTCTCCGCTATGCAATCTGGTTTCCGAGCTGGTCATGGGTGCACCTCAGCGACGCTCAAGGTCCAAAACAATATCATAACCGCAATCGATAAGAGACAATACCGTGCAGCTGTATTCATCGACCTGGCCAAGGCTTTCGACTCTGTCAATCACCACATTCTTATCTGCAGACTCAACAGCCTTGGTTTCTCAAATGATTGCCTCGCCTGGTTCACCAACTACTTCTCAGACAGAGTTCAGTGTGTCAAATCGGAGGGCCTGTTGTCCAAACCTCTGGCAGTCTCTATGGGGTGCCACAGGGTTCAATTCTCGAGTCGACTCTTTTCTCTGTATACATCAATGATGTCACTCTTGCTGCTGGTGATTCTCTGATCCACCTCTATGCAGGCGAGCACCATTCTGTATACTTCTGGCCCTTCTTTAGACACTGTGTTAACTAACCTCCAGACGAGCTTCAATGCCCTACAACTCTCCTTCCGTGGCCTCCAACTGCTCTTAAATGCAAGTAAAACTAAATGCATGCTCTTCAGCCAATCACTGCCCACACCTGCCCGCCCGTCCAGGATCACTACTCTGGACGGTTCTGACTTAGAATATGTGGACAACTACAAATACCTAGGTGTCTGGTTAGACTGTAAACTCTCCTTCCAGACTCACATTAAGCATCTCCAATCCAAAATTAAATCTAGAATCAGCTTCCTATTTCGCAAACAAAGCATCCTTCACTCATACTGCCAAACATACCCTCGTAAAACTGACTATCCTACCGATCCTTGACTTCAGCGATGTCATTTACAAAATAGCCTCCAACACTCTACTCAGCAAATTGGATGCAGTCTATCACAGTGCCATCCGTTTTGCCACCAAAGCCCCATATACTACCCACCACTGTGACCTGTATGCTCTCGTTGGCTGGCCCTCGCTTCATATTCGTCGCCAAACCCACGGGCTCCAGGTCATCTATAAGTCTTTGCTAGGTAAAGCCCCACCTTATCTCAGCTCACTGGTCACCATAGCAGTACCCACACGTAGCACGCGCTCCAGCAGGTATATTTCACTGGTCACCCCCAAAGCCAATTCCTACTTTGGCCGCCTTTCCTTCCAGTTCTCTGCTGCCAATGACTGGAACGAATTGCAAAAATCACTGAAGCTGGAGACTCATATCTCCCTCACTAGGTTTAAGCACCAGCTGTCAGAGCAGCTCACAGATCACTGCACCTGTACATAGCCCATCTGTACTACCTCATCATCCAACTACCTCATCCTCATACAGTTATTTATTTTATAATTTGTTTTGCTCCTTTGCACCCCAGTACCTCTACTTGCACATTCATCTTCTTAACATCTATCACTCCAGTGTTTAATTGCTAAATTGTAATTATTTCGCCACTATGGCCTATATATTGCCTTCCCTTACCTCATTTGCACACTGTATATAGACTTTTTCTATTGTGTTATTGACTGTATGTTTGTTTATTCCATGTGTAACTCTGTTGTTGTTTGTTTTGCACTGCTTTACTTTATCTTGGCCAGGTTGCAGTTGTAAATGAGAACTTCTTCTCAACTAGCCTACCTGGTTAAATAAAGGTGAAATAAATCAAATACAAATCTGCCCACTCTACCATAAAGGCCTGATTGGTGGAGTGCTGTAGAGATGGTTGTCCTTCTGGAAGGTTCTCCCATCTCTACAGAGGAACTTTGGAGCTCTGTCGGAGTGACCATCGGGTTCTTGGTCACCTCCCTGACCAAGGACCTTCTCCCCCGATTGCTCAGTTTGTCCGGGCAGCCAGCTCTAGGAAGTCTTGGTGGTTCCAAACTTCTTCCATTTAAGAATGATGGAGGCCACTGTGTTCTTTGGGACCTTCAATGCTGCAGACATTTTTCGGTACCCTTCCCCAGACCTGTGCCTTGACACAATCCTGACTCAGAGCTCTACGGACAATTCCTTCAACCTCATAACTTCTTCAACCTCTTACATGCACTATTGGACGTTATCTACACAGGTGTGTGCCTTTCTGAATCATGTCCAATCAATTGAATTTATGACAGGTGGACAAAGCAAAGGGTCTGAATACTTATGTTGTTGGCTACTGTTTCAAATACTAATTATTTTCAAATGTAAGTCACTATATTTATAGAACATTATATGAAAAGGGCCCATTTGGTCGCAATTAACTAGCTAGATTTCTCAGAGATCAAAATATATTTCAACAAAATAATGTTGCAAGAATGCTAATCCTATCTGTTTCTAACTACAGAAACAATTTCTGAACAATAAGAGATGGTGGATGTCATGGCTTGATGAAATTACATTGAACGACCCATTATGAAGTAATTATCAACAGTTACTATGTTCATTACAGGTGATAAACTGTCAACTTTCCTCTAGAAACAATGTTTGATTAATAGTTAAAGTAATGATTATTCATTATATAATCTAACATTGATCAAATACTCGTATTTATAGGAGCAAAACTGATGGAAGCAAAATTAATAACGTTCATATGTTTTTCCTATCTGGCATACGTAGGTAGCTATGGTGGCGTTGCAATATTAGAATCTAATATAATTTTTGCTATAGCAGCAGGACTCAAACGCAATTAATGGTCTTCTAAGTTATAATATGCTAACCAAAACGGTTAAACAGCATGTATTCTCTAAACCTGGTTGCTATACTTTACCTGAATAGAAAAGTTTCCAATCCAAGGAGCCACATCTTGGCCCGCAGCCTATAGTGTAGCCTACAAAACGAGTCTATATGAATATGATCCTTTTTCCGCAAAAAGTTACAAGAAGCATAACTTTTGAGTGAGGTGCCTATGCTCACTATAAGCAATCCATGTTCGTTTAATATTTCACAGATCACAGTAGAGGTCCTGTGTAAAGTGAAAGTCAATGCCTTGCCAAAATGAGAGAGAAAGAACACGCCTTAAGTAACGTTCTAGGTCTGCTCCTCTCTGATATCGACTTCTACTCACCCTCCGCATTTTCAGGAAGAGGAAAATTCCAGCCTGCGTTCAGATCAGTGGGAGAAAAAAATATATTTGTATTTTTTTTCTTAGCGTAACGTTTGAGGGGCACGACTCCTCCTTGAATTATGTGACGTACCCTTTGATATTAACTAGGGGCAGCGTGTTTCCTTTTCTTGTGTACTTTACTGAATATGTTGGGAGAGCATGTCATTTAGACTTCTCAAATTGTAAAACCAAGGTAGAGCACTTTTATTTGCCTCGCTATACAAGTAGACAGAGACTGAATGAGCGAATTCAGTTGAATGCATAGTATACATGGCTTCAAATATTGTTTCAGTTAATGTTGTTTGTTGAGGATCACTGACAATGACTAACCCACATCCTCATGTCACCCTCCCCCAAGTCAACTCAGTTATTACAGTGTGTCTGTCGCAGGTTGTAATTTATTGTCATGAATCTTGCCCTGGAGGCAGCTCTACAGAGTGGTCACTATAGCTCGCACAGCCACAAAGTCATAACATCGGATTTTAAAACTAACTCTAACCTTAACCACACCAATAACATAAAAAATAATAATTGGCGACCCTATTAAGCCAATATGTACTTTGCAGCTGGTGCAGTTAACGTAAATCGCTCAGTTCTGCCTCCAGGGCAAGATTCATGACAATAAATGTCAACCAGCGTTTCTGTCTTGCCTTTACAGAACCAAAAGCTCCACTGTGATTACCATCTATTTTATGAGCTTGCGGTCCCAAGTTCATATATGGACTCCATAATTAAATGTGTTGTTTGTATCTTTATGGGTAGATATAGTATATACAAAACATTAAGAACACCTTCCTAATGTGGAGTTGCACCACCCTTTGCCCTCAGAACAGCATCAATTTGTTGGGGCATGGACTCTACAAAGGTATTGAAAGTGTTCCCCAGGGATGCTGGCCAATGTTGACTCCAATGCTTCCCACTGTTGTCATGTTGGCTGGATGTCCTTTGGGTGATGGACCATTCTTAATACAGACAGGAAACTGTTGAGCATGTAAAAACCCAGCAGCATTGCAGTTCTTGACACTCAAACTGGTGCGCCTGGTACCTACTACCATAACCCGTTCAAAGGCACTTCAATCTTTCGTCTTGTCCAGTCACCTTCTGAATGGCACACATGCAAAATCCCTGTCTCAAGGCTTACACATCCTTCTTTAATCTGTCTCCTTCCCTTCATCTACACGGATTGAAGGGGATTTAACAAGTGACATCAATAAGGGATCATAGCTTTCAACTGGATTCACCTGGTCAGTCTATCATGTACAGAGCAGGTGTTCCTAATGTTTTGTATACTGTAAGTGACAGGGTTTCATTTATAAAATGCAATGTTCTATACTGAAATACATCGTTTTCAAATGAATGACTAAACAAAATTGGCTGCAGATTTCAGTGAAATATAGTAGGATGTAATGTTAGATGAAATGTTTTAGAAGGTAAATCCTCTTATGGAGAGGTTTCGGCCGGTGATTCAAGACTACAGGGGTTTCCGGTACACTATCTCTGCCTCACATGCTTCGACTTCCTCTTTACAGTAATCTTATAGTACGTCCTCTTTAACATAACTTTCTCGGCAGTGTCACTCTGGCCGTTTCATCCTTCGGGGAAGCAGTGTTGTGTGAGCTTTTCCTTTACTTGAGAATGGCAAAAGCCCTGTTCTCCAGTCAACCCCAACACCATTAAGACTCTCTAAAAGGAAGTGACAATGCAATTAAATCCATTTCAAGCCTCTCAAAGTTCCTAATTTCCCAGTTCAATAGTCAACTCTGGTTGCGACACACACACACACACACTTGCTTGCTTATTTACATATTAACTAGATTCAACTTTGAGTGTCACCACCCCACCTGTATTTGGCAGAACTCTATAGTACAGTTGTCATGCTTGTTCATAACTGGTAGTGTGTGGTATTAAGCACTCAAATGAGTGACAACCGTATTTGGCAATAGTACGGGGCCTTAAGTATTCGTGCCAAATTCTCTCTATCAGGAGATCATGTCAAATTGAAAATGCATCATCTTGTCCACTCCTGGGCCTGTCCAAGGAAACCATTAGTGCTTAGGTACCTGCTGGATTGAGATGCGTGTTATCCATGTTGTTCAGGTACCAAAAAGACCCGAACGCATAAGATTTCACGCTGTAACATTTTGTTTACTAATAGGAGTTGGACAGAGTGTAAGCCGTGTGAGATTGGCGAGCTCTGAGTAACCACAACACAACCACTGTTACCATGGCCTCCTCCACTTTATCTGCTAATGCAGTGGACCCCATCTAACATGCACTAACACGATGAAAAGACGAGGAACGTGCATGGGAGGCAGAAACCTTGCTGCTTGTCTCTAAATACAAGGCAGACTCAAACACAAAAGAATGACTACAGGCTGGTATAATTGGGTTAGTTGGAAAGTCAATTTCTTTATCGCCTGTCGTAAACATGGTCCGATGCCATAATTACAACTAGAACTCAGTCTGATTTATTTATAACTGCTAATTGAATGTCTCTGGGTCTGAGTCCCAATTAGCACCCTATTCTCTACACAGTGCACTACTTTTGACAGAGCCCTATGGGCCCAAATGTAGTGCACTATATAGGAAATATGATGTAATTTGGGAGGCAACCAGGGATGTAAGCAGGGAGTCTACGGAGTCATGCTTTCGTCAGCGAGCACTTTCAAGCCTAAACCATCACACGCCCCTGCGCTAGTCCTTAACCAAAGCCCACTCCTTACTAAAAATTCCCTCTTGAACTCTGGTAAACTTTGGACACTGTCCATGTGCCTCAACGGTACACATGCTGTTACATTACAAGCTGGGATTGGTCCAAATAGAACCAAACAGTGATGAGTCGTCAATAATGCCTTTGAGATCTAGATGTTACAGTATGACAGCTGTAGCCGTCTTGTCTAATCCACATCCAGTTTAAAGCAGTTGTAAAATGGGACCTCCAGGTCCCATGTAAGGCTGACACCTCCAGGCTGAGATGTTTGGCTAGAGTGCTGGGTTTCTCTTCGGGTTACGTAGTTGGCAGTGCCTGGATGACGTAGTTGACTTGGGTTACGGAGTTGACGATGACTGGATTACAGAGCTGACTTTGGTTACTTAGTTGACGGCGAGAGGGTGTGAATGTACACTAGAAGACTAGTGGGTTACAGGGCCTACAGGTCAGCTCAGCTCACGGCAGATGAGTAAGCCACCAAATCTTCAACCTGCCCCTTGTGACTACAATCATCATGTCACACAACCGCATTAAAGATACCAAGATAAGGCCTGAGATCTTCCTCCTGTCACTTTACAAGGAGGGTGTGATGCGGACACACAAGAATATGTCCTTGTGTACGAGGGTGTATCTGTCCTCTCAGACCCAGTCAGCTCCCTGTGGTGGTGGCACACAAAGGGTGTGTATGAATCAACTTCCCCCACCTTATCAAAGCCCTGAGTGTCATTCTCTCCCCCCTGTCGTCAGGAAGCCAGCCACCCCTCCTCATTTCAGAGGCAGCAGTGCCAGTCCGTGCAAGTCGGCTTGGTTGTCAAACAGTAACACTATCGCTACCGTCCAGACTTTGAGCAGGAACATTCGAGGAGGACCTATGGTTCTTGGAATGCGGACGACGCAGAAAGAGGTGATCAGGTCCTTTAACTTTGTTTTATTAATTATAAAGACAAAATGAAAAGCAGGCTTTGATACACTGTGACAGTTTATTATTTTTTAAATGATACCTGGTCCAAAGTGTTTAGCTTGGTAGCCTGTTACGGTGGGTTGATATCCCATTCTGCAGATGGGGGTAACAAGATGACATGAACCTTCATTAGAGCTGGGCGATATGGACAAAAATCCATATCGTGATAAATTGACTAAATTATTACGATAACGACCAACTGAACGATAAATTGATAACATGAATGTGAACCAGTTACTTCTTTTGTATTACCCTTAAAACTAATTTGAATGTTGTAGCTATCAATTACCCAGTTAGAAATAATGCATATTAGCAGACTTACTGGATTTAAAGGACACATTCCTCTAGTAAAGGCTACTTATCGTCAATATCAGTAAAATGTCCTAGATAAAACTGGTTGGTTCGGTCAGTATTGATTGTTTTTGGTTTATAGTTCCAGCTCTAACCTTCATTGTACAAATTCATCTTTATGACATTACTATGGATGAATAAATGTTAGTTTTTTTCTCTTTCATGATCACTGACAGTTCAAAGGACCAGATACATTTCCATCATTTTACTTTTCAAGAAATCAAGTCTTTCAAACCAAAATAAATGAGACAAGAAAATAAGGATATGTAAGCCATTGGGCCAATTGAGACAGCACGTGGGGCTGTCCAGGAGGGTGCAACCATGCAAAATAATTATCTGAATATGTTGTACATAGAACAGATCTTGTCAGTTCTATTTGCAATGTTGTGAATGTCTCACCTCACCCAATATCCTACACCCCTGGTCTGTGCCCAGTGTTGAAAGTCTAGGCCAGGTCAGGCAGTCAGAATGTTTCGAGGGGCTGTGAAGCACATTTCCCCCAGAAGGAAATTCACGATGGTGATAGTAATACTGTGGAACGAAGCAGCTCATCTGGGAACAACGATATTGTACAAGTTGTCTGCCCAACATTAAGCAAGGGGATGTTAGGTTTACTAGGCTTAAACTGAAAATATCAACGTGTCACTGTCTGGAATGGCAATGGGTACGTACAAAATGGACATTGCACTAATCGTAAAATCAAGCATAACAGTAGTGTAAGTTCTGTACATGAAAAGAAGTCTTCCTTCCAGGCCACAAAAACAAATAAAACACAGCATGTTATCTTCTCTAGCAGCAATAGAACAATATCCCCTTTGGAGTATATAAGGCCAATGTTAGATTCAACAGATAGGACTTACTGTAAGAAATTAGCTAGCCAGTGTGTACAGTAAATAAAAAGGTATAAAGACACATCTTTAAGGCATATTTGTCCTGTCTGCTGTATGGCAGGCTAATGTTTTCTGTTCAAGTCATAGAAAGAAGGGAAATGACAGGAAAATAAACCCTTTTTTTTTTTTATACAGAATGGGGACGTTCCTCTCTTTCTTTCACTCACACACACATTTAGACCCTAGCTGCGGTGTACGATGGTGTCGATGCTCTCCTGGATCTCAGCCATCTTCTTCAACACCTGGTTCACCTTCGCCTCGTCAAACTCCAGACACACAAAGTCTGAGTCCTGGAAGGAAAATGAGAACGGAGAAGAGTGAACGGGATGGGGGAAGGAGAAGGGAAAGGTAAAACAAGGACAGTATTTTAAAGAACAAGACAACAGGCAGTAGAGCCTACTTCATGGATGATTGGTTGAGGGCTGTAGCTCAAATGACGTGACATCAGAAACATTGTGATAATAGGAACCTTTCAACTGTACTGCAGAGGGAGAAGTTCACATCAAGTCCTATTTAAAGGTGGGAGCAAAGGTCAGATGAGGAAACTCCTATAAACATCCTATAAATTGAATGACATCAAAGAGCTGTGAGAACTAGACTGTTTTGCAGTTGTGCTAAAGATGGGACCTGAGATCCAAGCCAGTTTGTGACCTCCGTTGAACCTTTTGAAAGCTTATTCAACACTGTGCTACAGGAAGAGGTGGGTGTGTAAAAATGGGGTCAGAAAGTTAAGCAAGGATCCTAGGCCCAGGATGTGGTCCAGACATATTCTGTTAGTACCAAACACTTGTTCTTTCTCTTTCCAATGGACAACAAACTAAAAAGGACTAATGGAAATAAACATTCATGAATAAGCCATTATAAATGCTTCTACATAAAAATAAATCAATATTTTTTTTTAAAGGTTTATAAATTATGCTTATTCAATAAAGTTATTTTTAACGTGTTACCAAGAAACTAATACAGTGGACAAAGATTTCAGAAGACTGTTAAGTGGTAAGTGGTGCGTGCGATTTTATTTTTTTATTTTATTTCACCTTTATTTAACCAGGTAGGCTAGTTGAGAACAAGTTCTCATTTGCAACTGCGACCTGGCCAAGATAAAGCATAGCAGTGTGAACAGACAACAACACAGAGTTACACATGGAGTAAACAATAAACAAGTCAATAACATGGTAGAAAAAAAGAGAATCTATATACAATGTGTGCAAAAGGCATAAGGTAGGCAAAAAAATCGAATAATTACAATTTAGCAGATTAACACTGGAGTGATAAATCATCAGATGATCATGTGCAAGAAGAGATACTGGTGTGCAAAAGAGCAGAAAAGTAAATAAATAAAAGCAGTATGGGGGTGAGGTAGGTAAACTGGGTGGGTAGTTTACAGATGGACTATGTACAGCTGCAGCGATCGGTTAGCTGCTCGGATAGCAGATTTTTAAAGTTGTTGAGGGAGATAAAAGTCTCCAACTTCAGAGATTTTTGACCTAGGGAGGTACAGGAAGCGTCACTTACTGACACAAATAAAAAGGCAACAGTTGGCCTAAATATAGTGACACTATGCCTGTAGCATAGCCATTTGAGTTTTCCCTACTCATAACAGGGTCCCTTGAAACTCTCACTTTCATTCCCTCTTACCCTCGGATGCATTTAAAAAAAAATTGCCTCCAATATCACTAGTGAGAATGTGACCTTTAACCAGTGTGCCATCAAAGAGAGATGACGAAAGCCCACAAGGGATGAAGGACAAATGAGGGAAAAAGAGACCGCTTAAAAATTAAAAATAAAATTTAAAACAGTTGACTGTCCAAGGACATCCATACCCCTTGAAGAGCTACTTTTGAGTATTAAACATGATGCCACATAACTCATAATGGTCACAGTTAGGACTAGAATATGGAAGCTGGTCCCAGAACAGTGAAGTAAAGGCAGGAGAGCAACTATAGCACCTGCCCTTAAAGGAAAACTCCACCCTAAAAACTATATTTTGGTATTTTTCATTAGTCCACTATGGATATAGTCCCAAAATGGTTTGCATGTCACCAATCAAGTTTTCAAAATATATAACTTGCATCACACCAGCTGTATTTCTGTATTTTGAAAGTTATACATCTTGAAAAGTTGGTTGCTGACATGCAAAACATTGAGATATTTGAGTCAGAGTATATTTTCAAATGAGTAGCAGTGTACACAGACCATGTGTAGATCGTGTGATTGGCCCATCTACTCATCCATTTCTATGATGTGTAGCATCTTTATTACTGAAAAATGTATGAACGTCCCTGGGTGGCCACAATAGGACACAAGACCCTCCATCTGTCCATGTCTTTGTTAGTCTGATTGTTCCCGAGAGTGGACATCACTACACAATGGCCCCATCACCGCTCTTAAAGAACGGTTGCCTGGTTACTGGCTACCGCTGCCCTATTTCTTTCCACCGTCATTTGTTTGATTGAAGCACAGGGTTTGAAGCGTGTCGGTTGCCCGGGACGATTCAGTGTTCATTTCGGTTGGCGAGAGAGAGGACCCTCTTGAAGCTGTCCATCCACCTCGGCTTAATGGAATGCCATATGCATTGTTCAACTGTCACTCAAGTCTATAAAACGCAAACCTCGTGGCTTAGTGAATCCAGGCTGTATCACAACCAGCCGGGATTGGGAGTCCCATAGGGCAGCGCACAATTGGCCCAGCGTCATCCGGGTTCAGCCGGTGTAGGCCGTCATTGTAAATAAGAATTTGTTCTTAACTGACTTGCCTAGTTAAATAAATAAAAATGAGTAGGACTTGATAGATGAAGTTACTCTGTGTAATCCCCTTGCATAGGCTGAATGACTCCTTGCATAGGCTTGCCCTGAACACCTATAATAATTTACTTTTATTAGGCTGCAAAACAGTTACTGTATAAGTGCACCTCATTAGCCTCAATACCATTACATTTAGTATTTAGCCAACTTGTTTAGCCTACTAAATTGTCAACTAAGTACCATATGAGGCACACCTCAATCCTAATCTTCCTCTACTCTCAGGTGAAAAAAAGATAGTAAATTCACCATAGTGACAGCAACTGAATTTATGTATAACTCCTCTCATCCAACAGCACAGTAGAGACTTCAACTAAGTGGTATATTGTCTTCAAGGGTATGCTCCTCTGCTGGCCTCATTCTCAGTACCAGGGGAGCGGCAGACTGTCACAGATCTGAGGGAAATGGTACCGGAGCGACTGCTGACACCAGTAGCACCGGCAACTGATCACCTGTACACGTTCTCAATGACCCCACAGTGACCCACATAGTGCCACATGCCCGTTCGGCTGTACATGAGAAAACACAGGTAACCAGGGGGTGTATATTCATTAGTGTACAACGTAGCAAACGTTATCAAATCCAATTTTATTTGTCACATGCGTCGAATACAACAGGTTTAGACCTTACAGTGAAATGCATACTTGCAAGCCCTTAATCAACAATGCAGTTGATTAAGGGCTTGTAAGCAATAAGAATAACAAATAATTAAAGAGCAGCAGTAAATAACAATAGAGGGGCTATATACAGATTCAATGTCTGTGTGCAGGGGCACAGGTGTCAAGGTAATATGTACAGATGAAGTCAGAAGTTTACATACACCTTAGCCAAATACATTTAAACTCAGTTTCACAATTCCTGACATTTAATCCTAGTAAAAATTCCCTGTCTCAGGTTAGTTAGGATCACCACTGCATTTTAAGAATTTGAAATGTCAGAATAATAGGAGAGAATGGTTTATTTCAGAATTTCTTTCTTTCATCACATTCCCAGTTGGTCAGAGGTTTACATACACTCAGTTAGTATTTGGTAGCATTGCCTTTAAATTGTTTAACTTGGGTCAAACGTTATGGGTAGCCTTCCACAAGCTTCCCACAATAAGTTGGGTGAATTTTGGCCCATTACTCCTGACAGAGCCTGTGTAACTGAGTCAGGTTTGTAGGCCTCCTTGCTCGCACACGCTTTTTCAGTTCTGCCCACAAATTTTCTATGGGATTTAGGTCAGGGCTTTGTGACGGCCACTCCAATACCTTGACTTCGCTGTCCTTAAGCCATTTTGCTACAACTTTGGAAGTATGCTTGGGGTCATTGTCCATTTGGAAGACCCATTTGCGACCAAGCTTTAACTTCCTGACTGATGTCTTGAGATGTTGCTTCAATATATCCACATCATTTTCCATCCTCATGATGCCATCTATTTTGTGAAGTGCATCAGTCCCTCCTGCAGAAAAGCACCCCCACAACATGATGCTTCATCGGACCTCTTTTTTATAGACCGAGTCACTGGTGCCTCCTGCTTTAATTTTTGCTTGTAAGCAGGAATTCGGAGGATATAATTATGTTCAGATTTGCCAAATGGAGGGCAAGGGAGAGCTTTGTATGTGTCTCTGTGTGTGGAGTAAAGGTTGTCTAGAATTTTTTCCCCTCTGGTTGTACATTTAACATGCTAGTAGAAAGGAGGTAAAACAGATTTAAGTCTCCCTGCATTAAAGTCCCCGGCCACTAGGAGTGCCGCCTCTTGATGAGCGTTTTCCTGTTTGCTAATGGCGCTATTCAGCTCAATGAACGCGGTTTTAGTGCCAGCATCGCTCTGTGGTGGTATGTAGACAGCTACAAAAAAATACAGACAAACTCTCTAGGTAGATAGAGTATCTCATGATAAGCTGTAGACCACACTACCTCAGGCGAGCAAAACCTCGAGACTTCCTTAGATATCGTGCACGAGCTGTTGTTCACATATATGCATAGGCCCCCGCCACGTCTTACCAGAGGCTGCTGTTCTGTCCTGCCGATGGAGTGTATAACCCCCAGCTGTATGTTCTTAATGTCGTCGTTCAGCCACGACTCTGTGAAACTTAAGATATTGCAGTTTTTAAATGTCCCGTTGGTAGGATATACGTGCTTTCAGCTCGTCCCATTTATTTTCCAGCGATTGTACATTAGCTAGCAGGACGGAAGGCAAGGGCAGATTAGCCTCTCATCGCCTGATCCTCACAAGGCAACCGGGTCTTCTTCCCCTAAATCTCGGTTTCCTTCTCCAGCGAATCACGGGG
The DNA here is from genome assembly GCF_029448725.1 of Salvelinus fontinalis. NCBI lineage: Eukaryota > Metazoa > Chordata > Actinopteri > Salmoniformes > Salmonidae > Salvelinus > Salvelinus fontinalis. The sequence goes on along the minus strand of NC_074704.1, from coordinate 23,627,127 downwards.
ATCTGGGCCTGGTTGGGTGTCTGTAGTAGTATATCCATCCGTCCGACTCGTTGAAGAACTCTTCATCCAGTTTGAGGTGAACAATCGCAGTTCTGATGTCCAGAAGCTCTGAGACAGTAGCAGCAACATTATGTACAAAACAAGTTACGAACAAGGCAACAACAAAAAACTAGCCGATAAGACGGCAGGCCTCCCCTCCAGCGCCAGTGTACAGAACAAGCATTTCTAATTGGAATAGTTCAGGTAGGTCCTGTTTGGTTACTAGTGAAGACATTCCTGATACTGCATGTTGAATGATACAAGTGTTTATCCTGTTCGGTTAAGTATGTGCTGTTATGCTAGCCATGTGCGGAGGGAAAAACCATTGAGAATGAACTACGTTGCAAACCATCAATGCACTCTAAGTGTTTAAGTTCTCTCAGAGAGCATTAATAGTATGCATGTGTTTATGTTGCTTCTACACACTGTTAACAGCACAATAAACAGAATGATATGCTATATAGGCCTACACAGCATACCTGGCACAATTAACCGAGACAATGGTTTGCTAAACACTGACAGGCGACTAACATCTATAATACAAAAGGAATCAGAAGACACTGAATACAAACTGTCATTTTAGACACACTACAGGTCAGACAGGTCAACCAAAAGACAACAGTAGGCCTATCCAAATCTATCTTCCATCACCATTGTGTGCATAGCCAATAACCACCAACCACATCTGAATACAGTAGTTTCTCAAGTCGGGCTGTGTCTCAAGTCAGGCAATCTATTCTCTATATAGTGCACTATTTTTGAGGGCCATAGGCTCTGATCAAAAGTAGTGCACTGTGTAGGGAATACAGGGTCATTTGGGATGCACACAGAGTTGGAATGCTGACTCACTGTTGCTACACCCATTAGTTTCTTCCGTATTGGAGGCACCTATGAGTCTACCGGATCTGTCATCATATATTAGAGAACTCATTTAATGCACTCAAAAGGTCACGCTCAGGATCACGCGAAACGCTAATGTATTTGTTTACTGGAAAAACAATAACAAGACATGAGATAACGAGAGCGCTGGCCAAAACAGAGCCAAGGCTTATCGTGAGATATGATACCCAAACCTGGTCTCAGAGCATTTCTAATTATTCTGTATGTAAATCCGATACACTCCCATTTGGTATGATACGTTACGTTTTGTATGGTACGTATTCATTTGTGGGTGTCCATCACCCATTTCGTATATGTTACAAATTTGCTAAAAGTATAATATGTTACAAATTTGTAAACGTATAATATGGTAAGAATTTGCAAAACGTATGATATGTTACGAATTCTAGCAAGGTGGCTAACATTTGCTCACGTTAGCTAGGCTAGCGGTTAGGGTTAAGTTTAAGAGTTAGGTTAAAGGGTTAAGGAAAGGGTTAGCTAACATGCTAAGTAGTTGCAAAGTAGCAAGTAGTTTAAGTTGCTAACTAGCTAAAATTGGTCGTGATGAGATTCTTATGGAACCATCGGTCTTATGTAGCCATACCAAACGTAACATATCATACTAATTTGAGTGGGCCGGATTTACATTTACTATGCACCGGCTAGTCTATGAGACCAGGCTGGATACCCTGGGAATACAAGTGTCCTCCCAGTTACTGTTATCGAGATACAACAAACAGAAGAATGATGGGAGAGAAGACAAGCAGAAAAAATGTAATTTAAGATTTCACTGTGCAGTCCTCTGAGAAATCACCTGTGTGGAGAGAAGAATTGGTCATGCCGTCTATGTTTGCCATGTAGGTAAACACATTGACATGTAAGAACAGTTATAAGCCAACATCCTGAGAAAATAGGACAGGGAGATAATGTGTAATAAACAATCCTCCTCCTCTTCCCATGTCTTTTGACTCTCCACCCTCCAATTAAAGATACCTAATGTTACATGCCAGCTCTCATCTATAGGCAGGAATTGGAATGCCTCACACCTATCATATTTCTTAACTTTCCTAAGTCTTGAAATTGTCACACACACACAGAAAAAAACCTTCCCTTTTGACACTTTGGTCAAAAACAATTTGGTCATAGGGATTCAATCAACATTCTTTCGGCCTGATATCGTTAGTGCATTATGTCCTTGACTTCACAAGGTAATGGAGGTTGGGTCGCTGTGGGTAAAGGCCACGCCTAACGACAGAGACAAACGATCCAAGCTTGTCTTGTAAATCAAACGTCAACTGAGAGCTCCTGAACTCCATAGATCACTGGTGCAAAACACTGTCTGCCAAATGTAATGCACTAAGGCTTAGGCTGTCATCCAGATGAAAAAAGACCAACACGTGGATGGGCTTAGTTAACGGTGTTCAGTAGGACAAAATGTTTTACAAGGGGAAAAACAAATATGTGTTCTTATTGGACAAGATCCTGTAGCACCTCCATTTTGAAATGTTTCATGACGTTTCGTGCCTACAGAACAGGAACATGTGTATGTCTCACTATATGAAATGTAAAGATGTGGAAACTACACCCTCATACATTACCCACGTACAGCCGGTTTAGTTCTGGAGCGCTGAGAATTCAATAGAACGTACAGCATGTACAGTGGTCATACTCAAAGGGGAGAGCACAGCCATCAGTGGTGCTATTTACGTAGCTTCTCTCAGCTAAGTAAATAGATCCGTTGAACAACGACATCAGGGGACTTCCCTAAAACCAACAGAATTGGTTTACTATTTCACAGCACCTGATAAACAGAAAGTTGCTGAGAATAGTATGTGTGGGTAGGATAGAGGATATTTTAACCACAATCACTGGGCAAATGATAAAAAGGGGGATACCTAGTCAGTTGTACAACTGAATGTGTCTTCCGCATTAACCCGACCCCTCTGAATCAGAGGTGCGGAGGGTTGATAAGACGACAGGCCTCCCCTCCAGCGCCATTGTGTACAGAACAAGCATTTCTAATTGGAATAGTTCAGGTAGGGCCTGTTTGGTGACTAGTGAAGACATTCCTGATACTGCATGTTGAATGATACAAGTGTTTATCCTGTTCGGTTAAGTATGTGCTGTTATGCTAGCCATGTGCGGAGGGAAAAAGCATTGAGAATGAACTACGTTGCAAACCATCGATGCACTCTAAAAGTGTTTAAGTTCTCTGAGAGAACTCGAAGTCCAATCGAAGTCCACGTCCTCGGTGCCCGGGGAACACTGGGTTAAACTGCTTTGCTCTGGGGCAGAACGAGAGATTTTTTACCATGTCAGCTCGAGGATTCGATCCAGCAATCGTTCGATTACTGACCCAATTACTAACTGTTACAGAACCAAATTGGCCTCCTTATCAGAAAACATGTACTGCATAATTCAGACTCGTGCAACTGTTTGATTTATAGATGAGGGGCGACTAACCAGTAAAAACATTGCATGTGACCTTGCTAACCTTACTCCACAGAGACAACCAACGGTCTGTTGGCCTCCAGTTTGCATGCTGTAAATGTTACAACTACGCTACTAGACTACAAAGTGAAGTTATCGATTTATCACGTTATTGTAAGAAGCACACACATTGGAATTCTTAGTTAAAGTTCTCACAAACGGAAAACAGTCTCTCCCACTGCCAAACCAAAATGAAAATGTCAACAGACCACTTCTATTCACCCTAGTACAAATGATGTCTTCATAAATCAGCTTTGAATCTGCTTTAGTACCCATGAAAAGGAACAGTGGCTGTGGTTACAGCATGAAAGTGATTGGGTCAGATTAGATCTTGTTGACCCCAGATAAAAGCCGAGGCAGACACCACCCAGCCCATTATTAGGCTATACCAAGTGTATTTAAATAAGTGGGAGTGGAAGTCGTGCTCCATTTTAGCTCAAGTCTACAGGGAGCTACCCGATTCGAAGTAAATAGGCCTGTGTGTGAATGAAAGCGGGTCACTCTGGTCTATTAGAAGATGAGACATGCAAAAGGAACAGGAATCCATTTGAAATGTTGTCGTGATTGTATTCTGTATGGTTCATATTCATTCTCCTGTTAAATTAGGTCATTTCTGGGCAATATTTCTGCCGGACCCCTTTTGGTTCTAGAGCACCCTCCGAAGCAAAAGTTCTGTATAGCCTTTTTAAGCAGTTGACTCTAGACCAGGGCTGCCCAACCCTCTTCCTGGAGATCTACCATCCTGTGGGTTTTCAGTCCAACCCTAATTTAACACACCTGATTCTAGTAATTAGCTGCTCAACAAGACCTTAACTAGCTGAATCAGATACGCTAAATTGGAGTTGGACTGAAAACCTACAGGACAGTAGATCTCCAGGAAGAGGGTTGGGCAGCCCTGCTCTAGAGAGTCAAGGCTATAGAAGCATTAGCGGGACAAACTAACCCACCAACCAACCAACCAACCATAGGATGGATGTAGCTCAGTCATGCAGATAAGACGTTGTCCGATAGCTGGAATAGAGTCAGGTTGGTGCTTTGGCCGTTGGTGATTAAGATGAGGAAAGGAGTGGGGCAAGCTGATCCCAGACCTGTAACCTCCGTGGTGGTGGCGTCAGCTGGGGTCTGTCAGTTGACTTGTAGTGCGTCCCAAATGGCACCCTATTCCCTCTGGCCAAAAGTAATGCCCTAAAGGGAATAGGGTGCCATTTGGGCCACACATCAACATATTATCCCCGCTCTCAGACGCTCTATGGAATATCCATGTGGATATCTGGGCAGCGCCAGACTGCTGGCTGAGGTCTGGAGTTCCACCCTCCAGGTGAGGCCCTTCAGGCCGGGCTCCCAGCAGCTCTGGCCCATAGCGGCTTTACAAACCAAACAAGGGAAACTATTTTTCCTTCTGATCTATGACCAAACCAAAGCCAATCAACATTTGGCATATAGCTTATAGATACAGTTGAAGTCGGAAGTTTACATACACTTAGGTTGGAGTCATTAAAACTCGTTTTTCAACCACTCCACACATTTCTTGTTAACAAACTATAGTTTTGGCAAGTCGGTTAGGACATCTACTTTGTGCATGACAATTAATTTTTCCAACAATAGTTTACAGAGATTATTTCACAATTCCAGTGGATCAGAAGTTTCAGATTCTTAAAATAAAGTGGTGATCCTAACTGACCTAAGACAGGGAACGTTTACTAGGATTAAATGTCAGGAAATGTGAAAAACTGAGTTTAAATTAATTTGGCTAAGGTGTATGTAAACTTCCGACTTCAACTGTATGTGTTAGGTTGAGGACTAACAGGATAGAGGCAGACTAGTGTATGTAGTGCTGGTACATCAGACACAAAAATGTGGAACTGTGACAATGTAATAAATATACTGCTAAAGCAGTAAAGAGGAAGGTGAGAACAAAGCCACTGATGCGTTCTGAATGACATGTGCTCTTCAGCGTCCTCATAATGTAGGACTATGCAAACTATATTCACAATAGATTTCTTAGAGGTTCAACCCGGTGGGCTGGGTGGGTGGAGATTTAACTTTAGGACTAATTAGATGGTTTAAAATCAAAATGTGCAAATTCCACCCACCTGGGGCACATTATGGAACAAGTCCAGAGCAGAAAGCCTGTTGATTTCTATAATTTACTATGTCTGAAAGCACAACTTGGGAATCAAAACATAACATTGGTCTAATTGTCTAATTGCAGGCAGCCATGTAATGTGCTTGTACAGTCAGTGTGACTGGTATTTTAGAGTGTGGGCCTTTTCCTCTCCCCCCACCCCTACTTCAACTCCCCTTTCCTCTCTCACCTCTCCAGCCCTGCCCAGTTCCAGCTCCACCAGGGCCACAGGAATGTTGGCGGCCCCCCCTCTGCTGGCTGAGGTCTGGAGGTCCACCCTCCAGGTGAGGCCCTTCAGGCCGGGCTCCCAGCGGCTCTGGCCCAGCAGGCTCTCCCTCACACGGGCCCGATGGCTCTTCCAGAACCGGGAGAGGGCGGCCGCCTGCTCGGCGCTCACACCCCCCGTGCCCTGCTTCCTGGTCTGGGCAGTCAGGAAGGCTTCCAGCTGGGCCTGATCCATGTTAGCAGTGGCGATAGACTGAGAGGGGGAGAAGAAAACAAGCAGAGATTTGTTAGTCTAACAAAGAGGTTGATGTTTTTCTAGTTGTATTATCTTGGCCTGGTCAAGAAAGAAATGTAGACACAATGTCATCTCCACATCAATTTGCTACCATGTTGTTGTGTTGCTGCCTTGCTATGTTGTTGTCTTAGGTCTATGTAGTGTTGTCTCTTGCCGAGATGTTTGTTATGTTCTATATTTATATTTTATTTATTATCCCTGCCCCCGTCCCGGCAGGAGGCCTTTTGCATTTTTGGTAGGCCGTCATTGTAAATAAGAATGTTCTTAACTGACTTGCCTAGTTACATAAAGGTTCAATAAAAAAACATTTTAAAAAAACAAGGACATTGAAGGGAAGTTGACATGCGTCTACACAGGTGTTCTAGTGCTGCCATCTAGTGACATGTAAATCTCAGCCTGTAGGGAAGACAAACTGATCTATCATTGAAAAGCACCGTTGTCAACATGAATGAATCCACACCCTATCCTAGCAATTTATTTACAATGCCACTTGTACAAATTAAATTAACTGATTGAGCTGAAAGCTTTATGTCTGTAAAATCTTACCAAAACAGAGACAATTAAAGACAATAGAGAAACAGGTTTCAAGCATATGGGCTGCAGGACGAGGTTGAGCATTTGAAACATGTAACTATTTGCTACCTATTGCCTATCCCCATAATAATGTCGCTAGTTGCGTTTCTCAAGTCAAACAACACAAGAGGAATCAGGTGAGAATGATGTCCAAATGCAAAGTTCACAGTACCTTTAAAAGACCTTTCATCTTTTCATGCATCGCGCGAAACTCCTCCGGCGTTAAGTCTGGATAAAGTTCATTTTTCAAAAGTTCCTCTGTTATTTCAGCATTATTGTAATACACTAGCTGTGCTATTCCATTCAGCAAACCGTTCAAAGATTTCGTTGTCTCGACATCCGCCATGTTTCAGCCCCACGAGTCACGTGACTTTTGTCATGTGTATGCCCGCTCATTGGTTGTTTTTCTCACCATACTCACGCACATCAATCACTGATTGGCCTACATATCATCGAAAACCATACACACACACACACACCAATCATCGTTGAGAGCGACGTGAGGTTGATTAAAAAAAGTAGTCTAATATAATTAATACTCAAAATATAGCATAGTTGAAAACAGTATTTCTTTATGGACTTTGGAAACCTTTGACAAACTAAATAGAACATGACAAGTATGTTAATTGAACAGTCTCAAAATCAGTCTTTAATGTTTATTTATTAACATCAATGATACAGTGGTGAAGTCTTGAAATGAGAGAATGAAAAACATAGTAGCGTCAAGTTACAAATTGCGTCACTGCACGTGTTTGCTACATTTTGTGTAGTTAAGTACAGTCTTACATTGTGTACGTACGGTATAAATTAGGTTTAAGACAATTGCATTAGGTTAGTCCTAATTACTGTACTTAATTATAGAATAATACCCGTAAAACACTCACTAGAAGGACACAGAATAGGTACAGCAAGAACCCTATCTACTTAAAAAAAAAAAAAGTTTGTATGAGTGTGTGTGTGTGTGTGTGTGTGTGAGAGAGAGTGGAAGAGAGAGAGCGCACGTGCGTGCTCGTGTGTGTTCATGGCAACATAGTAACAGTTACCGCAGGCTGTTTTTACAATTTGACCTCTCACCTGTAACATCAAACACCTATTGTATAGTTTGTGAATTACAGTATCAGCTAATAATACTTTTATTAATGAAACAAATATTTGAGTGTTTCAATATAAACAAAGGTTCACAAGCTACTGACCTCAACTTCTTCAACTCCGATCATAAACTACTATGAAGTTTGAGAGCAGCATTACATGCAGAATGAGGTTAGAATAGGTTGAGTTTGTGGCTCAGAAAATTAGGATGGCAGAGGGGTTAGGTTGTATTAGGTTGTTATAGGTTGTGACAGGATCAGGAAACCGGTATTTGGCTTCAGTCCACTCAATCCAGTAGGGCACAGCATTGCGGAACTCTCACATAGAAATACATACAAAAGTATAGGACACCCCTTCAAATTAGTCGATTTGGCTATTTCAGCCAAACCCGTTGCTGACAGGTGTATAAAATCGAGCACACAGCATGCATTCTCCATAGACAAACATTGCCAGTAGAATGGCCATATTGAAGAGCTCAGTGACTTTCAACGATGCCACCTTTCCAACAAGTTAGTTCGTTAACTTTCTTCCCTGCTAGAGATGTCAACTGTAAGTGCTGTTATTTTGAAGTGGAAACGTCTTGGACCAACAACGGCTCAGGCGAGAAGTGAAAGGCCACACCAGCTCACAGAATGAGACCGCCGAGTGCTGAAGAGCGTAAAAATTGTCTGTCCTCGGTTGCAACACTCACTACCGAGTTCCAAACTGCCTCTGGAAGTAACATCAGCACAAGAGCTGTTTGTCAGGTAGCTTCATGAAATGGGTTTCCATGGCCAAAGCAGCCGCACACAAACCTAGAGTGTGAAAGCTTTTATAGCAGCAAAGGGGGACCTACTCCATATTTAATACCCATGAATTTGGAATGAGATGTTCATCGAGCAGGTGTCCACATACCCTTTGGTCATGTAGTGTAGCTATATTGTGTATGACAGGCATGTCATGTAGTAGTAGGGTTAACATTTTGTTTTCCTCTTTCCTCTCTCTCCTCCTTCCTCTCTCTCATCCTTCCAATATTTTCAGGTGTAACGAAATGGGACACCTCAACTTGTCTGACTTTGGTAGGCCTTGGCCCACGCATGGGCTTTACCTGCTCCACTGGTTCTCCCATAACTACGTCATATTCGACAACAATGGTGACCTGCTGGCGCTGTACAACCCCAAAAGGAAGGAGTTCGGCTTCCATTGATTCGATAACCGATTCGAGTGTGACGGTTACTGTTACCAACTGCTCCCCAACCAGAACTTTCCGTACTATGAGATGGGCAACCTGAATACCCCAGGGCAGATGAATTGCCACCGTACGTTACGCAGAACTACAAAGGAAACCATGATGACAGCAATATGGACCGTATCATCATCAGTCTTCACCCCGACTCGATGTGACCCAACATGAGGATGTGAGGACCTTTGATCGCCAGAAGACCTATCGGATCAGTAGGGGTTTGGTCAGGCTCATCCGTAATCTGGAGCTGGAGGAGCTGTTAAGGCAAGCTGGGTACCTGGTTCCCAGACCGATTATGTTTGTCAAAGAAGTCAAGCGGCAAGAGACTCCAGCTCGAAGCCACACCACCGTTTGTCAACCAGCTGTCAGCCAACCTGACCGGGTCAACGTCAAGAGGCCATCTGTTGTGAGTCCCCGGCCAACACCATCAAGGGAGTCGGTGATTGACATGCCACATGACTCAATGCCTCGCGAGAGCAAAGGAAACATGCTGACACAGAGTCATGTTTCTGTCAATATCCCCGAGAGCAGAGACTCCCATAAGCCTCGGCGGGAGAGGCGATGCTGTGTCATTCTGTAGACTGGGCCAAAGAGAGTCAAAAGAGTTGTGCTACTTCCTCTTACAGGATGAATTGGGAAAATAACCGTAGACATAATTTATTACAGTGCTCCTGTAAGTAGGTTTACAGTGCAATACAGCAGTGACCCTTAACCCTAAGTAACTTTTTAAACAAGTATTTTGAATAAAGCAATTGTTTTATGAAAAATGATTTATTTCAACATGCAATCACTTCTTAATATGTGTAGATTTCTTATATATTATAATCAACCTCTATACTTCTAGTCTAAAGAAAACTACAACACAGCCCAGTTACCAGGTTTGGAACAGAACACAGAACCTGTTCCTGGTTTGGAACAGAATACAGAACCTGGTCCTGGTTTGGAACAGAATACAGAATCTGTTCCTGGTATGGAACAGAATAGAGAACTTGTTCCTGGTTTGGAACAGAATACAGAACCTGTTCCTGGTATGGAACAGAATACAGAACTTGTTCCTGGTTTGGAACAGGTTTGGAACAGAATACAGAACCTGTTCCTGATATGGAACAGAATACAGAACTTGTTCTTGGTTTGGAACAGAATACAGAACCTGTTCCTGATATGGAACAGAATACAGAACTTGTTCCTGGTTTGGAACAGGTTTGGAACAGAATACAGAACTTGTTCCAGGTTTGGAACAAAATAAGCTACATTGGATGTAAATGGAGCTATGCTTGCAAAGACTGACAGCCCAGGAGATTGACATGATACTGTGTTCCAACCAGGACTCCAACCTAGGTCCGTAGACTGTCGGTCCAACACCCAAACAGTTGGGCTAAGCCAATAGGTCCAAACCTCTTCTCAAAATAACTGTGATATGTCGAAGGTATACATGGTTTGTTTACAAAGACTCAAATGACATCATTTCTATCTCGCAATCTGTAACTCTTCAGCGACACAGATTGAATAGAGCCCTACAGTAATTGTTCCGATAAAAAGCTGATTAAAAAGTAACACCATTTAATTGTTTTATTTCACCTTTATTTAACCAGTTGAGACAAGTTTTCATTTACAACTGCGACCTGGCCAAGATAAAGCAAAGCAAACCATAAACCGATACCACACCTTATAGTTAAAACGTTTGTGAAAGCAGAAAGAGATGAGTAAAGTGGTTTTACAAGCGGGTAACTGGTACAACGTGTCAACGTAGACTCATTTTGAAGCATTCCTTCAGAATGTGAATTTGTTAGAAATCATAAGCCAACTGTTGATAAAAGGGAATAAGTAACCATTTGTGCATTAGCGATCAAAGAAAGCATACAATAAATCAACCCATCCATTTCCCACTCTTTATTCTCTATTCGCTTAAAGATAACACTGAGAACTATTGACCAGTCAGAACATACTGTAGTTCGTTGATTATGCCTGTGTTATAGTTCCCAGGTGTGGGATGTTATAGGCAGATATGTAATGAAGAGAAAGAGAGAATTAGCTTCTTTAACTTGGTTTCTGTTCCAATGCATTTATTAAACTTTCTCATATTCAAAATGTATGTTTAATTCAAAAATCATCTCATGACATTGTATATTGTAGAAAAGGATCCGTTTACATTCATTTAAATAGATTCACATATTTATTCTCACATCAATTGAAATCCCTTTTTCACAAGCAGTCGTTTATAACTGTAACGATGTACACTGAGAGCCGGAAAGTAAGTTCAGGGAGTGAATGCATTTAATTAATGAATAAACAAAACAAGAAACACAAACAGAGCACCGACATGAAACAGGAACAATGACGACTGAGGAAGAAACTTAAGGTAGTGACATATAAAGGGCAGGTAATCAAGGAGGTGATGGAGTCCAGGTGAGTGTCATTATGCGCGTAACACCGGTGACATCTGTGCACCTTAACGAGCAACCTGGTGACCTAGAGGCCGGAGAGGGAGCACACGTGACAATAACTACTGTGTATCTTTGTTTGTGTCACACCTGCTGTAATTTATACAAGGTCAAAGTTCAATGATTACGGTCAACGATGGTCTATTTATAGACGTTTTACAGTACATACTCTGTTACCGTGTCAAAAAGGTGGTCAGTCTTTATTTCTCAAATCACATTGTTTCATAATAACCTCCTCTCCATTCAGTTTTTATTGAATATGAAGTTTAATGTCACCACAAACGGGCCTAGAAACGTGTACAGTAACAGCCAGCTGGCCATTTAATCTGAGGTGAGGGTATTAAAGCACTTTTTCCCTGCAGCCGACACAATTTTTTCATTGAATTGAAATGCACTAGGTTTTTTTCGAGACCGACATATAGTTCAACCTCGGCTCAAATCCTAGGTATGGGTCTGACCATTATCTCAATATTGGTACACTTAGTGATAAGGCTGAGATGTGTTAGACAGGCAGAGTACCAGTTACAGGAAGTCTTCATTGGCACACCATGATACCATGGAGCTGTCAAGCTTAGGAGTCCATTTTGGATAAACTTTTATCCAGATAAATTTTTATGATTTTTGCCATTATTATGTTGGTGGCGGGAAGGCTGAAAGCACACTCACTGTTAACATGATTAAACACTCCCTTTCCTCTTACAAGGAAATCAAATTTAGACCTCATACTATACCGTAGAGGCCTACCGATGTAGGATCTTAATTTGATCACTTTTTTGTTGCTGATAATTATCCTGCACGGCAGGGAATGCAAACTTGTAGTGTTTTGAGTTATAAAAAGGCTTCTAAAGTTTGCAATTTGGATATTGATTTCCAAATTGATTTGCCCTGATGAAAAATGTATCAACCCCTTAAAAAAAATCCCTTAATTATAAATCACATCATAATTCAACTTTCCTGTTGCTGTAGGATTATTTTCCTGCTGTAGCAAACTGGCTCAAATTAAGATCCTACATCTGTATGTGGCTGTTACAATGGATGCGCAACACATTCCATGGTGTTGTCAGTGCCCCTTGAACCTGTTTATACCCCTGTGGTCAGGCAGTAACTGTAACGGCGGTCCTCCTTCTCTTCATCAGAAAAGGAGGAGTATTTATCGAACCAAGGCGCAGTGGAGTTTGAACACATATTTATTAACGAAAAAACACGAACTTGAATAAACTAACAAAACAACAAACGGTGTAGACAGACCTAGACGACGAACTTACATGAAACAAGAAGAACGCACGAATAGAGAAAACAGGCTACACAAAAACAACGATGAACAAAACAAACCGAAAACAGTCCCGTGTGGTGCAACGACATACACAAACACGGAAGACAATCACCCACAACGAACACTGTGACAACGCCTACCTAAATATGACTCTTAATTAGAGGAACGCCAAACACCTGCCTCTAATTAAGAGCCATACCAGGCAACCCAAAACCAACACAGAAACAGAAAACATAGAATGCCCACCCAACCTCACGTCCTGACCAACTAACACACATAACAACTAACATAAATAGGTCAGGAACGTGACAGTAACACTTAATAGCAAGTCATAAACCTGGAGAGAAATATATTGTAGGGTAAATAAGGTGTGGCCATTTCAATATTCCCTTTATTCAGGAAATCAGTCAGTCAGTCAAGCAGGTGCTGTGGACGGTACTGTAGCAGGGGGTGGAAAAACACCATCCAATATGAGGGCTATACATTTTATGTGGATGTTACTCCTCTCAGGCTCTGTATGTGTTCATGTTGTCAGGGGCGTTCCCATCGGTGACTACAGTTTGTTTGTGGCTACATTTTGAAGATTGGTATGATATCTATGCGGTACATGGGCATACTGTATACGGTAGATGAATAGAAAATGGTTAAGATCAATTATAAATGATAGTCGTAATGGATTTGCCTTTTGCTAAATGTACGTTCTTATATTATTTTGTACATATAAGCTATTTATTCGATTATTATGTCTTTTTGACACTTCATTTAGACATTTGTAAACAGAGGGGGAGACAGGCCAGTTGGAGTAACAGTAGGAAGAGTGAACGTGGGGAATGAACCGGTAGGGAGAGGCATATATGTGGCTGGATCTGGGAGCGTTGCCATTAGACAAACATGACGCATATATTTTTGTTACCTAACGACAGTGGCGATTTTAGCATGACAATCTTGGTAGGGCAAACTCCCCAGAACATTTTTAGATGCATGCCAGCAAAGCCACAACACAAAACAATACATGAGTTGCACTATAATGGTGCCCACAAACTGTTGGGACAGCTTTATGTAGGCCCTAACAGCAGCAGAGTCCCAACAGCAGTCCCAACACCTTACCACTGCCAAACCTGGCTATCATCGGAGCCTTGTCTGGCAACAAAACAGTTCATTCAGTCTCATTTATTGCCTTTTAAAAAAACATAGCCGATATGGCTGACTTGCTTAAACAAATAAGCATATAAGCAGACAATGAAAGCTCTTACAATGTTCGATGATGACATTTCTCTAAAACAGGCTATAGGCTACATGTGCACCACCAGTAGGCTAAGTTATGAGGGGGAAAGGGACCAAATTATTAGGGTGAGGCACATGGGCTACTAACAGCTTACTACACAACATATACTTAGTATTACTTTCTTAGCTAAAGTATACATATCTCCCTGGTATATTACATCATTTATGAAGCAGCATACAATACATTTTTGGACTCACCTTGTTGTGCTGTACTCACTTGAACAGCAATTTGTGGACAAACTTTGTCATCAAACTTTGTCATCAAAGTCTGGCATTCTCTGGATTTATGGTGCTTTCAAGACAACTGGGAACTCTGAAAAAAAACTATGTTGAATCATGACATCAGTGATCTTCAGGTCCACTAGTTCCCGACATGTAATTCCGAATTGAATGACCGTTAAATGTCATTAATTTATGTCCAATGGCCGATGAGCACTGATACGTTTTATCTATAATTTCTCTTCATATGACAAGGATTGAAAAGGATTTGCCAGTAGATTGTCAACGTGATTGATGATGATGACTCCTTGTCTAGTTTGCTAGCTAAGATTTTGAAACTATAATGTTGACATGATCAGTCCAATCAAATCTAGGGTAGGTATAACGGGATTTTATCTGGGGCCAATGACCTTGAGCCTTCTTGGATGGGCAATTCTAATGTAACTCTATGGCAGCACCCAAGGGGCTTGAATTTTCGAGCTCTCCCTGTAGATTTTGCAGGGATATAGTGTCCCCTTGAGTGACAGAACACTGAGCCAATCACGACGCAACTAGAGAACATTACCAACCCCTACGCGTCGTATTTTCCACTGGCTGCCCCACCACCACAGAAAGCCCTGAGCTAGGCTGAAACACCTGCATTAAGGAGCTGCCTTACTCAAAAAAGCAAAAAAGAGACCGTGTTTGTATGTGGCTTTATTAACATTTTTTTTTACATTGTTTTCAAACTGATATGTGACACGTATTAATGGCAAAATAACATGCAAAACAGGCAATACAGGAAATATTGACACCAGAATTCTGATTAGAGATTGTCATTTGCTATTTCATGATGCTAAAGATACACATAAACAATACCATGTTTGCCCTCATGTTTATTTCTAGGTACTTCATCAGTGAACTGTGCTGAAGGGTCAGACTAAGGGTAAACTAATGCCATATCCATTCAAGTATTATATTTGTTCAGGAGTTACCAAACCAATTTGTCTCGCTGGTATTTCTGTTAATAAAGGATTACACAGGAAAAGAGAAAGATGGCTGGATGAGGGGAGATAATTAGATTTATAGAATGGGTTCAGTCTTTTTTTGTAACAACCTTTGTTACAATATATTGACTGTAATAGGGGGAAACATTCAACAACATTTAATAACCATTTCTGGCACTATACATCACCAAAATGAATATTTGCCCCCCCCCTGATGCTATAACAGGGGAAGTGGAAGTCCTCAATGAGATCCCCGTGGGTAATACCGTGAGGCTTGTGGCGTACGCCTTCCCAGACCACATCAATTTTCTCGAGTTAGTTTACACCCCTGGGAGTACAAATGCAACAGTCCGTACCAAGATGGCACTGGATGCAAATCTGTTACCACAGGTGAGATGGTTATAGTTGCTCTACAACGTCTAGCTCTGGTCCAGAGTGTTGGTGCGCGTTCCTCTACTAGACTCCTACAGTAGAGGAATGCGCAGTAACGCTCTGGATCAGAGCTATACAACGTCATTCATGGTCTAGTATGGTTCACTTTAGGTGTTACCTTTTTATATTGACAAAATGGGCGAAAGCTAATTCCTGATGATCATGCTGCAAAGGGTTTTGAACTTTACAATTAACCCTTCTCTTGTAGACTGGCGGGCAACTTTGGTATTCTGTTATGTGTGTGAATAGCGAGGTAAGTCAAATTGAAAGATTATAAACTACAATGGTTAATACGTATGCTGCATATGATGGATTGTAACAATATATTCGAATGTATGAGAAGTGCATTCTGTTGACATAGCAACTGTTGTTATCTCTTCAGATAGAAAATAAACTAAAACTTATCCTCACCGACCTAAATGACAACGCTCCAATATTCGAGCAAAAGGTGTACACGAAAAAGGATATCTGAGGTACGGCTACATCAGTCTACAGAAGATGAGTTGGCAAAAACATAATACTCCTGTCCTACACCTTGCAATACAATGGAGAGTATGAGCCCTTACGTGTCGTTTACGTGGTTAACCACCATGTGTTTTGCCCCTCCAGATTCAGGCAGTGAATACTGAGGTGATCAGAGTGAAAGCAGTAGATGCCGATATCAGCATAAACAACAACAGAATGACATACCACATATTGGTGAGTCACACATGGGCCTGTGTTCACCAAGAGTCTCAGAGCAGGAGTGCTGATATAGGATCAGTTTAGTCTTTTAAATAATAATGAATAAGAAGGGAGACCTGATCCTAGATCAGCAGTCCTACTCTGAGACGCTAGATACATACAGGTCCTGGTCTATACTTTTTATGTGTAACAGCAGTGGTTCTGTGACCACACTTGAGCTGCATTAGCTCCCTTGGGTTAGAGGGATGGACAGGAGACCAAGGTTCGAATCCTTTTGGTCACATAAGTTACTCACCACGACATGATCAATATGTCACATTCACCAAAGTAAACAGCTAGTCTAAGCTGTCCATAAAACTGCCTTACAAAAATATACACAGCCACAATGTAGGTCTATAATCCATAGCAGGTATTGGATAAGCCAATGGAAATAATGACTGAATGGACCTGATCTGATTCTTTCTCTGATACTGTTCCACAATGACTTGGCTGAGGGGATAATCTCATAGTCTTTCACCTTCTTTAAGGACCCAGCACCCGCTGACTTTGAGGTCCGCAACGATGGGGCTGTACTGCTGAAGAGACCTCTGAACTACAACATCGCCAAAAACTACAAATTCACAGTTGAGGCGCGGGTAGGTGATCTCACCATATCACACCTTACCCCATTGGTCCATAAATGGATATCCATGTTTATCTATTAACAATGCTTCTGGGATCCTTCCTTTTAGGATAATGGTGAGCTCTTCGACACAGCGACCGTTCTCCTTGAGATTACGGACTTTGATCATCTGAATCCCTATTTCAATCACAGACTTTACCAGGCTATCATACAGGAAGACCAAGTGAGTGTCATCATACCCATCAGACTACAAAATGTCATATGTCTCCTTAAAGCTACTGTGTTGCCATGGTTGTGATGTCTATTTAATACATCATCTCCTCTTTAGACAGGGCCTTTCCTCACCATCCAGCCAGAGGCCATAAAAGCACAAGATGGAGACACTGGCATTAATGTGGCTATAGTCTACCGCATCAGTTCAGGTAATCTACCGGAGGCTTTTATCACAGGCTTGGACTAGAACTCCCATCAGCCTTAAAACTAAATGAAATGAAACAAGTACACTATATATATACAAAAGTATGTGGACACCCACTCAAATTGGTGGATTTGGCTACTTCAGCCACACCCGTCGCTGTCAGGTGTATAAACTCAAGTATACCGCCATGCAATCTCCATAGACAAACATTGGCAGTAGAATGGCTTTACTGAAGAGCTCAGTGACTTTCAATGTGGCACCATCATAGGATGCTACCTTTCCAACAGGTCAGTTCGTCAAATTTCTGCCCTGCTAGAGCTGCCCCGATCAACTGTAAGTGCTGTTATTGTGAAGTGGAAACATCTAGGAGCAACAAACGTTTGTGACCGCCGAGTGCTGAAGCACGTGGCTCGTAAAAATCGCCTGTCCTCGGTTGCAACACTCACTACCAAGTTCCAAACTGCCTCTGGCAGCAACGTCAGTACAAGAACTGTTCGTCGGGAGCTTCATGAAATGGGTTTCCATGGCCGAGCAGCCGCACACAAGCCTAAGATCACCATGCGCAATGCCAAGCGTCAGCTGGAGTGGTGTAATGCTCGCGTTCTCTGGAGTGATGAATCGCGCTTGTCACGACTTCTGCCGAAGTCGTTGCCTCTCCTTGTCCGGGCGGTGTTCGGCGGTCGACTTCACCGGTCTTCTAGCCATCATCGATCCATTTTTCATTTTCCATTGGTTTTGTCTTGTCTTCCCACACACCTGTTGTCAATCCCATTCATTACCTGTTGTGTATTTAACCCTCTGTTTCCCTTCATGTGTTTGTCAGAGATTGTTTTATGTCAAGTGTTGTTTTATTAGTGTATAGGTGTGCGACGGGTCCTTGTACCCATTTTATTTGATATATGTATATTACTCGTGTTTGGAGCATGTCATGGACGTTTATTAAAAGTCTCCATATACACTTCGTTTACTCTCCTGCGTCTGACTTCCCTGCCACCTATACACACGACGTTGACAGAATCTCTGACCATAAAAAATGAAGTCAGCAGGAGGAGGCACTTCGCTAATGGAGGTTGAGGAACGCGTCCTGGAACAAGCGGAGGAGATTGACAGTCTGTGCGCTGCCATGGATCGCATTGTCCAGAGTATGGACCGCTGGGAGAGACAGGGAGCTTTTCCAGTACCTCCACCACCACCTGGAATTCCTTTGAACGTTTTTTCTCCTCCGGAACAGAACAGGATCCAGTTATCCCTACCCACGGGATACAATGGAGATACTGCCAGCTGCCAGGGTTTTCTCCTAAAACTGAACTTGTATCTGGCCACGGTCTCTCCAGTACCATCAGACCGTGAGAAAAGCTCCGCCCTCGTCTCATGCCTTACCGGGAAAGCCCTGGAGTGGGCCAACGCTGTGTGTGGAGAGGATAAGGCGTTGGACCATTTTGAGGAGCTCATCTGCCATTTCCAGAAGGTATTCGACCACCCATCCGAAGGCAGAGCAGCAGGTGAGCTCCTCTATCATCTGAGGCAGGGGACGAGGAGTGCTCAGGAGTTCGCTTTGGAATTTAGGACTTTGGCTGCCGGCGCTGGATGGAGCGACAGGGCCCTGATCGACCACTACCGTTGTAGTCTACGCGAGGACGTCCGTCGGGAGCTGGCCTGTAGAGACACCACCCTCAACTTCGACCAGCTGGTGGATATGTCCATCAGGCTGGACAACATGCTGGCTACTCGGGGACGTCTAGATCGGGGTCTGGTTGTTCCATCCTCCCGCACTCTCTCTCCCGAACCTATGGAATTGGGAGGGATGGTGCGCAGGGAGACCGGAGGGGGTACCCGCTCGAGCACCATCTATGATCGCAGAGATCACACTGCTGATCGGTGCCGGGTTGGTTCCTCTGGGAATAGAGAAGGCAGGCAGGGCACTCTGGCATCACCCCAGGTGAGTAGGCACCATACTCATCCAGAGCCCTCTGCTGCACTTATGTTTGTCTCTGTCACCTTTCCGGATTTTTCCCTGCATTCCCAGTATAAGGCGTTAGTAGATTCAGGCGCGGCTGGGAATTTCATTAATAAAAATTTTGCTCATAGTTTAGGGATTCCTGTTGTTTCTGTGGATATGCCTTTCCCTATTCATGCCTTAGATAGTCGACCAATAGGGTCAGGGTTTATCAGGGAGGTCACCGCACCTTTGTCTATGATAACGCAGGAGGGTCACAAGGAGAAGATTAGTCTTTTCCTTATTGATTCCCCTGCGTATTCTGTGGTGTTAGGCCTACCCTGGTTAACTACTCATAACCCCACTGTTTCTTGGCCACAGAGGGCTCTCACGGGGTGGTCGCGAGAGTGCTCAGGTAGGTGTGTAGGGGTTTCCGTTGGTGCTACTACGGTGGAAAGTCCAGACCAGGTTTCCACCGTGTGCATTCCCCCAGAATATGCCGATTTGGCACTCGCCTTCTGTAAAAAGAAGGCGACTCAATTACCACCCCATCGACAGGGGGATTGTGCGATAGATCTCCTGGTAGACGCTGCATATCCCAGGAGTCACGTGTATCCCCTGTCGCAAGCGGAGACAGTGGCTATGGATAATTATATCTCTGAATCCCTGCGTCAGGGGTTCATTCAGCCATCCATTTCACCCGCCTCTTCGAGTTTCTTTTTTGTGAAGAAGAAGGATGGCGGTTTACGCCCGTGCATTGATTATCGAGACCTTAATAAAATCACGGTAAAATATAGTTACCCGCTACCTTTGATCAATACAGTAATGGAGTCAATGCGCGGGGCCCGCTTCTTCACAAAATTGGATCTCAGGAGTGCGTACAATCTGGTGCGTATTAGGAGGGGTGATGAGTGGAAGACGGCATTTAGCACCACCTCAGGTCATTATGAGTACCTGGTCATGCCATATGGGTTAATGAATGCTCCATCAGTCTTCCAATCGTTTGTAGATGAGATCTTCAGGGACCTGAACGGGCAGGGTGTAGTGGTGTATATCGATGATATTTTGATATACTCTGCTACACGCGCTGAGCATGTGTCCTTGGTGCGCAGGGTGCTTGGTCGCCTGTTGGAGCATGATTTATATGTCAAGGCTGAGAAATGCTTGTTCTTTCAACAATCCATCTCCTTCCTAGGGCATCAGATTTCCACTTCAGGAGTGGAAATGGAGAGCGACCGCATTACAGCCGTGCGTAATTGGCCGACTCCAACCACGGTAAAGGAGGTGCAGCGTTTTTTAGGGTTTGCCAATTACTACCGGAGATTTATCCGGGGTTTTGGTCAGGTTGCAGCTCCCATTACCTCACTGCTAAAGGGGGGACCGGTGCGCTTGCAGTGGTCGGCCGAGGCGAATAGGGCTTTTGGAAAACTGAAGGCTCTGTTTACCTCGGCGCCTGTGTTGGCTCATCCGGATCCCTCTTTGCCATTCATAGTAGAGGTGGACGCATCCGAAGCTGGGATAGGAGCAGTGCTCTCTCAGCGTTCGGGTGTGCCACCGAAGCTTCGCCCCTGTGCTTTCTTTTCGAAGAAGCTCAGCCCGGCGGAGCGTAACTATGATGTGGGGGACCGAGAGCTGTTAGCTGTCGTAAAAGCCTTGAAGGTGTGGAGGCATTGGCTTGAGGGGGCTAATCACCCTTTTCTCATCTGGACTGACCACCGCAATCTGGAGTACATCCGGCAGGCGAAGAGA
Organism: Salvelinus fontinalis; assembly: GCF_029448725.1. Taxonomy (NCBI): domain Eukaryota; kingdom Metazoa; phylum Chordata; class Actinopteri; order Salmoniformes; family Salmonidae; genus Salvelinus; species Salvelinus fontinalis. Next base: position 23,606,146 of record NC_074704.1, on the reverse strand, counting down.
CTAAATCCTCGCCAGGCAAGGTGGGCCATGTTTTTCACTCGTTTTGTGTTTACGCTTACTTACAGACCAGGCTCCCAGAACGTCAAGGCAGACGCATTATCTCGGCTGTATGACACAGAGGAGCGATCCATGGATCCCACTCCCATACTCCCAGAGTCGTGTTTGGTGGTGCCAGTAGTGTGGGAGCTGGACGCGGACATTGAGCGGGCGTCACGTGCAGAGCCCTCTCCTCCTGAGTGTCCAGCTGGTCGTCTGTACGTTCCGTCTGCTGTCCGCGACCGATTGATTTATTGGGCTCACACATCACCCTCCTCTGGTCATCCTGGGATAGGTCGGACGATGCGCTGTCTTGAGGGGAGGTACTGGTGGCCCACTTTAGCTAAGGACGTGAGGATTTATGTTTCCTCCTGTTCGGTGTGCGCCCAGTGCAAGGCTCCTAGACACCTGCCTAGAGGTAAGCTTCTACCTTTACCCGTTCCTCAACGGCCGTGGTCGCACCTGTCAGTGGATTTTTTGACTGATCTTCCACCTTCACAGGGTTACACCACGATCCTGGTCGTTGTGGATCGGTTCTCTAAGTCCTGTCGTCTTCTCCCTTTGCCCGGTCTCCCTACGGCCTTACAAACTGCGGAGGCTCTGTTTACACATGTTTTCCGGCATTATGGGGTGCCTGAGGATATAGTGTCTGATCGGGGTCCCAAGTTTACGTCAAGGGTCTGGAAGGCGTTCATGGAACGTCTGGGGATCTCGGTTAGTCTTACCTCAGGTTTTCACCCCGAGAGTAATGGGCAGGTGGAGAGAGTTAACCAGGATGTGGGCAGGTTTCTGCGGTCCTATTGCCAGGACCGGCCGGGGGAGTGGGCGAAGTTCGTGCCCTGGGCAGAGATGGCCCAGAACTCGCTACGTCACTCCTCCACTAACCTTACCCCTTTTCAATGTGTATTAGGGTATCAGCCGGTTCTGGCTCCTTGGCATCAGAGTCAGACCGAAGCTCCTGCGGTGGACAATTGGTTTCGGCACGCTGAGGAAACTTGGGAGGCAGCCCACGTCCACCTTCAGCGTGCCATAAGGCGCCAGAAAATTGGCGCAGACCGTCGCCGCAGTGAGGCCCCGGTGTTCGTACCAGGGGTAAGGGTCTGGCTCTCGACCCGAAACCTGCCCCTCCGCCTGCTCTGCCGGAAGCTGTGTCCGCGGTTTGTGGGGCCGTTTAAAGTCCTGAGGAGAGTGAACGAGGTATGTTATAGATTACAACTGCCCACTAATTACCGTATTAACCCCTCGTTCCATGTGTCTCTCCTCAGGCCGGTGGTGGCTGGCCCGCTCCAGGAGGCTGAAGTGCGTGAAGTTCCTCCGCCTCCTCTAGACATCGAGGGGGTCCCGGCGTACTCTATTCGATCCATTTTGGATTTGAGACGTCGGGCGAGGGGCCTTCAGTACCTCGTGGACTGGGAGGGGTACGGGCCGGAGGAGAGATGCTGGGTTCCGGTGGAGGACGTTTTAGATCCTTCCATGTTAAAAGAATTCCACCGCCTCCATCCGGATCGCCCTGCACCTCGCCCTCCGGGTCGTCCCCGAGGCCGGTGTCGACGCGCTGCTGGAGCCGCGCGTCAAGGGGGGGTAATGTCACGACTTCTGCCGAAGTCGTTGCCTCTCCTTGTCCGGGCGGTGTTCGGCGGTCGACTTCACCGGTCTTCTAGCCATCATCGATCCATTTTTCATTTTCCATTGGTTTTGTCTTGTCTTCCCACACACCTGTTGTCAATCCCATTCATTACCTGTTGTGTATTTAACCCTCTGTTTCCCTTCATGTGTTTGTCAGAGATTGTTTTATGTCAAGTGTTGTTTTATTAGTGTATAGGTGTGCGACGGGTCCTTGTACCCATTTTATTTGATATATGTATATTACTCGTGTTTGGAGCATGTCATGGACGTTTATTAAAAGTCTCCATATACACTTCGTTTACTCTCCTGCGTCTGACTTCCCTGCCACCTATACACACGACGTTGACAGCGCTTTACCATCTGGCAGTCCGATGGACAAATCTGGGTTTGGCGGATGCCAGAACGCTACCTGCCCCAATGCATAGTGCCAACTGTAAAGTTTGGTGGAGGATGAATAATGGTCTGGTGCTGTTTTTCATGGTTCGGGCCCCTTAGTTCCACTGAAGGGAAATCTTAACGCTACAGTAGACAATGACTTTATAGATGATTCTGTGCTTACAACTTTGTGGCAACAATTTGGGGAAGGCCTTTTCCTGTTTCAGCCTGACAATGCCCCTGTGCACAAAGTGAGGTCCATACAGAAATGGTTTGTCGAGACCGGTGTGGAAGAACTTGACTGGCCTGCACAGAGCCTGACCTCAACCCAATCGAACACCTTTGGGATGAATTGGAACACCCACCTCACTAATGCTCTTGTAGCTGAATGGAAGCAAGTTCCCGAAGCAATGTTCCAACAGCTAGTGGGGGAAAAAAAGGGGGACCAACTCCATATTAATGCCCATGATTTTGGAATGAGATGTTCGACGAGCATGTGTCCATATACTTTTGGTCATGTAGTGTATCTTTGCATATGGAAACCATCAGAATAGAACATTTGCATGAAAACCATGACAATATCAATGACATGTATGAGGCAATTTGTTTGGTTTTGTTTACTTTGTGGTGAAATGCTGAAGTGAAATATTGTTGTGACTTTACCTCAGTATCGTCAAGCAAGTATCTGAGTAACTTCAACATCGACGCAAACAGTGGAGTCATCTCCGTGGTGACTGGGTTGGACAGAGAGGAGATACCTACAGTCACTGTCAATATCAAGGTATTGGGAATTGTAGCTATAGCATTCTAACGTTTTATGACTATTCAAAATAAGTAAAATCGCACTTCTCTCAGTTCATTCTCACTGTAGATGTACTCACTCACAATCACAAGTGCTTTAAGACAGTTAACATGGTATGGGCATTAGGAGAGCTGGTGACCATTGTATACATCCCAAGTTATGGATGTCAAATATCAACATCTATCACTTCCTTCCAGGCATCTCAGCAGGATGACAGCCTAAAGACCGCTGGCACTTTAGTGTCTGTTACAATCGAGGACGTCAATCAATCAATCAATCAATCAATTTTATTTTATATAGCCCTTCGTACATCAGATAATATCTCGAAGTGCTGTACAGAAACCCAGCCTAAAACCCCAAACAGCTAGAATGCAGGTGTAGAAGCACGGTGGCTAGGAAAAACTCCCTAGAAAGGCCAAAACCTAGGAAGAAACCTAGAGAGGAACCAGGCTATGAGGGGTGGCCAGTCCTCTTCTGGCTGTGCCGGGTGGAGATTATAACAGAACTATGCCAAGATGTTCAAAAATGTTCATAAGTGACAAGCATGGTCAAATAATAATCATGAATAATTTTCAGTTGGCTTTTCATAGCTGATCATTAAGAGTTGAAAAACAACAGGTCTGGGACAGGTGGCGTTTCCATAACCGCAGGCAGAACAGCTGAAACTGGAATAGCAGCAAGGCCAGGCGGACTGGGGACAGCAAGGAGTCACCACGGGCGGCAGTCCCGACGCATGGTCCTAGGGCCCAGGTCCTCCGAGAGAAAGAAAGAGAGAAGGAGAAAATTAGAGAGAGCCAAGATTTTCAAAATGTTCATAAATGACAAGCATGGTCAAATAATAATCAGGAATAAATCTCAGTTGGCTTTTCATAGCCGATCATTAAGAGTTGAAAACAGCAGGTCTGGGACAGGTAGTGGTTCCATAACCGCAGGCAGAAGAGTTGAAACTGGAATAGCAGCAAGGCCAGGCGGACTGGGGGCAGCAAGGAGTCACCACGGCCGGTAGTCCCGACGTATGGTCCTAGGGCTCAGGTCCTCCGAGAGAAAGAGAGAAGGAGAAAATTAGAGAGAGCCAAGATTTTCAAAATGTTCATAAATGACAAGCATGGTCAAATAATAATCAGGAATAAATCTCAGTTGGCTTTTCATAGCCGATCATTAAGAGTTGAAAACAGCAGGTCTGGGACAGGTAGTGGTTCCATAACCGCAGGCAGAAGAGTTGAAACTGGAATAGCAGCAAGGCCAGGCGGACTGGGGACAGCAAGGTGTCAGCATGCCCGGTAGTCCTGACGTATGGTCCTAGGGCTCAGGTTCTCAGAGAGAAAGAGAGAACGAGAGAATTAGAGAGAGCATACTTAAATTCACACAGGACACTGGATAAGACAGGAGAAGTACTCCAGGTATAACCAACTGACCCTAGCCCCCCGACACAAACTACTGCAGCATAAATACTGGAGGCTGAGACAGGAGCGGTCAGGAGACACTGTGGCCCCATCCGAAGAAACCCCCGGACAGGGCCAAACAGGAAGGATATAACCCCACCCACTCTGCCAAAGCACAGCCCCCACACCACTAGAGGGATATCCTCAACCACCAACTTACAATCCTGAGACAAGGCCGAGTATAGCCCACAAAGGTCTCCACCACAGCACAACCAAGGGGGGGCGCCAACCCAGACAGGAAGTTCACGTCAGTAACTCAACCCACTCAAGTGACGCACCCCTCCTAGGGACGGCATGAAAGAGCACCAGCAAGCCAGTGACTCAGCCCCAGTAACAGGGTTAGAGGCAGAGAATCCCAGTGGAGAGAGGGGAACCGGCCCTGGAGAGACAGCAAGGGCGGTTCGTTGCTCCAGAGCCTTTCCGTTCACCTTCACACTCCTGGGCCAGACTACACTCAATCATATGACCTACTGAAGAGATAAGTCTTCAGTAAAGACTTAAAGGTTGAGACCGAGTCTGCGTCTCTCACATGGGTAGGCAGACTGTTCCATAAAAATGGAGATCTATAGGAGAAAGCCCTGCCTCCAGCTGTTTGCTTAGAAATTTTAGGGACAATTAGGAGGCCTGCGTCTTGTGACCGTAGCGTACGTGTAGGTATGTACGGCAGGACCAACTCGGAAAGATAGGTAGGAGCAAGCCCATGTAACGCTTTATAGGTTAACAGTAAAACCTTGAAATCAGCCCTTGCCTTAACGGGAAGCCAGTGTAGGGAAGCTAGCACTGGAGTAATATGATCAAATTTCTTGGTTCTAGTCAGGATTCTAGCAGACGTATTTAGCACTAACTGAAGTTTATTTAGTGCTTTATCCGGGTAGCCGGAAAGTAGAGCATTGCAGTAGTCTAACCTAGAAGTAACAAATGCTAGGATTAATTTTTCAGCATCATTTTTGGACAGAAAATTTCTGATTTTTGCAATGTTACGTAGATGGAAAAAAGCTGTCCTTGAAACAGTCTTGATATGTTCGTCAAAAGAGAGATCAGGGTCAAGAGTAACGCCGAGGTCCTTCACAGTTTTATTTGAGACGACTTTACAACCATCAAGATGAATTGTCAGATTTAACAGAAGATCTCTTTGTTTCTTGGGACCTAGAACAAGCATCTCTGTTTTGTCCGAGTTTAAAAGTAGAAAGTTTTCAGCCATCCACTTCCTTATGTCTGAAACACAGGCTTCTAGCGAGGGCAATTTTGGGGCTTCACCATGTTTCATTGAAATGTACAGCTGTGTGTCATCCGCATAGCAGTGAAAGTTAACATTATGTTTTCGAATAACATCCCCAAGAGGTAAAATATATAGTGAAAACAATAGTGGTCCTAAAACGGAACCTTGAGGAACACCGAAATGTACAGTTGATTTGTCAGAGGACAGACCATTCACAGAGACAAACTGATATCTTTCCGACAGGTAAGATCTAAACCAGGCCAGAACTTGTCCGTGTAGACCAATTTGGGTTTCCAGTCTCTCCAAAAGAATGTGGTGATCGATGGTGTCAAAGGCAGCACTAAGGTCTAGTAGCACGAGGACAGATGCAGAGCCTCGGTCTGACGCCATTAAAAGGTCATTTACCACCTTCACAAGTGCAGTCTCAGTGCTATGATGGGGTCTAAAACCAGACTGAAGCATTTCGTATACATTGTTTGTCTTCAGAAAGGCAGTGAGTTGCTGCGCAACAGCTTTTTCAATTTTTTTTGAGAGGAATGGAAGATTCGATATAGGCCGATAGTTTTTTATATTTTCCGGGTCAAGGTTTGGCTTTTTCAAGAGAGGCTTTATCACTGCCACTTTTAGTGAGTTTGGTACACATCCGGTGGATAGAGAGCTGTTTATTATGTTCAACATAGGAGGGCCAAGCACAGGAAGCAGCTCCTTCAGCAGTTTAGTAGGAATAGGATCCAGTATGCAGCTTGAAGGTTTAGAGGCCATGATTATTTTCATCATTGTGTCAAGAGATATAGTACTAAAACACTTAAGTGTCTCTCCCGATCCCAGGCCCTCGCAGAGCTGTGCAGATCCAGGACAGCTAAGCCCTGGAGGAATACGCAGATTCAAAGAGGAGTCCGTAATTTGCTTTCTAATGGTCATGATCTTTTCCTCAAAGAAGTTCATGAATTTATTACTGCTGAAGTGAAAGCCCTCCTCTCTTGGGGAATGCTGCTTTTTAGTTAGCTTTGCAACAGTATCAAAAAGAAATTTTGGATTGTTCTTATTTTCCTCGATTAAGTTGGAAAAGTAGGATGATCGAGCAGCAGTGAGGGCTCTTCGGTACTGCACGGTACTGTCTTTCCAAGCTAGTCGGAAGACTTCCAGTTTTGTGTGGCGCCATTTCCGTTCCAATTTCCTGGAAGCTTGCTTCAAAGCTCGGGTATTTTCTGTATACCAGGGAGCTAGTTTCTTATGACAAATGTTTTTCGTTTTTAGGGGTGCAACTGCATCTAGGGTATTGCGCAAGGTTAAATTGAGTTCCTCAGTTAAGTGGTTAACTGATTTTTGTCCTCTGACGTCCTTGGGTAGGCAGAAGGAGTCTGGAAGGGCATCAAGGAATTTTTGTGTTGTCTGAGAATTTATAGCACGACTTTTGATGCTCCTTGGTTGGGGTCTGAGCAGATTATTTGTTGCGATTGCAAACGTAATAAAATGGTGGTCCGATAGTCCAGGATTATGTGGAAAAACATTAAGATCTACAACATTTATTCCATGGGACAAAACTAGGTCCAGAGTATGACTGTGGCAGTGAGTAGGTCCAGAGACATGTTGGACAAAACCCACCGAGTCGATGATGGCTCCGAAAGACTTTTGGAGTGGGTCTGTGGACTTCTCCATGTGAATATTAAAATCACCAAAAATTAGAATATGATCTGCTATGACTACAAGGTCTGATAGGAATTCAGGAAACTCAGAGAGGAACGCTGTATATGGCCCAGGAGGCCTGTAAACAGTAGCTATAAAAAGTGATTGAGTAGGCTGCATAGATTTCATGACTAGAAGCTCAAAAGACGAAAACGCCATTTTTTTTTTTGTAAATTGAAATTTGCTATCGTAGATGTTAGCAACACCTCCGCCTTTGCGGGATGCACGGGGGATATGGTCACTAGTGTAACCAGGAGGTGAGGCCTCATTTAACACAGTAAATTCATCAGGCTTAAGCCATGTTTCAGTCAGGCCAATCACATCAAGATTATGATCAGTGATTAGTTCATTGACTATGACTGCCTTTGAAGTGAGGGATCTAACATTAAGTAACCCTATTTTGAGATGTGAGGTATCACGATCTCTTTCAATAATGGCAGGAATGGAGGAGGTCTTTATCCTAATAAGATTGCTAAGGCGAACACCGCCATGTTTAGTTTTGCCCAACCTAGGTCGAGGCACAGACACAGTCTCAATGGGTATGGCTGAGCTGACTACACTGACTGTGCTATTGGCAGACTCCACTAAGCTGGCAGGTTGGCTAACAGCCTGCTGCCTGGCCTGCACCCTATTTCATTGTGGGGCTAAAGGAGTTAGAGCCCTATCTATGTTGGTAGATAAGATGAGAGCACCCCTCCAGGTAGGATGGAGTCCGTCACTCCTTAGCAGGTCAGGCTTGGTCCTGTTTGTGGGTGAGTCCCAGAAAGAGGGCCAATTATCTACAAATTCTATCTTTTGGGAGGGGCAGAAAACAGTTTTCAACCAGCGATTGAGTGCTGAGACTCTGCTGTAGAGCTCGTCACTCCCCCTAACTGGGAGGGGGCCAGAGACAATTACTCGATGCCGACACATCTTTCTAGCTGATTTACACGCTGAAGCTATGTTGCACTTGGTGACCTCTGACTGTTTCATCCTAACATCGTTGGTGCCGACGTGGATAACAATATCTCTATACTCTCTACACTTGCCAGATTTAGCTTTAGCCAGCACCATCTTAAGATTAGCCTTAACGTCGGTAGCCCTGCCCCCTGGTAAACAGTGTATGATCGCTGGGTGATTCGTTTTAAGTCTAATACTGCGGGTAATGGAGTCGCCAATGACTAGGGTTTTCAATTTGTCAGAGCTAACGGTGGGAGCCTTCGGCGTCTCAGACCCCGTAACGGGAGGAGTAGAGACAAGAGAAGACTCAGACTCAGACTCCGACTCGCTACATAATGGGGAAAACCGGTTGAAAGTTTCTGTCGGCTGAATGAGCGACACCGGTTGAGCATTCCAACAGCATTTCCCTCCAGAAGCCATGAGAAAGTTGTCCGGCTGCGGGGACTGTGCGGGGGGATTTATACTAACGTTACTATCTGTACTTACTGGTGGCACAGACGCTGTTTCTTCCTTTCCTACACTGAAATTACCCTTGCCTAACGATTGCGTCTGAAGCTGGGCTTGCAGCACAGCTATTTTCGCCGTAAGGCGATCGTTCTCCTGTATATTATGAGTACAGCGACTGCAATTAGAAGACATCATGTTAATGTTACTACTTAGCTTCGGCTGTTGAAGGTGTTGACGAACCATGTCCAGATAAAGCGTCCGGAGTGAAAAAGTTGAATGAGGGAAAAAAGTTGCGATGGAAAAACTAAAAATATAAACGGTAATTAAAAACAGAAACAAAACAAAAAACGTAAAGTTGTCAGCTAGCAAAGTAAAGTAAAGTTGGCAGCAAAACGCACAGCAACAAAACGCACAGCAACACGTCTGCAGATTCAACAGGAATGACAACGCTCCAGAGTTTGACAAAGCAAGCTACTCTGTCACACTACTGGAGAACTCTCAAATAGACACGGCTGTTTTCAGAGTCACAGTCACTGACCTGGACAAGGTAGGTACGGTGGCCTAGAGGTTCATTACACATACAAAAAAATGGGTGATGGATTTACACAAAAAGAGATGTACTTTACTACTCAAGCTAGGATGCGATGTCAATAAGTGCACATATCACAACAGTTTACATGTTTGTATCTTGAGTTGTGTCTGTTTCTACATGAGCCAGATCATTTGTCACACTAAAACGTAGTTTTTTCCCCAATTGGACATGAAACCATTTTGTCTTTGCCTCAGGGTGGATTTGTGGGAACGTTGCGGATCCTTCCGGAGACTGTGCCTTTTTCTATACACTTGGATGGAACTGTCATAGTGAAGAGTTCAGCTGACCTGGACAGGGAGACTGTTGGAAACTTCATCTTTCAGGTCAGACACTCTGAAACATAGCAGTACTTAGACTTTTATCAATTTAGCAGCAGACATAATCACAATAACTTGTAAATCAGAAAGGAACCTGTAAATATGTCTAAAAAGGTGCAAACCAGGTCTAAGGGCACTTGGCAGTGCCCTGTACCATATACTAAAACGTGTCTTATCAATTAGTCTGTCACAATGGGCAGTGCACACGTCAGTTGGTATGCTGTTGAACACCTTCCCATATCTTCCCTACATCTAATATGAAGATTGAAGCACGGGAAAATGACCCACCTAACCACACTGCGTTGGCTGATGTGAACGTCACCCTCCTGGATGGGAATGACAACAGTCCTCAATTTAAGAGCTCCAGTTACGAGGGCAAGGTCTTCAAGAACCAAACGGTGGGGATGTTGGTTACCCAGGTGAGACGGTTTCTAACCTCGAACCTCAATTCGTCACTGTGTTTGTTAAAGTGTTTTTTGACCAGAGGCATTTGCAACGTGAGAAACACATGATAGCCTTTTCATCCACTGATGTCAACCATACATGTCCACAGTGACACGACTGTAAACAGGAAAAAACGGTACTGCTTTGTCACCACATGCATTTTATGCTATGTGATTGGTAGGTTGAAGCAGCGGACCTGGATGCTGGTGCTAATGGACAGGTCAAGTACTCAATAGAGTTTGGGAACCTGGAAGGATATTTCTCCATTGCTGAACACACAGGCGAGGTAAAGCTGGAAAAGAACATTCCTCTGGAGGAGAACAAGGTCCTTCAGTTCACTCTCTATGTGGCAGCAAGAGATGGTGAGTCTAGGTACAGTCTCTGTCTACAGAACTTGAAGGTACTGTCATGTAAAACAATTTTGTTGAGCGCATTGTAGTGTGGAATTCATCTGAACGTAAAGTTGAGAAAATATGTAAAAGAACATAAGCAACTCAAGAAAACATATTATAGCCTGGTAATCATAGTATATGTACACTGTAGACTAGAAGAATATGACAGGAATAGTGTATATCTACAGGAGGCTAGTCAGTCAACAGCTGGAGATTTGGTTATGGGTTCCCAAAACAATATCAGCCCAAAGTGACTGGACGTTCTCCTCCTGTCCTGTAGGGGGCGGAATATCTCGTTCCTCCGCGGTGCTGGTGGAGATCCTGGCACCTGGAGATTCCAAACCCAAGTTCATCTTGAGCACCTACAGTGGGAGCATAGAGGAGGAGACGGATCCAGGGGTTGTGATTGTCAAGGTAAACTTCCCCAGATCCACTAAATTCTACTTCATCGGAAAAAACCACCAGATTGATCCTATAACATTTGTCACCCCAAATACAGGTGACCTTCCTAGCAGTAACTACAGTAGTTCCCGTGACGCTTCAGGTTCTGACAGACGCCGACAAGTTTGCCATTGACTCCAAAGGCGTTTTTACCTCTAAGGTCAAACTGGACCATGAGACCCAAAGGAACTACTCAGTCCAGATCTCAATCTCGGATGGCACAAGCAGCGATGAGGCAACCATCGTGGTGCTAGTGATTGACATCAATGACAACAGCCCCGTGTTTGGATACAGAGGTAGGGGCCAACCTCACTGCCATGCCTGCCACGGACGCGGACGACGTATTCAACAGGGAGCTCCGCTATGCCCTCCGGGGAGGCGAGGGGAATTTCACTATCGACCCCAAAATGGGGACGGTGTCCCTGGCTGGGGCGCTGGACAGAGAAACCAAAGCCGAGTTCAGCCTGGAGGTGGTGGCTCAGGACCAAGGTCGTCCAGCTCTCTCCTCTACCGACACCCTGCTCATTCAAGTATCTGACGTCAACGTTCCAAGTTTCTCCAAGACAGAATATGAGGTTGAGGTCTTAGAAACAGAGTCTGTGGGAACGAAACTGGTCACCCTAGAAGCGGTGGACCTTGACGAAGGCACAAACGGTGTAGTGACCTATAGTATATTTCAGCAAGACCCTCCCTCGACCGTGGCGTTCTTCCATTTGGACTCTTCCACTGGAGTACTGCGGTGTACAACCTAATGGTACAGGCTGCAGATGGGGGGGACCCTGTCCCTCGTTGGGAATGGATCAGTGGTGGTGAGGGTGACAGATGTAAACAACAACTCGCCTCAGTTCAGCGCAGAGCGCTACGATGTCGCCGTCTCCGAGAACCTGGCCAGCGGAGCGGCTGTCGTGACCCTGGAGGTCACCGACGAGGATGAGGTCAGAGAAATGAGACTGTCATTATCATCACGAGATCGATTATATTTTGTTATGATGCAAACAATATCTTGGACATTACTATCTACATTGAGATCAGGGATATATCTGCACGACATGAAGAATATTGGCTATGGTATATCGATTACAGTATATCAATGACTATATATATCAATGACGATATATATATATATATATATATATATATATATATATATATATATATATATATATATATATATATACACTGCTCAAAAAAATAAAGGGAACACTTAAACAACACAATGTAACTCCAAGTCAATCACACTTCTGTGAAATCAAACTGTCCACTTAGGAAGCAACACTGATTGACAATACATTTCACATGCTGTTGTGCAAATGGAATAGACAATAGGTTGAAATTATAGGCAATTAGCAAGACACCCCCAATAAAGGAGTGGTTCTGCAGGTGGTGACCACAGACCACTTCTCAGTTCCTATGCTTCCTGGCTGATGTTTTGGTCACTTCTGAATGCTGGCAGTGCTTTCACTCTAGTGGTAGCATGAGACGGAGTCTACAACCCACCCAAGTGGCTCAGGTAGTGCAGCTCATCCAGGATGGCACATCAATGCGAGCTGTGGCAAGAAGGTTTGCTGTGTCTGTCAGCGTAGTGTCCAGAGCATGGAGGCGCTACCAGGAGACAGGCCAGTACATCAGGAGACGTGAAGGAAGCCGTAGGAGGGCAACAACCCAGCAGCAGGACCGCTACCTCCGCCTTTGTGCAAGGAGGAGCACTGCCAGAGCCCTGCAAAATGACCTCCAGCAGGCCACAAATGTGCATATGTCTGCTCAAACGGTCAGAAACAGACTCAATGAGGGTGGTATGAGGGCCCGACGTCCACAGGTGGGGGTTGTGCTTACAGCCCAACACTGTGCAGGACGTTTGGCATTTGCCAGAGAACACCAAGATTGGCAAATTCGCCACTGGCGCCCTGTGCTCTTCACAGATGAAAGCAGGTTCACACTGAGCACATGTGACAGACATGACAGAGTCTAGAGACGCCGTGGAGAACGTTCTGCTGCCTGCAACATCCTCCAGCATGACCGGTTTGGCGGTGGGTCAGTCATGGTGTGGGACGGCATTTCTTTGGGGGGGCCGCACAGCCCTCCATGTGCTCGCCAGAGGTAGCCTGACTGCCATTAGGTACCGAGATGAGATCCTTAAACCCCATTGTGAGACCATATGCTGGTGCGGTTGGCCTATGGTTTCCTCCTAATGCTAGACCTCATGTGGCTGGAGTGTGTCAGCAGTTCCTGCAAGAGGAAGGCATTGATGCTATGGACTGGCCCGCCCGTTCCCCAGACCTGAATCCAATTGAGCACATCTGGGACATTACATTTACATTTAAGTCATTTAGCAGACGCTCTTATCCAGAGCGACTTACAAATTGGAAAGTTCATACATATTCATCCTGGTCCCCCCGTGGGAATTGAACCCACAACCCTGGCGTTGCAAGCGCCATGCTCTACCAACTGAGCCACACAGGACATCATGTCTCGCTCATCCACCAACACCACGTTGCACCACAGACTGTCCAGGAGTTGGCGGATGCTTTAGTCCAGGTCTGGGAGGAGATCCCTCAGGAGACCATCCGCCACCTCATCAGGAGCATGTCCAGGCATTGTAGGGAGGTCATACAGGCACGTGGAGGCCACACACACTACTGAGCCTCATTTTGACTTGTTTTAAGGACATTACATCAAAGCTGGATCAGCCTGTAGTGTGGTTTTCCACTTTAATTTTGAGTGTGACTCCAAATCCAGACCTCCATGGGTTGATAAATATGATTTCCATTGATAATTTTTGTGTGATTTTGTTGTCAGCACATTAAACTATGTAAAGAAAAAAGTATTTAATAAGAATATTTCATTCATTCAGATCTAGGATGTGTTATTTTAGTGTTCCCTTTATTTTTTTGAGCAGTGTATATATCGATGACAATATATAATGGTGATACATAATGGTGTTTATCATGACGATATCAACAATCTGAAAATATTTCAATACATCCATCCCACTAATACATTTCTGACGAACCTAGGAATGATAAGCCGACACGCACCATTAACATATCTCTGTGTTATCCTTTTAGGGTGGATTCTCGAACGGTCACTTCGTATTTACAAGTGATACCTTCAACATAAACAAACAAGGTGTTGTGTCCCTGAAGAGTGACATCACCCTGGACAGAGAGACAAAGGATAACTACGTTTTAAGGTATACCACGTCATGTCAATCAACATGTGCTTTAGCTGCGTTTCTCATAAGGTCTACACCCAAATATAGGCCCCAATAACAGTCGGGTGTACTTCCATAAATGTAATCCATGTAGAGGAGGGAACATTTTTCATATCTTAACGATGGACAAGGACGCAGCTGGAGGAGAATCTCTCTCTTCCGATCACCCTGACCTTAACTCTACCCCACCTAGACGCCAAAGTAAACATCGTCTTTGCTCATGTTGTTAAGTCATATAGGTGATAAAAATATACGACGTGGATAGGCAAATGCAGGCTGGTAATTTGACTTAAGATGCTCAGTGAGACCATGAAGGTCAACAATGTTATGCGTTGGAGTCAACAATGTTACGTTTTGTCAATTACGTTACCCGTTAAGATCTTACCCCTCTCACTGTGTTCAGGTGGTGGCGGTGGACAAAGATGGCCTGAACGCCACAGCCCAGCTCAACATCACCGTTCTGGACTACAATGACAACACACCCCAGTTCCCTACTCTTCCAGACAACATCCCTTTCCCTGAGGGGGAGTACTCGGACAAGTCTCCAGGAGAGGTGTACGATATCCTTGCCACAGACTCAGATCTCGGCTCCAACGGAGAAGTCACTATCTCCTCATCTGCCACGCTATTTCGCTTCAGGGAGGTGAGTCCAACCAAATAATGAAGCTTCTGGTAAACCTTCTTTACATAATACATTTCTTTAGATGAGAATTTGGATCTCGGGTACCAGGTTTGTTTACTGAGGGGTCAATCATTTTGATTAAGAAATGACCAAACAAAAGCAGATGCTTTTGATGACCTCATTATTGGCAAACCATGTTTAATATAATCTCAGCATACAAGCTTAATCAAGAGCAGTGTCGTTAGGGTAACACTGTGTATTTACACTAGTGTGTCTTGTGTTGAAGGATGGGATGCTACTGGTTGTGGGTCCTCTGGATCGGGAGACCAATGACATCTATGAGCTGGTCATTGTGGCCACTGACAAGGGAACACCACAGAGACAGGTACTATATACAAAACACAGTGGCCTAATTTATAGGGACCCTTCACCCTGAAATCAGTACGACATTACCATAGCAGTACCATATCATAACACCACAATACCATAACAGACAATATCAAAGTTCTGTGCAGCCTACCTTCTTACACAAAGTTGGTTTCAAAGATTCCAACCCCACTTCACCAGAACATGACCAGCATCAGAGTGAGAGTGACAGATGTTAATGACAACACGCCAGTGTTCAGTGCTAATATGTACACGAAGAGCATTCTGGTGAAGGACGCCAAGGTGGGGGACGTGCTGTTGACCCTCTCTGCCACAGACAAGGACATGGGCCTGAACACTCTCGTCACCTACAGGTTAGCCATGCACTGCTGTCCAACTCACATACACCTCTGTTGTACTTTCTACTCCCAGTCGTAGAGCCGGTACTGTAGAGATGAGTTTCAAGTCCACATGAAGGAATACATTGACCTAAATGGATCCTTAACGATATTGAAGAAATTGTCTGTTTTCACACAGAGTTATGCGTCAAATGCTTCGCCTCTGGCTATCTAGTTTCTCCTCAGGTGCCTCCCCTCGCTTGGCCCTGAATGGTAGCACAGGAGAGGTGACCGTGGCCTCTGACCTTTCTGATGTCACGGAGGACACACCACTTGAACTCACTGCAATGGCAAAGGACAGCGGGCTGCCTCCTCTGAACTCCACAGGTCAGGGATCGAGCATCACAAGTGGGCTAGTGTTTGTCTGTGTGTTTTTGTGACGTTGAGTTAGAGTGTATTATATCATATGTTAGTCTGAATAGTAATGTGTGCTAAATCTGTGTGTGTTCTCTCTTTCCCCCTCATAGCCAATGTCCAGGTCCTCCTGATGACTGTCAACCTCGGAGTGAGCGTGGCCTTTGAGAGCTCCTCCTACAACTTCAGCGTTCCGGAGAACGAACCAAAAGGGAGACCTGTGGGGACAGTGACGGCAACCCCAGGGAGCCCCGTGTTTGTGGTCACTTACGTCCTGACTACGCACACGGACCTGTTCTCCGTCAATGCCCTGGGAGCCCTCATCACCAGGGAGCCGCTGGACAAAGAGACTCAGGAGTGGTACATCCTGGAGGTGGAGGCAGTGGACTCCAGAACTCCCCCTACTTCTGCCGTCGCAATGGTATGACCCATCCTGGTACCTGGCAACCAGATTTAGAGGAAGTTCTAGAGGTGTTGCTTCGATGAAAAGATGTCATCATATGGGGGAACCGATTTAGAATCACAAGTAGTATTTCGTCCCTCACTCTCTTCCCTTACTCTTTCTCTCAGGTCAGGGTGCAGGTGGAAGATGTGAACGAGGCCCCAGAGTTCAAGGAAGAGACTTATGAAGCCAAGATCTTCAGCATTGGCCCATACAAATACCCTGTGGTCCAAGTTCAGGTAAGGGATGCAAAAGTGAACAGGGATAACCACTACATCCCTGGTGCCATGTCAAAGTTGACATACATTCTCTCATCCAGCTCCTCCATCCTGATCCTCCACTCTTCTCCACTCTTCTTCTTCTCACAGACCCAGACAGTGGTGACAGTGGTCGTCTGGACTACAGTCTGACAGAGTCCGTTCCACGGGCCGGGTGTACGTTGTGTCAGCGGTGGGATTAGAAGGAAAGACAACCACCCTCCTGGTGAAGGCCACAGATCCTAAAGGACTCCATGCTACAACCACGGTGGAGGTGAGTGGTGACAACAGTGTACTGTACGTATGGTAACACACATGACTCACTTGCAACAGTAGTTACAGTATGCTGCTCTAACCTGCCCCCAGGTGGACGTGCAGGGAAGTGCCAGTAATGATGTCGTAGTCATCTCCCTCAACCAGGCCACCAATGTTGTGGAGAAGAAGATCCCTGTGATGGAAGAGTAAGATATTAGAACTGATATCAAGGTTTTTGTAACACACAATATGGACCACACAAAAGTGTGTCCTTTCCTTGGCAGGGCTGTTAGACGGGGTTCTTTTGCCCACTTTCAATACTCTATCTCTCTTCCTCCGTCTTTCTCATATGTCTCTCGTTCTCTGTGTCTCTTAGGTCTTTAGGGCGAGTTCTGGGCTGGACCGTGAAGGTGATAGGGATTTCCGGCACCGGCAGAGGAGCTGTTTGGTCCCGGGGATCTGGGAGCACCGCCAAGACGTACGTCAGCTTCATTGTCATGGACCACGGGGAAGTCATCCCTGCCAAAGACGTCAAAAAGTAGGACCAACGTGTTGTCGAAAATCACTTCATCCACAACAAAGTAGCCCATCCTATAATGAGGAAATAAAAGCCATTGTTGATTAAAGTTTAACTTTCAGGGTGGTGGGTCTGAGGTTGGTTTCATGAAGGGAATTTGTGTGAAACATTCTTTAGTAGGTGACATTCAATGACTGAATGCAACATTGCTTCCACAATGTTCTATTCGGCACGATGAACATCCATGTCTGTTCTGCACGATAGAAATCAAAGAAATTATTACTTCTGGTGAATTTTTAAGGGAAAATACATTTAAAAAATGCCCTGATAATTTGTTCAATATACCCCAATCACAACTGACACACCAATATTTGTCTATATTACTTTTAACTGTCTTCTTACTCTTAACAGTTCAGAAAGTCACCAACACACCACTTCTTTAACTACATTTCAATGTCAAATCTATTCTATTTGTGTACCCTTCACCACGTTTGGCTAGTACTTGAATAACTTGAATAATTTCTTATACCTGTTGCTAAACTTGGACTGAAATAGGTACAGGAGGAACAGGAGCTCAAGCAGTAAAGGTGAGGTGCCGGTACTCAGCTCCGGTGAGATCCTGCCCAAGTCAATCACTACTTATACCCAATTAACTTACAAGGAGTCGAGGCTAGAATGTTCTTACTTGTTTACACAGCTGGAATTCTCACCTGATGACCTGTTTGTCCTCTCCCTGCCTCAACATGAGCGGTGCTCTTGCTCTCTCTCTATTGGCCATCTTTGAACCCTGCACTTCTCTCCTCTTTGGCATTGGCACCTCCATTAAGGGCACCGGCTACTTGTTCACTAGGGTGAGCACGGACTCACTGAATGCGGCTCATCTGAAACTGCAGTAGAAAAGGAAAAGGGGAAGAGCCTGATATTGTGCTAGTTTTTGTGCTAGCTTAGCTAGCTAGCTAACTTCAGCCTAGCTAAAATAGCCAACCTAGCATTGCATCACTCAGTATAAAACAATCACACAATATTATCTCATCACCAATAGTTCAATAGTTACACAACAATATAGGAATGCATTTATGAAATGTTTGTTTTTACTCATTTAAAAAAATTCAAAATATTTATACGTTGGAGCGCTCATGAATATTGTCGCATTCACATGCTAGTTGGAACTAGGAAACGTGCTAACTGGATGTAGTTTACACGGCATATACAGTACCGGTCAAAACACTTGGACACACCTACTCATTCAAGGGTTTTTATTTTTACTATTTTCTACATTGTAGAATAATAGTTAAGACATCACTATGAAATAACACATGGAATCATGTAGTAACAGAAAAAGTGTTAAACAAATCAAAATATATTTTGTCACGTGTCTCTCCGGTCCTCGAGGTCGTCAGGCTGCTCATTATTACGCACACCTGTCACCATCGTTACACGCATCAGCGCCTCAGACTCAATCACCTGCCTGATTACCTTTCCTATATGTCACTCCCTCTGGTTCTTTCCCTAGGCGTTATTATTTCTGTTCCGTTGTTTCATGTCTGTACGCTACTCGTGTTTCTTGTTTTGTTCTATGTTCATTTATTTATTAAATACACTCCCTGTACTTGCTTCCCGACTTCCAGCTTACACGTTACATATATTTTAGATTCTTCATAGTAGCCACCCTTTACCTTGATGACAGCTTTGCACACTCTTGGCATTCTTTCAGTCAGCTTCACCTGGAATGGTTTTCCAACAGTTTTGAAGGAGTTCCCATATATGTTGAGCCCTTGTTGGCTGCTTGTCCTTCACTCTATGGTCTAAATCATCCCAACCCATTTCAATTGGGTTGAGGTCGGGTGATTGTGGAGGCCAGGTCATCTGCTGTAGCACTCCATCACTCTCCTTCTTGGTCAAATAGCCCCTGCACAGCCTGGAGGTGTTGGGTCATTGTCCTGTTGAAAAACAAATGATAGTCCCACTAAGCGCAAACCAGATGGGATGGAGTATTGCTGCAGAATGCTGTGGTAGCCGTGCTGGTTAAGTTTTTCTTGAATTCTAAATAAATCCCAGTGTCACCAGCAAGCACCGCCACACCATCACACCTCCTCCATGCTTCACGGTGGGAACCACACATGCGGAGATCATCTGTCTCACAAAGACACGGCAGTTGGAACCAAAAATCTCAAATTTGGACTCATCAGACCAAAGGACAGATTTCCACCGATCAATTGCTCGTGTTTCTTGGCCCAAGCAAGTCTCTTTGTCTTATTGGTGTCCTTTAGTAGTGGTTTCTTTGCAGCAATTTGACCATGATGGCCTGATTCACGCAGTCTCCTCTGAACAGTTGATTTTGAGATGTGCCTAACTTGAACTCTGTGAAGCATTTATTGGGCTGCAATTTCTGAGGCTGCTGCTAACTCTAATGAACTTCCGGTCCTGTGACAGTCCTCATGAGAGCCAATTTCATCATAGCGCTTGAAGGTTTTTGCGACTGGCACTTGAAGAAACTTTCAAAGTTCTTAACATTCTCCGGATTGACTGACCTTCATGTCTTAAAGTAATGATGGACTGTAATTTCTCTATTCTTATTTGAGCTGTTCTTGCCATAATATGGACTTGGTCTTTTACCAAATAGGGCCATCTTCTGTATACCTTGTCACAACACAACTGATTGGCTCAAACGCATTACGGAGGAAAGAAATTCCACAACTTAACAAGGCACACCTGATAATTGAAATGCATTCCAGGTGGCTACCTCATGAAGCTGGTTGAGAGAATGCCGAGAGTGTGCAAATCTGTCATCAAGGCAAGGGTGACTACTTTGAAGAATCTCAAATATAAAATATAATTTGATTTGACTTTTTTGGTTACTACATGATTCCATGTGTTATTTCATAGTTTTGATGTCTTCACTACTATTCTACAATGTAGCAAATACTAAAAATAAAGAAAAACCCTTGAATGAGGTGTGTCCAAACTTTTGACTGGTACTGTAGTTATCCAGGTCTCAAGACTAACTTTTTGTTATCACCGTCACAGAATCCTTTCGAAGTGCAATTTCAACCATCGCAAACTGAAGATGAACCATCCCAAATTAAAATACCTTGTTTATTTTTGATATGCCAACATGAATCTAATTTAGGACCTAAGTCATTCACAGTGATTTAAAAGGCTAATAAGTACTTTACACCACTGCTCTTAAGTAAAAAAATACTTCAAAGTACTACCTAAGTTTTTTTATTTTATTATCTGTACTTTACTATTTATATTTAGGACAACTTTTACTTCACTACATTCCTAAAGAAAATAATGTACATTTTTCATGACACCCACAATAACTAGTTAGATTTTGAATGCTTATCAGGACAGGAAAATGGTCCAATTCATACACTTATCAAGAGAACATCTCTTGTCATCCCTACTGCCTCTAATCTGGCAGACTCACTAATCACAAATGTTTCATTTGTAAATTGTCTGAGTGTTGGATTGTGCCCATAGCAATCCATAACTATGAAAAACAAGAAAATAGTGCCGTCTGATTTGCTTAATATAAGGAATTTGAAATGTATACTTTTACTTTTCATACTTATATTTTAGCAATTCAATTTACTTTTGATAATTATATGGAAAACCAAATACTTTTAGACTTTACTCAAGTAGTATTTTACTGGGTGACTTTCACTTTTACTTGAGTCATTTTCTATTAAGGCATCGTCCCATTTATTCAAGTATGACAATTGGGTACTTTTCCCACCACTGAATAGTACTACTGAAATCGAAAATGGGGCTATCAACTGAGTCTTTTTTTTGGGACCCTTCCCAGATCTGTGCCTCGACACAATCCTATCTTATGCCAGCTCAGCTTCCAGCTCCTAAGCAACTCTGTAGTAATTTGTGTGTGTTATTTCTTACATTATTAGCCCAGAATTGTTGTGTTACATACAGCCGGAAATAACTTTTTCATATCAGAGTAGCGGTAAAATCACCAGCATTACAACCAGGAATACGACTAATTAGATCCTTTGTTTGTACCCCCCAGGGCAATTTAATTTATTTCAGAGGCTTCTCAAAAACACCGCTGGCAGAGAAGAGGTATATGGAGTGGACTTCTACTCCGACTCAGGAGGCGTGCAAACCATCCACCGCTTCAGAGTATATTACTCGCCAACGTTCAGTAGACTAGCTCAGGGCTAGGATCTCTTTCCAGAGACATTAAGGATTGTAACATACTCTGTTTCACGGAAACATGGCTCTCATACAGCCAGCTGGGTTCTCAGTACATCGTGCAGACAAGAATAAAGAACTCTCCGCAAAGAAGAAAGGCGGGGGTGTATGTTTCATGATTAACTACTCACGGTGTGACTGTGATAATACAGAAACTCAAGTCCTTTTGTTCAACCGACCTAGAATACCTCACAATCAAATGCCGACCATATTACCTCCCAAGATAATTCTCTTCGGTTACAGTCACAGCCGTGTATTTTCCCCCTCAAGCCGATACCATGACGGCCCTCAAAGAACAACACTGGACTTTATGCAAACTGGAAACCACATATCCAGAGGCCTCATTTATTGTAGCTGAGGATTTTAACAAAGAATCTTAGGAAAATACTAGCCAAGTTCTAACACATTGACAGTAGTACTCGCGCTGGAAAAACTTTTCAAAATGGACCTCCCACGCCCTCCTTCTGCAAATCTGATCGACTCCATTTTGCTTCTCCCTTCCTATAGGCAGAAACTCAAACAGGAATTACCTGTGGTAAGGTCTATTCAACGCTGGTCTGACCAATCGGAATCCATACTTCAAGATTGTTTGATCATGCAGACTGGGGTATGTTCTGGGTAGCCTCTGACAATACCATCGACGAATACGGTGACTGAGTTCATCAGAAAGTGTATAGGAGATGTTGTACCCACTGTGACTATTAAAACCTACCCAAACCAGAAACAGTGGATAGATCACAGCATTCACTCAAAGTGGAAACCACTGCATTTAATCATGGCAAGGTGACTGGCAATATGGCCGAATACTAGAGGTCGACCGATTAATCGGAATGGCCGATTAATTAGGGCCGATTTCAAGTTTTCATAATCGGAAATAGGTATTTTTGGACACCGATTTGTCCGTTTGTTTTTTTTTACACATTTATTTAACTAGGCAAGTCAGTTAACACACGGCCTAGGAACGGTGGGTTAACTGCCTTGTTCAGGGGCAGAACGACAGATATTTACCTTGTCAGCTCGGGGATTCAATCTTGCAACCTTAGTTAACTAGTCCAACACTCTAACCACCTGCTTTCATTGCACTCTACAAGGAGCCTGCCTGTTACGCGAATGCAGTAAGAAGCCAAGGTAAGTTGCTAGCTAGCATTAAGCTTATCTTATAAAAAACAAAAAATCAATCATAAATCACTAGTTAACTACACATGGTTGATGATATTACTAGTTTATCTAGCGTGTCCTGCGTTGCATATAATCGATGCGGTGAGCATTTGCGAAAAAGGACTGTCGTTGCTCCAACGTGTACCTAACCATAAACATCAATGCCTTTCTTAAAATCAATACACAAGTATATATTTTTAAACCTGCATATTTAGTTAAAATAAATTCATGTTAGCAGGCAATATTTATTTATTTTTATTTTTTTTAAATTTTATCCCCTTTTCTCCCCAATTTTCGTGGTATCCAATCGCTAGTAATTACTATCTTGTCTCATCGCTACTACTCCCGTACGGGCTCGGGAGAGACGAAGGTCGAAAGCCATGCGTCCTCCGAGGCACAACCCAACCAAGCCGCACTGCTTCTTTAACACAGCGCGCCTCCAACCCGGAAGCCAGCCACACCAATGTGTCGGAGGAAACACCGTGCACCTGGCCCCCTTGGTTAGCGCGCACTGCGCCCAGCCCGCCACAGGAGTCGCTGAAGCGCGATGAGACAAGGAAATCCCTACCGGCCAAACCCTCCCTAACCCGGACGACGCTAGCCCAATTGTGCGTCGCCCCACGGACCTCCCGGTCGCGGCCGGCTGCGACAGAGCCTGGGGGCGAACCCAGAGACTCTGGTGGCGCAGTGCCCTAGACCACTGCGCCACCCGGGAGGCCCAGCAGGCAATATTAACTAGGTAGATTGTGTCACTTCTCTTGCAACAGAGTCAGGGTATATGCAGCAGTTTTGGCCGCCTGGCTCGTTGCGAACTGTGTGAAGACTATTTCTTCCTAACAAAGACAGCCAACTTCGCCAAACAGGATGATTTAACAAAAGCGCATTTGCGAAAAAAGCACAACCGTTGCACGACTGTACCTAACCATAAACATCAATGCCTTTCTTAAAATCAATACACAGAAGTATATATTTTTAAACCTGCATATTTAGCTAAAAGAAATCCAGGTTAGCAGGCAATATTAACCAGGTGAAATTGTGTCACTTCTCTTGCGTTCATTGCACGCAGAGTCAGGGCATATGCAATAGTTTGGGCCGCCTGGCTCGTTGCGAACTAATTTGCCAGAATTTTACGTAATTATGACATAACATTGAAGGTTGTACAATGTAACAGCAATATTTAGACTTCGGGATGCCACCCGTTAGATAAAATACGGAACAGTTCCGTATTTCACTGAAATAAACGTTTTGTTTTCGAAATGATAGTTTCCGGATTCTACCATATTAATGACCAAAGTCTCGTATTTGTGTATTATGTTATAATTAAGTCTATGATTTGATAGAGCAGTCTGACTGAGCGGTGGTAGGCAGCAGCAGCCTCGTAAGCATTCATTCAAACAGCACTTTGCTGTGATTCAAGCATCGAGGTGTTTATGACTTCAAGCCTATCAACTTCAAGCCTATCAACTCCCGACATTAGGCTGGTGTAACCGATGTGAAATGGCTAGCTAGTTAGCGGGGTGGGTACTAATAGCGTTTCAAACGTCACTCGCTCTGAGACTTGGAGTAGTTGTTCCCCTTGCTCTGCAAGGGCCGCGGATTTTGTGGAGCGATGGGTAACGATGCTTCGAGGGTGGCTGTTGTCGATGTGTTCCTGGTTCGAGCCCAGGTAGGAGCGAGGAGAGGGACGGAAGCTATACTGTTACACTGGCAATACTAAAGTGCCTATAAGAACATCCAATAGTCAAAGGTATATTTAATACAAATGGTATAGAGAAATAGTCCTATAAATACTATTATTTATTATTATCTACAACCTAAAACCTCTTACTTTGGAATATTGAAGTCTCATGTTAAAAGGAACCACCAGCTTTCATATGTTCTCATGTTCTGATCAAGGAACTTAAACGTTAGCTTTCTTACATGGCACATGTTGCACTTTTACTTTCTTCTCCAACACTTTGTTTTTGCATTATTTAAACCAAATTGAACATGTTTCATTATTTATTTGAGGCTAAATTGATTTTATTGATGTATTATATTAAGTTAAAATAAGTGTTCCTTCAGTATTGTTGTAATTGTCATTATTACAAATAAAATACATTTTCAAAAAAAGAAAACTGTCCGATTAAATCGGTATCGGCTTTTTTTGGTCTTCCAATAAATCGGTATCGGCGTTGAAAAATCATAATCGGTGGACCTCTACCGAATACAAACACTGGAGTTATTCAATCCGTAAGGCAATCAAAAAGGCAAAACTTCAGTACAAAGAGTCGCCGCAATCCAACAGCTCAGTCAGGAGACGTATGTGGCGGGACTACAGACAATCACGGACTACAAAGGGAAAGCCAGCCACGTCTCGGACACCGACGTCTTGCTTCCGAACAAGCTAAACGCCTTCGCCCGCTTTAAGGATAACACAGTGCCACCAACGCGGCCCGCTACCAAGGACTGTGAGCTCTCCTTTAAGCGTTTTAACAATCGCAAGGCTGCCGGCCCAGAAGGCATCCCTAGCTGCGTTCTCAGAGCATGCACATACTAGCTGGCTTGAGGGTTTACGGACATATTCAATCTACCTATCCCAGTCCACTGTCCCTATTTGCTTCAAGATGTCCACCATAGGCCTCCCAAGTGGTGCAGTGGTCTAAGGCACTGCATCGCAGTGCTAGCTGTGCCACTAGAGATTCTGGCTCGAGTCCAGGCTCTGTTGCCGCTGGCCGAGATCGTGAGACCTATGGGGCAGCGCACAATTGGCCCAGCGTCGTTCGGGTTAGGGGAGGGTTTGGACGGCAGGGATGTTCTTGTCCTATCGCACACTAGCAACTCCTGTAGCGGGCCGGGCGCATGCACGCTGACACGGTCGGCAGATGTACAGTGTTTCCTCTGACACATTGGTGTGGCTGGCTTCTGGTTTAAGCGGGCATTGTGGCAAGATGCAGTGGTTCTGTCATCATGAAGTGCTTTGAGAGGCTAGTTAAGGATCATATCACCTCTGCCTTACCTGACACCCGAGACCCACTTGAATTTGCTTACCGCCCCAATAGATCTACAGATGATGCCATCGCACTGCCCTATCCCCTTTGGACAAGAGGAATACCTATGTAAGAATGCTGTTCATTGACTGTAGCTCAGCATTCAACACCATAGTACCCTCCAAGCTCATCAATAAGCTCTGGGCCCTGGGTCTGAACCCTGCCCTGTGCAGCAGGGTCCTGGACTTCCACCCCCAAGGTAGGTAGGAAGGTAGGTAGGAAACAACTTTGCTGATCCTCAACACAGGGGCCCCACAAGGGTGTGTGCTCAGCCCCCTCCTGTACACCCTGTTCACCCATGACTGCGTGGCCATGTACTCCTCCAACTCTATTATCAAGTTCGCAGATGACAACAGTTGTACGCTTAATTAGCAACAATGATGAGACAGACTACAGAGAAAAGGTGAGTGCACTGGGAAAGCGGTGCCAGGAAAATAACGTCTCAAATCAATGTCAACCAAACAAAGGATCTGATCGTGGACTTCAGGAAATAGCTGAGGGAGCGGGACCGCAGTGGAGAAGGTGAAATGCTTCAAGTTCCTTGGCGTACACATCACTGACGTTCTGAAATGGTCCACCCACACAGAGTCTGATGAAGAAGGCGCAACAGAGCCACTTCAACCTCAGCAGGCTGAAGAAATTTGTCTTGGTCCTTAAAACGCCCAAACTTTTACAGATGCACAATTGAGAGTATGCTGTCAGGCAACTGCACCACCCTCTGGAGAGCCCTGTGGTTGCAGGCGGTGCAGTCTGCCCAACGCATCACCAGGGGCACTCCACCTGCCCTCCAGGATACCTACAGCACCCGATGTCACAGTAAGCCAAAAATATCATCAAGGACATCAACCACCCGAGCCAAGGCTTGTTCAACCCGCTATCATCCAGAAGGCAAGGTCAGTACAGGTGCATGAAAGCTAGGACCGAGATACTGAAAAACATTATCTCAAGGCCATCACTGTTAAATAGCCATCACTAGCCGGCTTCCACCTGGTTATGCAACCCTGCACTTGAAAGGCTGCAGCCCTATATACATAGACTTGGAATCACAACACCCGCAAAAGCATCTGCTAAATATGTGTATGTGACCAATAAAATTTGATTTGTGTGCCTTCCAAATCATGACTTTACCACAGGTGGACTCCAATCAAGTTGTACAAACATCTCAAGGATGATCAATGGAAATAGGATGCACCTGAGCTCAATTTTGAATCTCATACCAAAGGGTCTGAACTTTGCTTTGTCGTTATGGGGTATTGTGTGTAGATTGACGAGGATTTATTTAACTTAATTTATAATAAGGCTGTAACGGCCTCCCGAGTGGCGCAGCGGTCTAAGGCACTGCATCGCAGTGTTGCGGCGTCAAAACAGCCTGGGGTTAGATCCCAGGCCGTGACCAAGAGTCCCATAGGGCTGCGCACAATTGGCCCAGTATCATCCGGGTTAGCAGAGGGTTTGGCCGGAGGGGTGGATACTTGGATCATCGCGCTCTAGCGACTCCTTGTGGCGGGCCGGGCGCCTGCAAGCTGACTTCGGTCGTCAGTTGAACGGTGTTTCCTCCCGTTGGCTTCCGGGTTAAGCAAGAGGGTGTTAAGAAGCGTGCCTTGGCGGGTCATGTTTTGGAGGACACATGGCTCGATCTTCATTGGGGAGATGCTGCGATGAGTCAAAATTGGGAATAAAAAAAAAGGGTTAAAATGACAATTATTTAAAAAAAGAACAAGGGTGTAACTTAACTAAACATGGACAAAGTCAAGGGTTCTGAATACTTTCTGAATATACTGTATGCCTGGGCACATTGAAGCTGTTCTGGCAGCTCGTGGTGGATGTATATAAATAAATTAGCCAACATCTCAAAGCAAGGTGCTTGTCCACACTGATGCTGACATGGAGGCGCCAGAAAATTTTGCCAAACGTTTAATTACATAAATAGGCTTAAAGGCAGTGACGTTTGACAAATATAAATTAAGATAATTAACATGAACATAAAGGCTTGTTCAGTTAACATACTCAAGGCACGGTTAGTTCAGATCAAAATTGCCACAAGAGCTGCGAGAAAGGCCAGTGCCTGTTGCGCACCACACACGTCAACCACCTTGAAAACTGAACGGAGGCAATCAGCATTTTAAAACTAAAACGTAATGGTTTAAAACCATAAGTCATTTTGAGGCATGTCTTACCTTGTTCCACAGTAGCCTAGCGAAAATCAGACCATGAAATGTTGAGGGATTTTTATAAACAGTTCCTTATACCATTGAAAGCAGCATTTCTAGCATGTTCTACTGGGTTTCTATCAACTTCATTTCATTTTCCAGCACCCCAAGACAATCCTAGTCATATTAGCAACCCATGCTAGTTGTTGCATCTTTAGATCTCCCCTCTTTCTAAATGTTAATATCGGTCACATAGAACCACTGACATACTTGTGCACTTTTTGAACGGATCCAAGTACATTTTGGAACATTTGAGTGTAGCCTATACTGCAGTGCTGCGCTTACCATGGGCCGGTCCAAAAGCATATTTTGCAGTGGGGGATACGATCATAAAATGAGGGACTGATTCTGTGGTGCAAAGCCAGAAAGACAGTAGCTGCTTGGCGCTTTACAGAAGGAAATCAAACTAATCATGGCATATTAAATGGGGGATCAAATGTATGTGTTTCTAATAACCCCCGCCCCCCCCCCACTCCCCTCAGCAAGTTACACACCTGCCTGAAGGGTCCCTGTGTAAAGTGGTCTTCAGTACCCCTGTAACAAATCAATACAACATTTTTACAGAGAGGATGGTTACGATAAAAATACCATCACACACACACACCACACTGGTCTCTCAAGACCAGGATTGTGTGGATTGACGTAGAGTACCCCCGCATGTCCTCCTATCAAGGACAGTTTCAAGACCGTATCTGTTTCAAAACACTGACCTAGCATTGGGTTGTGCAGGACTTAGACCACATGTTTGTTAAGGTACAAAGCAAAACCAGACGGAGCAAAACAAAACAAGAGCAGAGCTGATAATAGCGGCCATTAGTGTCGCAGTCCACCCAAAGACTTCTCAAAACTGCTGCAGCCTAAGGACCAGGTTTCCCTTGAAAACATACTCCATCTACATTTGATTTGATAAAGACAAGGTTCAATTAAAATGATTGTGGTTCTTCACAGCAGTGTAACGTGAGGCGGAATAAGTCCGGAAACATTCTAGTAAACCTTACGACCACGGTGAAGGTTGTACGGGGGATCCATAAAACAATAAATCAATCACAATGCTAAATCAATCAGATTTAATCCAGGATGTGCGAGGACGCTATAGGGAAAAAAATGATCATAGCTCATTGTGGTTTTCAGTTCAGAATTATTCATATTACAATTTTTATTAATTTATCCTATATCAAAATAAATAAAAAAAGAAACAAAACCAGAAGAAGCAAGAATGACAATAGATTATGGAATGTATTTTCAGTAAATAAAATAAAGCTCCAACTGTTACACCAAGTCTGCTTTATTTCACCCACAGATATCGTGTCAAATAAAGCACCATTATATATATATATATATAGATATATATATCTATATATATATAGTTTTCATATACACCGCCAGGCAACAACTAGGAGAAGATTCTTTACAGAATCAAGTTTCTTGTGGTTCTTTTTTAATGTACAGGTAAACTTAGTTTGGATATTAACCACAGAAAAAAAGCAAGGCAACTTTTGCCTCTTTCATAAAGTACAAAACTGGCACAGAGGACACCATTTTATACAGAGTAAAAATGCAATAAAATTAAATTGCATACAGAAGAGACTAAAATTCCTGTAAACCTTTCCCCGTTACAGCAACCTCAAACAAATAAGTCACTTCAAAAAGAACTCAAATAGGTTTAAAAAAAAAAAAGTATTATTTTTGCCGATCCATTGATCTCTTTCGTCCAATGGATTGGCGGCTGTGCATGTTTATAGTCATTTGGGAGCATGCTGTCTGGAGCCTTCTTCTGCCATTGAAGCTGGGGAGGAGTGATCGCGTGACATACCGGAGCACAAGAACTGATAGAAGCACATCAGCAGAGGCCAACGCAACACACACAGAAAAGGGAAACGACAAACGAAAGGATGAAAACAGGGAAAGAAAAGTGTTAAACGAAAGAGCATAATTCATTTAGAGAGAAAAAATAACAGACAAAAAATATTTTTAAAAAGGGCTCATGGCGCTGAGAGCAATAATGGGGATGTCACGAGGAGGCGGAGCACGGCCCTTTCCCAAATAGTTTTGTAACCACGGCGATAGTGGCCTCCACTGTCCTGTAGAGCATTTCCAGGGTGTCCGGAGGCGGGGCAGAGTTCGTCAGAGCCTGCGAGGGGGCGTGGCTACTGCACCCTGGGACCTCTGGCCCCTCTCCTGCCAGCCCCAGGGCAGATGGAAAGGCCAGGTCCTCCGAGGCCAGGGCGGCCGAGCCTCCACAAGTCTCATCCATTGCCGCCGTTGCTTCCCTCCTCTCTTCCTCCTCCGCTCCTGCCATGGCTGCCTGCTGAGTCTGAGACGACTGCGGCTCCTTCCCTCCCTGTCCGCTGCCGCCGTACGACAACTCTCCTGTCTCCGGGAGGGAGGAAGAGGAGGATGATGAGGAAGAGGAGGAAGAGGAAGCCTCCATCTTCTCCTCCTTGGGGGAGGCGTCCCCAGGGGGTTGGCTGCAACTGGTGGCAGCGGTAGGATCCGGTGAGGGCGGGTCGTGCTCGGTTCCCGGGTCGATGAGGGACGAGGAGTCCCGTGTCTCTGTGTCCGAGGTGCTGGTGGGAGTCAGTGCCTCCTGGTGCTCCGGCTTCAGCTCGACACATGGGGGGAGGGAGGAGGAGGTGGAGGCAGCACAGGTGGGTCCGGAAACAGTCACAGCCCCGGTGCTGGTGCCGGCGCTGGTTCCTTCCCCGGGGCCGTCGTCGCTACTCATCCGCCGGCGCTTCACTGGGGTGGCGCCCTCCTCCTCCGCTGAGAGACAGAGAAGAAACTCAGGTGATTAACCTTCACATCTGTGTACAGGTAGTACTACCATTAGCATTTTCAACTTCAAGTCATCATTCCCAACGGGTTTAAATGACACATAGTCCAACCCTGTTATCTGCTTACACTACTAAGTGACAATAGGCTGAAAGGGACACCACACATTGACTACCATCAATGCGTTTCCATTTTTCAAGTTTGTGACAGTAGACTGTATGTGTCGTACCTTTGGCCTTGCGGTCCTTGGCCTCCTGTTCGAGCGCGCTGCGTTGCTGCACACAGGCGCTACACTTGGACAGCAACTCCTGCAGGGCCGGACCCAGAGCCGGGTCCAACGCCTGGGGGGTGTGTATGGACAACATCAACGCTAACGCTCGCAGGTCCTGAAGAGAGGGAGGGAGAAGGACAAAAGATAAGTGATTATCTAGTAGAGAATAGCATTTGAACAGGGAATGACAATCTAGTAAGGAATGACTATGGAATTAACGAGGAAGCATGAATAAGGCCCGAGTAGAGCGTGAAAAAGGGATGAATAGCATATAAATAGGGCATGAATTGCATTAGAATAAGGCATGAATAGTGTACTAACAGAACGTGAATAAGGCATGAATAGTGCATTAACAGAATGGGAATAAGGCGTGAATAAGGGCATGAATAAGGGTTACTGACAGCGTTGAGGAGGCCGCTGGTCTTGCTCAGCTCCAGGCGGTGCGAGGCCAGCTCGGGCTGTAGGCTGTGGTACTCGTTCAGCAGGTTGGTCACCAGCAGACTGATCAGGTTGGCACAGCTGGGGCCTGACAGCACCTGGCTCTGGACCTGAGAGATGACACACACACACTTGCGGTCATGCACTCGAAAGGCCCATCAACATGGTATTTAAAATAGCAAGGTGGAGTCCCAGATCAGATTATGCAGTCTTGCCAACATCCTTGCGGCCATTTGAAGTTGACAAGACGGCAAAACAGATCTGGGACTCAGACCAGCGTGAAACCTTGGTTTCGCGTCAACATTGGATGCATACATGAAATGACAGGCTATAAAAAGAGGCTAAAGCAGAGGCTGTCGGTGTTGAAATAAACGGATGGTAGCGATGGCTCCAAGATGGCTACCTTGTGCAGGAAGCAGGTGAGGAAGGAGTAGGCCATGTTGTTGTTGAGGAAGGTCCTCTCGTCCATCAGGATGCACTTGATGTACTCGCCGAACGCCGGGTCCTCGCACAGAAGCTTCACACACGTCTTAGCCAGGGCCGACTACAGAACAGCACAGCAAGATGTCGGTGACAACGTACAATCAGTGAGTTTGTATAATTTGATGTGTGTTATGTGTGTTTGTAGATTTGGATGTGTGTTAAGTGTGTATGCAAGTGAGAGAAATAGTACGCATATGTGTCCGAGTATTGTGTGTGTGACTGTTTTTGAGTGAGTGTGTTAAAGTGTTTCTGAAATTGTGTGTGAAAGTGTGTGTTATTTACCTGAGACTGGCAAAGCTCCGTCCACAGCTTGGGGAAGAGGGCCAAGTGCAGAGGCACGCCCTCGTACGCTATCAGGACACCTGGAGCCAGAGAGACATGGTCACATTGGCGACACACCAGATACACACACACACACAACCAGACAGACAGCCTTTTTAGTCATTAGATACAGTAACATTAGAAATGCATCCACACACACTCACTTAGTTTGACAAGGGTCTCGGTGAACTTCTCGCAGTTGATGGCGACTCGACACAGCAGGTGGATGAACTGGTGGTAGGAGAGAAAGTAGTCGAGGAGCATCCGGTCATACACCTCATCTTTACCCTGAGAGAGAGAGAGACAGAGGGACATAGAAGTTGATGGTCCTTCGCAATGGCAGCAGGAAGACCACACTAGCGCAAATATACACATGAAATGAACAGACCTTGAAATTGCGAAGAAACATACACACTCTACTCTATTTTCCCCAGAGGGAACTTCCGCGGTGGTTTTAGGCACCGTTTCCACTTATCCAACCACAATTTTAACCAGGTAGGACAGATGGTCTTTCATCTTAAATTAACCTTTACTTAGCCAGGTAAGCCATCGAGAGCAATCTCCCTGACAACAACCTGCGGTGAGATTTCACCAAAACATAAAACATCCTCTTTAGCACTAACACCACTGTCCTATCAAACTTGACATGATCTTGGTGCCAAAGACGGTCTTTATGTTAAGAAAATGACAAACTGGCCGAGAGACACGAAGCAGTGGTGCTATTCAGAGACACACACCTTGCTGGTCTCCACCATGGAAGGCAGGAGGCACATGTTGAGTTCAGGTCTGGGAGGCCTGATGTTGTTCTTGCCTCCCATCAGCTTGATGTTCTCTCTGCAGGGCAGGTAAGGCCCAAAGGACACTGTGTACAAAAGAGAGTCACATTCAGACAAATCCTACCGGGTCTTACGCAAATCTACAGCAACATGTGTGTCAATGGGAGATTCTGAACAAAAATACATGTTTTTTTGTTGTTGTTGTCCCTAGATATCTGTAGGACAGTTGAGTGACTGCCTCAGGCACGGAGAGGCCAGGACAGTCAAAGACTCCCCCCGGTACTCTGGCATGCACTTGGAGAACCGGAGGCTACAGACAGAGCCAAGGTCCTTAGGATAGCATGCTGTGTAGTA
The DNA here is from genome assembly GCF_029448725.1 of Salvelinus fontinalis. Classification (NCBI taxonomy): domain Eukaryota; kingdom Metazoa; phylum Chordata; class Actinopteri; order Salmoniformes; family Salmonidae; genus Salvelinus; species Salvelinus fontinalis. Next base: position 23,572,942 of record NC_074704.1, on the reverse strand, counting down.
TTATTAAATCGGCATTATTTTCATGATGGCTTGCGTTTGTCCTCATTAACTTTCGTCAGTACATAAGACGAGCTCTTAAGTGTAGCAGCTGGAGGGGGGCACTCACTGGGGATGTTGCTGTGGTGGTAGGTGCAGTGGTTGTGCTGCAGGAAGGGCACCAGAGTGTGCAGGAAGTCATGGGGACTCAACAGGACCAGCTCCTTCAGAACATCTGGAGGGGGGGGGGGGGGGGGGGGGGGACAGAAATAACCAGGAACTACTAGTGACATCACATCTCATATTACATACAACAACAGGTATGCTATGTGGAATAGTTTAGAGGGGAAAATGTGGTCAAGTATTATCCAAACTGTTTGTGTGAGCTTACCCAGGCAGGCGTTGCGGAGCTCCGGAGGGCTGTAGGAGTTGAGGAGGGTGAGCAGCTTGTGGGCAAAGTCGATCCTCTCCTGCCACTGGATAAGAGCCTGCTTCACGTCTATAGGAGAACAACACAGGTCATACAGAGACTTTACAGGGTCCCAAAGTAAAAAAGGCAAGTCACTGAGCTCTAGTTAACAAAAGGCTACGACAGAAGAACACAGGGCTTATTCACGAGGAGGTGAATCCTAACTTTCACTTCATGACTGAGAGAACATTTGACTGATGTCAATGGGAGACAGAACATTTGACTTGAAAATTAGGTTTCGCTGCAAGGTAGGTAGTCAGCATACAATAACTATCTTCAAAATAATTGACGAGGGACGTCGGTTGTGAGATGAAAGCTTCTTTTTAGTAATAATACATTTTACCGCTTTAGATTCTACAAAACAATAAAAAGAAAGCTGCCAGCAAAAGCCACGATAATCACTTGCACATAACTGGCGAGTTCTTTTTTTGTTCTATTTTTACTTCCTGCCGGAAGGCATTCTGGTACTTGCAGTCAATAGCGTAATCCAATACAACATAAATATGTACATAGTTCTCTCAAATCGCCACATGAATTCTAATACAATTACTCTTACACATGTAAATAACTCAACTAAAATATCTTGAGGATACAGCTGAATGAATTAACTGTAAAGACGAACTCTGTAACCCATTACAGTTACAACATCCAGAGAGGGGGAGGGAGGGTGTTTTCGCTGACCTTTGCGCTGCAGATAGGGCCGCGTGGCCTTGAGGACCGACAGGAAGATGGACAGCAGCTCCACCAGGTCCCCCGTCACATGACACGCTGTGGCCTCGTGGTACATCATGTGCAGGGTGTTGAACGACTGCGGGAAGCAGAGAGAAAGGGGGAGAGAGGGAAGCAAGGGAGAGCGAGAGAGGGCGAGAGGGGCACATCAAATGACAAACCGTTGCCTAAGCTAGAACCCTTGGCCTAAGAAATTCACATTCCTACACTTTATAGGAAAATATTATTTTACAGGATACAGCTCACAATGAAAGAACTTCAAAGTACCAACATCATGTGTATGGTGTTAAAGACAGCAGGATGGAGAGAGGGAGGGGCACGTCAAATGACCGATAACGATTTACGCAACAGCTGATGTCATGATAAACCTATATGGGCACCCTTTACATTGAGAACTTAAAATATAAAATGTCTTATATTGGATACAGAATAAAACTACATTAAACGGTAATATTATGTACATTTTGAACCCGTTAACCTTGATTTCCGCTAGCTGAGTGATGAACGAGACTTGGAAATGTGGCAACACGAGACTGCCACCAACCAATTCAAAATTATAATATACAAGCCAGTGAAATGAAGCAATGTATAAATGGTTCGATTTAAGCCTAATAACCAGAATTAGTGCAGAATGTCTTGACGTACCTCTGTCATGAGGATGAGTCCTCTGTTGAAGACCACTAGTAGTCTGTCCTCATCGTTCTCCAACAACACACGGAAGGCACTGGGGAAGGACACAAAACACAGTTACACTATATCATGGACATATACTGCACTTTCACAGTGCTTTCATCTCAAAAGTAAGACAGTGCCCATATGATTCTCTAAAAGGCATCAGACATTTCTCTGGTTAAGTTGCCGCGTGTTCAATTTTTTATTTTTTTACTCTGCAGATGCTTCGTATCTGGGCCGTGTTTTAGGGCATGCAAAGGAAAATGTTTTAAAACGTTTTGCAACAAATGATTGTGTCCTATTGGACCATTCCTGGTAGTCCCTGTTTCAGTCCATTTTCTTCAACGTGGTGCCTTATGAACATGATCCTGGTGGCAAGTGAGAGTGTTGCCCTCCCTCTGTGTGTGTGCGCGTGATCCCCTCTCTGTGTGTGTGTGTGTGTGATCCCCTTTCCCTGTGTGTGTGTGTGTGTTTCCCCTCTCTGTGTTACCTGATGAGTGTGGTCCAGCAGGAGCGTCCGTCCAGGCAGCGGAGGTAGCAGCTGATGGTGGTCTTCTTAAACTGCTTGACGTCCTCCAGCTCCTCCTCCCTCATGTCCGACCGCTGGGCCACAAACAGCTGCATCAGGTTGAACAGCTCCTCCACCGCCTGCAGGGGGACCAACACACAGACACACCAGGCAGTGGTCAAAGAGGCAACAGAGACAAATCAACCGAGAGACCACCTAGAAACATCTCAAGAGGCCTAGCCCTCTGATTTCCGCATGAAGCGCTTAGAGGATGATAGTGGACAAGGCACTAATGAATCGCCTGAGGGGTCATGGACACAGGCAGTATAACAGAGGCATAAGATAGTCGCCTGACGCAGTAAGAGAGAAAAAAAGACAGACGGACAGTCACACGAACAGTCAACACACACCAGCACCCAGTCAAATCAGGTCATCTTCCCATTATACACAAAAGGGACAGAGTCAGTCAGCCGGACCACCCACCCCTGGGTACTGGCTGGCGTGCGGCGTCAGGTTCTTGAAGGCCCACTGGATGTTCTGGTGCGAGGCCAGCTGGCGGGTGAAGGCGGGCGACTGCTCGCAGCACATCCTCAGGATGCCGTAGTACGCCGGCAGCATTCCCCGGTTGAACAGCACCACCTGTTGGGAAATCATTACAAGCAGGCTTTCAGACTCACCTCTAGCGACTGCCCTCTCTTCATTCTTTGGCTGTTGTGTTTTTGCTAGTAACATTTAGTACATTTCCAACGTGTTCCTGGATAAATTGCTCAGAAAATGTTTCAGAGATCGCCGCTCCCTTGCCAGTTGAAGGCGCTTCGTGCACTGAAGGTTCTAACTAATGAACTGTGGGACGTAGGGGCGTGTCATTTGGTAAACCTTCAGTTGGAAAGGACAGTAGGATATGGCAGTGCCACGGTAGCGTTAGGCCTCGGAGGCGCTGTGGCAAACATGCACTACACAGAACTCATCGCATTTTTGCGAATCATGCCACTTGGTAAACATGGTGAAGATAGGCATCACCTTTGCCCAATTTAGCGTTATGCTTCCCAACGGTTGACCAAGTGGTACCGTTTCTATAGCTAGGACATCGTTGCCTCTGCTCGAGACTAGATTCATTTTGTTAATTCAAAAATGAGGGGGCTTTGCAACTAAAATGTATTATTTCTACCTCCTGGTCGTCGTGGTCGGCCAGGATGTAGTTGAAGGCGATGTTCTTAGTGACCACGGGGTTCTGGACGACCAGCCGGACGTTCTCGGGACACTCCATACACACGTTGTGCCAGAAGGAGAGCAGGGCCTGCTTGTTGTGGTTAGTGGCGATGGCTGGTTCAGACAGCTTGGGCTGAGACAGGGGGGGGGGAAGATCAGAGAGGTTCTCTTACTGCAACTCACTTATTTCATTACTATCACTAGCTTTATTATTCATTAAGGTGTGTACACCACAGAGGAAGAGAAAAAGGAACCAAACAAATCGACTTCCTTTTCATGTCTTGAGATTAACTAAATACAGGCGTTTGGTCATTCTAGTGTAGTGTGGTGAACGCACAAAGAGACTAATATGACTAATCTAATCCCAGTCTCATTTAGCCCACTCAATTCTTCCCAAAGCAGACAACGCCTTTTCACCCCCCCCCCCCCACCTGGAAGAGGTTCCACAGGTCCATGAAGTAACCGGAGAACATGAGCTTCTCCGTCTTGGAGATGAGGCAGTAGGTCATGAAGCTGAAGTACTGCACCAGCTTGGTGGTCCCATGCACCGCCGCGTCCACGTAGAGCTTGGCCCGACCCAGCAGGCCCAGAAGCAGGTTGTACACCTGGTACAAAAGCAAAGGGAAAGATTCTAGATATTTTTTCTGTATTTTTTTCGTTTTCATACAAAATAAACATAACTACAAAACAGTCCCTGTGAAACACGTACACTTCAATCTAATCGTTGTACATACTGCATCTTGTCAATAAATTGTTTTATGTAAATCTCCTTTACGGGTTGTAAATTATATCCACTTCTCTTTGAACTAGAAGATATCTGAGCAGGTGATCAAAAAATACCAGCAAACGGATATTATTGCCAAGACCTGATTGGCCCGAAACGTCGCTAATGATGGAAACCGCTTGACTTGAGCCCATTATAATTGTATAATAAGTTCATTAGTAGTAGTAATCTTGTTATGGCTTTGGTTGTTGGAGCTTGTGTGTTATTGTAGCGACAAGGGGAAGTACAGAACGTGTCGGTCTCAGGTCAGACACTGTTAGTGCTGTATATTAAGATTCTAAGGAAAAAGAGGCAAAAGAGCAACAGTTGGGTTGCTGGTGAGCTAAGTCAGTTTCTGAGGAACAAGGGCAAGGAGAGGACAATAGTTGAAGAGGGAGGAAACATCTGTGAGGGGGGGTCAGAGGGGCCCCAGTGACACTAACTGCAGCTTTCTCTCTCACACAGACACAGCGGCCCACAAAGGTTCTGGACAGTAACAAAGAGGCACAGACCTAGTTTCCGCCCAGCAACAGAGACTAATTGTTTATCTTAGACATACAAAAAAAGGGGAAATCCGCCTAGTCGGGGTATAAATATATGCTTGTGTAACTTGCATGCAGGGCCCGGTCCTTGCCTCTCAGCCGCCCTAGGCGAGACATAAAAAAAGGACCTTGGCTGGTGCGCAGCCTACCATGTCGACCAGCCATGGAATTTTATGAATGCTTATACACGTGGTAGGCCCCCCATTTGTAAAACAGGCCGTTGCATTGGCTTTCTTGGTCCTGATTCCTGTGACTAATCAATTTGGCTATTTAAGCACCGAATATCAGCTACCCAACTTCATCGGGAGTAATCGTGAGCCTATTTGCAATGTGTTTGCACAACACGTAATATAAACAAAATTCAAGGAGAGCCGCACACTCTAGGAGCTCAGATGCAATAATTTGGTCCCGTGTGGCTCAGTTGGTAGAGCATGGCGCTTGTAACGCCAGGGTTGTGGGTTCAATTCCCACGGGGGGACCAGGGTTCAATTCCCACGGGGGGACCAGGATGAATATGTATGAACTTCCCAATTTGTAAGTTGCTCTGGATAAGAGCGTCTGCTAAATGACTTAAATGTAAATGTAATTTAATGTCCAACGTTTCAACAGACAAGCTGTCTTCATCAGGGTAGAATCAACACGTAATGCAGAAATATGAGATTTTTTCACTATGATCAACTTGTCAAAAATACACAGATACAAACTTGAAACCACTGATCATGACAAAGGGTGGGAAACTCCTGGACAACAGTTGTGATTGTAGATTCCATATCGTCCATTTTACTTTGACCTGTCCTGTTTTTAGGATATGTTGTTTGTTAATGTGACAGCGCATTTCTTTGATGATTGGGCGCCATTTCGTTTGATCAGAGAAACCGGCATGATGTAAAAAGTGTCAGTCTTAATACATTGTCGTACGTTTGACCTCCGGCCTGTTGGCTACAGAAAAGGCCACATTCTTTCTACTATATCTGCTACATGATTTATGTTAGATTTTCTTTTTGACGGAACGTTGGTGGAGCGCCGCATCTCAGCAAAAACACCTTGGAGAAGCGCACTGGGAATGGACAAGTGAAATATTTCACGCCCCCGTCTTTGACAAAGTGGGCACTGCTCATCACAGGGCGGCATCAGCGCTCACCTAAAAAGCCCATATGCCACTGGTTGAAAGAAATTGTCATTGTTTTTGCCCAGAATTACGTGAGGTTTTAAGTATTTTTGTTGGTGCGCCTTGGTCAGTTTAGATCAGAAAATGCCGCCCTCAATCAATCTAGCGCCATAGGCGGACGCCTAATCCTGCCTAACGAGCCGGCCGGCCACGCTTGCATGTTACCCTATTTAGCTGAAGCATCCAGTTGGGTGAATAAATCTGATTTGAGCTTTTCTCAGTATCCGACTGTACCTCGAGTAGAACCTAACACTAATAAAAACACAGGGAGGAAAGAGTGCAGCGTGTAACCGTACCTGGTGGAGCACCACGGTGGTGTCGGGGGACAGGGGCAAGTCCCGCGTGGGGATGTGGAGGGAACGCGTGGAGCGGAACATCTGCCGGAACGAGTTGCTGGGAATCAGGGAGACCAGGAGGTAGGCTGCCGCTAGAGGGACAGAGGGAGAACTCAAGAGTTAGAGCAGCGTTTAGCCTAAATGTCTGGCTTTTGAAAAAATACTTCTAAGCTAACGACACACAATCGTTCTTTTGCTAGAGTGAGAAGAGAATGATGGGGATGAGTGCAGTGGACAGCAGTGGTACCTAGCTGTCTGTCAGTTGGTTCTCTGTGAGGTGGGGATGGAAGCGAGAGAGGGAGTAACAAATAGAACAAGTTGTAAAGGGCACTTACGTAACCTGTTTCAGGGGATTGTTTTATGGGGAACTTTTTGTAACCTACACTATATATATACATATATATATATATATATATATACACAAAAGTATGTGGACACGGTGCTGACAGGTGTATAAAACTGAGCACACAACCATGTAATCTCCATAGACAAGCATCGGCAGTAGAATGACCTTACTGAAGAGCTCGGTGACTTTAAAACGTGGCAGGATGCCACCTTTCCAATAAGTCAGTTCGTCAAAATTTCTTCTCTGGTCAACTAAGATCAGCTAGATGCAGGCAAGATTGTGCAAGACCAGGGTTCTTAGCACCACATACCTTAACCATGGCAATGCTGACCAGGATGGAGCGGAGTTGTGTTGTAGTGAAATCTTTACTTAATACGTTTGCTTTATGGAAACGTAATTTATCGCACTTCTTTCAAAGACGTCGTTGCAGCTCCATCTACTTGTTGTATATATTTACTTATTTATTTTTGAGGGCAACTCACACTCAAATGAACTTTGTTATTGTTAACGTCAACATTTTTATTCTGATACCACTATTTTTGTACAATAGTCTTAATTGATTTTATTCTATTGCATGAAAGGCTGGGAGACTGCAACTACGTAACAATTGTCTTTAGAGGTAGTATGTTTCGCCTAAGAAGTACGTGGTCAGCAAGTGGAAATGTGTCTGAGAAGCATTAAGAAGTTGGTTGATGCATATTTACATGTTTAAGTTTGAATTAAATGAAGTTTTACTTGGTGTTATCACTGCTACACACAACACCTGGCTTGTCGCAGCCAAGCATTCCTAGCGAAGTCGCTTTTTGATCCTTCGATGTCAGCTCTTCCTTTCAATCTGAAGCCAAATTCACCAAGCGTTGGATTGTTCACCCACTTACAGAAACCTTCCATTGACCTCACTGTGCAATCTTTACACAAGGACTGAGAGGAGAATGTGTACGCAGACAATCATACAGAAGATGTCAGATGAACAAAAATAAAACACTTCACTTTTCTTAACTCCCTGTATCCGGTGGCAACCTGACCGACAGCAAGGAGGAGAAAGCCCCTCTTGCACAGCAACACTTTTTAATAAGAGCGTTGATACTATGGAAAATAGAATGATGAACAAAAAAAGTACCCTAATGTGAAGTGGAAACGTCTCGGAGCAACAACGGCTCAGCCGCAAAGTGGTAGGCCACACAAGCTCACAGAACAGGACCACCGAGTGCCCGAAGGGTGTAAAAATCGTCCATCCTCGGTTTCAACACTCACTACTGATTTCCAAATTGCCTCTGGAAGCAACGTCAGCACAAAAACTGTTCGTCTGGAACTTAATATGGGTTTTCATAGCCGAGCAGCCACACACACACACACACGCTGAAGTTGTGTAAAGCTTGTCCACATTGGAGCAGCGGAAACGCGTTCTCTGGAATGATGAATCACGCTTCACCATCTGGCAGTCCGACAGACTAATCTGGGTTTGGCGGATACCAGAAGAACACTACCTGCCCCAATGCATAGTGCCAAACTGTAAAGTTCAGTGGAGGAGGAATAATGGTCTAGGGCTGTATTTCATGTTTGGGCTAGGCCCCTTAGTTCCAATGAAGGGAATTCTTAACGCTACAGCATACAATGACATTCTAGACAATTCCGTACTTCCGACTTTGTGGCAACAGTTTGGGAAGGCCGTTTCCTGTTTCAGCATGACAATGTCCCTGTTCTGCCCCTGAACAAGGCAGTTAACCCACTGTTCCTAGGTCGTCATTGAAAAAAATCATTTGTTCTTAACTGACTAGCCTAGTTAAATAAAGGTAAAATTAAATTCAAATAAAGCGAGATCCATTCAGATATGGTTTGTCGAGATTGGTGTGGAAGAACTTGACTGGCCTGCACAGAGCCCTGACCTCAACCCCATTGAACACTTTTGGGATGAATTGGAACACTGACTGCGAGCCAGGCCTAATTGCCCAACATAAATGCCCAACCTCACTAACGTTCGTGGCTGAAAGGAAGCAAACCCCGCAGCAATGTTCCAACATCTAGTGGAAAGCCTTCCCAGAAGAGTGGAGGCTGTTATGGCAGCAAAGCGGGGACCAACTCCATATTAATGGCCATGATTTTGGAATGAGATGTTTGACGAGCAGTGCCCATACACTTTCGGCCATGTAGTGTAGTTCATAAGAACTTTCAGACAGAGACATCACAAGTGTTCTTACATGTGCGGACACGGGGGTAGTTGTGGGCAAGTAGGAAGCGCTCCACCCAGTTCTCCATGTTCTGCAACACCCAGCTGTGAGCCAGCTTGTTCCTGGGGGTCTGCACCGCCAACCAGTCCAGACACTGGCTAGGGTTGTACTCTATCACCTGGGAGAGAACACACACACACACACACACACACACACACACACACACACACAACAAAAAGGATACGATTCTGAATATTTTAGGCAATGACGTCAAGATCAACTGAAATAACTTGATAAAGTGAATTAAGGACAAGTATATGAATACATTTATGTTTAACTGAAGTAACTTTATAAAGAACAATGAATCAAATGAACCTATGTGACTATGTGCCCTCCAAGCTCATCACTAAGTTCAGTACTCTGGGACTGAATACCTCCCTCTGCAACTGGATCCTGGACTTCCTGTCGGGACGCCCCCAGGGGGTGAGGGTGACAATCAACACTGGGGCCCCTCTGGGGTGCGTGCTTAGTCCCCTCCTGTACTCCCTGTTCACCCACGACTGTGTGGCAACACTGTTTATTATCTATCCTGTTGCCTAGTCACTCGACCCCCTACCTATATGGACTTATCTACCTCAATTACCTTGTACATCGACTTGGCTATATACACGCGGTACCAGTACCAGTACCAAGCTAGTTATTTATTCCTTGTATTATTTATATTTTTCTCTCTGCACTGTTGGGAAGGGCCCGTACCGGTCACTGTTAACGAAGCATGTGACAAATAACATTAGATTTTATGTTGTGTGTGTGTGTGTGTTTGTGTGTGTGTGTGTGTGACCGTACCTCCCAGATCCTCTGTAGTATGTAAGAGGCGAAGGAAGGCATGCCCGGAGGACCACCTGACAGCTCCATCAGCATGGTGAGCAGCTTGAAGAAAGGGTTTGCCGCCTAGGAGGAGGAGATGGAGAGAGAGAAGGGGGTGGAGAGAGAGAGTAGGAGTTGGAGATAAGGAGTGGGAGAGAGAGGGATGAGAGAAAGAAGTAGAGAACATGAGGGATAAAATTGAGATGTGTACAAACTAATAATTGAGTTGGATAATAGACAGAGCATTATGTATTAAAAGTATAGGTTCTCACATCAGTGCTTACCTCAGGCGTCAGTTTAGCGATAGAGGTGAAGAGCATGGATACAATCTGGAATAAAACACAGGAGAAATTATGCCCCTCTACGTAATAATAATATGGTGGGTACTTGTACTTGTCCTATTTCAAACATGTCAAAATCTGTATTTATACCAACTGTGCTTTTTTGCAAATCCCAACTCTCCCTGAGACACCCTCGGAGAGTAGGGTCACGGCCAGGGTCTGCCATTAACAACAGCGACGTGTTTGTTTGTGGGTGCGTGCGATTTGGTGCGCGCGTTAAACATACGTGCTCGGCCAGGCGGTTGTTGTAGCGACACAGGCTGAAGATGAGGTTGCAGGTCTGCCTGATGTTGATGCCGTCTCGGATGTGCTGGAAGAGGAAGGGGAAGCCTTTCCCCCCGGTCAGGGCTGCCATGTCACTCTGGGACAGAGTCAGGTGTCTGGAGAGAAAGGGAGGGAGAAAAGGAGATTAGAAAAAAGATAAATTAAACATATGAAGGGGGAGGATTTGATACTGACAACAGCGAATAAAATTGGGTGCTATATGTGGTAGTATTTCTAGCTTACTTTTGGGCAGTATTACCAACACTATGTTGTGCCAAAGCTATGAACATTTCCTGTGACCCAGCAAACGTAAATACCAAATTGTCTAGTCACAACAATGTCTAGTTCTGGGTGATACTCAGATTGTCCAGTGACATTGACAAATCTCACTTTGTTAGTAGCAGGTCAAATCCCTGTGCCATAGACTGCTTTCTTGTGTCCCAAGTTGTGATATGCCATGCCCGGCAGTGCCCTACCTCTCAGAGCGGGACTGTTCCACCAGCAGAGCGATGAGAGCTATCATCTTCTCCAAGGCGGCAGGGCGGTACTTCTCTTCCGCCAGGGATAAGATGTCCTCCTCCTCATCCTCCTCTTCTCCCTCCTCCTCAGACAGCACCTCCACCTGGGGCTGGAGGGACCAGGTCATTACACACCCAATCACAGAAACACACACACACACACAACTAGTGTATACTTACGTTCTCAGGCCCCTTGGTGCCCATGTAGAAGTGCACCATGATGGAAATGGCTTGTAGGGACAGAAGGAACTGACTCTGGAGGTATGAGAAAAGAGAAAACAAAACAGACTTAGCAAAAACCTTGTTCTCTAAAAACCCTTTCAGCCATGTATCTTGGTGAGGTAAGTCAAGGTCACGGTGTTCAAGCCCTGCAGGAATCACAGAAAACATACTGAAAATGTATTTCACTCAAAGAGCAGGCTCTGGTCAAATGTAGTACACTCTGTTGGTTATAGGGTGCCATTTGGGACTCATCTTTACACACTTAAGTCCTTTGGGATAAAAGTGTCTAGAGTGTTGTTATCAACGACCCACCTCCTCCTCGCCCATCTTGGCGAACTCGTAGAGGAAGGCGAAGTACTCGGTCAGGTGTTTGCTGTGGGGCTTGACGCCGTGCTCCATGATGGACAGCAGCGTCTTGACGAAGCGCGTCACGCACGAGCGGCTGCCAATGTCCTCCACCGGCCCGTCCATGTCGTCAGACCTGCAGGCCGCACACAGGAAGTGACACCAGACAACTCGTTAGGTCATGTTCATTACCAAACAAATGAAGATGGACTGAAACAAAGGGACTACCTAGACTTTTTTCTGTTGCAAAGCATTTTGAAACGTTCTCTGTTGAGTACCCTACTGAACATGACCCAGGTGATAGTAGAATTAAACATGGAGTTCTCCCTGAGTTTATCCAGAACATTATAAATTGAAACTTCTTTGGTTGGTGACCATTTTCCTCAATGTTGTGCCACAAAACTCTCCAAGTGCCCACAGTGCTAGGGCAAGTAGGTGACACATGGCACCTTTCAGCGAGCTAATGACACAGACACAACACTGTGATGTCACGCTGCAACGCCTCTAGTGGCAGCAAAACATGATCAGCTCAAAAGCCACGTTATAGACTCATGGGATATCACAAACCAGTTTAATGTGAGAAAAATGCCCCAGAAAATCTGTGTAAGCCATCAATTGTTAACGTTATAAAGCTCACAAATGAACATGTTTCTCAGTTGAGTGAGTGATTGAGTGGGTGGATGATTGATTGGTACATAAGCAACCAGTCCTACCCGTCCTCCATGCCAGGTTGTAGGTAGAGGTGGGCGTGGACTGGCCGTAGCCTCTGGATGACGTGGATACACAGCCTCTGAAACATCTGATGGGGGACAACAGGGCAGAGAGTATGAGTGTGTGTGAGTGAGAGTGTGTGTGTGTGTGACTGCCGAACAATCTGATTGGGGCTCTCACCTGTCGAACAATCTGATTGGGGCACTTGATGAGGATCTGCATGGGCCACCAGTTATCATCAGCCATGCGGTCCAAAAACCACTGGAAGACCATGACGACATGAAAACAGGAAGTTAGCAATTACCCTGATAATGATTGAAAACCATTTCAGCACAATATGTGGACCCTTGATTTGCGCTTCAACCGTCAATTTACCTCGCAGGCCGCCTGGCTGTTGTTGAATTGTTTGGTCAGTAGCTCGATCCACTGCAGCATGGTGGGCTGAAAACGCACAGACAAAATGTAGACAAACCCTTGCTAGAAGTTACAGACCATCTACCACGCTGTAAAACAGAGGGCTAAAAATCTAACCGCTGAAAAATAACCAGATTGCAATCTAGCCACTAGAGGGAGCCATCCACTGACAGTAAGGAAGGACAACTCACCTTTTCCTTGGAGTGAATGAATGTCTCCAGGACAAACGATGTGCTAAGCTGTAACCAAGGAGGAGAAGTGTGAGAGTGGAAAGTATATTCAAAAAGTGTAAAGGTAAAACCATAAAAATAAAAATAAACGGTGAAAAGGTCAAGGATTTTCAAATTAAGTTCTATGGTTGAGAATAAGGCTTTTGTGGAGTGCGGTCGTACCTTGGCAGTCATGAGGGAGATGGCTTTGGGGTCTGGTAAAGTGCTAGGGATGCTGCTGCAAAGCTGCCACATGAACCTGGAGGTAAGAGTACAGAGAGAGTCACAGCACTGATCTCAGACCAGTTTATCCACCAACACAACATCCTACATAACTTACACTATGTTAATAGATCACGACCATATTTGATTGCATTTGAGCGGTAATTGAGACAGTATTTCATAAGTAAAACCAATTTGGTTATACATTTCAGGATAAAGTCACAGGCACACAAGCAAAGAACTGTTAACATAAACTCTCAATAATATCACATCTGCATTCCAGATTCAGAAAAAGTACAGGCGTGATGGCTAGTACAAAAATGTGCCGCTGACCCAAAGTATGTGTGCTCGAATATGTTCTTGTCCTGGAGAAACTGCATGTTGTCTTGCCAAATCCACTGAGTAGAGAAAATTTAAAAAAGTAACACAAAATAAGTATTTCAAAGTTTGAGAATAAAGAATGTGAGAAAGGAGAGCGCTATGCGATTGTAACCAGCCGGGTACCTCGAGTAGATCTGGAGAAACGTCAAAGTTGAAGTCCTTGCCATTTTCCTCCTCTAGCTCCACTCTCTTGTAGAAAAGCATGTAGGCGCTGTGGGTCTGGAGCGCGAGACACGGGACAAACTGTCAACTTTAAAACCCATCGCTTTATTAAAACTACATTTAAACATTAGAAAATGATTTACAAGGAAACTGACCTTCTCAAAGGAGAAGTCCATGAACTTGTCGGTGACAGAGTCATACGTTTTTGTCTAAAAGACAAACATGTAGGTGAGACAAAACATTTAAAAGTATTAATTAACAGTAAAACATTGGAGCTTTGTCCTTTTTTTGGGGGGGGGGGGGGTTTACCGTCATCTCTCCACCGAAGCACTCAGAGGCTAGCTGGGCTGAATCAAAGGGCTTTACCTCGGCATCGTTGAACAGGTACCTGAGAAAAGCAAACAAATTAAGTTAATGACAATCAGTTGTATTCCCTAAAATTCAAAAGCACCCAGATGTCAATCAAACGATTGTCATGAATTATCTTCCATGTAAATGGACAATAAAGTATATCGTATCGTAAGGCAATAACATGAGACCACATTTTTTTAAATTCCCCACTGATCTGATTTCAATAGTATAGCCAGAGATATTCCTCACCATTTGTTATTCTTGTAGGCGTGCGGGTTGACGATGTCCCGGATGAAACTGTAGTAATGGCCGCCGTCGGCCGTGCCCGTGTGAACCGTGACGCCGATGAGGTCGTACTCGTAGCTCTCCGCCACCTTAGCCTCACCCTCCTCCCGGAAACCTGTAGTAGGACATAGGGGACCACATCAATGAGCAACCCGTTCCTCCAATTATTGGTCCAGCTAGCCTCTGATAGGCTAGATGGTATTTTCATCTAAGGGGATAAAACGTTATATTAAATCGCCGATAAATCACTGCCGACCATTCGAGGTGCAGACATTACTTTGTTTTCATATATTAGTTTTTCTATCCAGCACATTTGTCCTCTTTCTACAGACTACGAAAAAGGAATGATCCGCATATTGCTATTCAACCCGATTTCAAAACACACCGACTAGTACAGTGATACAAGTGAATTTAGTACAGAGCCTATGAGAACCAAATCATGCGGTTGGGGGGGGGGTCTGTTGGAACAGGAAGTGACGCGTACCCTCTTTCCTGTCACCCTTGGCCATGAGGAAGTCCTCAGTGTAGGGGGTCATGTCGAGGCGCAGGGGGAAGGAGAAGTGCGTGTTGACCTTCTCCTTCATCATGGTGACCATGTTGAAGGTGTAGCGCATGGTGTTGAAGCTCAGGATGCGAGGCAGCTTCTTGAAGCACGCCCTGGAAAGGAGAAGGACGGAGAAAGGAGAGATTAATATAAGCACAAGTCTTGTACAAAAAAAAGAGAAACTAGAGATGTCAATAAGTTATTTTTTTAAATGGTAAAATCAACATCGACTAGCGGAAAACCAGCCAACCATTCTAAAAATATCTAATATACAACTACGACTGCCAATGCAGGATGGTCGGCTCATTTTCAGTAGAAACCAGCAGGGTCCTCTTCATGAGGTTCGCGTCGACTCACCTCTTCTCGGCGCGTACTTTCTTGCCACACTGGGAGCAGGTGTACATGTTGTCCCCCTCCAGAGTGTCCTTGATGGTCACCTCGTCCAGAGATTCCTGAGGAAACACAAGTCTCTAGCAACATGCCAACAATACTGTATGCCCACTAGAACTAGGAGCGTAGAAAATAAACCGGACTAACAGAGTACGACATAGGTTGACTTGAGGAAAAGTTGCCATTTGCCAGAGTAAGAATTCCAAGCTGAATAGAAGGCGGCAGTGTGATACTACAGTGCTATGAGATATGAGACTTGTGATTGGAAGGTAAACCCCAGTCTATAACACTTGGTTGCACTTCTAAACGAAGTCAACGATGTTGACGGCGATGTTGTCCTTACGTAGATGTTCTTCATGTCGGCCACCTGGCACCTGACTGTGTAGAACTCCTCGGCTGTCTGACTCACGTGGTCACAGTCCTGTTGGACGGGGAAAATGAGTTGAATGAGAATGTGTGTGTAAAGTCACACACACAAGTGCAATAAACACATGTAGGGCGACCTTCTGTAGTGAATTTTTGTAGTGCCAAGGAATAGTGCAAAGTGCACAAAAAACAGTAAACCTCGTAATCGAGAAGTGTGGTTTAATGCGGTTTATGATGAGTTTTGCACTTTACACAATTCTTTTGCACTAGGGAAATGTTGCAGGTAAACATTTAAAAAGGAGTATAGTGATTCTTACCAGCGAGACCACATTGTTGGTGATGACCCCTCCAAAGAGCGTCTTCACTGTGTTCTTCAGGTCCTGGGACATCTCCTCTATCTTGGTTATGAGGTCGGTGAAGAACTCGGTCATGTCCTTCTGCTCGCCCGTGTTCAGGGGCTGCTTGTCCATGGTGTAGGTCTTACAGAACGGCCGGGGGTTGTACGCCTTCCTCTCGCTCTCCTGGAACCAGGGACGGAGCGAGGAGCAAATGGAAGAAAGATGAGTGGAGCAAAATTGAAGTAGCGGGGTCTCCACGGGGACAACGTCAGTTTGTTCTAGTCATAGGGACTGAGGAGATGGATGAGAAGGGTGTGAGACAGAGGGTTGAGAGAGAGAGAGAGAGACCGGCTGCGTACCATGAGATAGGTGAACATCTTCTGGAGCTCCAGTAAAGTGGTCTTGTGCTTAATCTCCTCTGCATACTGGGGAAAAAAAACACACAAACTCTCATTAACAAACAAACATTCACAATTTCAACATCAACGCATTCTTCCGGTGGCAGAGGGAGTGAAATAGCACGTGTGGGATGAGCATTCTTGCGCAAAATGGCCTGCCGTGGATCATCCAGTTGACTGCTACCTACAGGCGTGAATGAGGCGAAATTGCCCCCGTACAAACTACAGCATTGTGAAAAAGGAACCGCGGTAATATAGAGAGGACTGACCTTCGCAGTGAAGACGGCCTGGCGTGCCTCAGGGATCATGTAGAGCTGTTGGATAGTGGAGGCCAGGTAGCAGGTGGCCCCCAGGTTAGTGAGGCCCACGAAGCGACACTCGGCACGCACGTCATCGTGGGGCCAGTAGTCCCACTTGTACGGGGCGTGAGAGGCTGTCAATTTAAGTAACATTAACACAAATATTCATATGGTTCAGGAGCCTAATAAAATATACCGGATCTAAGATTATGTTTGATGATGCTCAAATATCTTAATCATAGCATTTTCAAAAAATGACCTTGAACTTTAATAAACCAACTTGGTTCACTCATTTGATCCGGTCATGGAAATCCACGGAGCAGACATTACCAACAGGAAGGCCTGAATTCAATGGGATGCTATTTGGCTGATTGTTTAAAACCAGCGTATATAGTATTTCTACTCTCCTACCCCACCAAAGAAAAAACAGCTAGGAGCAGTTTATGTGCGAAAACTATTTTCAGATTCTGTCAGCCAGCACAATGTCTAATTCAATAGCCATTGTATTCCCTTGGACCCTCCTACCAATGCATTACTCTCATTGACAAATATTCCTAGTAACATTTTCAACGGTTCCTAAATTTTCTTCTCACTCTGCATGTGCTGGGACATGACCCAGTTGTGAAGCAGTCTGTAGTTCTCCACCGAGCCCTTCACCGTCTCCACCAGGAGGTCGTAGGCGGCGGCGCGGGCCGCATGCGACTTGCACTTGGGCTGGGCGCGGTCCGCCAGGCTGGGAAGGAGGAAGAGCAGGTTGTGGACGTCGCGCAGGAACTCCTGGCCCTCTCGGGAGAACTTGAAGGGGGGCTTGTGTTTGAGGACGCTGGTGGCGAGGCGCAGGAGGCCCGTGAGGCCGTCGTCCTCGATGGCGCCGTCCTGCTGGTCCAGGATCTCACGGCTGGGGAACGGGAGACAGGTCAATGTTTGAGCAAGCAAACTTTATCGTAGAAGTGGTTTAAAAAACGGTATTGTCTTGTGTATTTGAACTGAGCTGGCCTTCACACTCCAGAAAGAATGTGGACAACGCAAGCCATCACACAATAAACATCTATTTCAATAGAGACCTGGGTTGTGTCCCAAAACGGCACCATATTTCCTATATAGCGCACTTCTTTTGACCCGGGGGCCCATGGTCCAATAGGACGCCGTTTCAGACGCAGACCTGGTCTTAGAATCATCTTGGACTCACCTCCGTATGCAGTCGGCCAGGTGTCTGGCTAAAGCATCTAGGTCCAACAGAGTGGTTTGGCTGGCGTCTTTGACGTGGATGTTGTCGATGAGCTTGCACAGCAGCCAGAAGTACTCCTTACAGCCCGTCCTCAGCACGGGCTCCTCTTCATAGTCCTCCACCTGAACACATGACCACACAGCACATCAGCTACAGAGCCCGCCATACTTATATTAGGTATGTGTGACTTGACGTGACCTAGGAATTGAATAACCCACAACGAACACATTTGTTTTTGTCAGTATACAGTACAACAAAATTCTGCTTGTGTGTGTCTAAGCATCGGGTCTATACGCGCAAGTGTGTGTGTGTGCTGTGCCCACCCGCAGTGGTTTGAGGGCCTGTGCGTCGGGGAGGAACTTGAGCAGCGTGGAGGCGGCCAGCAGCAGGAAGGACCTGTTGATGGACTCTCCTCCCTCCAGACCCGACAGGGACAGCTTGTACAGGCCGTTACACGCCTCGTGACGCACCGCCGTCTGAGAAGGACAAGAGACACACTCACGTCAACACCTTCCTCTATTTGATGTTGTTACCAAGGTCACACGGATCACAGAACAGTTAGTATTTCAGTGGCATCAAAATAGGATCAACAAATCGCGGTATAGCTAGATTCTTCCCAGAGACAATATTTTCGGATGGAAATACCCAGAAATGTTACACTGAAACGAAACTGGGCCATGTTTTTAGGCAGGGGGTGTCTCATTATTCCCCCAGATCTCACCTCCGGCACCAGCAGGGTGAGCTTCTTGAGCCAGTCGTGGAGGTGGTCGCTGTCGGCCAGACCGGACTTGACCGTGGAGCAGCAGTGGGCCCAGCTCACCAGCAGCCACATGGAGTAGTGGGTCACTGGAACATAGGAATAACGTTGTCATTTCACATGTCTAATGTGCCATTCCTAAGAACAATGTGCTTAAGCACATACAGAATGGATAAGGAGGCTATGAAAGTTGTACTTTCAGTGCAAAATTTTGGTGTGAAAAAGAAAAAAAGTGTGGCTTTTAATTTGTCATGTTGATTAATATTTAAGCATATGTAAAATGTAACTCACCTTCATGGCGGGACCGGTGATCCGATTGGGCCTTCAAAACTCTGCAGGTGAGACAGGAAGTAAACAAAGTCAAGATAGGCTGACGGAAACCTTTAGTACAAAAACATTTCACACTGATACCCCATGTCCATAGGAGAACTTACAATGAATGCCTAACGCCTTCCTTCAAATCCAATCATTTGTTCCCTGTCTTCAAATTCAAAAGCCTTTCTTGGCATGGAGAGCGTGACCACATACATAATAAGTAGTTAAGTACTACATAGCACGCTAGTGCATAGTGTGACCACTGAAACACAAGCCTCGTCTTCGGTGTTCTCTCACCTGTGTGCTAGGTTGTCGTACGTGTAGGCCACGTTGATCAAGCGCTGGATCAGGTTGGTGCCTTGGACAAGGCCCAGGAAAACCTGACAAGAAAACAAAAAAAAGTATTAAATACTTGATAAACTTGATAAGATACAAATAATTAACCATGGGGATAGTTTTGAAGTTCGTGTAGAGGCCAAGACACCACAGGGAAGGAAGTGCAGAGAGACAAAATAGCTGTGGGCAATAGAAGACTGCTTCAGAGGGAGAGAAGGGGAGGCAATAGAAGACTGCTTCAGAGGGAGAGAAGGGGAGGCAATAGAAGACTGCTTCAGAGGGAGAGAAGGGGAGGCAATAGAAGACTGCTTCAGAGGGAGAGAAGGGGAGGCAATAGAAGACTGCTTCAGAGGGAGAGAAGGGGAGGCAATAGAAGACTGCTTCAGAGGGAGAGAAGGGGAGGCAATAGAAGACTGCTTCAGAGGGAGAGAAGGGGAGGCAATAGAAGACTGCTTCAGAGGGAGAGAAGAGGAAATAGAAGACTGCTTCAGAGGGAGAGAAGAAGAAATAGAAGACTGCTTCAGAGGGAGAGAAGAAGAAATAGAAGACTGCTTCAGAGGGAGAGAAGAAGAAATAGATGGGGAGGGAAAAAGATGCTGCAGGACATTCTCTACTACTTTCTACAGAAATGTTGCCTTCACTACAGAAATTAAGTTAAAAAAAATGTAATAAAAATGTTTTATTCATATTTTACGGTTACTGGTTGCTCAATCTGGGGTTATTACACGATTCTGTATTACATGGTTAAGTCAAACAAAATAATACAAAATCGCTCGATCATTTCTCTTTTAAGTGCTACAGCTGTGGAAAGAAAGCCTGTGTCCTGCACAGAAAGAGTTAAGGATGGCAACTCCCCACCCAGCGGTGAGCATATGCTGTTAGCATTTAGCTGAGGACCAGTGTACCTCTGTGAGGCGGGGGATGTGCAGGCCCTTGCCGTGGTCGCCGGCGGACTTGCGGGACTTGCCAGGCCAGGCCCTTTTGCGCTGGCTGTCGGTGAGGCCCGACCAGGAGAAGACGTCGTGGTAGGCTAGGTCCAGGTCGGCCGGGTCCACCGCAAACTGGCAGATGAGCTTAAGCAGGCAAGCCAGGCAGTCCAACAACCACTGGAGGAGAGAGAGATAGTAGTGTGTTAACACAGGTCACGTCTAACTACAGAACATTGTTTTTAAAAACAATGTTTGATATGGTTTTATTTCTGTCCTTTTCATTCCCCCTCATGTTTTTCTATATATTTTATGATTGTCCACTTTGAAATTGGAAATCATCGGCACCTCAAAAAGCAGTTTAATGTGTGAATAACAGTTTTTTACAGAATCATTACCAATCATCATATGACTGTAATGTACCGAGACTTCAACTTTATTTAGTTTAACTATACAACCCATTCTATTCCATTTCCTCAAAGTATTATTATGCGTTTCTGATCCACCCACCACTGTCCAAGACTCCTGGTCCTTGGGCTCCAGAATGGCAGAGTTGAAGATCTCCAACAGCAACTGAAGTCCTCCAGATGACACAAACTGTAAAAAAAGAGAACAAGGAAATGGAGTTGACTTGATTGATTAGTGGTTTGTATAAGTATGAGAGTTTGTCCGTTTAAAAGAGGCGTACCTTGCAGCTCCAGGAGTTCTTACTGTTCTCTATCTGGTCCTCGCTGGAGTCGTCAGAGTCTGGGTACAGGTCACTGTAGCTCCCCTGGACAAAGACGGACAACACAGGGGTCATTCATATGCGTGCCTGAATCAGTGAGCAGAGCAAGGGTGTGCATATCTTTGTGTGTGTGAATGTGGGTGTTCATGAATGAGGGAAAAAAGGTGTTTGAGTGACAAAGAGTGTGTGTATATACACTGCTCAAAAAAATAAAGGGAACACTTAAACAACACAATGCAACTCCAAGTCAATCACACTTCTGTGAAATCAAACTGTCCCCGTAGGAAGCAACACTGATTGACAATAAATTTCACATGCTGTTGTGCAAATGGAATAGACAAAAGGTGGAAATTATAGGCAATTAGTAAGACACCCCCAAAAAAGGAATGGTTCTGCAGGTGGTGACCACAGACCACTTCTCAGTTCCTATGCTTCCTGGCTGATGTTTTGGTCACTTTTGAATGCTGGCGGTGCTCTCACTCTAGTGGTAGCATGAGACGGAGTCTACAACCCACACAAGTGGCTCAGGTAGTGCAGTTCATCCAGGATGGCACATCAATGCGAGCTGTGGCAAAAAGGTTTGCTATGTCTGTCAGCGTAGTGTCCAGAGCATGCAGGCGCTACCAGGAGACAGGCCAGTACATCAGGAGACGTGGAGGAGGCCGTAGGAGGGCAACAACCCAGCAGCAGGACCGCTACCTCCGCCTTTGTGCAAGGAGGAGCACTGCCAGAGCCCTGCAAAATGACCTCCAGCAGGCCACAAATGTGCATGTGTCAGCATATGGTCTCACAAGGGGTCTGAGGATCTCATCTCGGTACCTATTGGCAGTCAGGCTACCTCTGGCGAGCACATGGAGGGCTGTGCGGCCCCCCCAAAGAAATGCCACCCCACACCATGACTGACCCACCGCCAAACCGGTCATGCTGGAGGATGTTGCAGGCAGCAGAACATTCTCCACGGCGTCTCCAGACTCTGTCATGTCTGTCACATGTGCTCAGTGTGAACCTGCTTTCATCTGTGAAGAGCACAGGGCGCCAGTGGCGAATTTGCCAATCTTGGTGTTCTCTGGCAAATGCCAAACGTCCTGCACGGTGTTGGGCTGTAAGCACAACCCCCACCTGTGGACGTTGGGCCCTCATACCACCCTCATGGAGTCTGTTTCTGACCGTTTGAGCAGACACATGCACATTTGTGGCCTGCTGGAGGTCATTTTGCAGGGCTCTGGCAGTGCTCCTCCTTGCACAAAGGCGGAGGTAGCGGTCCTGCTGCTGGGTTGTTGCCCTCCTACGGCCTCCTCCACGTCTCCTGATGTACTGGCCTGTCTCCTGGTAGCGCCTCTATGCTCTGGACACTACACTGACAGACACAGCAAACCTTCTTGCCACAGCTCGCATTGATGTGCCATCCTGGATGAGCTGTATTACCTGAGCCACTTGTGTGGGTTGTAGACTCCGTCTCATGCTACCACTAGAGTGAGAGCACCGCCAGCATTTAAAAGTGACCAAAACATCAGCCAGGAAGCATAGGAACTGAGAAGTGGTCTGTGGTCACCACCTGCAGAATCACTCCTGTTTTGGGGGGTGTCTTGCTAATTGCCTATAATTTCCACCTTTTGTCTATTCCATTTGCACAACAGCATGTGAAATTTATTGTCAATCAGTGTTGCTTCCTAAGTGGACAGTTTGATTTCACAGAAGTGTGATTGACTTGGAGTTACATAGTGTTGTTTAAGTGTTCCCTTTATTTTTTTGAGCAGTGTATATATATATATATATATGCAGTCCCAGTAGTACCGTGGACTCCCGGTGGATGCGTCGGTTGGGCTTGCCCAGGGCCTCGATGATCTCCAGGGCGTACAGTAGCTTGTGGGGGCTCTTGATCCTCAGCAGGTCCTTCCAGCACAGACCCTCGCCTCCCTACGGACAGACAGAAAACACACATGAGACAGGACACATATCTTTATGTTGTCATTCATGTCCAGGATGAGCAGGATGCAAAGGGATAAGCAGGCCTGGTGGCAGGTACACAACAGTATTGGGGAAGAGTGTCAGTGGTAGTGTATAGATTAATGTTCAACGGCGTGTAGGAGCGTGACGGCGTCTATGGGGAGCGTGGCGCCGTCTATGGGGAGCGTGGCGCCGTCTATGGGGAGCGTGGCGCCGTCTATGGGGAGCGTGGCGCCGTCTATGGGGAGCGTGGCGCCGTCTATGGGGAGCGTGGCGGCGTCTATGGGGAGCGTGGCGGCGTCTATGGGGAGCGTGGCGGCGTCTATGGGGAGCGTGGCGGCGTCTATGGGGAGCGTGGCGGCGTCTATGGGGAGCGTGTGTGAGAACAGGTGACGTACCGTGTCGTCGGCGATGTTCTGGAAGGCCAGCAGCATGTTGGGGCAGGTGGGCAGCAGCATGAGCAGCTCCCAGACGCGCCTCGACAGGTTCTCAGCATGGAGATGCAGCTCCTCACATCGTAGGTTCTGGAGAGTACAATAAAATACACCTTTATTTAGAGTTTTGTAAGGCGTTATTTTTCTGCTGTCACAGTGACAGAACCCATACCGATACACACACACACACACTAAAGCCACAGAGCAGCGGCCCTGGAGCAGTCCCGTAAACACAGCCGAAGGCAGGCATACACTATAGTCAATACCTCATTTTGATTCAAGTAATTGTTTTAACGTTCTGGTCAGATCAGATGAGTGTTAGATGTGAGGAAGTGAAGAGGGGGGAGAGAGAGAGGAGGGAGAGGGATAAATGCATGCAAAAGAGGGAGTGAGTGACGTACAAACAGCACACTGGATAACCCCTCTCTCTGAGTCCCTGTGAAGGGAGAGACTATAAAAAGCACTGACCGCCGGGTGACTTTACATTTCAAAACGAGACGGCTCCCGCCGCTGTGACTAAAATAAACACGCTGACAGATGAGCACCTTACATCCTATGTATTACACACCCGGGGCTCAGTCCTAAATGGCAACTTAATCCCTACATAGTGCACTACTTTCGACCGGAACATATGAGCCCTGGTGAAAAAGAGTGCACTATCAAGGGAACAGGGATGGCATTTGGGACACACACCCTGCAGTACGTTTTACTGGACTATCAAACGACTGCCAGAAGACCATTGGACAGTCGTGATGCATTATGCATGATGCACCTGGAAGGAAAAGCCTACTTTATATTCTGGAAGGGCTTTTTGTTCAAAGACTATTTTACATTTAATCGGATGGAGAGTATTTCAAGTGTGGTTTCTATGTAGCCATTTCCAAGCTGCTTTTTCAAACGTTCTGTTGCTTTCTTATTTCCTTAGCTATATTATTAAGGGTATCTAATAGACGAAAAAATTTAAGATTATACAATGAAACCCATTCCCAAACATACCCCCCCATATCTACTCCGTCACACACACATTTTGATGGAGATGCCGAGGGGGACTCTTCCCCCAAAATACAACCCCCTCGCACACCCCGTCCTGCCAAACCCACTTTGCCCCCCACACACACACACCA
Organism: Salvelinus fontinalis; assembly: GCF_029448725.1. NCBI lineage: Eukaryota > Metazoa > Chordata > Actinopteri > Salmoniformes > Salmonidae > Salvelinus > Salvelinus fontinalis. Next base: position 23,548,636 of record NC_074704.1, on the reverse strand, counting down.
ATGGACTGTAAAGGGCCTCCTCTCACAGAGCACTGGGGGGCTTAAAGCAGGCTGGCATCTCACACACCGTCAACATCCCCTCACACAAAGCCCTAACCCATGACCCACCTCGGGGCTGTCTCCCAGGGCACTGGGGGGCTTGAAGCAGGCCAGCATCTCCAGCAGGTCGAACAGGGTGGTGAGGTGGGGCTCCTGGAGCAGCAGTAGCATGGGGATGTGCTCCTTCTGGGGCGGGGGGAGACACGAGGCCGGGAGCTGCACCCCCTCGCCCTTACGCTCCCGCCGTGGGGCGCCCAGCGAGACAAACACCATCTGTAAATGAGGAGAGGGAGAGGCATGAGTGCCATAGATGAGGGGGCCAATCGTGTGTTATAGACATTGCGGCTTTGAAAGCCAACGTTCCCCCGTTCGCAGAGATATCATTCACGTAAACGCCGCATATGGTCGGCTCAATCGGAAATGGCCTTTAAAAGCCGCAAAGCCTAATAACCCGCGATCGGACTTAAATCCCAGCTCTAGTGTGCGAATATTTACGCCTAAGTGCAGACTGCCAAGTGTGTGTAGGACGTTACCTGCATGTCTTTGAAGCCCAGCTCATGCAGGGTCTTCTCATCGTAGTCCGTGGTGAGCTCATGGCCAGAGGAGATCATTCTGACCGGGCCCATCAAACCACCTGACGGAAACACACACACGTTACAAACAGACTGGCGAAACAACCAACACCCAAACACCTAAAAGTGAATTCTGATCCATTAAATTGCATCCATTCCCTTAGTGAATAACTCAAATCTGAAAGTGCATAGAAACGGTGCAATCCTTCCTTCTGAGGTGATTACCTCAATAGATCACTAAAGGAAGCGTGCATTTCTAATGAGGGGGTAAGGAAACCATTCGCTGCATAAGAATTGCCCTTCGGGACAAAAGATCAAATTCAATTCAATTCAAGACTTCTGACACACAGGCCCTGTTTGAATACCCCTAAAATACTGATACAAAATACACTGTGAGATCAGTGATTCCTTCAAAAGGGAAGGATGCAACAGCCTTGGGGAGAATCTCAATTGAATTTGATTGATTCCATCCAATCGCATACTCATCCAATTGGTTTTAAAAAAGGCGAGGAGAGGACGCGAGGAATCAAGGAAAAGCAAATCGAGATTCTCCATTGGCATTGCCGCTACACTGGATCAGGGGTCAAAGGTGAGAGGTGACAGACCTGGGAAGTCCCCCTGGCGGCTGCTCTGCCCAAACTCCTGCAGCTGGGCCTGCTGGTTCATCTGCTCCTTCTGCAGGTTCTCGTACCAGTGGGTCACCTCAGCCCGCAGGTCTGCCACCTGGTCACTGGGGTACATCTCGATGGTCATCTGGTACCACACACACAGGTAGGAACGTAGACACACACAGACAGACGCAACACACACACAGACAGAAAGGGACAGACGCACGCGCGCACACACACACAAAGGCAAGTGACCAAACAGACACACACAGACGCACACACATAGAAAAAGTGTGTTAGAACATCCTTACAAACATCTAGAATGAGAACACAGCATTCTTCACAGTAGTACCACAACAAACATAATTCTACTCCATAATAGTATGAAATTAGCTTGCACCAATCGTTTCCATTCATTCTGACATTGTGGCCTGTAGATTTTTCCTAACACAACAGAACACAACAGCAACAAGAGCATTTGAGTGTTTCCAATCGACCAAGGGTTAATAATTAAGTACCAAGATGCTGGGTACTTTCTTGGGTACCTTGTCGGGCAGGCCGGCGGGCTGGCACACGATCCTCAGTGGCAGAGACTGCTTGTCGCTCAGCGCCTTTAGGTGGCTGCTGATGCCCGTGCCCTCGATCTGCCACTGACGCAGGTGGTACGCAAACCTGGAGAGGGGGCGGGAGACAAAGAGAGTGTTGGGGGTGCAGAGAGAAAGTGAGAGAGCGCCAAAGAGAGACACGGTTCTTCGTGCTGGTTGAAATCGGCGCGGGAGTTGAGTGTGGGGAAAGTTTGGGTGAAGGGTGGATGGGTCAGGAGAACTGGACCAAGAGCTTGTCCTGTAGCTCTCCAGGTCCAGGGATGATCTCTACTAGGCGAGTCAGAAATATAGTTGATGATAAGCAGTGTTCTGGTTAACTTTAGAGGTTCAGGGCTTAAAGTACACAGGTTGAGAGGATGGAGATGAGGCGCGTGTGTGTTTCTCTGTGTCAGAGTTTCTGTGTGTGTTTGTGTGAGCTCCCAACCTGCGTCGGAAGGCCTCCAGGTGGGTCTTGAGCATGAGCAGGCCCCTCTCGATGACGGTGAGGCTGGAGTGGGCGTCCTTCTCCAGGTTGGCCGAGGTCATCATCAGGCTCTCCATGCACTTACTGATGAACTCCTGCTCCTTCTCCAGGCCCGTCTTACCAGCTGGGGGACGGAGACGCAACCGCAGAATCAATATCGGGCAAGATCGTAAATCAGTAGGTCATCGCGGTGACTCCTGATAGGCACGTTGAAATAAGCCGAGCTTCTACGCAAACGTCTAAAAGCGCTCGTTCAATATAATGACTATAAAGTAGGATGTTTTGGATCAGGACATGGGTTTTCACTTCTTTTTTTGCAGCAAAATAAAAAAGGGTGTCACGGTAGAGAAATTCTACTACTAGTCTTAAACCATGTACCAACTCAAGGTCCACTGACCGTTGATGTAGTAGGAGTTGATGTACTGGATGGCAGCGCGGCTGATGTCTGCGGACTGGGCCCTGAGGGCGATGCCCCACAGCTGGTCCATGCCACACAGCTACAGAGGGGGTCAAAGGTTAGAGGTCATAGACAAGCGTTGTCACAGGGTTCAGTGAGAGGTATGACGGGCCTGAAAGTTAGCAAACACCGATGACACAAACTGTGTGTGTATAAGAGTGTCTGTGTGTATGACTAACTGTACTCGGGTGGGTGTGTGTGTGTCCCTGTGTGTGCGTGTTTGAATCCTTCTCTGTAATGTGATTTGTGGATTCAAAGTGTGTGTGTGTGTACCTCGCAGTTGGAGCCACTGTCGTAAGCGCTGGTGGCCAGACGGGCCAGGTTACAGAGATGCTGGAAGAGGTTGAGGCCCGTCATGCTGATGGTCTCCGGCTTCAGCTGGGGCATCTGAGGAAACAGAAAGTATTAAGGGCAAAAGATATTACAATGATCGATTCTGCGACGTTTTTAATGCTTTTCAACGATTTGGGCAACTTTTCCGATTTGTTTCCCCCGGATAGTGGATAATTTTTCAATGACCTTTCACAATGAATTGACAACTTTGGGACATTTTAAATGACAACACCCCCCCCCCCTTTTTATTTGTTACAGATTCTAGCTATCGATTTGTTTAATTGTTTTTAGCTCAGGTTCACCATCACCACCACAGACCACGTAGAAAAAGACCCTTGTCAAACACCCCTCCCCACTAAGCCCACTAAGACCAGATGGTCCAGTCCGGTCGTACCTTTTCCAGGAAGAGGTGTTTGTAGGTCTCCATGCCCATGGCGTGCTGGTCTTTGCTGCGGACCTGGTTGAGGAACCAGTGCAGCGCGTCGTCGTAACACTCTCCGTCCTCCACCAGGCAGTGCCACAGGATGTCCACCTGCTCTAGACTCAGTCCTGAGGGAGAGGAGAGGCTGTTAGAGTGTTCATATACACCGCTGTTATATATACACACATTCACTGCTGGGGAGAGGAGGAGTTAAACTGGTGTCAACGTTGGTACACAACCACACACACAAACTTCAGACTATAAAGGGGAAGATGAGCGTATCTCTCCCACACTGGATCCACAATAGACACACAACCACACAGGCAGACATGTACACCACATCCACATTTTCACACACACAATATAAATGGTTGCCAGAGAAAATTGGCTGCAGTATTATTCCTTTTGTGTCCTGATCGGGCGCCACCAGGGCAGGAGTCTCCCAGTCTACCTCGAAATCCAAAATATTAGCTCCCCTTCACGCATACACAAAAGCGTGCAACCACACATGCTCGCACACACACAGAGGCGACACACACAGACATACACAAAAGTCACACACACAGCTATGAACAGAGTGAATTAGCTAGGTAGGTCCAGTCAACCCTCTGGAGACGCCAGAGGACAATGATGTCTCTGTTGTAGGAGAGAGAGCCTCGTCAGGTTGCACATCTCCACCAGGGCAAATTCCATTCCCAGGGAGTAGCCAGCCATCCATAGAGGCAGAGAATGATAGGGCCTGTTTCTGTTGAACTGTACGTTGAAGACTGGGTAATGTAACGGAAAGCTGACATAAGTCTCCTTTATTGGACACGTCATGGCTGAAACAGTCCCCGTTTCGCGCCATTTGGTGCCTAATGAACACGACCGTGTTGACTTACTGAAGTGGTCTGGGGAGCCCAGTGTGGAGAAGACACAGGTCAGGAACTGCAAGCGAACTTGGACCTCCGCACTGTGGCCATACCTGTGATCGCATAGTAATCAAAATCACATCATTCAATAATCAACTACTCCGTTCCCTTTTGAACTGCAACGGCACTCTGACGTCCATTTCAATGCGTTTCACATTTCAAATATGGAAATCAAAAAGACTAGCCACACGCCCTCTGTAGTTCTGTCAGGACTAAACATGTGGTCGTTTTGTCTCAGCGGTCCCTTAAAGCAGCCAGCACTTCCCAGCTGGCCACATACACAACCACAGAGTCACTGTCCGCAGCCATTGCACACCAGAACCGCACTGCAGCGAGACTGGTCGGCTCAATAAGCTGCAGTTACATTGGTGTACCTACCAGACATGCTTCGTTACCAAATATGTTGCCTAATTCCACAGTAATAAGACTGTTAGCGTTGTATAGTTACAAGGCAACGCCAATAATGTCAATGGGGGGGGGGGGGGGGGGTAGCGTAGTGGAGAGAACGGGTGGGTTACTCACAGGGCAAACTTGTGCCTCTGCTCTCGGACTTCCTGGATGTAGTGCAGCAGGTTCTCAAAGAACAGCTTCATCATGTGCAGCTCCTTCTCCGCCCACCTGAAAGACATGACACACGACATCAAAGGGTGTGAGTTCGGAAATTCGCCCGAGTGTGCCAGAGCGCAGAATAACTGATGGATTGAAGAACGCGTAACGGCCGTTGAATATTGGCTGGATGTAACGGCCGGTGTCAGTAAACGTCTGCAAAAAACGTAATTAAATTGTTGCCGGCAGCACAGTTGCAGTCACCAACGCAGCGCATAACATGAAAACAGCCTAACCAGCTCTGCTAAGGCGAGTAAAATGGTCACAATGAGGCGTTCTCTCATTTGTGTCTGGAAGTAGCTAGGAAGCTAACCAACGTTAGACAGTTAGATTGGGTGCTTGACTGCTGTGTGAGAACACTCCTGAGAATGCTCGGATCAACCATATTCCTCGGCCAGAGCGTCCAGAGTGCGCTCTGAACGCGAAACCCTCTGAATTTACGAACGGACAATCTGACAACGCTCGGAATTTACGAATGCCCTGACCGTACACTCCAAAGTGAATTTACAAACATGTCAAATGTCACAAAAACAGTATTTAATGTCACAGAGTTATGGTCACAATATGTCCAAATCTGTTGCATTGTCAATGTTATTCTGTGATGCCATGTAATGGACAACGTTTGTCGGTTCTAATCATGCTGAGGGTGCGATGCTTACATGGTGATCCAGTGGGTGTCGTAGCTGGAGCCGAACTGCTGAAAAGTGCCGAAAAGTTTGGGAAGGAGGCGCAGAGAGACGACCACGGATCTGTGAGAGAGAGAAGCATGGAATCAAAAAACAAGTTTCACGTAATAGCTAGCCAATGAAGGGATAATACAAAATCATTTGACATCAATTCATTTCAGAGCTATGTTGTTCACACAGACATACACGCTCATATATGCGCACGCACACACACACACCTGTGGTGGGCTAGGTTCTCCAGGCAGCCCTCGATGAAACGCATGCGGATCTGACGGTCGGTGAACCAGCACACCAGAGAGCACAGGAGCTTCTCCGCCTCGTTGATCAGGCCTTCCGACAGGTGGATCTGATGGAACAGGGAAGAACGGAGAAAGGTCAAAGGTTTTTCCAGACTTCAGAATATCACAAAGATCCTAAATTAATAGCGATAACTAACCTTAATAATAAATGAGCTGCTCCTTGAAACCTGAAGGAGGAAGTGACGCATTCTCCTAATACGTTGAGTATTTAGTAGCTGACAAAACGTGTTTTCCACATAGTAACCAGGTTTCCATCCAACCATTTTTATCCGAGTAAAGTACCCGTTGAAAAAAATATGAAAAACAAAACAAACTCATAACAGGCCTGATTTAAACTGTCAAATTGTCGGAAAATTCCCTAAAAAGTCAACAAACAAAACAAATACTCTAGACAAGGGTGGATACTTTTTTGGTCGCTGATTAGGATATGCAACAAATTGCAGTACAAATTGCACAATTGCTGATAGACTAACCATGACTTTGAGATATATTTACAGTCATGCGATGCTGTGCATGGTCTTGTCACTACAACTTGAAAAAGCATGCACAGTTTATTAAGCTCCAGATGAAATCATCTAAATCAACTTCACAGGGTGAGGAAAGTTGACAGTAATGAGCTTGATGCTCCTTTCCAATAAATATCGAGGGTCTTCATTTGTATGCTGGTGACATGATCGGTGATTGAGAATTTTTATTTGGTTATAGGCAGCCACATTGTATTTGCAAGCTGTTGGCTATAGCGCATGTGCCAAGACCAGAGTGGGCACATTTGCTAGTTATCATGGACCTTACGTGCCAAAACCATCGACAGAGTTAATTAAAGATAGGACACCCCCCCCCCCCTTTTTTTCACCTAAAATGACATACCCAAATCTAACTGCCTGTAGCTCAGGACCTGAAACAAGGATATACATATTTTTGATACCATTTGAAAGGAAACACTGAAGTTTGTGGAAATGTGAAATTAATGTAGGAGAATATAACACATTAGATCTGGTAAAAGATAATACAAACCAAAAAAAACATGCATTTTCAACCCCATTTTCCCCCTCATCTTTCAAATGCAAGAGAAAAGCCATAATATAATATAGCAGTTCAGGTGCAATTTTGATTTTGGCGACTAGATGGCAGTAGTGTGTGTGCAACGTTTCAGATAGATCCAGTGAAGCATTGCAATACTGCACAGTATTTTGTTTCAAGTCTGCCCAAACGTGCCGAATTGGTCAATTCAATTTTCAAGTACATAACTATAGAGAACATACAAAAATGATATGGTAATACAAAATGTCATACATGATGGATCATTAACTTTCACACATGTAGATGGCTGGGCGGAGTGGGTGTGGAACCAGAGACAGCAGGGGTTCAAACTGTAGAACACAGTTCCAACATTTGAATATAAACATTTATTTTATCAAACAAAACTATGCTACATTTTATCTCTGGGACCCTCAGGATGACAAATCAGAGCAAGATCACTGAAGTACATTATTTACCTTCAGAGGTGAATGTTTTAAACCAGTTGCCGTGATAAGTATTTTATAGTTGGGCACCATCCTTAAACAATAGCATGGTATTATTTTGCTGTAATAGCTACTGTAAATTGGATAGATTAACAAGAACTTAAGCTTTCTGCCCATATAAGACATGTCTATGTCCTGGAAAGTTGGCTGTTACGTACATCATTCTAGTCACATTAGCGTACGTTAGCATCAACCGTCCTGGTATAGGGACACAGATCCCAGTGAGGGTAAAAATGGGATGGAAAAGCATAGACTTTTACATTTATTTTTATTCGGTGAATGAACATTTAGACAACAAAATGTGTCACTTGTTTCTGGTAACTCAAACTCTGCTTCTATGCCGCTAGGCTTCAAGGCGGTCTGACTACTAGCATGCTACATGCTTTAACTCACAAGAAAGTCGCTACCAGAATGCTTTCTTAGTGCACGGTGTAATCCAGTGTCATGGTTCTTACCGCGTCCTCATCCTGCACCAGGTCCCAGAGCAGCGTGTTGCCCTTCTTGCACACGTTGTCCAGGTTGATGTCAGTCACGGCGTTGCCAGAGTACTGGTGCTTGTGGACCTGCGGGCCTGCAGAGGAATAAAACACAGCCGCTGGTGAAAAAGAGAGCCATAGAAAGGTTCAGTAAAGACTTATTAAAGTGCTAAAATGTCTAGCTAAAATATCATGCTAAAATGTGGCAAGGATAACAACAAATCGAGTGACACTAAGAATGGCAATACGAAAGCAGCCATATGGAACGGCATACTGTCACATTTACAGGTAGAAGTTTTTTAACGTTTTTTTTAGCAGACGCTGTTATCCAGAGCAGTAGGGAGTGCATACATTGTCATAAAGGTCCACCGTGGCGTTGCAAGCCAGGGGCGGCAGGTTGCCTAGCGGTTAGAGCGTTGGACCTGTAACCGAAAGGTTGCTGGATCGAATCCCCGAGCTGACAAAGTAAAAACCTGTCGTTCTGCCCCTGAACAAGGCAGTTAACCCACTGTTCCCCGGTAGGCCGTCATTGTAAATAAGAATGTGTTCTTAACTGACTTGCCTAGTTAAATAAAAATGCCATGCTCTACCACTTGAGCTACACGGGATTAACTGATGGTGAAAGCGTTTGACTGGATTGCCCCATCCAGATGATTAGTAGAACCGTAACTACATGATTCTCGCTGCTGTAAACTGAGGGCCGTTATCGGTGGGCAATAAGTGGGTAAACCGTTCCACGAGTGCGGTATTCTGTGAATTTTCCAGCCAGGATTTCTGCGAATTTTGGGTAAATTTAAGTAAATTCACAACCCTAGGTGCACCGTGCAGTGCAGCCTACCTTGCACCATGTGCTCGTGGTAGATAGAGGCCAGGTTGGGCAGGTGTTGCTGCAAGTGGGAGCTGAGCTCGGCGTGCGAGTTGATCTGCACCAGCTCCTCCTCACAACCAGACTCCTCACCGTCAAAGTCGGCCATGTTCTTCTCCGACTTGGCGCTGATCTGGGAGCTGCTGCAGGACACGTCGTCTGCGCTCAGCATGTCGTCCACCATGTGCCTGGTGGATGATTCAATGTTAGAAGGGCAATGCATGTTTTTGTCACTTGAATAAGCCCAAGATTCACATTGCAAGGACAAAACAAATACATGTACACTGAATGTACAAAACATTGCTCTTTTCATGACAGACTGACCAGATGAATCCAGGTGAAAACTATGATCAATTACTGATGTCACTTGTTAAATCCACTTCAAATCAGTGTAGATGAAAGGGAGGAGACAGGTTAAAGGATTTTGAAGCCTAGAGACAATATATATATATATTTCCCCCCCCCTTTATTTAACCAGGTAAGCTAGTTGAGAACAAGTTCTCATTTACAACTGTGACCTGGCCAAGATAAAGCAAAGCAGTGCGACACAAACACAGAGTTACACATGGAATAAACAAGCGTACAGTCAATAACACAATAGAAAAAAAAGAAAGTCTATATACAGTGTGTGCAAATGGCGTGAGGAGGTAAGGCAATCAATAGGCCATAGTAGCAAAGTAATTACAGTTTATTACAATTGAGACATGGATTGTGTATGTGTGCCATTCAGAGGGTTAATGGGCAATACAAAACATTTAAGTGCCTTTGAATGGGGTATGGTAGAAGGTGCCAGGCGCACCGTGTTGAGTGTGTCAAGCACTTCAGCGCTGCCCATGTGTATCAAGTTTGCTCCACCACCCAAAAGACATCCAGCCAACTTGAAACAACTGTGGGAAGCATTGGAGTCAACATGGGCCAGCGTCCCCATGGAACGCTTGACACCTTGTAGAGTCCATGCCACAACGAATTGAGGCTGGTCTGAAAGCAAAACAGGGTGTAACTCAATATTAGGAAGGTGTTCCTAATGTTTTGTACACTCAGTGTACATCTAGTTCCTCATGACAAATGTAGAAATTATTGACTGGACACTTCTACACATCTATGCAACTCAACCGTCTATGGATGGTGTCACGACTCATTTGGACGCCTACATAATTGCTAGTAGTTGGTCCTGATTCAACATGTAGAATCTGCCACGGACAGTTTATCTTGGTTGGGGTCTGTAGTTGATAGTAGCCTTCAAAGAACCTCATCTCCCGAGGTAAATTTGCCAAACATAGAACATTGTGAAAGAGACAGAAGATACAGGTTAGCGTAAAGAAAGCAAAAGATATGGTGACAGTCTTACCCTTCATGGTGGTGGTGATGATGGTGGTTGTGAGGCCCGATGAAGTGTCGGCAGTTGAACAGCTCGTTGCCCATGGCGTCCCCCAGGAAGTCCCCGGGGCAGGGCAGGCAGGTCTGCTCCTGGGGGCCCGGGGCCATTTGGATTGAGGGGCCTCCCATCTCTGAATGTTGTTGTTCGGGCCCCTCAGGCCGGGCCGAGCAGGCGTCCAGCATCCTCATGCGGCCCTCCATCGATACCGCAGCCGTTACCATGCCGACGGCTGCCTCAGGATTAAAGGGCAAACATTTGGGTTTTGGTCCGTCTCCTGCCCCTCTTTCGGTTCTGTCGCCATGCTCCTCCACCAGTGCCTCGCCCGCTTTCCGCTTCCTGACCTCCGGCTGGTCCCGGGGCTGCTTCTGCGGACTGCCCTCGGCCGCTACACCCCGGTTGTTCCCCTCTTCATCCTCTTCGTCGTCCTCATCTTCATCATCATCTTCGTCATCTTCCTCCTCCTCTTCCTCCTTGAGGACCTCGCTGTCAGCCATGTCATCAGAGTGCAGCTCACTGCCTGGGCTTCCCGCTGACTGGCTGGCACGGCTGGAGCCCGCCTCGTTGCTGGAGCCCTCGCTGTGGCCACTGCTGCTGCCCGGCCCACTGCTGCCCTCCTCCATGCTGTTGGCCGTCTCGTCCGAGCTGCCCTGCATCGACTCCTGGACGGGGCGGAGAGAGGACACCAAATAAGTTCCAGTTAAACCGGCCATACATCAGAACCACGAGACATGCTAATAAAATCTATTGACTTAGATATTGACTTAGATTAGCTTTTTGATAAAAAGTCTAAAACGTTAGCAATTGGAGACAGTGGCTAGGCAAACAATAAAAACAAGGCATGGATTTCTGAACAGTGCTGGAAAGGAACAGTTTGCTACTAATAGCAATTCCCATTAAATGTATTGAGAACGTGCATCACTAGAGTGCTGCTAACCTCCGTGTCAGAGAGTCTCTGCTGGCCCCGCTTGCTGCCGCCCATCATCTGCTCGTCCATCTCCATGTCGCTACCGCCGCTGTGGTGAGTGTCGCTGTTGTCACTGCTGTCCGGGCTGGCCGCTGGGGAGCCTGGGTAGAGACGAGAAGCAGAGGCTTGATGCATCAGATGCCGCATCTCACAAAACAAGGTAGTCTATATACAGCAGATATGTTTAAGAGCATATTTATCTATGCAAGTGGTAAACCATGGTTATTGGTATCTAAAAGGTGTTCAAGACTTTTTCCCATCCCAGCACTAAAACATCCGATTCAACACCTTGATTAGTGCTGGACTGGACCAAAAACCTGCATACCACCCACTTAACAGCACCGGAGTTGTTGACTACCACTGATCAAAGAATATATATATATCTCCCCTTGAAATACACAGGCAAAAATACAACCATCGTACCTTTCTTGTTGCCCATGGGGACGTTGGTGTTGAGCAGCGAGGCGAAGGAGCTCTGCTTGGAGAGCTGGGCCTTTGCGGACAGGGCGTTGTTCCACAGAGCCTTGATCAGCATGGAGGCCAGGTACAGGGTCTGAGGAAGGAGGGTGGGCCGCATAGAATTACATACAGAATCACAATTATAGGATCTTTATGGTGGTCAGGTGACCAAGACAAAGAGCAGCTCTGTTAGACTGGGTGTATGTGACTATAAAGCTCCTTATCAGTCATTTTTTATTTCACCAGGTAGGCCAGTTGAGAACAAGTTCTCATTTACAACTACGACCTGGCCAAGATAAAGCAAAGCAGTGTGACAAAAACAACACAGGGTTACACGTGGGATAAACAAAAGTACAGTCAATAACACAATAGAAAAGTATATATACAGTGTGTGCAAATGGAGTAAGGAGGTAAGGCAATAAATAGGCCATAGTAGCGAAGTAATTACAATTTAGCAAATTAACACTGGAGTGATAGATATGCAGATGATGATGTGCAAGTAGAAATACTGGTGTGCAAAAGAGCAAAAAAGTAAATAAAAACATTATGGGGATGAGGTAGGGAGCTGGATGGGCTATGATGAGCTGGATGAGCTGGACGGGCGGGCAGGTGTGGGCAGCGATCGGTTAATGAGCATTCATTTAGTTTTACTAGCATTTAAGAGCAGTTGGAGGCCACGGAAGGAGTGCTGTATGGAATTGAAGCTCGTTTGGAGGTTTGTTAACACAGTGTCCAAAGAAGGGTCAGATGTATACAGAATGGTGTCGTCTGTGTAGAGGTGGAACAAGGAATCAAGAGCGACATCGTTGATATATTCAGAGAAAAGAGTCGGCCCGAGAATTGAACCCTGTGGCACCCTCATAGAGACTGCCAGAGGTCCGGACAATAGGCCCTCCGATTTGACACACTGAACTCTGTCTGAGAAGTAGTTGGTGAACCAGGCGAGGCAGTCATTTGAGAAACCAATGCTGTTGAGTCTGCCGATAAGAATGTGGTGATTGATAGAGTTGAAAGCCTTGGCCAGGTTGATGAAGACTGCTGCACAGTACTGTCTTTTATCGATTGCTGTTACGATATTGTTTAGTACCTTGAGCGTGGCTGAGGTGCACCCGTCACCAGCTCGGAAACCGGATTGCACACCGGAGAAGGTACGGTGGGATTAGAAATGGTCAGTGATCTGTTTGTTAACTTGGCTTTCGAAGACTAGAAAGGCAGGGCAGGACGGATACAAGTCTGTAACAGTTTTAGTCTAGAGTGTGTCCAACTTTGAAGAGGGGGGTGACCGCGTCAGCTTTCCAATCTTTAGGAATCTCGGACGATATAAAACAGACTAGTAATAGGGGGATGCAACAATGGCGGCGGATCATTTTAGAAAAAGGGTCCAGATTGTCTAGTCCAGTTGATTTGTACGGGTCCAGGTTTTGCAGCTCTTTCAGAACATCAGCTATCTGGATTTGGGTGAACGAGAAGCTGGGGAGGCTTGGGCAAGTAGCTGCGGGGGGTGCGGAGCTGGTGATATGTAGATCAAATCACACTCAACATTTGATTGTCCACTCTTTGCCGTAGCCTAAATTTGCTTAGTGTTGTGTTTCCTTGCCACAATACTAACGAGTATCGCGATACTGGCATCTTCCCGGATCTAGGTAATTCGTAGAATACAATCAACTACCATTGGGAACTCATGATGTGTGGTGTGTGTGTGTGTGTGTGTGTGTACCTGTTCGGTGTGTGCGCTGGGGTGCAGGCCAGACACCAGGTTGAGGACGTGGCGCAGCGGCACCGGGTCCAGGTTCTTGATGAGCGAAGGGAACAGGTCGTGGATGTAACGGCTACAGTGCTTCAGCTACATGGGGAGAACAGATAGAGACAGTGTCAAGGAGAACATCAACGGAAAAGAACAAAAATAATTCAATGGATTATGATAGCAAAACTAATTGGTCGAATACAGTAAAGAAAAATAAGTATAAATATGCAAATTCAGAGTAGGAGTGCTGCTCTAGGATTAGGTCCCTCAATTTGATTAGAGGCTAAATGTATCGTAAAAATCTGCATTTCTACGCTGAAAATCTTTATAAATGCGGCCTCTGGTGTTTAGGACCTAGTTACCTGAGCTGCGGCCCAGATGCAGTCCACATGCTGGGTGCTGAGCCTGCCCTCTGCGGCAAGGAAGTTCAGGATCACTTGGCACTGTTTAATTATCTGGAACGACAACAAAGAGGCACAAACTCTGCATTAACAGGGGAGTTACAATTCAGATTGCCCATAAAAATGTATCGACAGTGTAATAACGACTTGGAATGGGAAAACTTACCTCTATGTGCAAATTTGGTCCAAATATGTGCTCCACCACATTGTTGTTGATTAGCCAGTCAGCTAGTTCCTTTGCTATTGACCTGAAGGGACAGTTTGAGGTACGCTGCTTTTACGGTCCGTGACGCAGTGCTAAATCAACTCAATTGACTTACGTTTCATTGTAAAAATCGACAGAACCGACTTAAGTTTCATTGTAAAATCAAAACAATTGACTTACGTTTCGGTGTCGGACACCAGAGACTCATTATTACAGACATCGTTGAAGGTGTGGAGCTGATTCTGTGGGGAGAAAACGAGTTATAAAAAATGTTATGAACGTATGTATGTACACACCAGTGTACTTCATTTATTGAGTTATTGACCCTTGCGTAAAAGTCTTAGTTACATTGGACTGAAAGTCCTAGTGAAGCTTTAATAATGTATACCTGTGTCAAAAACAAAACAGCTGTCACAATGTGCCTCACAGTAACCCGGCCTAGACTCCCAAAGAGCAAGCAACGCGGCAGCGTGTGAGCGTGGGTGTACGCGTTTTCGGGTGCACGTGTGAGTCTCACCGTGATTTGGCTGAGGCCGGCCAGCCTCATGGTGAGCGTGGGGGACATGAAGTACTTGAAGGCCAGGTCCAGGCTCTCCTTGTCGAAGCACAGTGCGCTGTCCAGCGGCTCTTTCACCGTGCTCCACATCAGGTCGGCCATGTTGCGTGCAGCGCTCTGACGCAGCTCCTGGTCCGACAGCTTGCACAGGTACCTGGGGAGGGACACATTTGGAAAGAAGTTATTTGTGAATTGAGTTAACTTTGTTTAAAACCAGGAAGTCCCTTCATTAGGAAATAGTTTTGTTTGTTCTGTTTTGATTTAAAGTTGAAGACATGGTAGACAGGTTGGACATAATGACTGGACAAATGGGACTAAACAGTCAGTGGGGCATCTATCGAGGCTGGCTGCAACACTCAGAAGAGAAGCACCATGACAATAGTTGGCTACAGTGAGAATCTAGTCTTTGCGATCAATAAGATACAGTATGTATCTTTTTAATAACTTCTGAGAAAACAGACATTTTTCTCAATTCAGCAGGAAGGAGTGATACGCTATAAGGTGGCAATGCACTGGAGTCAGAACGTCACAGTTCATCATTCTTCGTCGACTAAGGAATGTTCCATTTGGACATCAGGACCAGTTAAACCAGCCCGCCCAGGTCACATGACAGAGGTACGACGAGGCCTGCGAGATGTCTGGCTGCTCCAAGGTCATGTGAGGAGAAGCTGACTGGAGCGCTGGCCACTGTTACCATGGCGAGGGAAGCTCTTCCTAGCAACACCAGTTGGTGGCACAGCAAGAGAGGGTTCTCAGCTGCTATTGCTTTCCATCCAGAAAAAAAATATACACAGTCAAGTATGTGATTGAATTTTGAAATTCAACTCAAATACAAAAATATGCTTGCTTTGCAAGAGCATCCACTAAATTCATCCTTGATTTATGCTAATCGACTGCCAATATGCTGGATTACACTATTTGCATAATGTCCTCCCTAATACTACATCCAATATTCAGGGGAGCGTCTCTATCAAGTGCGTTTGATTGTGTGTTGAAAAGTGGCGGGCGAGTTGAACAACCCAGCACTGTGAATCCAAATTCAATATGCATCTCAAACAGCCCCTTGGGCCATTTCTGACGAGAGGAGCTCCGACTGCAACAGCAACTCTCCTCTCTCTGCCCCATTTTCTTATTCTCTTACGATGACTGCAGGGGGAAAAAAAGCACTACGCAGCAGTATGGGATGCCATATTGTATAGAGCTGTATTAGATATGGGGAAAACGGCATGACAAACATTAACCACTTGTGATTCAATCTGTATTGATACATGCCTAATTAGGGATATCAAGGCACTAATGAAAACTCACTGGCGGTGAGGAACTAATGATGACTTGATTATGCTCACTCTGAAGTAAATAGAGATTTCACCACGGAGTTTCATTGATATGGAGAGTGTGAACTTACCGTATTACATACGTGCGGAACGGTATGATGTGCTGCATGACGGCGGGAATGTGCAACCATATTCGGATCTGTGTGTGGAGAGAACAAACAGAACTGGAATCAGACTGACATCCCTTGAGATGTGTGAGAAGCAGTGGAAAACCTAAAAATGGATGCCACTTTAACAGATCTGGCTGACAACCGATTATTCACTGCGATTACTGATGAGAGCATTCACAAACGAAACAGCTGTGCTACAACATAGAAACTGCATCAAGAACATCTGCATATGGCGCTGAAACAGCATCTGGAGGTAGTGGTAAATGCATCCAGGATTGGGTGGATATGTATTTGCGGCGGTTGGGTTGGGCTGCAATGTTGGGTGGCTGGATTAATTTATCGCTGCCAAGTGGGCTGTGGTGCCATTTTGGGATAAACTCCTACTCACATTGGAGACGATGGTGATGAAGGCATGGGCGATGGGGAAGGGCAGGCTCTCCGGCGTGCCTGACTCAAAGCAGTCCTTCATGAGCGACAGACCGTGCTTGCCACAGAACAGGCAAACATAGCGCAGCAAGTGCAAGGGGACCTCCACATCCTGGTCACAGGGGAAAAACAAGGTCAATACAACTTTATTGTCCACACGGAAATGGAAAACTAACTTTGGCTTCATATCGCAAATCATAGTGGAAGAGGCTAGCGTGATTGGTGCAACTCAATGGTTTCAAGTGGTGTCATACCCTCATCTCCTTTTGGTTTATCAGAACTATAGGTGAAAGCAATATGGTGGATGGATGTATACTGGGAATTTGCTTTCACTTGTCTAGTTATTTCCCACCATCTCATGAAGGACAAGAGATTATGGCTTTTTTACAGTCTATTCAGGACAGAGTATGCAGACCAGAGTTGGGTACATAGTATATGAAATCTTTGAGCATTTGCTTAAGCCTGCCTGGTGTGCCAGATAAGTAGGGAGCTTCATCAATAAGTGTATCGATGACGTCTTTACCACAGTGGCCGTACGTACATACTCCAACCAGAAGCCATTGATTACAGGCAACATCCGCACTGATCTAAAGACGCTTATAAGAAATCCCGCTATGCCCTCCGACAGATGTGGCAGGGCTTGCAAACTATTACGGACTACAAAGGGAAGCAGAGCTTATATGCAGAGCTTATACTTATATGCTCACTTCGAGGCAAGCAAAACTGAAGCATGCATGAGAGCACCAGCTGTTCCGGACTAATGTGTGATCACGCTCTCCGTAGCCGATGTGAGTAAGACCTTTAAACAGGTCAACATTCATCTGGCTGCAAGGCCGTGTACTAAGAGCATGCGCTGACCAACTGGCAAGTGTCTTCAATGACATGTTCAACCTCTCCCTGTCTGAGTCTGTAATACCAACATGTTTCAAGGAGACCACCACGGTCCCTGTGCCCAAGAACACCAAGGTGACCTGCAGCACTCACGTCTGTAGCCATGAAGTGCTTTAAAAGGTGGGTCATGGCTCACATCCAACACTATTATCCCAGAAACCCTAGATCCACTCCAAGTTGCATAACGCCCCAACAGATCCACAGATAACGCAATCTCTATTTCACACCACACTGCCCTTTCACACCTGGACAAAAAGGAAAACCTACATGAGAATGCTATTCATTGACTACAGCTCAGCGTTCAACACTATAGTGCCCACAAAGCTCATCACTAAGCTAAGGACCCTGGGACTAAACACCTCCCTCTGCAACTGGATCCTGGACTCCTGACGGGCCACCCCCAGGTGATAAGGGTAGGTAACAACATATCTGCCACGCTGATCCTCAACACGGGGGCCCCTCAGGGGTGCGTCCTCAGTCCCCTCCTGTACTCCTTGTTCACCCATGACTGCATGGTCATGCACGATTTCGAAAACCATCAAGTTTGCAGACGACACAACAGCGGTAGGCCTGATCAACAACGATGAGAATCTATAGGGAGGAAGTCAGACCTGGCAGTGTGGTGCCAGGATAACAACCTCTCGCTCAACGTGATCAAGACAAAGGAGATGATCGTGGACTACAGGAAAAGGAGGGCCGAGCATGCCCTCATTCTCATCAACGGGGCTGTAGTGGAGCAGGTTGAGAGCTTCAAGTTCCTTGGAGTCAACATCATTCCCTGTAAAGTCTACACCTGATGTATTCGGCGCATGTGACAAATACAATTTGATTAGAGTATTCCATTGGTTTTGTTCCAGCTAGGCAAGGTCAATTAAGCACAGAATACTATCTGAACTCCGGTCTGATGCAGACTATGAAGTTTGTCCACTAAAAATATCCCTTAAAAGCCCATTAAAAATGTTTAATATGGTGGAGAGGTACGAGCTGGAAAGTTATTAAATTAGCCTGAGACAAATTATTGTACTCCGGGGAAAGATCATCAAAATCATGTAGGTTCATGCTCTACAACATTCGCAGAGTACGACCCTGCCTCACACAGGAAGCGGCGCAGGTCCTAATCCAGGCACTTGTCATCTCCTGTCTGGACTACTGCAACTCGCTGTTGGCTGGGCTCCCTGCCTGTGCCATTAAACCCCTACAACTCATCCAGAACGCCGCAGCCCGTCTGGTGTTCAACCTTCCCAAGTTCTCTCACGTCACCCCGCTCCTCCGCTCTCTCCACTGGCTTCCAGTTGAAGCTCGCATCCGCTACAAGACCATGGTGCTTGCCTACGGAGCTGTGAGGGGAACGGCACCTCCGTACCTTCAGGCTCTGATCAGGCCCTACACCCAAACAAGGGCACTGCGTTCATCCACCTCTGGCCTGCTCGCCTCCCTACCTCTGAGGAAGTACAGTTCCCGCTCAGCCCAGTCAAAACTGTTCGCTGCTCTGGCACCCCAATGGTGGAACAAACTCCCTCACGACGCCAGGTCAGCGGAGTCAATCACCACCTTCCGGAGACACCTGAAACCCCACCTCTTTAAGGAATACCTAGGATAGGATAAAGTAATCCTTCTAACCCCCCCCCCCCCCCCTTAAAAGAGTTAGATGCACTATTGTAAAGTGGTTGTTCCACTGGATATCATAAGGTGAATGCACCAACTTGTAAGTCGCTCTGGATAAGAGCGTCTGCTAAATGACTTAAATGTAAATGTAAGATCGACAGTACTTGGAGGTGGAAATGAGCCTCAATTTCTTTTTTTTTCCCGCAAAATATACTGCAGACACATTTCACACCTCATGTGTACGTTGGCCTGAAAAGCCACAAGAGGGACCTGAGATCAGTGTTTAGAGAGCCTTCTCCCTCTGTCTCCCCTGGTCCTAAAGGAAACATTTGTAATTGGACCCCCAAGGGAGAACTATTCTAGGACCTATTGTTAACCAAATCTACACCAATCCTCCTCGAGTGAAAACCCATTACAACAACCTGGGAACAGTGTTCAGAGTCCTGCCTCCCTACTCTCCCAGCCCTAAATGGAACATAGCTGTTGGGTTCTGGGCATGCCACTTTTCATGCAGCTTCCCAATAAAATATAAATAGACCCAGATGTCATAAATCACTGAGATGAGTAACATGACCACAGGAGTGAGGAGAGGGGACTAGGAGGAGATTGGTGATTGGTCAAACAGGCAGACCAGACATTAAGGCATGGGCCTTTACTTCAAAGGACTTGATGTAGGATGCGTACCAAATGGCACCCTATTCCCTATATAGCGCAGTACTTTTGACCAGAGCCATACGGGCCCGGGTCAAAAGTAGTGCACTCCAAAAAGGGAATAGGGTGCCATTTGAGCGACGTAGATGTTGCTGTAAAGAGTTGGAACCGACACAAAGAGACAATCAGGCAGATTGAGTATTGTGTTTTTGGACGAAACAGTGGGGTAGAAAAAACAAAGAGGGCGGAGGAGACCTTACGTTCATGTCGCAGAAGGAGCCGAGGATATTGCTTTCATGAGCAGAGATGTCCTGGAAAAAGGAAACAAAAAGAAAGTATGACGAGTATATTGTATACTGAGAAATGTTAGAGAACATTTTAGAACAGGGTGACACCAATGTCATTGTCAAGTATTAAGTACCCCATGGAGACAAATACTGATTCCATAATAGAGTTGTGTATGGGCGCATGTTTTGCTTTTACCTCCATGGTGCAGTGTGTGTTGTGTCGGCGGTACATATTAAACCATTAATGCTTTGGTGGGGTGGGTGTTGTGTAGGGGGAACCATGTTATTCGTTTACCTCTACAGTGGGGTTTGGGTATGTATTGTGTTGTATCAGGGTGTGTCATTCCATTACCTCTATGGTGGGGTGTGTGTTGTGTTTGTAAGCCGTGTACAGTGGGAACTGAATCTGGAAGATCTTGGCGGCGCAGAGCAGCAGCTTCTCCCGGTCCTCGGTGCTCCACGAGTCAAACATGTCCTCCAGGGCCTGGCTGTCCGTACTGCTGCTAGCTCCAGCCTCAGACGCCCCAATACCACTACTACTTTCCTCTGGCTTGGGGGCCTCCTGCTGGGCCTGGCTCGTCCCCTGGACTGGGTTCTGGTTGTTGTTATTCTGGTTCTGCTCCGGGGCGTCCCCGACGGCATCCTCCTCCGCCGAGTCCCTCTCCACATTCAACGGCTCGTCCTCAACAGGCGAGGAGGGCGGTTGCTGGGGGTGTGGCCCAACTCCAGTTATTCCACCCCCTCCCTCGCCTCCCCATTCTGTCACGGGCCCCTCTGCGCCACCTGCGGCCCCGTCCCCTGTGTCAGTGACGCCCCGTTGGCTGGTGGCGCTGCAGAGGCGGTCCCTCAGACTGGTGACCTGAGCGATGACCAGGTTGATGAGGGCGTAGACCAGCTGGTTGAACACCTCCAGGTGCTTGTACTCCTTGAAGCAGCATAGACATTGCCTGTGGAGGGAAAGGAGGGGTGGCGAGAGAGATTGAGTGAAATGCGAATCACAAAGACCCACCGGTGAGTCACAGTCAACTCCTACTGGGGTCGCAGTTTGAGGCTGACTCATTCCATGTGGATGGTCAAGGAATCAAAACGTTTGGGAACCATAAAAAGGCAATGCACAGTCCACACTGCAGTGAACTGCAGCTTCTGCTTGTGTTGGCCTCAACAACCAGCCATCTTTAGAGAGACTCATCTATGGGCTCAATTCAATCAAACTTGCATTGAAGCGAATAAGGCATAGAAACATACTTTTCTCCCCATATTCAAATAAAATAGTAAGAGGAGCCTAGTTTTAGGTACCTGCAACAGAAAATATTCAGTTCACTCACTTTCTGAATAAGACATGCAAGTAGGCTTTAGTTGTATTAACAACAATGCAGAATATGCATTGTTGGAGGATTTGATTGAATGCAGCCCTTGATCTATTGAGCTCTGTTCATGAATTCTGTTTCTTTTGACATTAACGTAATGTTAAACGCCTGTCTGACTATATTATTGACCATCCTATTTTAGAATTTCCCCCCCCCCCCAATGTATTTTGATAAGACAGCAACCAATTGACGCACATGAAGGATCCCACACAAACGACGGATCCCACTAATCAGAAACACAAAGAGAAGAATGCAAAACTAGAGGAATGCCTCCAGTCAACTTTCCCTGATCAGTCAAGCACTTCTTCCCCTGATCTCACAGAAGTGGGAGAACAACTATGAAAGGTCAACAATTCCTCAAGGCTCTTCTCCGCGCAGGCAGGCAGGCACGCACACACACATCCAGTTAAACAACAATAAAACCACCACTAAGCGAGACGAAAAACCTATTATGACCTACTTGTCCTCTGGTGACCTTACCTAGCCTGCATGCTAAGCTACACTTAAAACACATTGGTTAGCCTTTAGCGTTAGTAATAAATTATGAATTCATGGCTGATAATGACTTCAGAGAGTTATCCAGGAGCAGATATCCTCCCCTTTTAAATATTAATGGTCTACGTTCCAAATGAAACACTTTTCCCTACATAGGAGTCAAAAGAACCTGGTCAAAGTAGTGCACTAAATAGGGAACAGGGTTCCATTTGGGACGAATCCGTGGAAGAATAATGAATGCGGGGAACAGAGGAGAGCGGGAGACTGACCTCTGGGTCCATGAGCTGATGTAGCTGAAGACTCGTAAAGCATGCTCCTTCTTCAGCTGTAGGCCCTCAGTGCTGTCTGCATCCGATACTGGAGGGGAGAGAGAGCAGACAAGGTGGTGAGTACAGTTCAATGTACATGGAAAAGGCAAGTGTAGGACATGACACTTGACTCACACTGCTTGTTCAAAGGCTACTAGCCTATATGGTGGCCACGCGCTAGAAAATAGCACACATTGGAAGCTGAAATTGCAATGCAAATATTTGAGTGATTATCCAAGACCGTTGAAGATGGAATAGTGGTTGTCAGACACTTTGCTACAACAACAACAAAATATATTTCCGGAGGCGCAATGCGAACGGTCCTTTGGTCAACAGGAGAACAGAGATGATCGTCTCTCTAGTCTGGATGGGAGACTGACCCATGGAAGTCTCTAGCCTCTGGTGAGAAACGTGCCTCAGCACAAGGCTCCCCATTGCCGACAACAGGTACTCCACGCCAACGTGCCTTCCCAAGCAGCATTGGCTTGTACTACAGGCTAAAGTCAGCTACTGTATTATGTGTTGGTGACTTGGAATGGGGGTAGAAATACATTTAACTATTTGAATAGTATCATACATTTTTGTCGGTAGCCGGATATTAGAAATAAACTAATGTTTTTAACCTGAGCACTGTTGCGCGACAAAATGCCGGTGACATGGGAGCGAGCAGGCAGGCAGAGGTAGTGTCTACACTTGACACTTACATGCGACTACTGCTATCAGAACACGAAGATCGCATTGAAAAGTCACTTTGCGGTGTGACTGTGTTCAGATCGGGCTGACCACTTCAGGAGATGGTCAGGGACGCATTGTGTGCCGATTTCTCTTAAGTCTGAATGTAAACAGGCTACCGAAATCGCAAACATGGTGCGATGTTATCAGCAAGCACTCCTCCCACAAGTCTCCAGAAAGCGTGTGTTTTGGGACCGAAAGGCACCTTTTCATTATATTGTTGGAGGAACTACACTACTGGTCAAAAGTTTTAGAACACCTACTCATTCAAGGGTTTCTCTTTATTTTTTACTATATTCTACATTGTAGAATAATAGTGAAGGCATCAAAAAGATGAAATAATAATGTTTTTGTTTGGCTGGAGTTATGCCAACCCGTTTGTAATCCATTTAGCATTGCTTGCTCTTGACTAGCTACAGAGGTTAGCTGGCTAGTTTGCAACACTAGTTCGCTACTGCCATCAGTTGTTGCTGTGTTATCATATTTTGCCTAGTCCACAGTTTTTAGAATGCATACTGGCATTTGAATATAGCGCTGGAAAAGGGAATCCGGACACATTTAAATGTAGGTGCAGATGCATGACATGTTTGGAATTCCATAAATCAGAACTCTATATCAGAATACTAAATCTGCATGAACTGTCAAGTCTAGACACGGACAGAGAGAGAGACGCTGCCTGGCTACAGCCTAGACTAGCTAACTTGTAGCAGCCAATGTTATTTATCATCCCATGTAATAGTGCCCGTCTTGACTGGAGTAGCCTACAAAAACTATAGGTAGCTTGGCTAATTGAGGCCACATTTAGCACCCTCTCCCCAACCCCATTCAATAAAACTAAAGCCTACCTATTGGTTGCTCTTTGTAGCAAAATCATTTTGCTAATTATTAATTCCGTAATTTAATTCCGTCTCAATGTGTAGTGAACGCTCACTACACATTGAGCCTCTTTGATTGGCCAACATAAAACAACAAGCGACACGTGAAGGCTACCAGACAGCTACCGGACTTTTTTAACAGGGCAAGTCATAAATACTTAAACAGTTGATTTTATTAAATTAATCATTTGAACTGTCACGGA
This sequence comes from Salvelinus fontinalis, assembly GCF_029448725.1. Classification (NCBI taxonomy): domain Eukaryota; kingdom Metazoa; phylum Chordata; class Actinopteri; order Salmoniformes; family Salmonidae; genus Salvelinus; species Salvelinus fontinalis. The sequence goes on along the minus strand of NC_074704.1, from coordinate 23,524,781 downwards.
CCTTGTATCTAATAATGTCACATGGATATTTTAATTTAGAAAATGCCTTTGTGTGAAAATAGGCCTATACATTTTCTTGATGCAAAAATGTATTCGCACAAGTATTCAAATACTAACATCCTTTAGGATATTCGTATAACCATGCACATCTCTATTGGTGACACACAAGCATACGCACAGACAGTCTCAAAACAAAATGTCAGCAACGTGTGGGGCAAGACATGTCCAATGGAAGGTTATTGCCGTGTCAAAAGTTCAGCTCAAAGTTTTCTGTGGAAAGTGCAGCATTGCCTACATTATTCCGCAACCCCAAAGCACTTGTGTCTTTCACAAAGTCATTGATGTAAATTAAAAACATTTGTGACACTAGGGAGGCTGCATTTGTGATGGATCATTTTCAGCCGCACCCACCCCTCAACCACAGATCTGTTGTTGTTGTACCAACAGGCTATTTTCTGCTCTCAGAACAAAAGACAAAACGGACCATATTGTCACTTCACATTGGCGTACATGCCAAGGCTACTAACAAGAAAAGCAAAAGGACACCCCGATGAAAGCGTTAGCTGATACGCAAAATTACTTAGCCGACATATTAAAGGCTTTTTAACTTGGAAACACACAATAGTGCTTTATGTTAGACCTTTTTTATGCCACTTCGGACCCATTTGTGGTTATAATTTTTGTTGGGTTTTTCTAGTACTATTTCCCGACAAGAGCACCTGTGGTTGTTTTGGAATACTTGAAGAGATTCTGATACTTATTTTTCTTCACTGCCAACTAAAAGTTGGACTTAAGATAAATTGCTAATGAAATCAACTACACATTGAATATTGCACGTTATGTTTGAGGGAAAAGTGTCATTTAAAAAAAGGTGCAGCCAACATGCAAACTTTGTGACAACGTTTCCATACCTGACTGACCTAGGCCTCAATGTGACATTCTTATCATGCACAGAGCTTAATAACAACCACAGTGAAGACTGGAGTTGTGCCAAAACACTACCAAGAGAAACAGAACACATAAAGCGGAACTAGTGTCTAGGTAAGTGGGTCTGTTCTTGAGATGAAGAAATAACAGGGTTCTGAAGTTCACCAGGGCACCTTGTCTTAACCCGGACCTAACTGTGTGTGTGTCTGCCTTTATTCCCTTCTCAACCACTTTATTCAAATTTTGTTTTATCTTGGACTAGACTCCTCCAAAATTCCCAGCTCCCTTCATAAAACAATCCACGACATTGTGTTCGGTGGCCTGTACCAAAATCATTGCGATCATCCCCAGATAAGACAATCTGGATATCCCAGCCATTGTTCTGACAGCAACGCGTTGAGCTTGTAACAAAACATTAGACAAGTAAAATAGACATCTACAAGCAGGGCTCTGCTGAGCTCAACTGCCTGCGTTGGTGGAAGTAACGTTAGTTGGCTTAGGTGCTGATCGACGGTCAGTTTGGCTTTTTACATCAATGGATTAGTGTTAGGCTAGGGGTGGACATGTAAGCTGGTCCCAGAGATCTATGCCCAAGAGCAACCTCTGCCTTGCTGGCCACAGTGCAGATTGACAATGGCAGTCACATGTTACATTTTAGTCATTTAGCAGACGCTCTTATCCAGAACGACTTAAAGGAGCAATTAGCAGTGTCTTCTTCAAGGGGCCAACGACAGATTTTTCACCTAACTGGCACGGGATTCTAACCAGCGACCTTTTGGTTACTGGCCCAACACTCTTAACAGCTAGACTACCTGCCACCCTGCAGGATTACTTGCACAGCATATTCAATAGCAGGTTGAAACCCTTCATTCCCTCAGTAAGTCCCTCAGTAAATCCCTCACTTCCCTTGCATGCATGCATCCACACACAAAACATTCCCGGCTTTATGCATGCCGCTACAGCAAATTTGGGATCAGGGGTCACCTAGTGAACGCACACATGGGACTGCCAGTCTCACACACATGGGGCTGCCAGTCTCACACACATGGGGCTGCCAGTCTCACACACATGGGGCTGCCAGTCTCACACACATGGGGCTGCCAGTCTCACACCCTGACAAGACTCTCACACCTCTACTGGCGGCAGCCTGGTGCCGACAAACACTCACACAGAGGTGTACTCTGTTTTACTCAACAGAGGGAAGACCCCCGTCACATGTAAAACAGCAGCTCTACTGTGAAAACATACTACTGTGTAGCCTACTAGCCATTTCAAAACCATTGTTCACAGACATACATGTGGGCCAGAGAGAGGGTGTTTTGCTCAAACACAAAAGGAGGCTGTTTTAGAACACTAGTTGGATAGGCCTTCTCCTCCACACACTTTCATTATACACAAGGGAATGTTTGTCCACTGATTATAGGCCAACATTTAAGTAAGGCTACATTTCTTTTTCTGTAATTTGCCTACAAACCACCAAATTAATCTGAGCACCTAGTGTCATACTCATTGCTCATTTGAATAACAGATTTGCGGAGGGGATAGGTTGTAATATTCCATTAATCTAGTTTATTTTAAATGTGTATTGACAGGATGAAAGACCCTTTGAGCTGCACCATCATGATCCCCCTTTCAAAGGGGTCTTGCAATAATCAACCCACAACTGCTTTACCATTTGGGTTTGGATATACTCCCAAAACATGGAGACAATTTTTTAAAAACGATTACTCCCCTCTTGTCCAAGTCACCAAATAAAACGTTTAGTCACTAATATCAGACTGAAAATAGGTGTAAGACAAAAATATGCTTGGTTACTAGTTTTAAGATTAAAATGCAAAATCCCATATTATTGATGGCAAACAACTCATATGGCATGAAGCACAATACACCAGGCCATAAAGCAGACTGTCAGCAGTGTCTTCTTGCTACCATCGCCAATGCATTCCCATATTCAGTTCGCTAACTAGGTAAAACAAGCACACACCACATATACGTCTATGAAATTGCAAGGATTTGTATAACTAGCTATAAATGCAATGGCGGAAACAAGAGACGTAGCCCTAAAAAAACAACCAAAAAAATGGGCCTTTGTTTATTCGCTCCCATATCCCGTTATGAAAGCAATATGGCCTAGTTAGCTAACGTTACCTCGTAGCTAGCAAATAATATTTTCTAACGTTACTGTCCATTTCAATCTTAACTAGGAAATACATCCAATGGCATTCGTAGGCACATTTTATTTTGATTTAGAACAAGCTTATAATAGTTAACTAGCAAACAAAAACTAAAATGAGTCATAGTTGGCATATGTTACATGCCTAGCTTGCTAGCTAGCTTGCTTGTTTAATGTATTCACGTAAAGAAACTAGTGACCCCATATTACTCAGCTAACGTTAGCCGACAATGCTAAACATTTTCTTGTAATCTGGCAAAATTATATTACAGCGCCTGTGGCAACTCAAACATGAAAACGAATCAGTCCGTTTTGATGCCAGTTGACCACAGCTAGTTGACTAGTCAATGAGTTAACGTTAGTTACAACTCGTTAGAACCACTTCCACCTCTCTAGTCTCGGACAAAAAAAAAGGCACATGCAATGTGTAGCAAACATTTGTTTTGGCCAAATGCATGTCAAACCACATTTATACAGGCAGTTAACCAAACTGTTAAGTTAGCTAGCTAACCAAGTTAAGATACAATGGCATCAACCCAATCTAATTAGTTAGCTAACTAAGTTAAATTATGTTCAGAATCTCGTCTAGCTAGCAAGCCACTTAAATCTGCTCAGGCATCCCCTTCATCCTGCAGCGATTTGACAGAGACAGGCCTCAAAGTTGCAGACAAAATTCCATTTACATTCAGATCATTAATTCAAGACAAGGCCTTACATTGGCAGCTGTCTGGCTAGTGGAGAACCGGGTACGATTGCTAGCAGTCCAGCTTCCATCAGGTAGCCTGACTTAGCTAACGCTAACTAGCATTAGGGGACCACTACGGCACCAAAACATTAAATAACAAATGTCCACTTACTTTCATTTAAAACCTCCACCAGCTCGGCGCAGTTTTCACACATTGTTCATTAAGAAATAACAAAGGAAAAGTGTAGTCAAACCATTGGAAATTGTTGATGGATACGAATTGTTGGCACCTGGTTGTTTTGGGGGAAAAGGCCCGACGTAGTGGTTGGTGAAGGTTTGCTAATGCATTAAAATAAAATAAGGGAGAGTAATAGATTCAGATTGAATTTGATACTAAATATCGTTGATAAATTCAAAAAATAAGAGGCATTAAGATACAGAGTCGAGTCAATATCCAATCGGAGCGTTACTGGAGAGTGTAGATACGGCAGCCATATTGAAAAGGGGTGGGGGCACAGCATGTTCATAATTCGTAACTTTCCGTTGTCTCCTTCGCCTTGTTCGACTTTTTCCGCTAGTCTCGCGGTTACACCATCAGCAATAACTGTTTACAAATGGCGTTTCATTCACAAGCAGGAGACAGTCGAGAGCACCAGCCAGTAGCCACTGAGGGGATTCGATTATCTGGCCCGGGTTACCCCAATGAGGGAAGGATACACCGGGTTAAAAGTGATTTAATTCGTTTTGGAACCGGGCTGCCTCCAGGGCGTGTGCCAGGTGGCCCCTTCAGTAATGACTAGGATTGTTTTCACATGCATAAGTGATTGCTTTTAATCTGCTTTCCCATTGAGAACTCTTTTGAAATTTCCAACATATATTGATGGAAAATATATGTTTGTTTCAGGACGAGTCACAATGCTGCCTTGTTGACAACATTATAGAGCGACGCAGATTACGGTTCGACTTGAGAGGGTACTCCTCCCTCGCCGCTTGTGCCCTTTCACGTCACGGACCATAGACCGGTGAACTGCGGTCATGTTTATAGATAGCCCTCATTGGCACCAGCAGACAGCACACCTTACAGACATTTTATTAATTTGGGGAACTTGTCAGAGAAGTAGTACTATGCCACGGCATCGTTTTTTAATTATTTTTTACTCCAAAGTATTTAATTAAGTAATTTGACCGTAACATTCAACCTTCTTCCTCTCAAAATGCAGACTTATCAATGAGTGTTTAATGGTTTCAAATCCTAATTCAGATATTGGATTTAATAACCTTCAATGATGGAAGGAAACACACACAGAATAGGACATACACAGTTTTGTAAAAATAACCAACTTTATGTTCCCATAGTACTAAGACAGCTTTACAAACAGGATGATATGCACATAACCTTCCTTTGATCTAACATTCTTGTCCAAATGTCAGAGCAGTCAGTTTTTGGTGCAAACAAAACCTGACTCGCCACATAAAAACTGCTGCCAAAACAGAAACAAAGGAAGCAGCGTCATTTACCGTCACATTCATCTGCAGGCTCCTCCAAAAAACACACAGTTCTTTCTATTGGAGCACTCCTGACATTACAGCGCTTTTTAAAGTAACCTTTTTACGTGTGCTTTTAACATATCTTACATATAAACAAATAGAAGGGGTGTTGGTGGGGGGGTGTAGGGAAAGAAAGAGGGTTAAAAATAATTATTTCAACTTCATGCATGGCTAAACAGAGGATGACCAAACATATAAAGCATGAATTAAGAGGGAAAAGAAGCAATACCGTATTATTACACAAATGACTCTGTATAAAATGCGTCCGTATGCAAAAAAATGTGAGTGCCCGAATCGTAGGCGCAATTCTCATTTACATATTGGCATTGATTTGGTCGACAAAGCACCTCTCAATCTCACACACACACACTTGACAAGAGGAGCTCCCAGCTTCTCTTGGCTTTCTTTTTTCCAAAAACTGTACATGTTTACTGTGGTGTTCGTTCCTATGTGGCGGCGCTCAGTCGCACATCTCCTCGGGGAGCTCATGGGGGTTGAGGATGCCGGGGACGGACATCTGCAGCTTGTGTTTCTCCTCCTGGGCCTGCCGCAGCGACGTCTCCCGCTCCTCCAGGAACAGGTCTGTGGTGTCCTCGCCAGCAAACTCCTGGACAGGGAGTAAAGAGGAGGTTGAGTGTGAGGACAAATATCATGTCCATCTACCATGCTCCAGTGGTTTGACACCTCAGACTGATAGACACGCGAGGGCCAGAGAGTTACTAAGCGTTTGCACCCATGTGTGTGTGTGTGGCTACAAAACCAGAGTGACTCACCTTGATCTGCACGAGGAAGTCCCTCAGGTGCTCCTTGAAAGCGGGGATGTCCTGGTTCAAGCTGAACAAACCTGTTACAAACACCTTCACCTGGGCACTGGAATGGAGAGGAGAGTCAGGATCACAACACAATCACCTACCTACAGTAAGTAGATCACTTTAGATCAACTAGTTATTGTCTGTAGTACAAATGTATCCCCAACACCAATGTAAAAGAGATGAGGCCCATGAACTACAGGTTCACTATGGCAGCCATTTGGGCCAGACACACTTACTCTTGTAGATGGGGGAAGGCTGTCTTGAGCAGGTTGGCCACGTATTCCTGAACGTAGCCCTGGTTGTTCTGGCTGGCTGGGTTGAGGGAGGCGCTGATTTTACCCTCCTCCACCAGGTTGAACATGTACGCCAGGATGGACGCATGCATGGTTAGCCCTGCAGAAAGTCAAGCATAACATCAATTATACCCACGCTTGTCTGGCACTCACCAATGGCACATAAGCACATTGTCGTGTCCATCTGCCATGTCTGTGTTTGACTCTGCTGCGATGTGACATCAAAGTTAAATATCCCCATCAGGAATCAAACCATCTACCCATCTAGTGTAAAACAAGGACTTGGATTCCTCGCCTGTACCCAACACTTTTTACAGTACCATAGATGTTTCCGGTGATATTTAAACGTCAGCCAACGATCCCAACACCCCCTCACCTGCTGTGTGCGAGGTATCTGTGACGACAGAGAAGATGTGCTGGAGGATGTCACAGAAATAGGTCTGGTAGAAGCTCTGTGCGGCAGCCTCCTCCTGGGCCACGTTTTGCAGCAGGGTGTAAAGAATCTGCAGACCTGAGGGACATAACGAGACAGACGGAGAAAGAGAGGATGTGGGATGAGTGGCTTGATGACAATAATAAGCAGGGCATATTCCACAATGTACCGAAACAACTATTTTCTCAGACTCAGATTAAGCCTAGTCCTGGACTAAAAAGCTGTTCTCCATTGAAGAAAAATAAGCCTTAGTCCAGCATTAGAGTTCACCTGTGTCTGAAACAACCATAATATTTGAAATATAGAGTTAAGTGAACTGCATTTCACCTCAGAGGCGTTTGACAACCTCATTCATCAACACAGATCCAATCTCGTGAAAGTCATAGTATGTATCAATCTCGTGAAAGTCATAGTATTTATCAATCTCGTGAAAGGTATAGTATGTATCAATCTCGTGAAAGTCATAGTATGTATCAATCTCGTGAAAGTCATAGTATGTATCAATCTCGTGAAAGTCATAGTATGTATGAACAGGTAGGTAAGGCCAAAGCATATGTAGGGTCCTACCAGTGTCTGCAACATTCCTCATGGTGTGTTTGAAAGCCCAGATAATGGAGTCCAGAACCAGTTTGAACTGGGCCGGGGGAATGGAAAGGAAGGCCGGGAAGCACTGCGAGTTCACCGCTTGGAGGAGGTAGAAGAAATGGGTCCTATGCTCTGGGTACTCCTCAAAGTCCTGGAGAGGAATAAAAAGGGGACAATTAAAGTTGGACAATGTCAGTGGAATTACTTTCTATAAGGAATAAAGACTGCTTGGATTATCTCAGTCATATACAGTCTTTGTTCACATATACAATTACAAAAAGTATCCTGTGTTCAACAATCCTGCACAACCATGCATTGTAAAGACTTGACCAATTGTCTGTAGTACAAATTTATCCCCAACACCCACACAAAAGGGATGTGGGGCCCATGAACTACAGGTTCACTGTTGCAGCCATTTTAGCCAGTGCGGTCCATTGTGGAGGAAGCACCGAATTTGACAAGGCTGCACACTAACAAATGTCTTTCTGTTAATGTTCCTTTGACATCATGTGCAGTCTATAAGGGCCACTCAGGCCAGCTAAGAAAATGAACTAATTCATAGATTACAGCATTTTTAGTAAAGTGCTATAATAGTATAGTAGAGGAAACATCTATGAAACATACTTTATTGATCATGTTCAAAGTGCACTCGAAGACTGCGTCGAAGATCTTCGGGATCTCCCCGGTGATGTGTCCTCCCAGCTTATTGACGATGGTCGCCATGGTGCTGAGCACCTCAGGCTCTCTAGCGGCGGGGACGTTGCGCTGGTAGTCGATGAGTACGGCCTCCAGCAGGGGCGGGACAAAGTTCTCCCCCACCTGAAGAACCACGAAACGTGGTAGAACGTGACCAGTTAATAAAGGGACATTCAATCTAACAAAGCAAACTGTCAGATAACTGAGGGCTTGGCGCTCCACTGGGGGATAGTGGTGGCTCAATTCATTGGCACCATAGTTATTTTAGAGGAACTAACAGGCAAATGCTATATCTTTGTCTGTGATTTGAGCTATTCTCTGCCTTTTCAACCTGTAAGTGGATGAAATTGTTTCCATGGGCATGATGCCTCTGGATAAGGTAAGGGCTGTGTGGAGTGCAAGCTAGTCCAGACAGCGAGTTGGATCTTTCTGGTTGTCTTTCTGACTCCCGTTTCTCTATGGTGTGGTTTAGACAGGCCATCTATGGTCTGAGAGACGCCCGCTCTGATCCCACCATTAGATTAAGATTTTCTGTTTATTTAACAAGGCAAGTCAGTTAAGAACAAATTCTTATCTACAATTACAGTCTTCTAAGAGGATCAACAGATAACCACTGGTCTACAGCATTCCCTACAGGCTGTGACTCTAGATTTAATTTAGACAGGACAGACTCGCCATTTGTGGGTCGTTGGAGCGGCTGACCCAACCTGAGATCAGCTTGAGCGTTTCTCTCTTCACCGTCCTCATGCTCCGGATCAGGGGCTGCTTGGTCACCATCTCTCCTAGCAAGACAATAGAGCGTTAGTTAGCTAGCATAGGGTTTAGTGTGTTAGCATGGAGGTAGAATTGGAGAGCTCAGTGACGCTAAAGAAACGTTATTATGCCGCATTCAAAACAACTGAGAACTTCCGTGCGTTCAAGACAACTGGGAAATCTAAAAAAAGAGAAAAAAAGAGAGCTCCAACTGAGAAAAATCGGTGTGGATGGTCACCCAGCCCCGACTTTCCGACCTGAATATCACTGACGGCATGATTTAACATCGTATTTTTCCAGAGTTAAACACACCAGTTGACTGGGCTTATAGTTCTGTGACTGATGCCGCAGACAGTTAAGCACACACACACTTTGACAAGCAAGTGCCTCAGGCATACAAGAGTGACAGACCCACACACACCAAACAAATAAGCACCTCGGGCACACAGATCAGATAGACCAGAGACAAACGACTAGGCACACACGTCTCACCGTTGGTCTGGATGGCAGAGGAGATGTTCTCACTCAGACACTTGTAGACATTGAGCATGTCCAGGTAGATGCGTCCCAGCTGCACCACGAAGGGGTGTCCCACGGCCTTGCAGGCCCGCACGTTGGTCTTCAGGATGCTGCCCAGCTGACGCACCGTCTCCGCATCCTTCAGGATGTCCACATTCTGGGGGAGAGTCAACAAGTCAGTTAAAATGCTTTCACCGCATCTTCAGACAACATATGTTAAGTCGCTCTGGATAGCTTTTACCTCGAGTGTAAAAAGATGAGGCTTTGCGAGTTGCTATTTACAACAACAAATGGGAGCAAAAGCATTTGTTGCTGATAAAACGACAAGGGCATCTAAGACGGTGGGTTTTCCACTTCATTTCTCCATGGCACAGTGGGTGACACCCTCGTGTTGTTTGGGTTGTGGGGGAGATGTTCGTGGGCTATACTGGGCTATACAGCCTTGTCTCAGGATGGTAAGTTAATGGTTGAAGATATCCCTCTAGCGGTGTGAGGGCTGTGCTTTGGCAAAGTGGGTGGGGTTATAATCCTGCATGTTTGGCCCTGTATCGTCGGACGGGGCCAGTGTCTCCCGACCCCTCCTGCCCCAGCCTCCAGTATTTATGCTGCAATAGTTTGTGTCGGAGGGCTAGAGTCAGTCTGGTGTATTCTCTTGTCTATCCGGTGTCCTGTGTGAATTTAATTATCTTTCGGAGGAGGACCTGAGCCCTAGGACCATGCCTCAGGACTACCTGGCCTGATGACTCCTTGCTGTCCCCAGTCCACCTGGTTGTGCTCCTGCTCCAGTTTCAACTGTTCTGCCTGCTGCTATGGAACCCTGACCTGTTCACCGGACGTGCTACCTGTCCCAGACCTGCTGTTGTCAACTCTCTAGAGACAGCAGGAGCGGTAGAGATACTCTCAATGATCGGCTATGAAAAGCCAACTGACATTTACTCCTGAGGTGCTGACCTGTTGCACCCTCTACAACCACTGTGATTATTGTTATTATTATTTGACCCTGCTGGTCATCTATGAACATTTTAACATCTTGGACATGTTCTGTTCTAATCTCCACCCGGCACAGCCAGAAGAGGACTGGCAACCCCTCATAGCCTGGTTCCTCTAGGTTTCTTCCTAGGTTCTGGCCTTTCTAGGGAGTTTTTCCTAGCCACCGTGCTTCTACACCTACATTGCTTGCTGTTTGGGGTTTTAGGCAGGGTTTCTGTACAGCACTTTGTGACATCAGCTGATGTAAGAAGGGCTTTATAAATACATTTGATTGATTGATTGTGTTGCATCCATACAATTTAAAATGCTTTGAAACAGAGGTAACCAAAACACAATCCCATAGTGGAGTGTGACTTACCTTGGTGGCCTGTTGGATGATGCTGTCCCACACCTGGTTGGGTAGCAGCATGTACTTCTCGATGAGGTGCTCTTGCACGGCCTGGTCCGTCTGGGCCCCGATCATGTAGCCCACCGCCTCGTAGAACGTGTGCACCTGAGAGGAAGCGATACGAGGTTGATTATGGTCATGTGAACAACTCCAGCCATTTCACATGAATGTGACAACTGGAAACAGGGTGCGCCCTGAACTTGGCCAATAGAAAATTCAAATCCAGTGTTGCTATTTGAAAATGTTTTTCAATTACTACTTAGTTTTGGTTGTTTTCAGAGGCCTGTAGCTCAACTGTGTTACGGCTACTCTTGGTGTATCTGTGTACCTGTTGGGGCTGGAGGTCACAGATGATGGTGTTGATGTTGTTGAGGATCTCATCGATGAAGGGCATCACCTCGCCCACCTGCACCTGGATAAAGTGGCGCCGGCACTTCTGGGCGATCTTGATGAAGGTGTCGCACGCCATGTCCTGCACGCCATCGTGAGTCTCTGCCGGGAACAATTACATTCAAATAAAACGTTCAATAAAAGACACTGTTGGGACGTGTTCATTTGGACATACTGTAACAGAGCTTTTTTTTTAAAGCTTTGAATCGTAAACCGCAAATGACTGTTTCTTATTGGACTAGTCCAGGTTGTCCCTCCCTTTTTGTTGGCTTTCTTCTGTCTTGTGCCAAATGAAGAGCCCTTGTATTTAGCATGGATGCAAAATCACACCAAGGAAATACATTTTCAAACGACACTGAAAACAGTATCCTGTATCTTTTTGAGATATGCAAGTGGTGGCCTGAACAAAGTTGCTTACCGTGCATGAACTCAAAGAGCTTGTTAACAACAGTCTTGAGGAACTTCCAGTGGGCTCGGAGGAAGCGTGGGTACTGGCCCACGATGTACATGATGTTTGAGGCGATGATGGCCTTGTTGTCCTTCCCCCTCTTCTGCTCACAAAGGCCCAGCAGGTCCTGGAGACATGATGAGAAAACGACAGTCGGTCAATAACACAGAAACGCAGCTCAGTACATCCTGACAGTCACTCTACAGCAGCAGAGTTGGGGCCAATTACATTTAAAGTCTTGTCAGGTGACTTGGACGTGTAATTTCTCCATAAGTGTCATTCAATTCTTTTTTTTTGCCAAATGTCGGTTCTATCAATCACTCCAAGAACCCACTGTTCTGAATCCTCGGCCCTTCATGACACAGGCTCAACACGCAGTCGGACTGCAACACCTCAAGGGGCAGGCCATTCAATTTCTGAACAGTAAGGGGAACATTTCTGGTCTAACAGAGCACGGAATTGATGACTAAGACCAGCCACTACTGTATGTGTGTATTTTCCCCTTTAAAGACCGTAGCTACCTGTGAAGGTGCGACGCGTGTATGTGCGTGGTTGCGAGTGCATGAGCGTGCGCTGTGCCCGTTAGACTACTACAGACCTTGATGACGGTGACCAGAAACCGCTTCTCGTCCTCCTCGTGCATGGCTCCGCTGATGGAGCCGATGGCCCAGCATAGCGTGTTCAGGTTCCTCCACGACCACTCTGTCCCGTTGACCTGGTTGTGCAGCTTCTCCGTCATGATGCGCTCCGTGTCCGCATAGTCCAAATGGGTCAGGTAAACTGGGGGGGTGGGGGAAGAGAGGGAGGTATGCTAGTCACAGAGGGAGTATGTGAATAGTTCCCTGCGTTATAGACAGCGAACAAAAGTGTGTGGGAGAGATGTGCGTTGCGTCACTGACAGAGCGATCAATTGTGGAAAGCTCCTTTGACAAAGGAAAAGATTGAGGATTAACTGACATTAGAGACTAGAGAGAGAGAGGACGTGTATATGTGTGTGGAATGTTCAGACTGTCCTGGGCCAGGCACTTACCCAGTGTCTCTCTCATGTTCTTATAGAGGTTGATTGAGTCTGTGTCCTTCATGAACTCTCGGACCACCTCGCCCTGGTCGTTCTCCACCACCAGCACTTCCTCTGGCTTGGCCATTCGGCTCACCATCAACGTACGCACCTGTGTTACCGGGCAGACATGCCAGTGACTATTAATGGACAAACTAAATAAAGTAATCCTATCAGAGACACCATGAAGCAGGGACACAGTAGAACAGCAAGGTTGTGTTCAGAAGGGGGAAAAGAGTTTGAAGTGGTGGGAACCTTGTTCGATTGTCACACATTTTTTTATTTTGTAGATTGCTTTGCTACGCTGTGCTCTATGACACGACCCCGAAGGACATTAGTTTGGGGGAAGGTCAAGTGTGTGTGTGTACCCGTCTGTCGGTCTGTGTGTTACTCCTCACCTTGGAGAGCACGGGCAGGTAGAGGTGCCGTCGTGGCGGCACGTCAAAGTGCTGGCTCCCAGAGAGCAGGGGGGAGGTGGAGGTGGAGAAGGGGCTCTCCCTGTAGAGCTCGGCCGCCAGGTGGTTCCAGTACTCCAGACAGATCTTAAAGATCTCTGTCTCCTCCACCTCAGACACCAGCAGCATGTAGTGGAGAGCCTGGAGGGGGGGGGGGGTGATTATAACAACAGAAGGTAAGGGGAATGTTGAGGATTGGGGGTTAGCTCCATTTCAATGGTGCGTGACTTGAGGACGAAAACAAAAACTGAACAAAAACAGAATAAAAATAATAATAAAATGCAGATAATAAACTCAGCAAAAAATTAAAGGTCCCCTTTTCAGGACCCTGTCTTTCAAAGATAATGCGTAAAAACCCAAATAACTTTACAGATCTTCATTGTAAAGCATGTTTCCCATGCTTGTTCAACTAACCATAAACAATTAATGAACATGCATCTGTGGAACGGTCGTTAAGACACTAATGGCTTACAGACGGTAGGCAATTAAGGTCACAGTTATGAAAACTTAGGACACTAAAGTGGCCTTTCTACTGACTCTGAAAAACACCAAAAGAAAAGATGCCCACGGTCCCTGCTCATCTGCGCGAACGTGTCTTAGACATACTGCAAGGACGCATGACGACTGCAGATGTGGCCAGGGCAATAACTTGTAATGTCCGTACTGTGAGACCCCTAAGACCGCGCTACAGGGAGACAGGAAGGACAGCTGATCGTCCTCGCAGTGGCAGACCACGTGTAACAACACCTGCACAGGATCGGTACATCCAAACATCACACTCGCGTGACAGGTACAGGATGGCAACAACAACTGCCCGATTTACACCAGGAACGCACAATCCCTCCATCAGTGCTCAGACTGTCCGCAATAGGCTGAGAGAGAATGGACTGAGGGCATGTAGGTCTGTTGTAAGGCAGGTCCTCATCAGACATCACAGGCAACAACGTCGCCTATGGGCACAAACCCACCGTCGCTGGACCAAACAGGACTGGCAAGAAGTGCTCTTCACTGACAAGTTGCGGTTTTGTCTCACCAGGGGTGATGGTCGGATTCGCGTAGGGATGAGAGTTACACCGAGGCCTGTACTCTGGAGCAGGATCGATTTGGAGGTGGAGGGTCCGTCATGGTCTGGGGCGGTGTGTCACAGCATCATCGGACTGAGCTTGTTGTCATTGCAGGCAATCTCAATGCTGTGTGTTACAGGGAAGACATCCTTCTCCCTCATGTGGTACCCTTCCTGCAGGCTCATCCTGACATGACCCTCCAGCATGACAATGCCACCAGCCATCCTGCTCGTTCTGTACGTGATTTCCTGCAAGACAGGAATGTCAGTGTTCTGCCATGGCCAGCGGAGAGCCCGGATCTCAATCCCACCTGTTGGATCGGAGGGTGAGGGCTAGGGTCATTCCCCCCCAGAAATGTCCGCGAACTTGCAGGTGCCTTGGTGGAAGAGTGGGGTAACATCTCACAGCAAGAACTGGCAAATCTGGTGCAGTCCACAAGGAGATGCACTGCAGTACTTAATGCAGCTGGTGGCCACACCAGATACCGGCTGTTACTTTTGATTTTGACCCCCCCTTGTTCAGGGACACATTATTCCATTTCCATAGTCACATGTCTGTGGAACTTGTGCAGTTTATGTCTCAGTTGATGAATCTTATGTTCATATAAATATTTACACATGTTAAGTTTGCTGAAAATAGTTGACATTGAGAGGACATTTCTTTTTCTGCTGAGTTTAGTATTTGAGGTCAAAGGTAAAATTGTTCTGGCTGCAGTACAGGTTGGGGAGGAACAAGAGAACTGTTAATACGTGACTTATGGATGAAAGCGATCGATTCATGCATTTCTCCCCAAAAAACATTGTAGGAACAGTATCTCTGCTGTTATTGTCCAGTATTCACGGCATTAACGTTACCTCCACGAGTGTCTCCCTAAGGTTAGGCCTCTTCTCGATGAGCTGTCCATGCTCTTTCAGGAAGGTGCAGAGGAACAGGCTGAGGTTCTGGATGAAGTTCTGTTCGTCGTCCTTTCCGTTGGAATATGCCAGGCGGATGTTGGTGTTCAGGGGGAGCATCTAACACGCAAAGAGAGATAGGGGAAAATAAAGATTATTTGATGCGTCAATTAGTATTAATTCACAACAACAAAATATTGAAAAACGTATGCTAACTTCTTAATAGTTCTTATGATGCCTGCAATTTGATCGTTGTTGAAACACAGAGGAGTCACATAGCGTCTGCAGTATTCGGTTTAAAATAATATATGTAACCCATCGGTTTGTCCTGCTCCATTATTTGGGTACCACTTGTTAACTCGAAATGACACAACGACAAGGTTCCAGTTTAACAAAGTTTACTCTACTATATGAACACACTACAAGGTAGCCATTACTCTCAAGGCCAGGTCCAACAATGACAAGACTTCCTGCGCATGCGCACTCTTGACTGAGTGATAGCCCCGTAATAACAGAAATATAGGGATACTTAAAACATGAACTTAACACCACTGCTACAATACAGTTTTGACAGTAGGCTTAACTGGCCAGCAGATGGAGCTATGCATACCAGTTTGAGCTGACATGGTGTGTACCTGTTTGAGCTGACCCATGGTGAGCGTGAAGAGGTTGACAAACTGCTCCTCATACTGGTTGACGCTCACGCCGGCGATCTCCGTCAGACACTTCAGCGTCACATTGCGGAACATGGGCACGTTCAAGAACTGGGAACGGATGAGAGGAAGAAGAGGTTAGTCAACAGGGTCGTATTCACTAGGCACCAATCAGGAGAAAACTGACTGAAACAAGGAGGGACTACTTGAGCTTGTCCAATAAGAAAAAGTTTTGGACCGAAGTTGAGTACACAAGACTGAATCCAAACATTACACTTGATTTTATGTGCATTTTACATTCTGTACTTTGACGTATTTCCTGATAACGAAATCTGAAAATACTCTGGATACATTCAGTAACATAAGAATATTCCTGAAAAATGTGGGGTAGGTGCAACATAAGACAAAAAAAATGATAAGGATTTGAGTGAGAGGACTAACTGGTGTCTCCAAGTGGCCACACACCTCTCAAAGAAGAGTCTTCAACTATAAGCTTCTTTTTTTTGCTCTCCTATCTGTGCTGTTGAGGAACTAGAGCAAGCACACTTGTAGTTTAGTCCTGAACACATCCCCGCCATCGCACAATTACTATTGTGGTTTATGCAATCCAATAACACCCCAATATAAATCGCAATCTGGGTCAAGTGGGCATGATTTGAAAGCTTATTCTATTGCCAACATGACCAGATGTTATAAAATATGATATTACAGTGTTCAAAAGGCAATTCAGAGAAACAGATCGGAATTTTGGTGCACATAGAAAGGAGTCATGACTGCATTCAGGTGCTGCTGCAAATTTTCTTCACAATTAACAAACATAGGCTCATTCTGTTCAGAACAACCCAGGGTATGATGTCATATCATATTGTAACTGTACAACAAACAGTGATCATAAACTTTGACACTGTATATGACATGAGTTTTGAGATTTGGACATGTGAAGGTCACATTTGGACGAGTATTTGGTTTGCTTGTATGACATCAAAGCGGTATTTATTATAATCCTCAGGTCTCATCTCTCAAAATACAGTCCTGCTTAGCCACTACAGAGCTCTGACGTCATGTACAGCATGTTATTGTACAGCAACTATGTTCCAATTTAGGCACTTATTAGTGGCCAAATCTGCCATTTTCAGCTCGTATGCGGGTACAAGTGTACGGATGTTTGCAGCAGACCAAGTCGCCGAAGCAACAAGGTGCAAATGTCTCAAACATTCACAATATTGTTCCTCTGGTTCTTACGCACTTGCAGGCAAAACCAATGCAAGAGCGCCTTTGTGAGAGGATGCCTATAGTTGAACTGCTGTTTCAAGTTTCCACAAGCCGGTATTGCTGTATCACATCAAAAACACCACTAAATTGCCTAGGGAGATGTTTCAATGGAACCGAGAAGTAGTAATATGCCAATACTTAGTCATCTAATTTTCAGTATGGGGACAGGTGCAAGTGAGTCATCAGGAGTTGAGTTACCTTGTACACCAGAGTGCTGATCAATTTGGTCTCAAATATGTACCCCAGGGGGATCCAGTTCAGGAAGCGCAGGAGAGTCTCGAGTGTGGCTTGGACCAGAGTGGCATTCTGGGAGTTTTCCTGCAGAAAATGTTTGCATTTAACTTGTGTTGGGTATTCAACATGTCAATTTCATATCAAGACAGTTTAGAATCCCTGAGCCATTGCTTACCATGACAAACTGGCAGAGCTGGAATATTTGCGAGAATTCATTGCACATACTGAAAGAAAAAGAAATCATTACTAAATAGCATGTCAGTGTAAAATTCCATCTTATCTACCCATGCTTTCAAATAATGTGATAAAAATGTTACAATTCAGTTGCCACGAAGAGACTGGTAATGATACCAACCACTAATACTCAGGGAAACAGACTCTTTCTAATATACAGTACATCTCCAAGCAGCCAAGAATTTATTGTATAAATAAGCATTCAATTGTACTGTGTAGACTAAATTGTATCCTGCGCATATGACAAAGTTTAAAATTATTAGGTAGCTGGATAGGAGATGTTATGTACCTGTCTTTCAGGTGCTTGGCCTTGACCTGGGTCATCTGTCCGCTGGAGAAGTCAAAGACCTCCTCACTGAGCAGCTTGAGGATGATCATGTTGTTCTGACACAGGCTCTCGCTGGTGCGGCTGGCACCCACGATGTCACTGATGAAGGTGGGCCAGTGCTTGGGCCACTCCTGCTTCAGGATCTACACAAGCAGAGGAGACACCTTGCGTTTGATTGTTTCGGTTTTAACCAATTGTAATGACAGGACAGACGTGTTTCTTACAAAATTGCTATATATATATATATATAATTTTTTACCTGTACGAGGATCATGTTGAGTTTTGCAATGTACACTCCATCTTTCTGAAACAAGATTAAAAATGCAGATGAAATTTGGGAACGAGCACAAAATTTCAACATGGAAAACATTGCAGCGAGAACAGAGTCAAACACAGGAACGACTCTTTACCTCAACATTTGCGGCATCAGACGAGGTCTTGATAATCAGACCAACGACATACTTCTTTATTCCTGAAAACATGCAGAAATGTTTGACTCAACATAGTCAAAGATCACATGTTTGTGTCTAGATAACACGGAACATTAGCTATGTAGTAGTCTAGCCACGTTATTCCCTTATCTTAATGTCACTGTTCATTCCCAAGGCTCGTATCTCACGCACGGCCCTAATATAGCTGTGTTAATCTAAACAACCTATGCAGCGGGTGTTACCTTCACATTGATTTCTTGGAAGAATCTTCCAGCGTGTTTTGATCACAGTCTCCAGAATTTGCAGTGCATAGTACTGGAATGGAGAGGGAGAGGCTTAGACTATCAGGAAAGGCATATCACTCACAACTTCATCTCATTTCCACTAATAAGACAGATCTTGTATGTTTGATATATATTGGATAAAATACATCAAAAGCTAACAAATGTAACAAACAAGATCTACGCATCTCTATGGATCCAACTGGACTGCCAATGCCTGGCTGTAATGATATGCTTTTCAATGTTGACATATACTCGCCCTGGTTAGAGGATGTAAACCGATCACAAGGAATGCATCACTGGCACACATACTTTAGTCTTCATGTTCTGAGAAAACTCCAGGATGGTGTCGACTCGTGTCCATGCGTCCGGGTGATCCTTTAGGTTTGTCAGCACCTCCTGTGCCATGCGTTGCTGTGGAAGACGAGGAGAGAGAAACTGTTCTGAGATCTGTGTGGCTTTAAAGGTCTAATCCGCCGTTGAAACAAAGCATTAACCCTGCCACTAAGGGATGGAGAAATGTAAACACTCAAATTCATAGAGAAGAAATGGATGCAAGGACTGATCTTCCATGATTTGAAAGTTACAGTTTTAACCATGTTCAGGCTATACAGTGTTTGTTTATGTTTACAAACATGGGAGTAAAGTAAGTTTGTATTTTGAGTCATAATGGGGTACAATTGTCTGGCTATCTTAAACTCCTTGCTCCGGCCAAATCCTACACCACACCTACTGACGTAAGTTTCTTCTTCGCAATGAGTCTGGATCTGAGTAATTCCAGACAATTTCTAGACTGGAAAGCTATTCTCGACCATAGGATTAGTCCCATAAACCAAAAGGTTGGGCGAGAGCCAGAACACACGTGGGTAACGCAACTGAAAATTCGGCTTTGGCTTTGAGTATCAAAGCCAATTAGAAATGATCCAATCACCGATTACTTTTTTTTGGTACAAAACCCCTGATTTTGAAGTCACTGCAAACAACCTCAATGACGGCAGTCTGACTGAAGTATGTAGCAAATGACAGAGCAGCAGAAGTGCAAGGAGCAAGCAGCTCTCACCTGTGATCCAATGTCATAGTACATGGAATTGACTACATTGTCCAGCAGATTGATGTCCAGCTTTTGACTGAAGTCTAGCAGCTGTCTTGCTGCATGATCCGCCAACATTGTCATGTTTGCTGGCATAGAGCTCTAGGAATGGAGGGGTGAAGGGAAACATGAGAACAAATGGCAGAACTTAACTACAGACAGATCTGTAAATAAAACCTAACTAGAATTCCAAAGATATTATTTTCACTCCCTATGGCTATGGATACACCCACCCACGTAACAACAATGGCGAAATATTGAGTGTGACAAATTGCGACATCACTCGCAAGCCTGTAAACTTGAATAGATTGGGAAATTGCGACACCATGGACCACAAGTGGTACTTATGGCGCGTTCAAGTGCTATTCGGAACCAGGAGAATCGAAAATGTCCGACTAAACACGTGACTGTTTTAAACCAGTTAGTCATTCAAACATTTCCGAGTTTTCTAGTTCCGAGAAGCACGTAAACGCGGCAATACAGCAACCCCTCCCTCCATCCAGCGATTGAAGAGTGCTGCTATTGCTAGTTGATAACGTTAGCTTGCTAGCTAACGTTACTGTTTAACTTATGGCTAACTTAGCATTTATTATTGTTAGCTAGCGTTACCTCTATTGTGTATACCACTTAGTTACGTCTAAATTAACTGACCTCAAAGTTGACACAGGTCTAACTAACTTATCGTATAAACTAACGTCTGGCTAATGTAGTTAAGTCTAAGTCTGCAACAAATTATTAAGTAATATTCAAGTTAGTTTAGCTATCAAATCAGCTAACGTTAGATACCTAAAAAGCTAGTTAGCTAATACTAATAGCTAGCTTGCTAACGTTAGTTACATCACTACTCAAACTCAAGAAATTCAACCCACTAAACAGCTAGCTACCAAACTTACCTTATTTAGTCTTTCCGTTGTAATAATAAAAAATAAAAAGAGACTTTTGCTCTTATTTTTCAACTCTCGTCTGGCTGGATGTCAGGCTATCTCATGGCACACGTTCCAGTGTGGTTGACATTCGCTAGCTAGCTTCCTGGCTAATTAGCTAGATAGGCAAATGATTTATGTCCTAATAGCACGTTGTTAGCTGTATGTCCTGCCACAGAAGCGAAGTTTCAGTATGATAATGTACATTTAACAATTTACCATATAGCAAATAAATGTCCACGGACTAGTCTAGATGTATCTTAACAATGATTAAACCGTTGCTGACGGCGAGAAATGTTATCAAGTTAGCCTGCTAATGCACAAGCCAATGATGACTTAGCTTCCCTTGGCTAGCTAACAATTTACGGAGTCACACGTATTGCGTTATTCCGGTTCATAATCACAAAATAAAATAATCTTGAGTTTATTATTGGTTCTATTCGTATATAATATTTGATTGCAGGGCTGTGTAAGAGCGTGTACGCTAGCTCTTCATCTCATGCTTCAAACCCAAGACCGGTTGAAACCGGTTAAGACTGGGATATTCCATCTAGGTTTTTCGGCCCATGGCGCCGCGTAAAATTTGGACTATGTGCACGCCCTTAAGTGATCCGATTGGTTTGTCATAAAATTGTACAAGGGTTGTCCTGTTATTTTACGGGCTAAAGATGCTGTCAATCAAAATGAACATCCATCCTTCAGTACCCATGCGGCTGTGTTTTCCGTTGGTCTGCGGGGTCCACACACCCCAAAACATATATAATCAATTTGGGTTGGTAAATGACTTCAAGTCTATGTACTGTACATATACTTGAAATCACTGGCCGCTTTAATAATGGAACACTAGTCATTTTAATAATGTTTACATACTGCTTTACTCATCTCATATGTATATACTGTATTTTAGTCTATGCCACTCCGACATTGCTCATCCTAATATTTATATATTCCTTAATTCCATTCTTTTACTTTTAGGTTTGTGTGTATCAAATCAAATTGTATTTGTTATATGCGCCAAATACAACAGGTGTAGTAGACCTTACAGTGAAATGCTTATTTTTCTTAAAACTGCATTTTTGGTTAAGAGCTTGTAAGTCAAGCTCTTAACCAAAAATGCCGTTTTAAGAAAAATAAGTGTTATGTAAAAAATAGATAAATATTTCTTTTTATTTTTTACTTAAAGAGCAGCAGTAAAATAACAATAGCAAGGCTATATAAACAGGGGGTACCGGTACAGAGTCAATGTTAGGTTAGTCGAGATAATTGAGTTAAAGTGACTATGCATAGATAATAAACAGAGAGTAGCAGCAGTGTAAAAGAGGGGGTGGGGGGACAATGCAAATAGTCTGGGTAGCCATTTGATTAGCTGTTGAGCAGTATTATGGCTTGGGGGTAGAAGCTGTTAAGAAGCCTTTTGGACCTAGACTTGACCCTCCGGTACCGCTTGCCATGTGGCAGCAGAGATGAACAGTCTATGACTAGCGTGGCTGGAGTCTTTGACAATTTGTAGGGCCTTTCTCTGACACCGCCTGGTATAGAGGTCCTGGATGGCAGGAAGCTTGGCCCCAGTGATGTACTGGGCCGTTCGCACTACCCTCTGTAGTGCCTTGCGGTTGGAGGCCGAGCAGTTGCCATACCAGGCAGTGATGCAACCGGTCAGGATGCTCTCGATGGTGCAGCTATAGAACTTTTTGAGGATCTGAGGACCCATGCCAAATCTTTTCAGTCTCCTGTGGGGGGAATAGGCTTTGTCATGCCCTCTTCACAACTGTCTTGGTGTGTCTGGGGGACCATGATTGGTGATGTGGACACCAAGGAACTTGAAGCGCTCAACCTGCTCCACTACAGCCCCGATGAGAATGGGGGCGTGCTCGGTCCTCCTTTTCCTGTAGTCCACAATCATCTCCTTTGTCTTGATCACATTGAGGGAGAGGTTGTCATCCTGGCACCACACGGCCAGGACTCTGACCTCCTCCCTATAGGCTGTCTCATCATCTCATAGTTTTTTCTTTTATTTACATCATTGTGTGTATTGTTGTGAACTGTTAGATATTACTGCACTGTTGGTGCTAGAAACACAAGCATTTCGCTACACCCGCAATAACATCTGCTAAACATGTGTATGTGACCAATAAAACGTGCTTTGATGATGATTTATTGCCAAATTGTTTTATGACAACTAGTACAGAAATATAAATATCCCATAATGTACATGAAATACATAACACCTTTATGTTCCCAAATGTTATGTATATATGAAATGAAAGTATGATCCTGAAATATATTTCAAAAGTTAGGCTACACATAAGTCACACAAACATTGACAAATAATTGTCTAAAGAAAATGTATCACAAACATCCAAAAGTGGTCATAGTGTTGTATTTCCTGCATAGTAGGATATCACAAAACAATGAGTACCCTAAACTGTTCAATGTGACAACTTGTATAACCATAACCTACTACTTCAATTGACTCTGGTCTGTGTATCACACTAAATTGTATTTGCTATTTTCTTTTAATAAACAGGAAATTAACCAATTTTATTTACACATTTCCCATTATTACTGTATATTCACAGACAGATATCCTACCATACATTTAGCCTATTTTATAATAGAAGCATCTCTACCACTGTGCGTCAGTGTTGTAGACGTTTGCGCACAATGTAGTCCGCCTACGTGTGAGAAAATGCACTCCTATGACTTTTCAATCATCCTCATAATTTTTCTTGTCTGCTATTGCTGTGTTTTCCCTATCACTCTCTGACTTCTGACTGTTTCGGCTGTGCTGGCCGCTTCTATAGCTTGGGCTGCTCTCTGTACTCTTGGGCCTTTTGATGATGTCACTCCCTTCATTCTTTTCATCGTCCAGGGGCAAGTAATGCTCACTGGCATCTGAGTAATGGTCATCATCATCTGAGTAATGGGCATCTGAGTAATCGCAATCATCTGAATAACGCCCAATGTCCTCCCTCTCCCGCCCTACTTCGCCATGGCCTTCATCTTCCTCGGACTTTAATTCATCTTTCTCAGGCTCCTGCTCTCCTTCCAGTTCTTGGTCAGCAAAGCTGTCTTCATAATTGTCTGGGTAGTCATCCTGGAAGACCATGTTGTAAATAGCTGGTGTATCGGTCTCATCCTTTTCACTGAGAAAACAAAATAAAAAAAATATACTCTTATACCATGGCATTGTTGAATACTCGTTTCTGATTGGCTTAAAGTGCATTCTAGAGCGTGCGATTATTTCAGAACGCTAGGATTCAATATATTTCGTTAATTCTTACATGTTTGAGTTGCCTATGAATGCAACACAAGTCGAACTGGAAACATTATTGAATTCGATTTTTATAATAGCAAGCTAAGCGTGTGTTCGTAAATTCAATCTGGAGTGCCAGAGTGCGCTCTGGGCGTCCGTAAATTCGGAGCGTTGTCAGATTGTCCGTTAGTGAATTCAGAGCGCACAGTGGACGCTCTGCAAGGAGAAGCGTTGATCGGAGCGTTCTGACCTCACAACGGCAGTCAAGCACTCAATCTAACTGCTAGCTACAAATGAGAGAACAACTCACTCAGACCATTTTACTTGCCATAGCAGAGCTGGTTAGGCTGTTTTCATGTTATCCAGATCGTTGGTGACTGTAACTGTACTGCTGGCAACAATTTAATTACGCCTTTTTTGCCGACATTTACTGACACCAGCCATATTCAACCGGTATTGAATGTTCGTACATTCATCAGTTATTCTGCGCTAAAACTGATGGTTTGGATGGCTAAACTAGCAATTATGTTTGTTTCGTTACCAAGGCAAGTACTGTAGCTATCTAGTACATTTGCTAGCTATTTCAGTGGATTTTGAACACATTTCTACCTGCAAAGGAACATATTTCAAGCGGCAAATGTGTACATTATAGCCATGGTATAAAAGGGATAATAAACTCGGGGCTCTATGCATTCTCTGTAAAATAATATACACCTTCCATGTCCTTCATTATTTTCCACAGAACGCATAGCCCTCATTGATTATCTCTTACACATGGCTCAACTACTTTGAAATAATATTTCTATTGATTATGAGTAACTTTACAACTGTGTTAAATATGTTATGTATTATATGTCTATTCACTATCACCATCTGAGACTGTAATACTGTATACAAGATCTAAGACCACAGCACAGGTGATGAAGTAGGCCTAAAAAGTTTTTTGCAACGTGATATTGTATTGTCTTTGTAGAGACTTTGACTAATGAAGTATGTTTACAAAATGTATAATTCACTGTCATAGAGCCAGAAATCTACCTTTGTTTGGAGTCACTGGAGAAGGAGGTCCTGCATGCAGAGTCTTGGCCACCTGGCCGCTGGGGCACCTTGCCACTGACAAAGTCCTCACTCACTCCACAGCCTCGCAGGGTGTCTGTGTAGTGCTTCTCTGCAGCGTGTTTGGCATTCATCTGTCAACAGACAGAAGTGAAAAATAGCATACACCATGAGCAGTGATGGGAAAATAGTCAGTCATACATTTATTATTCATGCAATATATATTTATTGTGTGAATGAGTGGACTGAGGAGATGAGGAAAGGAAGCCACTTATAACTACTGAAATGCAACCCATGTCATGTCACTCCACGTGTGTGTGTGTGTGTGTGTGTGTGTGTGTGTGTGTGTGTGTGGGGGGGGGGGGGGGGGGCGTTTCAGGCTCACCTGTGCGACCTGCTCCAACAGCAGAGGCCTCCCCTTAACTCGCTCCTGGATCTCCCTCATCTCCTCCTTGTACTCCTTCCTGCGCTGAAAGTCCTGCTTTCTGTTTGAAACACACAGACAACCTCTCACCCCTGTGAACCCACAACCCTCAGCCCTGAAATAACCCTCAACCCTGACCTATTCAACAAAAACATAACTTTTACAACCGCAGCTTACTGTTACTGATATGGAAATCATTCCTAAACAATTACTTCAAACTGAAATTGGGATATGGAACAAAAGGGTATCCACACATTAGTATGTTTTTAATGTCTTATAAAAACAATGAAGAGATCCATCCATATTCTTCAAAATAATATACTAGAAAAAGAGTCACAATTGAGACTATTGAGGCAATGTTCGGTTCAGTCTTTTTAATAGTGTTAAATTAACACTAGGTTTGCAATTCCACTTACTACTTCCATATGAAAATGTGGGGCGGGCTGTGGAGTGGGTGTTCGTACTGGTCTCAGGCAGAGTGAGTTTCTTGGTTGCTACAAGTATAATTGTAATGTTATGGGTTTCTATGGGTACCTGAACTGCTTGAGCTTGGACTGGTTGGTCTGAGAGAGGGGCACGTGGGTGTCATTGGCCTGGGCACGCTTCGAAACCACCTTCGCAAGCTTCTTCTCTCTCTGCTTCTGTCTCTCACTCCATCTCGCTTCCTCTTCCTCCGCCTTCTTTCTCTGCTCAAGTACCTTTCTACTCAAGGAGACAAGGCAGTCATCGATGACAGGAAGGCATGGGTGGAGGAAGGACTTTGTCAAATGGGAAAATGAAGGCCAATGACACTAGAAGTAGGACTAGGGGGTTAATAATGTCAGATGTTGGGCATTTGGTTGTTTTGGAGCTGGGAGTGTATAGGAAGTCCACAGGGGATAGGAAGTCCACAGGATTCAACAGACAAGGGTTTCAACTTTCAGGGCATAACTATTTCTAAAAAGAGGAACTAAATTCTGAAGCGCTTACTAGCTCGTCTAAAAAGGAGACGCCCCTTGCTATTCTATGTGGGTAGTACCTCACGGCCTCTTGCCGTTTTTTGCTGGCATCGGTGACTTTGGCAGGCAGCTGTTCCAGACTTCCTGAGAGGGAGGAGCAGAGGCTAGAGTTGTGTGAACGGACGTGCCCAGTTATGCTGATGTAAGGCCAGCGCTTGGCCCGCGGACTCATCTGCTCCTTCTCGATGTCGGCCAGGATGCGTTCGCGGTGCGAGGGGATCTGTGACGTCCGGAGCTGGAACGGCTCGCACGTCGTCAAAGGTTTCACGTCGCGCCGGCTCTCCAGCTGCTTCTTGAACCTCCTGTAGCTGGCGTCGAAGTCGGGCACCTCTGTATTTATCTTAGGCCTGTAAGAGGCACTGTTGTCATCCTCAGATCCAGCGGTGTCCCCCCTGGCTTCATCCTTGGCCCACCTCCTTTCGCTAAGGTGGCGTGCTAGCATGCTGGGTGGCATGGAGGCGCTGTGGAGCAGCTCCTGGGCCCTCATCTGCATCTTGATGGCGCGGTACAGCTGCTCCTCCTTCAGTTGCTCGCCCGACGCCGCCTCGTACACCGCCTTGGGCACGGGCTTGGCCCTGAATGGTCGGACTCTCTCCTTGCTGTCTGGCTGGAGGTTGCGGAGCTGCTCCTCTCTCTGCTCCCTCTTGAGACGTTCGCGCTCCAGGAAACTGAAGGGCTGCTGGGTGGAGCACAGATGCTGCTGCTCCCGCTCACGCATGGCCCGCCGTGCCTCGTCGCGTTCTTGGAGCTCCTCATACAGGGGCAGGCGCACGTGGGCGGGTACGGAGCTGGCACGGAACTTGCGCTGGCATTCTGTCAGCTCCTCCAGCTGCTTCCGTAGGGCCGTGTTCTCCAGCTCGATCTCTGACCGTGTCTTGACACCTTTCTGGTGCTTCTGGTTCTCCCGCAGCGTCATGTGGAACGGCTTGGGGACGGTCACTCTGGGTTTCCAAGGCTCGTGTTCGACATCTTTTCGCCCTTGCTTCCGGTCCTTACCCTTGATGCCGTTCTTGTGGCCCCCAATGAGGCTCTGGTGGGAGGATGTGGACGGGTGGCACTTGCGAGGCGACAGCTTGAAGTCCTGCCACATGTTCTTGATGTGCTCTTTGGGGGAGGACTGCAGACCCTTCTCCACATTGTTGTCGACAGTTCCTTCCTCGTCAGATGTGTCCGACAGCCCAGAGCCCCTCCTCAGCTCCAGAGCAGAGTGGGCCTTCCTCAGACTCCTCACGGGCATGGGGCTGATCTTCAAGAACGATCTGGTGAGCGAACAAAGATTTTAAACCCTTCTAATATTAATTGACACGTTAGAAGTGGTAGACGCTGAGTAGAGTACACTCCAGGGGCAGAAATAATGTACCCTACCAACTTCAGCGTATTATCTTGGTGGTTAATCAAGACAAACAACAAATTCCAAACAAGAGCAACAACACACCTGTGTGCCTGTGGCCCCTGTATATTTTCTGAGGGTGGTGTGCCTTTGAGCTCCAGCTTCTTGCGGTACATGCCCTCTAGCTCGGCCATGGTGCGGAGGTGGGCCCTCTTCAGCTCCTCCAGCTTACGATAGTACTCCTCGTTGGAGAAGTAGAACTCACGCAGGTCGATGTGATCCCCCGTCACTCGGTAGTCTTTGATAATCAGGGGGCTGCCCTTCCCGGGGGCATCCCCATCACCGCACTCAGACCCCGAGTCGTCATACTGCAGCTGAGAAGTCAAAGAAAGTCATGAGGAAAATGAAGCAAAAAAACATTTACGTTGTGCACGGATTGTGGAGCATGTGTCTGGAATCCATTCCATGCAAATAATAAAAGTAGCCTAAAAAGGACATTATTGGTCAAATGTAAAATCGACTTTGTCTCGGACCTAACACCCGTGCCAATATATTTTCCAAACACAGGCTTCTCTGGCATTATCCCTTCAGTAAGTCATTGGAAGCAACGGGTATCTTGGATAGGATTATGGTTGCATGGAAGAAATAGCCTTTCACCTGTATTTCTATGACTTTCAGATATTTCTTGAATGGGTGGCCCCATCTGTGTTAATATGCCAAATGTATGGAAGTGTATCATTATGTAAGAGTAGTACTGATGACTGGACATATTGTGGAAGGTTATGAAGTGTGTAGAGTAGCACATAATATGAGATGGCTACTTGAGGCCTAAGCTCATTATCCCCAGCTCTGTGGGTTTGGATGACCTATCCATATGGTCACGCACAGAATGTGGGTGATAATGGAAGGAGTGTGTTCAACTTTCACACTCGCTGCTCGACCCCCAACCATCTCCATCTTTTTTCTTGGGGTGATGAATGGACGAGATCAAATCATACATTTACAAATATTAAGAAAATATGTCTAAAGCTTGGACAAGCAATTCTAACTAGTATCCTACTGGTTACAGTACAAGCCAGATAAAAATGAATGTACTTTCTAATTTATTTAATTTTTTGAGATGCCCAGATGTAGGGAAGATCCTTGTCCAGTGAGGAAAAATAAATGGGATTTGAAATAATGTTGTCCAAAGGAAATTAAGCATTTAGGATTACTGGCACTGTGACGTCAGCGTAATCTAGTAAATGAGGGAAGCCAAAAATAGGCCAGTAACAAGTTATACAGGTTAAATCCTCTCCCACACAGGCAGGTTGACCTGAAAACCGTCAAATCTCTGTAGTAACATTTGAGAACAACATGGATTTATGAGAATCCACTGACATAAGTACATGCTTGACCTGAATTTTCCCAATCTTTAACATGAGTGGCATTAAAGATGGTAATTAATAGATTCTCCACTTAATTTACATCACTATCCAGTATCATAGGATATACATTAGGCCTACTTACATCCACTTAGATGTTTGGTAGCGATGTATGATCAATATGTTTTATGACTAAGCCATCTAGCAGATCAATGAGGGAGGACCAAAGAATTAGCTTATTATGGAATTTTGAACCATGCATGTAAAAAAAAAAACATATAGGGTTCCTATGTGCAACTGGTTCCATTCCTCTCCAGATCAACATAAAGATTGGAGGTAATTTATAACGTTGATGGATTGGTTAGTGGGATGAATGGCATCTTGCCAAGTATTGGATGGTGCTCCAGTCCTCTTTCCACCCTTATGCTGCATTTCAACCAATCTTTCAGAGTATTTCTTGATTGCTTAGCTCAGCTTTCAAATACAAAACTCATCTGCCGATATCTTACCTCTTTTTCGTAGTCTCGATTGTCAATACGACCAGCTGCTGACGAACATGGAAGGGCTCGCTGCCTTTCATACAACGCCAACGGAGCCTTGGTATGTGGGTCTACCGGCGTTTTCAAACAGGAGGTAACCAAGACGTTGGCGCGATGGGCATTCGCCATTGTTTCCCCTGTTCTTGCTTTCTTTGTCAAAGTTTAATGTAGTAGAGACGCTACAACTACTTGGCAAACGCTATCAAAAGAACAGCAGATGCTCTCCAGAGCAACAGCGACGCGTCGTGTGGTTGTGAAGGAAATGACTAGCTGTTTCAGGAAGTAGGAGTTTTATTTTTTTTACTGTAACGGTGCACATTTATTAGCATTTCGAGCCTAACAGATTTCTTGTTGGCAGTGTTTCATTTTCTTAACATATAGTTTAATTTATTTTTGCAAGGTATGAAAATGTGGTGTTTTGTTTCTAAAATTACATTTGTGAATATGAAATTTGGCCAAAATAATAATGAAATGAATTACATAAAATTGTTTCAACTTATTTCTATCGTAGGTAAAGAATCCAAGCAGTACATCTCTCCAAAATAGTGTACAATCTTCATAAATGTAATTTTCAATTATACATCTACTGATGTCTTGCCACGGACATTTCCTTCTGGGTGGTCATTACAAAAGGTACAATTCGATTTTTTAAAACTTCTTCATATAGTGGTTGACAGGATAATATAAATGAATAATTTTAAAAGAAACTTCCTTAAGTTTGTTAATAAGTAGGTATATGTGTGGCAATATCCAAACTTTTCTCTAGCGGTAGAAAAATTACCAAATTGTCATACTTGAGTAAAAGTAAAGATGCCTTAATAGAAAATGACTGAAGTGAAAGTCACCCAATAAAATCCTACTGGAGTAAAAGTATTGAAGTATTTGGTTTTAAATATACTTGAGTATCAAAAGTAAATGTAATTGCTCAAATGTACTTAAGCATCAAGAGTAAAAGTATAAATAATTTCAAATTCTTTATATTAAGCAAACCAGACGGCACCATTTAAAAAATGTATTTAAGGATAGCCAGTTGCACGCTCAAACACTCAGATATAATTTACAAACGAAGCATGTGTTTAGTGAGTCCACCAGGTCAGAGGCAGTAGGAATGACCAGGGATGTTCTCTTGATAAGTGTGTGAATTATACAATTTCCTGTCCTGCTAAGCATTTCAAATGTAACGAGTACTTTTGGGTGTCAGGGAAAATGTATTGAGTAAAAAGTACAGCATTTTATTTAAGAATGTAGTGGCGTAAAAGTAAAAGTAGTGAAAAATAGTCAAGTAAAGTACAGATACGCCAAAGAACTACTTAAGTAGTACTTTAAAGTATGTATACTTAAGTACTTTACACCACTGCTTTTTCCCCAACCAATATTATCAAATAAACCATTCCAATAAGGCATGACATAAGGTATAGTACAACATCCTGTTGAAACAAGGCTCATATAGCTCCATTGGACTAACAGAAAAACAAATATTTCCTACTGATGAGTCAACAAGGTTAATTGTAAGTATGTTCTGAGGGTCAGGTCTTGACACGTTCCTGAATAATAAAGCAACACCTGAGGGAATGGCATTTTAAACAATTGCAAAATCTTCAGGTGTTACAGGGATCTTGTAAAGTGATAAGAATTAATTTGAAGTAAAATACTCTGCATTTACAAGTTGGCTCACCAATAGGATATTATTTCGGAACCAATATTCTAAAAACAAAGTAGTATGTTTATACAATATGTCCCAATTATTCCATATATAATATCTGTGTGGAGAAAAACTATGCCTCTAAATTAAGGACCATGACAAGAAAACCTGCAGATGAAAAGCAGAGGTGTAACGGCGTTCCTCTCTTCATAAGAAGAGGTGGAGTAGTGATCGAGCCAAGGCGCAGCGGGTTGTGAATACATGATGATTTATTAAATAAACAAAACAGACAAAGACGAAAACGAACTATACTTGATATAACTAACAAAATAACAAAACGATGTAGACAGACCTGAACAAACGAACTTACAAATACACGAAGCACGCTGACACAGGAACAGACTACATAAACGCACGAACAAACCGAAACATTCCCGTATGGTGTAACATCGACACAGACACAGGAGACAACCACCCACCAACAAACAGTGAGAACACCCTACCTAAATATGACTCTTAATTAGAGGAGAACGCAAAACACCTGCCTCTAATTAAGAGCCATACCAGGCAACCAAAACCAACATAGAAACAGATAACATAGACTGCCCACCCAAAACACATGCCCTGACCTAAACACATACAAAAACAACATAAAACAAATCAGGACTGTTACAAGAGGGTGTCACTGGAACTTTGTCAATATTAGAATTGGAAACCAACATGAAGTTAAGTAGACCAAAAGTAGAGACGGCATGAGTATTAAAGTTCCACATGGAAGTGGGTCTTCTTAGGAATTGTTTTATCCAATTGATCTTAAAAGAAGCATTTAAGGTAGTAAAGTCCAGAAAATGTGTATTCATTTGTTTTCCTAATGTAATGGGTACAGTTTCTCCACAGAAAGTTCAAAAGCATCTGGTCTCTCTCTTTGCTTATTATACCGTCAAGATATAAAGATAGCGTAGCATGTCTAGAGATTCCTAATAACCAAGGCTGAAGGTATCTTCCTTTTATAAATAAGATTTCTGATCCTTAGTAATGGTTATGCCTAAATATGTAAGTTCTTCCACTGGAATACCATAATATGAGGTTGTCACACAATCTTTGACCACCATGAATTCACATGTATTAATGTTAAGACATAAACCAGATGCTTTGGAAAAAGATTCTATCACATGAATCGATATGGGAATCTGACTAGCATCTTTCAGAAAAAGTGTTGTATCGTCAGCCAGCTGGCTTATAATAATTTCTTTATCAGCTATGGAAATACCTTGTACAGGACTATTATTTAAAGTATTTGGGTGAATAATAAAAACATATAGTGAGATAGACAACCTTGCCTAATTCCTCTCTTTAACTCAAAATATAGGTGAGGTGCCATGTTTCAGTTTGATAGAGCCATTCGTATATATCAGACCTCAGGATAAGACCCAGACGCAGACAGTTCAAAGTAGCAAGAGTTTATTACAACAGGGGGCAGGCAAGTGACAGGTCAAGGGCAGGCAGAGGTCAGTAATCCAGAGCAGAGTCCGAAAGGTACAGAACGGCAGGCAGGATCAGGGCATGCAGAATGGTTAAAACAGGGACTATAGAGAAAACAGGAGTACGGGGGGAAAACATTTAAAAACGCTGGTAGGCTTGACGAGACGAACTGGCAACAGACAACAGAAGACACAGGTATAAATGCACAGGGGATAATGAGGAAAATGGGCGACACCTGGAGGGGGGTGGAGACAAGCACAAGACAGGTGAAACAGATCAGGGTGTGACAGTACACCCTCCCCCCAGGGACGTCACCTGGCATCCTACCCGGGCACATACCTGGTTGACCGGGGTGCCGGTGGTGGAATTCAGCGATGAGGGCTTGGTCCAGGATGTTCCTAGCGGGGACCCAGCACCTTTCCTCTGGACCATAAACCTCCCAGTCAACCAGGTACTGGAATCCCCTGCCCCGAGATTGAACACTCAGGAGACGCCCCACCGTGTAAGCCGGATGGCTATCGATGAGATGGGGTGGGGGCCTGGAAAGAGGAGACAGAGGTTTAATCCCTGAAACATGAAACATGGGATGTATACGGAAGGTGCGGAGCAACAGAAGACAAACAGCAGAGGGGCTAAGGACCTTGGAAATGGAGAAAGGGACAATAAAACGGGGGGAAAGTTTGCGGGACTCTCCCCGGAGGGGAAGTGACAGCCATACCCTCTGCCCAAGACGATACCTGGAGGTGGTCTTGAGAAGAGCGGACCAAGCTCTCTTCCAGGTATGCCGACGGCGGACAAACATCTGGGCCGAGGGTATGTTGACCTCTTCCTCGGGAAGAGCAGTGGTTGATAACCCACGGAGCACTCAAAAGGTGAGAGCCCAGTGGACAAGCAGTAAAGGGTGTTCCGGACGTACTCCACCCACACGAGTTGCTGGCTCCAGGTGGTAGGGTTGGCCGAGACGAGGCACCGAAGAGTCGTCTCCAGGTCCTGATTGGCACACTCCAAACTGGCTGTTAATTTGGGGAATGAAACCCGGAGGACATGCTGGCCGACGATCCAATGAGTGTGCAGAACACCTTACAGAACTGGGATGAGAACCACGGTCGGAAAGCATGTCCATCGGAAGTCCATGGATCCAGAAGACGTGCTGCACCATGAGCTGGGCCGTCTCCTTGGCAGAAGGTATCTTGGGGAAGGGAATGAAATGGGCGGCTTTGGAAAACCTGTCCACAACCGTGAGGATAGTGGTGTTGCCATCAGTCGGAGGGAGACCAGTGACGAAGTCCAGGGATATATGTGACCAGGGACAATGAGAGACAGGAAGAGGTTGAAGGAGGCCAGCCGAAGCTTGCCGAGGATTCTTGTTCTGAGCACAGACAGTGCAGGCAGTGATGAACGCTGAGATGTCCGGAACCATGGTGGGCCACCAAAAGTGTTGTCGCACAAAGGCCAGGGTCCGACAGGAGCCATGGTGGCAGGCAAGCCTGGAGGAATGAGCCCATTCCAGGACAGGGGAGCGGGCAGCATCTGGAACATCCGGTTAGCCGGGCCCCCCCGGCGTCCGTCTGGGAACCCTGCGCCATAGACATGGTTCTCTATTCCCCCAGATGAGGGTAGCCACCAGGCACGAGGTAGGAAGTATGGTCTTGGGGTTAGAGGGTGTAGAAGCGGGGCAATAGAGGTGTGAAAGCGTGTCCGGCTTAACATTCTTAGACCCCGGGTGGTAGGAGATGGTGGAGTTGAACATGGTGAATAACAGGGTCCATCGAGCTTGCCTGGAGTTGAGACCCTTGGCGGTGCGGAGATATTCCAGGTTCTTGTGATCCATCCACACTATGAATGTGAAGTTCCACCCACTCTAACCTGTGTCTCCACTCCTCGATTTCCCACATCATAATTCCTCTCCGTGGTGTTAAAGCAATGGGAGAAGGCAACGCAGAGATGCAGCTTAAAGTCCAGGGCAGAACGCTGGGACAGGACGGCCCCCACTCCGATATCTGAAAAGTCTACCTCCACCACGAACTGACGGGACGGGTCCGGATGAATCAATATGGGAGCTGTGATGAAGCAGTGCTTCAGGTCCAGGAACGCCCGGTCAACAGCTGGAGATGAGTGCTGACAGGGGGGAAGCCAGGGTGCTGTAACTCCGGATAAAACGGTGATAGAAATTGGCAAACCCCCCAAAAAACATTGCAGCTGCACTCTGGACGTGGGTTAGGACCAATCCACCACCGCTCTCACCTTTCCCGGATCCATCTGCACATTCCAGCAGAGATGTTGTATCTAAGGAAGGAGATGGTGGAGTGATTGAACTCACATTTTTCAGCTTTGACAAACAGCTGGTTCTCCAGGAGATGCTGGAGGATTTGTCAGACATGGAGAATGTGTTCTTGAGCCGAGTGGGAAAAGACGAGGATGTCGTCGAGGTAGATGAACACGAACCGGTTCAACATATCCCAGAGAAGGTCATTAAACAGGGCCTGGAACACAGCAGGAGCATTGGACAAACCGATTGGCGGCGCCAGGTATTCATAGTGTCCGCTAGCAGTGTTGAAGGCTGTCTTCCACCCGTCACCTTGTGGCGAAATCCTGGACGGAGCCTTCAACGTGCAGTTTTGTTTGTTGTCAGCGTATGTAGTTTATAACGTATTTTAACTCAATCATCGGTGTGATCGCTCTACGTCAGGGTTGTTTTCGTTTGGGACCGCGACGGTTATGGATCGCATGGATTAGTAGCAACATTGTTGCGAAGCTTTAACCTACAAACCAACAAACCATCGGACAGTCAGACAGTACACCTGCACGCCTGAAGACCACAGCTAAGATCTCTCCTGTTCCCTTTCTCTCTTTCTCTTCCCTCCATCATTCCAGTGCTTTACCCTGAAACAGACTCTCTATTTTTCTAATGCACTTCCCAGTGAAGTTCATTGGAGCTGGACTATTATTGCCCTGCCAGAAGTACTTGGGTGGACATTTTAGTTAAAAGGGAGATTGCTTTAAAGTGTGTATTAGTATTTGAACTGTGTTGAGGTGGGGTGTACTAAGGACATCTGGCCGAGAAGATTGTGGACATTTTTAAGGCCTTTGTGTATATGAACACCCCCACAGTCATACCCTCTGCACTCCTCCACTGGAAGAGAATACAAATTATTGCAAATCCTCTGTTGATGACTGGGTTCTTTCTTGTATGAAGTTGCTGTTTAATTGCTCTGCCATTATTATTATTATTGTATGAGGTATGCTTGGTGGGGTTACCAAGAATTGTGGAAGGACTGTGCTGTGATGTGGGTTTTATAGGGTGTGTATTCTCTTTTCTCTCCGCTGGCTATCTGGTAAACAGGCTACACTCTAGGCAGTCTCTTCTGCTGATGTGTGTGGGTCTGGTAGTGGTACTCTCTCTGTTCTACTCTTTTCCTTTCGGCATGGTTAATACCTGCCTGGCACCCGAACAAGATCTTTCTTTACCCCTCTCTAATAAATACCGCTACAACATTCCCGTATCCGTACCAGGTGGTAGGCATTCCGCAGGTCTAACTTAGAAGAGATAGTGGCCCCCTGGAGCGGCTCGAAAGCCGAGGCGATGAGTGATAGCGGGTAGCGGTTCTTAACCGTGATGTCATTGAGGCCCCGGGAGTTGATGCACGGGCGCAGGGTTTTGTCCTTCTCCACAAATAAGAACCCTGCGCCGGCGGGGGAGGCAGAAGGACAGATACAACCCCTGCAGCCAGGGAGTCCTCTGTACGTCTCCATAGTCTTAGTCTCCAGAACCAACAGTGAATACAGCCGTCCCCGGGGTGGTGTAGTGCCCGGGAGAAGGTCGATCCCGCAGTCATAGGGTAGATGCGGAGAAAGCGAAGTGGGCCGGGCCTTGCTGAAAATCTCATGGAGATCCTGGAACTCCGCAGGAATGGCGGAGAGGCTTCTACCTGGCGGTGAGGCTTCTGTCCGAGGCTTCTTCCGGGGCAGGCTGCGCCAACTTCAGGCAATGGGCGTGGCAGAACAGGCTCCAGCCCACGATAGTACCAGCAGTCCAGTTGATGAGGGGATTGTGGCAGAAAAACAATTGTAGACCTCCACAAGTCTGGTTCATCCTTGGGAGCAAATTCCAAAACGCAAAGGTACCACGTTCATCTGTACAAACAATAGTACGCAAGTATAAACACCATGGGACCACGCAGCCGTCATACCGCTCAGGAAGTAGACGCGTTCTGTCTCCTAGAGATTAACGTACTTTGGTGTGAAAAGTTCAAATCAATCCCAGAACAACAGCAAAGGACCTTGTGAAGATGCTGGAGGAAACAGGTACAAAAGTATCTATATCCACAGTAAAACGAGTCCTTTATCGACATAACCTGAAAGGCCGCTCAGCAAGGAAGAAGCTACCTCTCCAAAACCGCCATAAAAAAGCCAGACTACGGTTTGCAACTGCACATGGGGACAAAGTTTGTTTGCTTGCAAGTGTAACGGATGTGAAATGGCTAGCTAGTTAGCGGGTACGCGCTAGTAGCATTTCAATCAGTTACGTCACTTGCTCTGAGACTTAAGTAGGGTTGCCCCTTGCTCTGCAAGGGCCGTGGCCTTTGTGGAGCGATGGGTAACGATGCTTCGTGGGCGACCGTTGTTGATGTGTGCAGAAGGTCCCTGGTTCGCGCCCGTGTTGGGGCGAGGGGACGGTTTAAAGTTACAACTGTTACATTGATGCTGTTGACCCGGATCACTGGTTGCTGCGGAAAAGGAGGAGGTTAAAAGGGGGGTGAGTGTAACGGATGTGAAATGGCTAGCTAGTTAGCAGGTGCGCGCTAGTAGCATTTCAATCAGTTACGTCACTTGCTCTGAGACTTAAGTAGGGTTGCCCCTTGCTCTGCAAGGGCCGTGGCTTTTGTGGAGCGATGGGTAACGCTGCTTCGTGGGTGTCAGTTGTTGATGTGTGCAGAAGGTCCCTGGTTCGCGCCCGTGTCGGGGCAAGGGGATGGTTTAAAGTTATACTGTTACACAAGCTAAGAACACCATCCCAACCGTGAAGCATGGGGGTGCAGCATCATGTTGTGGGGGTGCTTTACTGCAGGAGACTCTAGTGCACTTCACAAAATAGATGACACCATGAGGAGGAAAATGATGTGGATATATTGAAGCAACATCTCAAGACATCAGTCAGGAAGTTAAAGCTTGGTCGCAAATGGGTCTTCCAAATGGACAATGACCCCAAGCATACTTCCAAAGTTGTGGCAAAGTGGTTTAAGGAAAACAATGTCAAGGTATTGGAGTGGCCATCACAAAGCCCTGACCTCAAACCCATAGAATATTTGTGGGCAGAACTGAAAAAGCGTGTGCGAGCAATGAGGCCTACAAACCTGACTCGGTCACTCCAACTCTGTCTGGAGGAATGGGCCAAAATTAACCCAATTTATTGTGGGAAGGTTGTGGAAGGCTACCCAAAACGTTTGACCCAAATTAAACAATTTAAAGGCAATGCTACCAAATACTAATTGAGTGTATGTAAACTTCTGACCCACTGGGAATGTGATGAAATAAATAAAAGCTGAAATAAATCATTATCTCTTCTATTATTCTGACATTTCACATTCTTCAAATAAAGTGGTGATCCTAACTGACCTAAGACAGGGAATTTTTACTTGGATTAAATGTCAGGAATTGTGAAAAACTGAGTTTTAAATGTATTTGGCTAAGGTGTATGTAAACTTCCAACTTCAACTGTACATAGGGCAGCAGCCTCTAAGGTGCAGGGTTAAGTAACCGGGTGGTAGCTGCCATGGAAATGGTTTCAGTTCTTCCACGGCCTGCATATTCACCAGACATGTTACCCATCGTGAAAGTGACTAATTTCAGGACAGGGTACTGAGTGGAGGCCGGCTAGTGATCACTAGTTAACAGTCTGATGGCCTTGAGATAGAAGCTGTTTTTCAGTCTCTCGGTCCCAGCTTTGATGCACCTGTACTGGCCTTGCCTTCTGGATGATAGTGGAGTGAACATGCCATGGCTCGGGTGGTTGATGTCCTTGATGATCTTTTTTGCCTTCCTGTGACATCAGGTGCCATAGGTGTCCTGGAGGGCAGGCAGTGTGCTATCGCGGATGCATTTGGCAGACCACATAACGCTCTGGAGAGGCCTGCGGTTGCGGGCGGTGCAGTTGCTGTACCAGGCGGTGATACAGCCCTACAAGATGCTCTCAATGGTGCATCTGTAAAAGTTTGTAAGGGTCTTAGGTTGAAGAGGCACTGTTGCGCCTTCTTCGCCACATTGTCTGTGGCGAAGAAGCTTTTCACTTTCTCCACTGCGGTCCCGTCGATGTAGATGGGGGCGTGCTTCCTCTGCTGTCTCCTGAAGTCCACGATCAGGTCTTTCGTTTTGTTGACGTTGAGGGAGAGGTTATTTTCCTGGCACAGCTGTATAATATCTGTTTTTTCATGTATTTTTGCTGTTCTATATTGTTTTGTCTCTTGCAATTCAAGAGTCAATGTAATTCACACTGTGCCTTAAAATGTTCTACTTGGGGCCTCCCGGGTGGAGCAGTGCTAGCTGCATCGCAGTGCTAGCTGCGCCACCAGAGTCTCTGGGTTCGCGCCCAGGCTCTGTCGCAGCCGGCCGCGACCGGGAGGTCCGTGGGGCGACGCACAATTGGGCTAGCGTCGTCCGGGTTAGGGAGGGTTTGGCCGGTAGGGACATCCTTGTCTCATTGCGCTCCAGCGACTCCTGTGGCGGGCCGGGCGCAGTGCGCGCTAACCAAGGGGGCCAGGTGCACGGTGTTTCCTCCGACACATTGGTGCGGCTGCCTTCCGGGTCGCTGTGTTAAGAAGCAGTGCGGCTTGGTTGGGTTGTGCTTCGGAGGATGCGTGGCTTTTGACCTTCGTCTCTCCCGAGCCCGTACGGGAGTTGTAGCGATGAGACAAGATAGTAATTACTAGCGATTGGATACGACGAAAATTGGGGAGGAAGGGGGATAAAAAAAATATAAAAAAATAAAAAAATCTACTTGTCTACTAATAAATTCAAACTAAAACATTGTGAGAGTTTTTACCTAAAAAGCAATTACCACCAACTCTGATTGTGTGGCAATAAAGAGTCGTGCTGCGACCAGTGTAACAGACCATCTAACACTACACACAAATGAGATGGGAGACCACGACCAGTCCGTCACATCATTCCTTTTGATCATTCCCGTGAGCAGTGGCAGTCTTTCTGAATTCATAAATTAGGATCTGGGTCGGCCATCGGTCAACGTCGTGGGGCACAATGCCCACAAAAGCCTGAGACTTGGTTGGAGGCAGTACAGTGTCGTATTCAATAGGCACCAAACAGAATGAAAATGGACTGAAACTGCAAGAGACTAGAGACTACCTGAACTTGTCCTATAAGAAACGCTTGTTTTTAGTTGTCCATTGCCAAAGGGAATTCTGCTACGGACTGCACCAATAATTACGACCTAGTACTTACATAGGTCAGACCTACCTAACCCTCTTCCTTGAGATCTACCATTCTGCGGGTATTCTAACCTAACATACCTGACTTGCCTAGTTAAATAAAGGTTACATACCTGATTCAGCTAGTTGAGGGTAATGTTCCAGGCCCTGACCAAATTGCAGATACTGCATTGCATCAACCAATAGTTGCACAGTACGTCATTTGCATGCCATGTCATCGACTGCACAGTCGGGCATTAGATTGCTATACTGCTATATCATATGGGTGGCATTCCTGCCTGACTACATTGCAGACGCCTGCCAGATCTCGCAAAGCTTGGATAGTTATTTGACATATCAGTTAACCACATCTTATGATATAGTAATGTAATGCCTGACAGTCGATGACGTAGCACACAACCATTGGTTGATGCAATGCAACTTATTCAACGTAATCAGGCAGGAACACCACCAGTATGTGCTTAGCTGATTTGTTTAACACTAGCCTCCCGTGGCCATCCATCCAAATCTTGTCTCGTAGAATCGTGTTGGAAGTCTGGAGAAAATCCAGTATAGGATTCTGGGTTTGAATGGGAGTGTAGGTTTTTGTTCAAACCCTTATTTAGCGCACCTAACTAAGTGGTTGATAAGATGAATCACATTAGTGATTTGGGATTTGTAAAAAATAAATAATAGAGGCCAACAATCATCAAATAATCTGAACCAATTATGCTAATCTGTCATGTTAACTATCCGTTGTAATACACCCATAAAGAAGCAATGAAATCCACCTGGAACGAACCCGTGTCGACATGCAACGCGCCCCGGGCTAGCAACGCAACCGCAGTTTAGCAATAAACCAAACTGTGTCAACCTGGAACGCGCCCGCGGGCTAGCAATGTTAGTCAAGCTAGCCAGCTGGGCCACGAGTTTACGGAGTTCGTTCAGAGTTGTCGTTTAAAACTACGTTTGAAATGTTTTTAATTAATTTAGGAGCTGCAAATGCAACGCTCACTTATTATTTATGAATTACCATATGTCGGGCAAGGGAGGTCAGGTTGTCGGCCATGCTGGAAATGTTATTGTGTCATTGTCAATACAGTATCTACACCACGATATGTAACGTTGATTTTAACCTTATGGCCAACTAGTGGGTCAGGCGGCGATTTGACTGATTCCTATTGCGTAATTTCTGATGATAGTTCTCGTTTATATCAACTGATTGTAAGGGTAAGGGGTGACCTACTAGCTAGTGGAAGTGCCGGTGGTGATGCTGAACTAGCGGGATAAGCAGTTGTAAGGGGTGACCTACTAGCTAGTGGAAGTGCCGGTGGTGATGCTGAACTAGCGGGATAAGCAGTTGTAAGGGGTGACCTACTAGCTAGTGGAAGTGCCGGTAGTGATGCTAGTGTAACGGATGTGAAATGGCTAGCTAGTTAGCGGGTGCGCGCTAGTAGCATTTCAATCAGTTACGTCACTTGCTCTGAGACTTAAGTAGTGTTGCCCCTTGCTTTGCAAGAGCCGCGGCTTTTGTGGAGCGATGGGTAACGACTGTGCTTCGTGGGCGACCGTTGTTGATGTGTGCAGAGGGTCCCTGGTTCGCGCCCGTGTCGGGGCGAGGGGACGGTTTAAAGTTATACTGTTACACTGAACTGGCGGATAAACAGCGCTGCCATCTGGAGCAGTTTTCCTCTCATCCGGCGCCAGGGCTGGCCCTCCGGTTAGGCAAAATTAGGCGGTTGCCTTGCCCCAGCGGGTAGCGGTTGCTGCAGTTCCAGCCCCCACCCCATTCCTGTTTCTCGCGAAGTTCACTCCCAGTATCCTATGGTGATATGTGTGTGTTTTTACAGGATTGTCCAATTGTAAAACATTAACAAAAATGAATCTGCCAATTAAACTATTGTATTGTTTTTTAATGTTTGTGTGTGATGAAGACGATTAGTGATTAAGGCAGTAGCCTAACCTAGCCTGATAACATTAGCTAGCTAAATTACTAGTGGACATCATTTCAGCTAAAAGTAAGGTACAAAGATTATAAAAGACAAAAACTATCAGGAAGCGAATATATCTTTTTTTTAACTCATGAGAAAAGAGGCACAATCTCTAAACCAAAGAGATGTACTGCTGAAATGTATCAAAAGATATGAATGGATCTTTACGGGATATGTTATGGCAGGCTGGGCCACATCAGGATAAGGAGGGGAATTTCCCAAGAGATGAGGGGCACTAATATTTTTTGGTGGCCCACTACAATAGGAGGATGGCGAACGGGGAGAGAGTGGTGATACCATGGCTCGTTTACTCCAAGCAAAACGATGCAGCCTTCTGTTTTAGCTGCAAATCTTTTTCACACCAGGGCAAATTTGCGCTGGTCATTGATGGAACCAGGGACTGGAAGAATCTGTGCCACCTCCACAGCAGAGGAGAGGCCACTAGGCGGGCCACGAAATGAAGAAATGCTGAAAATGTTGGACAATCAAATTTGATATGTAAATAAACACAATTCGTTAAGGCTGGGTCATTGGCAGAAAACTTATTAGCAAACTTATCCAGCAAAACGAGGTAAGCCATGCATTTATGAAAGCACTTGTTTCCAAAGCTCTTTTTACAGTTCTACAGGAATATTAAATGATATGTTAAATATGTTTTAAAAAAGTGTTATTTCTATTGTAACTCTAACAATTGTGGGGTCGTGCCATGTGTCATATTATTAGTAATAAAACTCTGTTTCCTACTATAGGCAGCTGGCTGCATAGTGATTGCAACATTGTAACTCTCCGATGCAGGGGTTAAA
Source organism: Salvelinus fontinalis (assembly GCF_029448725.1). Classification (NCBI taxonomy): domain Eukaryota; kingdom Metazoa; phylum Chordata; class Actinopteri; order Salmoniformes; family Salmonidae; genus Salvelinus; species Salvelinus fontinalis. Next base: position 23,481,920 of record NC_074704.1, on the reverse strand, counting down.
GTAAAATTCCTTTCTGCCCAGTAAGGGACCTCCTATATTTGCACGCGAGGTAACTTTTGAAAGTGCCATCCTTACATTCTTAAGGTTGTCTAAAATGAAATTATTTGCAAACAGCAATTTATTTAGTATTTTTTTATTTCACCTTTAGTTAACTAGGCATTTCAGCATTGCAAACAAGACACTCTGGTTTGATGTTGGAGAAATATGTTAAGAATGCCTATTTATCTGTCCATTCTTCCTTGGAACTTTTATGCCTTTCTTTTGAGACGTTTTCAGTCCAACATTTTATTTTGATTGAAAGATGTTTTTCTCCAATCAACACACACAAAAATACAATAGAGGCATTGGTGATTTATCAATGTAGTCATATTGAACATATTAGGCTGTTATTGACATTTAACTGATTATATAGCCCACTAACCAGATGTGTTAAAATGTTTAATTTGTATTGTAGGCCTATGATCTGGGATGCTAATATGTTCTGTTCCTCAGACTTTTAGCGGAGAAAAAAAATGGCCCAGGGCCAGAGCTATTGCGGACCCCTGCTGTACATAATTTAGTGGGGACAGGAGGGGGGCGGAAGATTTTTGTTTCGCCTAGGGTGGCAGTTCTTTGGCTCGTTTCGGGTTCACCATCTTTTTCAGGATTTTTTTACTTTAAAAATTTTATCAAAATTGATTGCCTTTTCTTATTAATTTTTGATTTGGCGTTCCCTCAGTTTCAAATTCATTAGGGAGACGACTAGCCTAAACTACGCGACGTGATTACGCAGGGACCGCTTCACTAGCTGACCACCACTGCCAAAACCTGTTTCGAGATTATGGGCCTGCCCGCCCCATAACCTATTTTTACAAATAAATGAGAGCAGGTCTGAAATCAGTGTGGAAGGATTAGGATGATTGCGCAGAAGGATCACCGCGCGTTTACATTATGTTTTTTCTCGAATGCGGGATAAAGAACCAGGAAGCAACTTGATTTAACTCTTTTCGCTTTATGTTTACAGTGCAAACTGAACAAATTGTTTAAATAATGCCAGAGCCGGGCAAATCCGTGCCGGAACAAGGTAAAATCTGAGAGATGCCGGATCCTGTTCTGGCAGCATCCGGTTCAAATTAAGCACTTGACTATTGGCAGGCATAAACTACAGACACAATTGCATTTTATTGATGGCAATTTGAAAGTGCAGATAAGTGAGGAGGTCCTGAGGCCCATTGTCATACCATTCATCAGCTGCCATGGAAATGGTTTCAGTTCTTCCATGGCCTGCATATTCACCAGACATGTTACCCATTGAGCACGTTTGGGATGCTCTGGATCGACAGCATTTTCCAGTTCCCACCAATATCCAGTAACTTCTCACAGCCATTGAAGAGTGGCACAACATTCCACGATCAACTCTATGTGAAGGAGATGCGTTGTGCTACACAAGGCAATTGGTCATACCAGATACTAACTGGTTTGATGACTTTTGTTGTGACCAACATATGCATATCTGTATTCCCATTCATGTGAAAACCATAGATACTCAACTAGTCTAAAGAAGGCCAGTTGTATGGCTTATTTAAATCAGAACAGTTTTCAGCTGTGCTATCATAATTGCAAAAGGGTTTTCTAATGATCAATTAGCCTATTAAAATGATAAACTTGGATTCGCTAACACATCGTGCCATAGGAAAAAGGCGTGATGGTTGCTGATTATGGGCTTCTGTACACCTATGTAGATATTCCATAAAATAAAAAGCCGTTTCCAGCTACAAGTCATTTACAACATTAACAATGACTACACTATTTCTGATCAATTTGGTGTTATTTTAAAATGGACAAAAAATTTTTTGTTGCTTTTCTTTCGAACAATGTCATTTCTAAGTGACCCCAAACGTTTGAACGGTAGTGTATATGGTGCCATGACACTAGCCTGAGATTTAAAGATGAACTGCTGGTCAGTGGGGTCGGTCACTGAGGAAGAAGTACACAACAAAAACATGGTGTCAAAAAACTGTTTTATTCAATTACAGACTGCATCAACTACAGAGGATTCCTGGACATACGGGTCTTAGCAAGCTGCCGGTCCTATGACTCCTTGTGGCACAAGCACGTGCAGCAACACAGGCTGGGTTCTTGCTACATCGACAAATCTCCTCGTAACTCCTTATCGGGTGTTCACCTGCAAGAAAGGGGAAAATCTTATTACCTTAAGGACAGTATTTTTTTTTATTTTTTATTTTTTTTTACACCTTTATTTAACTAGGCAAGTCAGTTAAGAACAAATTCTTATTTTCAATGACGGCCTAGGAACAGTGGGTTAACTGCCTGTTCAGGGGCAGAACGACAGATTTGTACCTTGTCAGCTCGGGGATTTGAACTTGCAACCTTCCGGTTACTAGTCCAACGCTCTAACCACTAGGCTACGCTGCCGCCCCAGTATAAGTGAAAGGAGGGGGGCTTTCAATTAGAACAATTTATATAGTGTTGTGCATTTTTTCTGGTGCTGTGTTCCATACTAAAATGGACATACAAGATAATACAGGTTGAATGAGAGGGCAGATCTCCACTAGTGACACCAGAGGGTTGTCTGGTCTCTTACCACGTCGTCAATCTTGAGGATGCTGCGGACCGTCTCGGTGGCGAGGGTCAGAGCGCTGACAGACACCAGCAGAGGCTGCACCACCAGCTCCTCTAGAATGTTGGAGATACCGCCCTGAGAGGGGGAGAGGAATGGGGAGACGAGTCAATTTGCTTTTCTACATGATAGATAATCGCATATCTGGTATGCAACTGCAGTAATGTAAATCTTAATGACAAACTATCAAAATGGAGGTTCTGTATCGAGCTGGTGAATGGCTGGGCCACAAGAGACTACAGTCAATGAATAGGCAAATAAGTTTACTGCGAGCACACCAGGACAAGGAGGTGTTGTCAAGGCGTGACTCTGGCCTCACGAGACAGTCACATTTGTTCTAAATCTGAATGTTCAACATTGCATCTTGAGAACCAACTATGGCAGGGTGAAAATAAGCATAAAACCAAACAGAATCCAGGAGAGTGTTGCACCTTGCGGACATTGATCCCGGCAGTCTTCTCGCCTTGGGCGTGCCTATTGCGGAGCTCTGTGACAGTGGAAATGGGGTTGAGGCCGGCGTTCTCGGCCAGTGTAGATGGCACCACCTCCAGGGCGTCTGCGTAGGCCCTCACGCAGTATGCCTCCATGCCTGGCAGCGTGCGGGAGTACTCAGCCAGACGCAGGGCCAGCTCGATCTCAGGGGCGCCGCCACCGGCGATCAGAGCCCTGGGAGGGAGAAAAGGCATCAGTCAAGGGAACGACTTTTGCGCCATTCTGATGTTAAACTAACTAGTGAAAGCAAATATCAAATAAGACTAGTAGAGCTGGGCAATATGGACAAAAATCCATATTGCAATATGATTGCGTGAAGGATACGGGATTGAGATGCACCCCACCGATATATAGAACCATTCAAAAGTTTAGACACCTACTCATTCAAGGGTTCATTTATTTTCGACATTGTAGAATACTGAAGACATCAAAACTATGAAATAACACATATGGAATCATGTAGTAACCAAAATAGTGAATCAAATGGAAGCGTGTTGGGTCATTGTCCTGTTGAAAAACAAATGATAGTCCCACTAAGCCCAAACCAGATGGGATGTCGTAACGCTGCAGAATGCTGTGGTAGCCATGCTGGTGAAGTCTTCTAAATAAAATCACTGAGTGTCACCAGCAAAGCACCCCCACACCACCTCCATGCTTCAGTGGGAACCACACATGCGGAGATCATCCGTTCACCTACTCTGCATCTCAAAGGCACAGCGGTTAAAACAAAAAACATCAAATTTGGACTCAGACCAAAGGACAGATTTCCACCGGTCTAATGCCCATTGCTCGTGTGTCTTGGTCCAAGTCTCTTCTTCTTATTGGTGTCCTTTAGTAGTGGTTTCTTTGCAGCAATTTGACCATGAAGTCCTGATTTACATAGTCTCCTCTGAACAGTTGATGTTCAGATGAGTCCGTTACTTGAACTCTGTGAAGCATTTATTTGGGCTGCAATCTGAGGTGCATTTAATTGCCGATTTGAGGCTGGTAACTATAATGAACTTATCCTCTGCAGCAGAGGTAACTCAGGGTCATCCTTTCCTGTGGCGGTACTCATGAGAGCCAGCTTCATCATAGCGCTTGATGGTTTTTGCGACTGCACTTGAAGAAACGTTCAAAGTTCTTAATTTTCTGCATTGACTGACCTTCATGTCTTAAAGTGATGGTGGACTGTCGTTTCTCTTTGCTTATTTGAGCTGTTCTTGCCATAATATGGACTTGGTCTTTTTTCTTCTGTATACCACCCCTACCGTGTCACAACACAACTGATTGGCTCAAACGCATTAAGGAAAGAAATTCCACAAATTAACAAGGCACACCTGTTAATTGAAATGCATTCCAGGTGACTACCTCATGAAGCTGGTATAGAGAATCCCAAGAGTGCACAAAGCTGTCAAGGCAACAGGGTTTTAAAAATAAAGAACCCTTGAATGAGTCCAAACTTCTAAATGGTACTGTACATAAGTTACCCAAACAAGGAATTTAAAGACTGCATAGAAAATAGTTTATTGCAAATGACTGGTAAGCTGGTAGATTCTTTGGTACCCCCCATTTCTTCTGTTATAAAAAGAGAACATTTTAGATCTGACAAAAATGGTTGATATCAAAACAGAAATATCAATGTTTGGTTTCAAGATCTATTGGGATCACAAGGTCTGTTAAGCTCTTTAAAAAGGACAAAGTACACATCCGTCACAGCCATTTTAGGTGTAGTTGCAGTCTTTCAGAGTATTATGTTCCTCTCAACAGGTCCAGAGCCAGGGGTGAAGCCCCTGACCCAGGTTGAAGAGAGGGTTGCTCTGTCCCCCGGAAATGGCCACTTGTGACACGGACAGCCACGAGTGGGCAAAGCTTAGAGGGACTTGTGCTTGCTTATCTATGTAATTATTCTACATTATCACTGCATGCATCTACAGAGGCTATTGTTGCTCAGACAGCTGACCAGAGTGGCTGCAGTACCATACCTCTTCTTCACCAGACAGCGGATGACACACAGAGCGTCGTGGATGGAGCGCTCCGCCTCCTCAATCACCAGCTTGTTGGATCCGCGCACCACGATACTCACCGTCTTACCGGGGCTGGTGCAGCCTGTGATCTATGGAGAGGAACAGGCCAGAGAGAAACAGCATTAATTGACTTTCATTGGGAAATGGCGATCTTAGAACAAGCTTGTCTAAAACATTCAAAACGATATTACAATTAACATTTACAGCAAAGACCTAACATTTTTCATTCATGGAGGTTGGAATACACATAGGCTACATGCAATGCCTAAAATCGTCACTGTTTTCAATGACCACTTAACACATTCCAAGGGTATTATCATTAGAATTAGAGTCTGTTCTCGCATAGTTGTGATGGCAGCAAGAAAGCAGTCTTGTATCCAAGCCTGGGAGAGATTGAGCCAGATTGAGATTAGTTTAAGTGAATTAGCATACCTTGACCAGCTTGCCAGAGCCATCCAGGCTGACCTCCTCTGCCAGCTCGGCGGTGCCCATCATCTCAGGAAGGAACTGATCAATGTGGGCGATGGGCTTGGTGCCAATGGTCTGTAGGGGTGCAAGGTGGGGGGCAAAGTCAATTCAGATTCAACAGTCAGCCTTTGGCTGTAACAGAATATCATGAACTACAAAGTAAAGAGCAATAATGTTATTGTTTTTAATACCTTGCAGATGAATTCAATGTCCTCCCTCTCGATCTCCTTGACCACCATGATCTTCATCTTGTTCAGGAAGTGGAGGGCCAAATCGCTCAGAGCATCTCTGAAAGAAGTACGGAACAATTTTTTTAACCATGTCATCCAGTGATCAAGATAGCACGCAGAAAGGAGGTCCACCTATGGGAAGAGTATAATGTACAGAGGAACCCATGTAAGTCCTAATACTCACCTTTCTGATAACACTCAAATACATTTCTAGACATTGTGAGAGCAATTGGACAAAGTGATTAGATGACATGACGGTGATAATGCACCAGGTGTTACCTGAGGATGGACTTCTGGATGAGCAGGACGTTGCAGCCCGCCTTCTTGATCTGTTTGACCAGGTTGAGGATGTAGGCGCGCTCCTCGCGCAGCACGCGGTCCATCTGGGCGTAGTCCGACACTACTATCTGGTTGTCCATCTGGATGACAAAAAAATAATACGGAAACAGAATAAACAAAACAATTGTAAGAAAATGTGAAGATCGAAAGGTAACATAAAATACTAATCGTCCACCATAACGTCAGACATTGACAAACATGGAAGCCAATTTCACTGAGACAAACGGTCAGCGATTGTGATGGACTTACGTCAGTTTTCGGCGGTGACAAGCAGAACTGGATGAGGGCGATCTTGGCCTTCTCCACACGGGACACGCTGGAGTTGACCACCTTCTGGGTCAGCACCAGGCCATCCACCAGCTCACAGTCATCAATGGTCCCACTGCAGAGAAACACACAGAAGGTCATTATGGGTAGGACATCTGTCTAAGGGCAGCAGTTTCTACCTGTCTGATTGCAAACAAAGGTTCTTGACCATAAGGCAAAATATATATATATATTTTTTAAAACGCAATCATTTGCGTTGTTGATTAAGATCAGATAAATGTGTGTCCATCCATGCACAAGGATAAACACTCAAGTAGGACATCAGTATGGTTTTGTTGCCGATTACACAATTACATTTTTGTTGCGATAGCTTGTCAGAGGGTGACTGGCAGGGAAAGCAAAGTGGAGCCATTCTGCTAATTGACCGCCTGAGATTGATTTGGCACATCAGACATGTCCACGTCCCCACAGAGAGAGAACTGGGGAATGAAAATGTGCATATCCAAACTGACTTTCAACTGTAGGAAGCTGTCAAAAGGTTTAGGAAAGGTATGGTATTACTACGACGCTGATCCTACATTAGTAGTCTACGGTCTACTGCTGGATCATGTTCATTACGCACCTAATGGCAGAAAAGGAACTGCAAAAGGGAGGGACTATCTGAACTTTTCTAATAAGATAAGCAAATCTTCCGTTGCAAAATGTTTCAACATTTCCTGTTGCGTGCCCTAATGAACATGACCCAGAAGTCAAAACGGCCAACCCTGTTTGTAATCCTAACATTTAAGTCCTTTTGCAGACGTTCTTATCCAGAACAATTTACAGTAGTGAGCACATAATCTGGACCCACCAGCCTCCCTCCTCACCCCAGCTTCTTGACAATGTGGATATCGTGTAGGTCCACGCCGGTGGCGGTGGCCGGGTCGATGACGCGCATCACGGCGTCCACGCTCATGGGTGCTAGCAGGCTGGAGTACTGCGACACCACCTTGGAGCACAGAGAGGTGGTGGCGCTGTTCAGCAGTGTCTCGCGGTCGCTCAGGAGCACCGGCTGGCTCATGCCCGTCAGCACCTCGACGCCCTTGTCCACCGCCTTCTGGAACGACTCAGAGATAGTGGTGGGGTGGATACCTGGTGGATAAGCAGAGAACAGGCAGTTAGTATTAAAACTTTAGGACGCAGGGACTCAGAACAAATTCTGGTCTAGAAGTTTATTGTGTAATCCAGTAGTCAGCAAGCCTGGTCCTGGAGATCATCAACGATGCCATTGGTTCCACGTCACTTACCCTTCTGAAGCAACTTGCCGCATGCGTCAAGCAGGGCACCAGCAATCACCACCACAGAGGTTGTGCCGTCACCAGCCTCAATATCCTGTGCTTTGGACAGCTCCACCATCTGAAAGACAAACAGGCAAAACACAGCGTCAAACTCCTGATATTGGTGATCTCTTAAAAGGGACAGAAGCTAGAGGAAACTCCCCAAAAGATGCCTTTCAGAAATAACTTTGAAGAAATGCTGAATTATAGCTCAAATGACAGTCCCTTGCCGGATGTTCAAATCAAACTTTATTGGTCACATACTTAGATGTTATTGCGGGTGTAGCGAAATGCTTGTATTCCATCGCCAACAGTGCAGTAGTATCTAACAATTCACACAAATCTAAAAGTAAAAGAATGGAATGAATATATATAAATATTAGGACGAGCAATGTCGGGGTGGCATTGACTAAAACACAGAATAGAAAACACAGAATAGAAAACATACGAAATGAGTAAAGCAGTATGTAAACATTAGTGACTAGTGCGCTGCAGTATTTTCTCTCCTGTGTGTCATTTCACAAACATCTGTATGTGACCAAAACAAATTTGATTATTAAAGTGCCTAGTGATTCCATGTCTACAGTGCATTCGAGAAGTATTCAGACTAGTGCTGCACCGATATGACATTCTCCGCCTGATACTCAATATTTTCCTTGACAAATTTTTTTTTTAAGTACTTAATTTTAGCGCCCTTTAATTAGTCCTATTTAGTACAGTTACACACAGGCGGACGCAGCAGTCTTACACGGAACCAAAACCGGCTGCGCGCGTGTGCCATCGTGCATACATTTATTTTGTCCCCCTACACCAAACGCAGGTTAAAATATCAAAACAAACTCTGAACCAATGACATTCATTTGGGAACAGGTCGAAAAGCATTAAACATGTATGGCAATTTAGCTAGTTAGCTTGCACATGCTAACTAAATTTGTCCTATTTAGCTAGCTTGCTGTTGCTAGCTAATTTGTCCTGGGATATAAACATTGAGTTGTTATTTTACCTGAAATGCACAAGGTCCTCTACTCCGACAATTAATCCACACATAAAACGGTCAACAGAATCGTTTCTAGTCATCTCTCCTTCCAGGCTTTTTCATCTTTGAACTTATATGGTGATTGGCATCTACACTTTCATAGTATTACCACGACAACCGGCAAAACAGTTTGTCTTCCATTCACCCACGTGGGTATAACCAATGAGGAGATGGCACGCGGGTACCTGCTTCTATAAACCAATGAGATGGGAGAGGCAGGACTTGCAGCGCGATCTGCGTCAGAAACAGGAATGAAGTCTATTTTAGCCCTTGGCAACAAAGACACTCGTTGCGAGCGCGAGCAGTGTGGGTGCAATAATTGAATAACATATATTATTACATTTATTTTGCAACGCTAGCGCACGCGATGCGGGCGGTGTAGTCAGGGTATAAAAAGGCACTGCATCCAGGCTGTATCACATCCGGCCGTGATTGGGAGTCCCATAGGGCGGCGCACAATTGGCCCAGCGTCGTCCGGGTTTGGCAGTCGTAATTAAGAATTTGTTCTTAACTGACTTCCCAGATAACTTTTTGGTGTGTGACCTTTTATTTATTTTGTTGGCATTGGCAATAGGTCCCCAATTACCAATAAAACATTCAAAACCTATTTCTTTCACTTACTTACTGTTTCGTTGTTCAGTCGTTTCATTCTCAACCAGGATTTCTACGGAACGTTGTTTGGGTCTATGCGTGTCAAACAAGATACTATTTAACGTGTCAAATAACACTAATTGACATGTCAAATAAGCTTGTTGACCAATCAGGACCTGAATATGACTGCGCGTCACAATTTAAGCGTACATTATGTTTTATGTAGTTATTACACATTTGATTACACTATCACTCGTAATTCATATGTCACAACGATTCATCGGTACGTATGCTATGATGCTGGTAAAGTTGTCTCGCGCACCTACAGTGGTGGTCATAAAAAAAAGCTAGCTAGCTCATGGATGCAAACAATGTTCTTCCCCAAAAACATAGCAAAACGACATTGTTTCAGTCGCTATAGTTACCTAGAATCGATGAATCGTTGTGACATATGAATTACGAGTGATAGTGTAATCAAATGTGTAATAACTACATAAAAAAATAATGTAGCTAGCTAACTATAGCGACTGAAACAATGTCGTTTTGCTATGCTAGGTGTCATCTAAAATGAACCCTAATTTCTAAGACAGTTTTTATTTATGGTGATCGGACCCATCTATGTGAAACTAGCCACAATAAGGATTCGCAACAAGTGTACTTTGTGGTTAGCCTTCAAAATAAAAGTTTGTCAATTCTATTTGCATCACTGTCAAATCCAAGATGGTAGCCAATCAGTCTGTCCGTTTGTATGTCTGATCCTTGAGAGGAGTTAAGAGTTATGTTTCAATGACCCTGATCCCGTTTACAGAAGCAAATCATTTTTATGTGAAGGTGGATGCTGTATATAACTATTATTTTTAGATCTGTCTCTATTTTACAAAATTGACTACAAAGATTTCGGATTGAGAAGGCCTTTATTTTTTCTCTACACCTTTCTGGAGTTGGAGCTCGCCGAGTCAGGAGCGTCCGTCTGCACGCAAGACCTGCTACGCGAGCACAGGTGCACACTGAAGGCTAGGAGCGGAGAAGCGGCTATTGGATTGGAAAACCTAACGCACTGTGGGAAAATCTACGTTGTTCTACACAACGTCTACGGGTCATTGCACACCTGTACCGAAATACCTCTAAAAACCGGCATTGTATCGGTTACTGTGCCTGCTCTTTACTCAATGCCATCCTGGATTAAGTAGGCTGAATTAATTAACGTTGCCTTATGCCCTACAATTTGCAAACACTCCGAGACCATGTCAATACCACCAGGAACTCGGTCTCTCTGCAATTACATTTGTACCCCTCTCAAACGCAACTGGACCTACACTTGATGGCATACTTCCAAAATGAATTACTTTTTTTCTGTGTCGAAAGACTCAGTTCATTTTATTGACTGACAATGGTGCTGGCTCCAAGTCCTCACACATCGGGCAACAGATATTGTTATGCTTTTATTGTTGATCTCTGGTAATGTGCGACCAAACCCTGGGCCGGTAGATACCATGCAATTTCTACCGACTCATGATTTTAAAAACAGAGCAGGTTTTGGCCTCTTGCATGTTAATGTCAGAAGTCCAAAAATAGACATGATTAGAATATGGGCCAAAACGACAAAATGCAGACGCAATGGTTTCATCAGAAACTTGGCCGAAGAAATCTGTGTGAAATAACTTGATTTCTATCAATGGGTACATGGTTTTTAGAACGATCGGATGAGTAAAGGAGGGATTGCAATTTATGTGAAATCTGAGTTTAACACCTCTGAAATTCCCCTCGATTACCAAAGCCAAACATTTTGAATTGCTTGCGGTTAAAGTGACCTTATATAAGGACACCCACATCACTGTAGTTGGCTGTGACAGACAGCCCTCGGCGTCGAGGGACGCTCTTAACTCTTGGATGTCCTGTACAAGCTAAATGACTCTGTGTGCAATCTTTCAGGAGATTTTAACTGGAACATGCTTACATTTGTATCAGATTCTTAGAAGAACTGTGTGACTCTGAATCTCGTGCAATTAATTATATGTGCCTACAAGACCGAATCCCAGAGCACCTAACAAATCAATGCTACTGGACATTCTTCTAACGAATACCCCTCACAAATGCACATCGACTGGGATTTCTGTAATGATGTCAGTGATCACTGTGCAATTGCTTGTGTTAGAAAAAAAGACCAAAGCCAAACCCGTTATATTTTTAAAAGACAATTTAGACAGTTTGATGAGCAAGCGGTCTTACATGATCTGTATCATACTGTCAATATTAAGTCTGATTCCCGATGTTGACACTGCCTGGAACTATTTTTATATGAAATTTGTGTCGATTTGTGATAAGCATGCCCCTGTGAAGACATTAAGAATCCGTGGAAGGGACAATCCCTGGTGTTCAGATAACTTGGCAGAATTAATTAGAAAGAAATCTCTTGGGCTCAAGCTAGACATACAAATGCTCCTGTTGACTGGGCCTCCTTCAGAGCGCTAAGAAACAAAGGCACAGTATTGATCAGGAAGTTCAAATCAGATGACTATTTAAATGCAGTCACAGAGAACCTAAACAACCCTACCGAGTTCTAGAAGCGAATCAAATCAGTGTCAGGTTCTAATGGATCCCCTGGCCTTCCTGACCATTTAATGATGGATTCTGATGAAGTGGATAAAGCCGATGTGGTTTATTTTTAACAAGCACTTCATATCTGCTGGTTCAGTTTTTGATAATAGTGGGGCCCAGGCCTCAAATGTAAGCTCTGTTACAGTCAACTATGATATAGGCCCTCGTGAACCATTTTAACTTTGAGCCCGTTTCTTATACAGGAGGTCTATAAAGCACTAAAAGGTTATAGACACAAGTCTGCAGGTCCAGACAACCTGGACCCCTACCTCTTAAAAGATAGCAGCTGGTATTATTCCCTAAACTGTGGCTCACATTTTCAACTTGTCTCTTGACCAATTCCATACCCAGCATTTGGAAATCAGCTTAAGTTCTCCCACTGCTAAAGGGTGGATATCCATCAGATGCTAATAACTATCGTCCTCTCTCTAAAATCCCTATCCTGGCCAAAGTCTATGAATCCCTAGTGAAATCAGTTAAATTTCTTAATTGAAAAGAACATACTGAGCGGGGTTCCGTCTGGCTTTAGATCGGGGCACAGCACCACAACTGCAGCTATGGCAGTGGCAAATGACATCATTAATGCACTAGATAAAAAGCAACATTGCGCTGCTCTGTTTGATAATAATTCACAAAGGCCTTCGATTCAGTTGACTATGATTTGTTACTAGCGGGACTCAAACACAGGTCTCAGTGAAGGGGCAGTAAATTGGTTTAGGAACCATCTTTGACAGAACACAATGGGAATATACTGACAATCACGAGTCTAGCTTTCTGGAGATTAATAGAGGTGTGCCCCAGGGTTCCATTTTAGCTCCTGTGTTCTCAATTTTTATTAATGATTTAGGAAATGGGATGCAACCAGCAAAGTTATATCTGTATGCAGATGAGTCATACACTACCGTTCAAAAGTTTGGGGTCACTCGGAAATGTCCTTGTTTTTGAAAGAGAAACAATTTATTTTGTCCATTAAAATAACATCATATTGATCAGAAATAGTGTAGACATTGTTAATGACTATTGTAGCTGGAAACAGCAGATATTTTTATGGAATATCTATATATGCGTACAGAGGACCATTATCAGCAACCATCACTCCGGTGTTCCAATGGCACGTTGTGTTAGCTAATCCAAGTTTAGAATTAAAAAAAAAGGCTAATTGATCATTAGATAACCCTTTTGCAATTATGTTAGCACAGCTGAAAACTGTTGTGCTGAATAAAGAAGCAATAAAACTGGCCTTCTTTAGACTAGTTGAGTATCTGGAGCGTTAGCATTTGTTTTGTTTTTTGAAGGCAAACCGCAAATACCACTATTGTGCCTAATCCTTATGGCTAGCTTCACAACACGACCGGTCTGGTCGAGCCTCACTAGCCAGATGAAGCTAGCTGGCTGCTTATAACGTTAGCTTTGGGCAACAGGGTTAAGTAGCTGGCTAGCTATTTTCAATTAATTGAAGTTCAATTTCAATAGGCGAACAACAAGTGGAAACCTAGCTAATACTTACAAGGATTTCTAAATCATTGCTAAAAATAAATGAAAATTACTGCAGTTCCTAATGGTCATTGTTTTCAGGCTGGTTGTATGGGTGCTAGCTAGGTACCAAGCTAAAGCTAGCTACCCCAGAAGTTGCGGTCGAACAAATTATGCTTTATTACCAACATGGTATTGTAAACATTGTTTGTGGCCGGTGTTTGCAGACTTTCTTTGTACAGCTTTGACAGTGCTACTGTATATTTTTTGACACGCAAAGACCCAAATGGCGTTCCATGGTATGCATGTTGTGAAGCCATTACTGTGTAACTCCGGTAGGGCAACATCTGAAAAATAGCGACACGACAAAACGGTTGATTGTCAAGAGCAATGAATTCCATTATCTAGGCTTTAAGGGATTTCGCCTTTGAGTTGTTTTGCTGAAATGTTCTTCCTCTTTCAAATGACTGTGCAACTTGTTGACTGCTCGATCCATACAGCAGACATTGTGGGCTAGTTTAGGAATGCTGTGTTGTATGTATAGCGCAAAATTTTACATGGCGTCATTACGTCATATAGGTATGCACGACAGCTTTGACATCGGTTTTGCACATCGGCGTTAAACTAGATATAGGCCGATACCAATGTTGGCATTTAACTAATATCGTTCGATTCAGATATGTTCACCGATAATCCATAATTTAGACCCCTTGAGCTTCTCCACAATTTGATAAATTTTAACCTAAGTAGTTTCCCCCCATCAATCTACACACAATACCCCATAATTACAAAGCAAAAACATATTAGAAATTGTTGCAAATGTATTACAAATAAACTGAAATATGACATTTACATAAGTATTCGGACCATTTTACTCAGTCGTTTGTTGAAGCATCTTTGGCAGTGATTACATCATCGAGTATGACGCTACAAGCTTAGAACACCTGTATTTGGGAAGTTTCTCCCATTCTTTTCTGCAGATCCTCTCAAGCTCTGTCATCTTGGATGGGGAGCGTTGCTGCACAGCCATTTTCAGGTCTCTCCAGAGACTTTCATTCGGGTTCAAGTCCGGGCTCTGGCTGGGCCACTCAAGGACATTGAGACTTGTCCCGAAGCCACTCCTACGTTGTCTTGGCTGTGTGCTTAGGGTCGTTGTCCTGTTGGAAGGTGAACCTTCTCTCCAGTCGGAGGTCCTGAGCAGGTTTTCATCAAGGATCTCTGTACATCTTTGCCCCCCAGTCCCTGCCACTGAAAAACATGCCCATGGCATTATGCTGCCACCACAATGCCTCACCATAAGGGTGGTGCCAGGTTTCCTCTAGACGTGACACTTGGCATTCAGGCCAAAGAGTTCAAGCTTGGTTTCATCAGACCAGAGAAACTTGTTTCCTCATGGTCCGAGTCTTTAGGTGCCTTTTGGACAACACTAAGCGGGCCGCCATGTCCCTTTTACTGAGGAGTGGCTTCCGTCTGGCCACTACCATAGTGGCTTGCGGCTTCCGTCTGGCCTGATTGGTGGAGTGCTGCAGAGACGGTTGTCCTTCTGGGAGGTTCTCCCATCTCCACAGAGGAACTATAGAGCTCTGCCAGAGTGACCATTGGGTTCTTGGTCACCTCCCTGACCTTCTCCCCCGATTGTGCAGTTTGGCCAGGCAGCCAGCTCTAGGAAGAGTCTGGGTGGTGCCAAACTCTTCCATTTAAGAATGATTAAGGTCAGTGTGTTCTTGGGAACCTTCAATGCAGCAGAATTTTTGTTGGTACCTTTCCCCATATCTGTGCTGACACAATCCTGTCTCGGAGCTCTAACGACAATTCCTTCGACCTCATGGCTTGGTTTTTGCTTGGACATGCACTGTCAACTGTGGGACGTTATTTAGACAGGTATATGCTTTTCCAAATCATGTACAATGAATTTAATTTACAACAGGTGGACTCCAAGTTGTAGAAACATCTCATGGATGATCAATGGAAACAGGATGCACCTGAAATTAATTGTGAGTATCATAGAAAAGGGTCTGAATAAGGTATATTTATTTTTAATAAATTTGCAAACATTTCTAAAAACCTGTTTTCGCTTTGTCATTATGGGGTATTGTGTGTAGACTGCTGAAAACAAATTTAATACATTTTAGAATAAGGCTGTAACATAAAATGTGGAAAAAGTCAAAGGGTCTGAATACTTTCCGAAGGCACTGTATGTATATAGGGCAGCATCTAAGGTGCAGGGTTGAGTAACTGGCTGGTAGCCAGCTAGTGATGGCTAGAGCAGTAACTTAAAATGTTTTGACAAAAGAGGCCCAACAATTGTACAGGACAGCGCAGAAACTTGGGAACATATCCCCAGCTCTTTTCTCTCAAACCTTACCATCTTGGCTGCAGGATGCAGCACCTGCATCTGTTTCAGGATGGTGGCCCCGTCGTTGGTGATGGTCACGTCACCCTTCCCATCCTGAATCTGTCAGAATCAATTCCTCTTTTAGTTACAGACAAAATGACCAAACCTTGAGATGGTTTTGAGAAGTTGATGTAAATGATTACATTTAATTACCATTTTGTCCATGCCCTTAGGGCCAAGGCTGGTTCTGATGCATTCAGCGACAGCTGTCAACCCCAAAAAAGTGTTACTTTCACAAAGAGGACCTACCCATCTAACAGTAGGATACCTTTTATAGACAATGTTTACTGCTTGACTACTGAGGCAGACAGGAAGACCCCAAACTACTCTATTGGTGAAAGAGCACATACATTAATGTTCATTTCGTCAATTCTTGGTCCCAACAAATCTAAGCCACTGATGGCTAGTTAGCTAGTGTACTATTGCTAATCACAATAGTGTTTGGGGCGGCATGAAGGGGTGTAAAGAATACTAATTTGCTCTGTAACATATTATTGTGGAGTCATGCTAGTTAGCTAACTGGGTACCAACTTGTGGCTAACAGTTACACTGCCCATACTGAGCCAGCAGTAGCATCCATTCATTAGCAAAGGGAGTGTCGCAGCAGCTGATGCTATGGCAACTCACTGTGGCAAACAACCGTTAGGGCCAGGGTCAGCTATTCGTCCAACAATGCAATACGAATGCTGTATTTGTAGTTTACCTTTTCCTGCGGAGATGTTACTGAACCGAATCTGTGCTGGCTTGTCACGGTCTACATATGCCCCTCGTCCTTTGTTTTTCATCCCACCACTTGGCATCTTTGGTGCAGCCATTGCTTATTTTCGTCGGAATATTTTACTAAAATACTTCTGATGGGGACAGCTGTACCCCAAAACACAGAAACGGCTGCCCGACTTCAGATGGGTTGAGATTCGGATTTGTCTCCCGCTCTGACTAGAACCTTCCAAAGCCACCGGTTTCGACTCTTGTAGAAAAAGGACCCTCCTGTCAACTTCGAAGGCGCCTTGATATGACGTTTTAGATGTCTAACAATTTGCCTTGCGGTTTTATATGTTGGGATGAGACAAGGCTAGTAGGTCTCTGTGTGCATCAAACTAGCTTTTACTTGTGCATTTTACATAATGAATATGTATATACAGTCAGATAAAGGTATTGGTAGTGATATTGTATACAATTCAAGGGACCTGTGGTGTCGATCAAAATGATAATATCCACCCTCATCAATATATTAATCTATCTGATTTGACTACTTGTGTCTACTTCTGATGAAGTCATGTTCCTGTAACATTTGATGCATGCTCAGAAACCAAATGACTGAACCACAGAGTTTCTGAACCATATTTGACTGAACTGTGTTCTTGCTCTACATAGACATTTGATTATCGTACAAATACTGTAATTAATTTGCCATTCAAGGTAGGTTATATGAGCAGGTTCGTAAGCTTGTGCTTATTTGTGTTCTCAGATAAAGCTAACTAGCTAGCTTAAGAACCTACTTAGGCTAGCAGCACATCATAACATCAAATGCATCAACATCCACACAGGGCTGCGAGTGTGACCTAGTGCTAGCCATGTGTACACAGGACCCAGAGCAAGCAGCCATTTCCAGTATTGTACAGTACATGAGATTTTACTTCTGAGTTATTAACAGAGATTATAGCCCCCATATCTATCTTTGCAATGCAAAGTGTGCTTGCTTCAGCTACCAATGATTGTAACCTCACCCTACAGTGTGTGATATGTTATTAGCATTGTGATGTATATTATATTACTCTTAGATAACCTACAGTAGTACTGATTCTACTGCACTCTGTCAGCTAACTCGTTGTAGTAGGTTTGCCAGACATAAGTGTACTTTCATATTTCTTACTGATCTCATTCATCTATGATCTCTGTCCATTTTACAGCTGTAAAATCAATAGTGAAGAAACTGCTGGAAGCTGTGCCCGCTGTGTCCTGAGGTTCTGATGCTTGGGGGTGCAGTCAGCCTACCGCCAGTCTTATGAGGTCAGTGCTTTTGCTGCATTTGATTGTCTTTGCACTTAAAGCAGGGACAGACGTACAGACATTTCAGAGATTCAAGTTCAAAGACAGTTAGGTAGCTCCAACATTCTTCTTTGTAGGTAGTCTCGGCTTAAGGCTTTGCGTGAAAGCCTGTGGCAGACGCTACTTTGTAGGTAACCTAGGTATTCTCCTTTAGAATAATTGTGCCCATGATCTAACTTGCTGTCCTATATTGGGTGAACTCCACTGCTGGCAAACATTTTCATATATTTTTTTGATGCTGAATAATGTTTTTCTGTTTGTCATGCTCTGGATACAGCAAAGGAGCTTTGTGCTTTCATCAGTGATTCAGAGAATAACGAATCCCAAGATGCAGCCGTGCTGGAGCAGCACACAGAAGACCCCCCTAGTAAAAAAATCAAGATGGATGCCGTGGAGACGGACGTCCAATCAAAAGGCGACTCTGACGTGGTCCCCACGGTGATGGAGGAAGGCGACGCCAAGCCAGCGGACTCGGACGTGTGTGCGGTGTGCCTGGGAGTTCTACAGGAGTTCTGTGATGAAGCCTATGCCATAAAGGTGTGTTTGGTCACTATTAATCCAATTGCATTCGGAGCCACTGTTGTTTTACATGACACCTATGACTAGTATGTCTTTAGGTGCGTCTCAAATGACACCCTGGTCAAAAGTAGTGCACTATATAGATTTAGGACACAACCTTGAAGATTAAAATGAAAAGACCTTTGTACCTGCCTAGTGATCAAATACTCCATCATCATCGTCAATCAATGCTCCAGTTGACCAGAATCTGCCTCAAATACCACAGCTTGAGGCCTAGGAGGACAGAACCAACAATGGACTTTGGGGGGATTCATGACACTGTTTTTGTGTATGTGTGCAGATATCGGATGTGGTGAAGGCCAAAAACTACCTGCTTGACACAATGGTACTGTCTGTCTCCCTGCCGGCCCAGCTGTCTGTCAGAGAGGTCAGTGGTTACATTGTAGGCCTTGGCTGATAACTGATGTCACGCAATTGTGTACCTATCAGCTTTTAAAAAAAATATTATTTCACCTTTATTTAACCAGGTAAGCCAGTTGAGAACAAGTTCTCATTTACAACTGCGACCTGGCCAAGATAGAGCAAAGCAGTGCGACAAAAACAACAACACAGAGTTACACATAAACTAATGTACAGTCAATAACACAATAGAAAATTCTATGTACAGTGTGTGCAAATGTAGAAGAGTAGGGAGGTAAGGCAATAAATAGGCCATAGAGGTGAAATAATTACAATTTCACATTAACATTGGAGTGATAGATGTGCAGATGATGATGTGCAAGTAGAGATACTGGGGTGCAAAAGAGCAGGAGGATAAATAACAATATGAGGTAGTAGGGTGTGCTATTTACAGATTGGCTGCGTACAGGTACAGTGATCGGTGAACTCCAGCTTCAGTGATTTTTTTTCAATTCGTCCAGTCATTGGCAGCAGAGAACTGGAAGGAAAGGCGGCCAAAGGAAGTGTTGGCTTACACTATATTCAAATGGTTTGTCTCAAAACAACTTCCATTCAATTGAAAAGTATGATTATTTCAACCTCAGTTGATTCTGTCATAGCCACACGGTCAGTATAGCCTGGACCACAGTCGTTCTATTTAGTGGGATGTGTGGCAGTGCGAGACTACGATACAGTCAATAATGCAGTATCTTGTCCCTGGGTTGGTCATTAGAGGGCGTAGTTACCTCATAGTTAGTGGTACTGCTTCTGTCTGGTAAAAATCGCGAAAGCCATTGTTTCTACAGATGTGGCATTCCCATTAGGGTGTGCATGACGGATGCTTGTAAACAGACAGGATGTTACTCAGGACGTTTCTGAACATGTACCCTCGTCTCTCTCTGCAACACCCCTACAGCACTCTTGTTGGCTGCATGTAAAGAAGGAAGTGAGGTAGTTCGCTTCACCAGAGTGGCGTCCATCTATCTAGCCTAATTTCTTTCCGTTAAATAAATCACTTTAATCCCAAAGTATCATCACATCACTACAACACATTGAAATATTACAGTGTTCCATACTATATTATGAACACACATCTTTCACATGACCTTTTATAACATGTCATGTCTTAACCCATAAGAGTCTAAGCCGGGGGAGGGGAGGGCGGGGTTCCACTAAGCTATATAGCATTGTTTTAAGAAGGTCATACCAAGGATCATTTAGCTATTTGATTTTGAATTTTAAAGACCCCTTGAAGTATCCCAACAATATATTAACATATTTTTTGAATTAAAAATGTTATTTGGCCTTACTGCTATTAGCCCATACAAACGCATTGAATAACAGATTCACTACATGGAACAACAGATAGTCCCCCCCCAAAAATGTAAAGGAAGTTTGTTCTGAAGTCTGTCCAGTATCTGAGAGAGATAAGAAAGGTCAGGCAACATTTATTTGTTTTGTTATTTTTGGCACTAAACAATCTCCATATGCACTACCGTTCAAAAGTTTGGTGTCACTTAGAAATGTCCTTGTTTTTGAAAGAAAAGCACATTTTTTGCCCATTAAAATAACATCAACTTGATCAGAAATACAATGTAGACATTGTTAATGTTGTAAATGACTATTGTAGCTGGAAATGGCAGATTTTTTATGGAATATCTACATGGGCGTACAGAGGCCCATTATCAGCAACCTTCACTCCTGTGTTCCAATGGCACGTTGCGTTCGCTAATCCAAGTTGATCATTTTAAAAGGCTAATTGATCATTAGAAAACCCTTTTGCAAATATGTTAGCAGAGCTGAAAACTGTTGTTCTGATTAAAGAAGCAATAAAACTGGCCTTTTTTAGACTAGTTGAGTATCTGGAGAATCAGCATTTGTGGGTTCGATTACAGGCTCAAAATGGCCAGAAACAAAGGACTTTCTTCTGAAACTCGTCAGTCTATTCTTGTTCTGAGAAATGAAGGCTATTCCATGCGAGAAATTGCCAAGAAACTGAAGATCTCGTACAGCGCTGTGTACTACTCCGTTCACAGAACAGCGCAAACTGGCTCTAACCAGAATAGAAAGAGGAGTGGGAGGCCCCGGTGCACAACTGAGCAAGAGGACAAGTCCATTAGAGTGTCTAGTTTGAGAAACAGACGCCTCACAAGTCCTCAACTGGCAGCTTCATTAAATAGTACCCGCAAAACACCAGTCTCAACGTCAACAGTAAAGAGGCGACTCCAGGATGCTGGCCTTCTAGGCAGAGTTCCTCTGTCCAGTGTCTGTATTCTTTTGCCCATCTTAGTCTTTTATTTTTATTGGCCAGTCTGAGATATGGCGTTTTCTTTGCAACTCTGCCTTCTGACCAATTTGATGCAAGGACATTTCTAAGTGACCCCAAACTTTTGAACGGTAGTGTTTACTTCCATTCATTTTTTTCAAATTGTACAGGGGACCTTCAGACAAGTCTTGTGAGGCCTGTGGACATCCTAGAGCAAAACAACCGACATGTACGTGTTCGTGAGAGTCTCGCCCATATTAGTGTGTAACTCAAACTGTTCGGACGCTACAGACAGAAGTTGCTGTAACGACTTCAGACGAGTCCCAAGACGCTTGTGGGGGGGGGGGGGTCGTAGAGAAAAACGGAGAAGACCATCGTGAGAGTGAGAGTCTCATCTTTCCATAGAGTAATAAACCGTTCAGACTATTTTGTGAGAAGACCTAAGTCTCATGGTGTGACAAACACAGCTCTAGTTCTGTCACCTTTCACCGCAGAAGCGGTGGATCGAGACGCATCCAATGCTAAAAAAGCCTCTCTAGATGAAACTGACTTTTTGGGGGATGTTTGCATTATGCAAATTAGATTTCCGCGAGGGTGCAGATATCTACCTTAGGGGTTTTTAATACTTGAATTACGTTGAATTTGTTACCAAACAGGGAGAAGTCTATATGCCTCGATAAGGATGATGTCATCCAGGTGAAGGAGGCCTTCAAGTGGACCATGCAGGGTCTGATGTCCAAAGAGCTTGGTGGCGTACCTGTGGTTACCAAGGTCAGTGACCAGTGACCCGGAAGTAGCCATCCAGTAGCCTCACATGCTGATGGGTCGGACACCACTGTTGAAAAATACTTGTCATACAGTTACTGTACAAGGCACTACTTGTATCTATAGCAATAACCTGTAATGAGCTAGCCTGGTTCCAGATCTGTTTGTGGCCTTGTCAAGTCAATTGCTATCATTGACAAAAAAAACATGACCGGGAGTTGACATGGCGGCACAAACAGACTTGCACTCAGGCTAATAATGTGAGAAGTGTTCACTTAGTAAATTTACCCTGGTAAAATGAAGGCAAATAGATAAAATGTAAGTGACAAAATTCTATTCATTCCTGAAAAGTATTTTTATTCTTGATTGCTTTATTTTTTTTTGTTTATTCCCATTTTATTTTCCTCTTTATCCCACAGATCAGTCGACAAACTGAACAGTTTGAGGTGGGTGTGGGGTTCACACATCCAGAGACGGACTCAGACTGCCACTTCCTGCAAGTCCTCCAAGCACACTCCTCCTCAGGGTATAGACAAGATGAATAGATTGACTAGAAAGCCAGATGGATGGATGGATGTGCGGAAGGACTGATTGACTGACAGATTGATGGATAGATTTTATAGGTGCAAAGGCATGGAGTACTAGCAAAATACATGTAATATTGAATGTAATGTAACATTTTTATGAAACTACTTTCTACTTATCTGCTTTATTCTTGCAATCAGGGCTGGCATCTGTTCAGACTGCTTCAGACCAACTAAGAACAAACAGGTGAGTGAAAAAGCCAATTGGAGCCATGTCACGTGACATTTGAACAAAATGGGTCGTTGGTATAAATGGTTTTGATAAGTTCCATAAATGTTTTTGTCCAATTGCATTTTTGTTACCAATGGCGACATGCTGCTCATTCTTTGTCGTTCCATGTCTCTCGGTGTTACTGTCCTTTCTCTGATCTCTAGTTTGTCTCACAACAGAATGTCTTCACTAAAATGGCCGTGGTCAAAGCCCTCGAGAAGGTTTCCGAGGAGAAGTTTCTAAAGTAGGTGGTCGTTATTCTCACTTTTTTTTCTTCTTCTTCTGTTTCTCTGTCTTCACTCTTTTGAGAAAACGGACAATCTAACTGCATGTATTGCTTCATGATATTTATTTTCTCTCTCTAGAATGTTCACCTGTCCCCCTACACGGCCAGCGAGGAAATGCATCGCTCAAGAGGTCCAGTGTCTTCACGTTTCTGTATTTGTGGCGGGTAAAGGTTGTTTACGACATCCCTTTTGGATGATTTGAACCAAAGGAGGGCTTTGAGATTATCAAGAGTGGGGTCATTTCACTTCAGGAATGTATTCAGTTGGGAGCGAATCCTAACATCCTCTTAGTTAAGTCGAATTTTCACTTAGTCCTCCGTTGACATCAGTGCATGGCTGAGTAAAAGTTGGACTTAAGGAAAAGTTAGGATTAACCCTTCATGCCTTGGGATTTTACAGTTATTTACAATCCAATATTGAAGAGTTGTTTTAAGGGTTTGAATTGACTCCTTTATGTTTGTCCCTGTGTTTTTAGGGAGGTACAACAAGTTCTCCCGCACCCTGCCCCAGACCCCCTGGGTGATTGACGGAGAGGAGAGGGTGGAGTCCTCGGTGGAGGAGCTAATCGCCGCACCCCTCCTCTCGTCTTTCCGGGCTGAGGGTGAGCGTATACTGGGTGATGTTCAGAAGAGCACACTGTAGCAATGGGAAACAAAACTCTGTGTTCTTATTGGATGAGTTCAGGTAGAACCTCCTCGTTTTGCTCTGTTTCTAAATGTTTTATCCCTACTGAACCTCAGGCTCTACACATTATTACCTAGGGATAGAAAAACCATAGAGATAGAGGGCCCAAAAGCCTGTTTTAGCATGGGCAGCACCATTGAGGACTTTCACAATTTTGAAGTAGTCAACTGGGTGAGACTTCCTATGGGTTAATGAAGAATCATATGATTCCATCCAGGTCATCAGGAGGGATCAGCCAATGAATTATACTCGTGAGCAAACATGCCATATGTTCAGGTGGCAGGAAATCGGCAACCTTGGCTTCATACCTGTTCAAACACACTGCAGGTAGCAGTATGCACCCTTTCAGGTTCTTTTGTCAATTCATAGAAGTAGTAGAAGAAGAAAATGTACTAATTCAAAAGAGATGGCCTAAATGGCACTGCCCATGCTCTCACACATGCCATAATGGGGCAGATGCAATGATCCAATGTCTATCTAAGTCAATGAGAAAGACAAATCCAAAAGAATACACTGGTGAATGAATCTGGTATCTCAAGTAATGTCTTTCTCCTCTTTCCCCCTCTGGTCTTTGCAGGGTTTAATTTCTCCTCCTCAGGAAGGGAGGACGTGGATGTGCGTACGCTTGGAAATGGTCAGACACACAACATACATGTATGTTTACACATCCCCAGCCCTTGTTTCCGTCAATGTGAGGTGTAAGGAGGTGTCTCTATCCCCATTCGCAGGTCGTCCGTTTGCACTGGACCTGCTAAATCCTCACAGAGCCAGGTTCAATAAGGCAGAGGTCCGACAGCTGCAGGAGGTACACACACAATGTCTCTGCAGGGTCACACACACAGCGTCTCTGCAGGGTCACACACACAGGAATTGACCAAAGCATATATTTTCTTCTCACAGACCATCAACCAGTCCTCAGACAAAATCAGAGTACGAGATCTACAGATTGTAAGCAGGTGAGCAACGCAGTAGAGAAATGTGTCTCACTTCTGTCCAGAGACCTAAGAATGATGCTGACAGGTCATACTCTATGTGTGTGTGTGTGTGTAGATGCTATGGGCCACATGAAGGAGGGTGAGGAGGACAAGACCAAGTCGTACACCGCCCTCATATGGACCCAGAAAGCTATTGACAAAGACGACATCACGTTCTTAGAGGAAACCAAGGTGAGTGTTCAATGCTATCTTTAAATGGCATTATTTTCATATAAAATCAGTGGTTAAACATCTTGGTTGTAGTTTATTTTATGGTATGTGTGTTATAATCTTTGGTTTGCTCATTCAGTGTAAACAGTACCTTAAAATAAAGTTCTGCCTACCTACGGTATGTGTTGATAATCTTTGGCTTGGTCATATAGGAGTTTAAGCTAGCTCAGAAGATGCCACTAAGAGTGTTGCATCGCAGGCCGCTGGCCGTCAGGGAGCGCGTCATCCACACCATGAGTACATGCTTCCTGGACACGCATCACTTCCACCTGAACCTGCGCACGCAGGCAGGGACGTATCCTTTATACAGAGAGAAGCAAAATAGTGAGATACACGAATAGTCATACACAAACCCACACACAAAGGGAGATATTAAGGTTGAGAGACATTCACAGTGATATACTTACACACACACACACAATAACAAATTAATACCATTTCTTTTTTTATCATGAACGACTCACCCAATGTCAGTACCTTAACTGTTCCCAGTTACATCAAGGAGTTTGTCCACGGAGACTTTGGTCGCACCAAGCCCAATCTGTGTGGTCTGCTGAAGACTGAGACTGATATCCTAGAGCTGGACGTTGATGTGGGTATTTAAAAAAAGTTGACAATAAATGTATCTACCTTTTTGTGGGATATTAAAAGAAGACACTGTGCACAGTGATTATTGTATAAAAAAATAGCGAGACAGTTCTAAAGTTCATTCATAATTTAAAGGGATAGTTAAGCATATTTCGATATTTGTTTCCTTACCTTGAAATCAGTCCTGTGCTTTCAAGCTAAGGAAACAAATATTTAAAATTGCTGGACTATGATTGAACATGCAGGTGAATCAAAAGGATTCTGATGAGTTTAGTCTTTCTCTCTCTGTGCGTTCCTCAGTCTGTAGATGTGGACTGGCCACCCTCCATCCCGGAATGAGCCTCGTCTCACTGATGCTGTTGAGGATGCCAAAAGGAGCCGTAGCAGGGACTGGGTGTGAATGGCACCGCTGACGGAAAGAACTACAATCCAAGTTAATTGCACTCACCTGGTGTCCCAAGTCTGAATTAGTCTCCTATTAGGAGAGGATGAAAACCAGAAGTGTTTTGGCCCTCCAGGACAGACATTGAACAGCCCTTTTATAGAGCATAGGGGTAGTATATGGTCAGTATTTTGTGTGTATTTCCCTCAATTGATTTACAGAGGTTTTTGTTCAGCCTTAAAATACATTGTTTACCTATGGATTGTCCCATAGGCAAAAGGAGAGCAATGCTATACTTTTTTTTGTATAAATGAAAATATTTGAATGTGATGTCTCCCATCAGCGTAATGCCCCCCTATTGTACATCCCATCCAAATAAAGGCCTGGGACATGTTCAATTGTGCACACAATGGAAACATGTTTGGAACGGAAAACCAAAACATTTTGTTTCATATTGGACAAGTCCAGGTATGGTGCTTTTCCATTTTGACTTACCCCCACACCAATGTGTCGCCAGTGTTTTATGTTAAAGGGAAACGTGAGGATTTTGGCAATCTACTTCCCTGGAGTCACAGGAACTCATGGCTACCATTTGTATGTCTCTGCGTGCAGTTTGGAGTTGCTAACGCAATTGCTAACTAGCGTTAGCGCAATGACTGGAGGTCTATGGGTAGCAGATAGCGCAATGACAAGGTCTGGGTAACGCCAGTTAACATTTTCTCGTGAAACTACCTCTAGCTTCCTTCATATTGGACAGAGAAATTGTATCCACAAGTTCATGTGACTCTGGGAAAGTAGATAAAGGGTCTCATTGCCAAAATCCTGATGTATCTCTTTAATGTAAGCTCTAGTGTGTTGCCCATCAGGTGTGTGACACTAAAGACTTGTGGCGAGCAGAATCACAAACCTCTGCATCATTCAAGACTGTTGCTTTTTGAGGTGTAAAAGTTCAGAGTTAACCATTTATGTAAATCCAAGCTTAAAAAGTACCCAGTGCCTTGGCTCCAAGTCAGAGCAGGTCCGTCGGAGCAATGGCCCAGTGAGACACGGGTGTCAGCCCATGTAGATGGAAAATTTGATTTACCCCAGTGTTTTACCCAAAAACATATCAGTGGAAATGCGCCAGTAGTTTCTTCCTCCCGGTTTTATTTTATTTGGTTCCTAATGAACATAACCCTGGATGAGACCCTTGCTGAACATTGTTTAGGGTATTGCTTTCCAAAGGGTACACACTCATTGAAATATCAGAAGGGGGATTAAAATAAAACACTGATTTACGCCATGAAAAACCCTGAAATGTATTCTTTAATTTAATTCAAAATAAATACTACCACGGCAATGCAAGTTCACTATTGGTTTCTTGCCCTAATGTTTTGGTAAGAAAACAAACAAGCAAACAATTGGATAAAAAAACAGACTTTAGTAATGCATCCAACAATATCATCCTTCAGCGGCTTAGAGAGGTGCCTTTGACTCTGAACAAGACTGGGTAACACTGCCTAGAATGACACAAACATAAATAAATCTAGTACTATGGTACAAAAAAGGAAGGGAATGGTAACAACCTGATGTAACCACATATCACTGCAGAATTGACCATGGTCCCACTTGAACAGGTAAAACAAAACGTTACAGTGGGTGTCAATCTATTTGACCGACAGCGAAAAAGGGTCTCGTCTCCATGGAAACCTCTTCTGGAAAGACAGGTCGAGGCGACGCTGACATCAGTTACAAAATGGGAGCGTCCAGTCAGTCTTTAACGTTGTAGTTGACGTTGTTTTAACCCAAAACATCATTCTCAGTCTTCCTTTTCCTCCGGTCTTGGTTCTCCTCAGCAAGCTTGAAGTACAGTCACACACAAGTTCATGTCTGGCCAAGATGCCACTAAGAACAAAAAAAGGCATTGCATATGTACATCAAAAAAGGTGGGGGAACTGCTTTCCTCCCTCCATTCTCACAGTCCTCATCATACACAAGTATATTCATGGCTCAGTTTCACGTGATCTGTGACCTGACATGGTTAGTGATTATTGATGCCTTCCGCCCACCTTGTCGCTTTGGGAAGATTGATGGGGAGATTCTTTTTATTTTATTTTATTTTTTACAGATTTCATAGTCCGTCACAAGCCATATCAACAGAGCTCAGAGCTGGCTCTGATGTTAGAGAGTGTGTATGTGTGTGTGTGTGTGTGTGTGTGTGTGTGTGTGTGTGTGTGTCTGAGCATGTGTGTTATGACAGCATAAGGTGGACCTGTATAAGCCACATTCCTTGTGTAAACATCTATACCACTTTTTTTCTATAGCTATGAAAATAAGTTATTAATCAAATGACTGTGGAAAAAGACGCAAAAAAGGCTTGTATATTTATAGTAGCTTTTCCCTGATGGGTGTGTAAAGCTAAACTGGTAGCTGAGTTGAATGCGGTTGTGCTCTGTGTTGCCTGAGTGAACCGTGCAGTATCTGGCAGTTTAGTGTTTCTGTCAAACAATAACCAAGTAGAAATCTCTGGCTGAAAATGAAAGGTCAAAAAGGATGAAAAGAAATAACACTGTGACAATGAAATTGGAATGAAAGAAACTGTCAGTTCTGTCTTTTTTGTGGTTTTTAGCAGATAGTGACTCTCGTTGCCATGGGATTGGAGAATGTGCACCGCCATGGCATTGTATATGAGAAAAATAATTGAATGAACCACGAGCCCCCCGACCTAAACCCTGTCTGTATGATACGAAACATCTGCACACATAAGGCAACATTTTTGGTTTTGTTCCCTAGAACGGCTCTTCCAAACCAAGTGCAAAAAAGTTGAAACTAAAATTTAAAAAAAAGACAAAGAACGTAACAGGTCGACAACCTAATATTGACGGATAAAAATAAATAACAAAAACATTGCCTTCTGCAGTATATAGCGTTGAAAATGTAAGATACTTTTTTTTTGTGTGGAGAGACCAGCTTGAGTCTATCCCACTGTGCAAAACCCCTTTTATAGTCCCTAAAAAGACAACTTCTCCCAGTCTGCACTCGAATACAGAGAAGGAGAAAAGAGGGGAGACTTTTCCTAAAATGGCTACGTGTTTTCCTCGAAACGGCCGCACGACGGGGGAGGGGGGCAATACTGGCTGGCTGGCAGTGACCTTCACTCTCGTCCGCTGGCCGAATACGAGAATTGTGGGAAATGAGGCCTCCGTTCGCTGTCACCCTCACCCATCCCGTCTTCATCGTCTGTAGAAAAAGACAGCGAGAGAGGGGAGGGAGAAAGACAGGTAAGTCTGGGCTCAATAACAAACTTAATGAAGGAAGTTATAAGGGTGTTATAACCTGCATGAGTTAAGTGTCATTACTTAAGTCTCTCACCGTTGCCGCTTGCTTTACACCGCCCCCAGCTGTGCCCTGGACACCATATGTGAATTGATTGCCCCCCATCTATCTTCAGAGCCATTGCTGCTAGGTGACCTAAACTGGGACATGCTTAACATCCCAGGCATCCTACAATCTAAGCTTGATGCCCTCAATCTCACACAAATTATCAATGAACCCACCAGGTACAACCCCAAATCTGTAAACACAGGCACCCTCATTGATATCATCCTAACCAACCTACCCTCCAAATACACCTCTGCTGTTTTCAACCAGGATCTCAGCGATCACTGCCTCATTGCCTGCATCCGTATTGGGGTCTGCGGTCAAACGACCACCCCTCATCACTGTCAAACGCTCCCTAAAACACTTCAGCGAGCAGTCCTTTCTAATCGACCTGGCCCGGGTATTCTGGAAGGATATTGACCTCATCCCGTCAGTAGAGGATGCCTGGTTGTTCTTTAAAAGTGCTTTCCTCACCATCTTAAATAAGCATGCCCCATTCAAAAAATGTAGAACCAGGAACAGATATAGCCCTTGGTTCTCTCCAGACCTGACTGCCCTTGACCAGCACAAAAACATCCTGTGGCGTTCTGCATTAGCATCGAATAGCCCCCGTGATACGCAACTTTTCAGGGAAGTTAGGAACCAATACACACAGGCATTTAGGAAAGCTAAGGTTAGCTTTTTCAAGCAGAAATTTGCATCCTGTAGCACAAACTCCCACCTCCACTTCCAAAGAAGTGGGCCGAACCGTGCAGAGGGATCCGATGGACACTTACATTTTTCCGGGGGAGTGATGGTGATCGTCTGTGCCGTGAACTCCTCATCGAAATACCGGGTGTCTGTCTCTGACGAGACCTGTGGCATGAAGGGGGGGACCAACTGTAGGGGAGAGAGAGGGGACACCGTTGTCACATGTAATATATAATTGATATGCCATTTAGCAGATGCTTTTATCCAAAGCCACTTACAGTAGTTTGTGCATACATTTTTGTATCAGTGGCCTTAGGAGTCAAACCCAAGATCTTGACATCATGCTTTATCAACTGAGCCTGAATTGGAATGTAAAAGGACTCGGCCATTTCCTCCCAACAACATCCAAGTAGTTGCCCCCATCTACTATGAGTTTCCCCCTCCCCCTATGAACTCACCCCCCTTGAACATACTGGAGGACACTGACAACTGCCCGACATGGGGACCAACATTGAACTGGGAATACATCTTGGAGAACCCAATGCAAGCTGGAGATTGGGGACACACAACCGTCCCACCAATTGAAATACCCCATCAAGAACAGACTTCACAGATGTCACAAGAAAAGAAAACCGCTGATGAGTCATCCACTGCACTCCCAGCGGAAGTTGACCTACTTGCAGAACTGTTGAACGAATTTGACATTGATATGAACTGATGTCATTAAGAAAATGTATGACTCACGCTTAAGCTACATCATTTTGCCGAAGCTACGTAGCTATTGTAATAGAAATGAATGAGACCTGAAATGTATAAATACTGTATTAGTTTACACATTCAGCGTTGAGCTGCATGGCCTTAAACCTTGCTGATAACTAATACTTATCTGCCTTTGCTGATCCGAACCTTATTCAAAGAACTGTGATTTAACGCCTCATCAAACTTGTTGGATATAGTTCTCCGTAATCGAGACTTTATCACTTGTTAACGATTGTGGTCTTATCTAGAATCAGTTCAAGGAACGATCCAAAAGGGATAAGTGATATATTGGTTGTCAAAAGCTATTGATTATAGGCTTAATACTTCGTGAAGGAATTGATCCTGCTTGAAGTAAATCATTGAAAAGAGGTAATTATTGATTTTATTGAGATTGTTATTATCCTGTGTGGAAACTGATATTTTGCATAGAAGATTGACTTCTATATTGGCTGTTCCGCTGTTTGCTACCATTGACTGTATACTTGTAACTTGATGATATATGTACTACTATGACCGATTAATTTTAAAGTAAAATAAAAAGCTTAACGAATTATCTCTTAAGCTAAAATAATTACGGATTCCTGATTAATCATTTATAGACCTACTAATACTTAATTGAAGACACTGGATCCCACGGGATTTAATAGACGTATACAACTTAAAGGAAATAAGTTGGGTGTAGAACCTAGTATAAGTAGCAGTATATAGAAACCGTGAATAACGGCCACATTGAGATAGTGGATATATATGGTAAACAGTAATAAGGGTTATTGTGCTAAATCGGATTTGACTACATCTTCAAAGCCCAGCCGGACAAGGTAATAGGAATAACACGCTGCGTCACAAAGGTGTTATCAGACTAGACGGATATAACTCTGTATCACGTACCATTATATGACGATACAGTAGGGCAACACGTACTGTCCTCAAAATACTTCTCTGCACCTAAGCTCCTCTCGCTACACCCGGTTGCCCTGGAGAGGGAGAAGTGAGAAACTCAGAAACCAGGAAACCCACCCTCTGGTGACTGGGCCGTGACGTGACAAGCCACACAGGACCACAGTGACATACTGATGTCCGTGGCTTGTGTGTGACGTCAATATTTGCATATTTGACTGGAAAAATGCTAGTCATTTTCACCTGCGTGGAATATTCCGAATTTGTTCAGAAGTCGGTGGGAGGGCAAAGAACTGGTTTAATGAAATCGTACACGTAAGTGATCAGGTGTAGAAGAGGAAACTCACCTTTTTGTCGTAGACGTCTTGCCAGTCTACAGCCACAAAGAAACTGTGGCGCATTATCTCCTTCGCATCGTCTGGACCGCCACCGAGTCTGTCGTAAATAAAGAAAAGTACAAATGTGAACACTTTCTAGAAAGCCTGTCGAGAAACAAGACAACATGAGCTAGGTGCAAATCCTGGAATAACATCAAGGGGTGAATGAGAGAACGTTCTCCCTTGAGTTTACCACTAACCTAGCTGCCTCTCAAGCTTTTAGTGACAAAACGGCTTTGTAGCAGAGCAATAAACAAATGAAAAATTGCGATGAGATAATATTTCATAAAGCAGGATCTATGAGTGAGCCAGTAACTCCGATACAAAAAAGACTAAATGATGGGAAGTTAC
The DNA here is from genome assembly GCF_029448725.1 of Salvelinus fontinalis. NCBI lineage: Eukaryota > Metazoa > Chordata > Actinopteri > Salmoniformes > Salmonidae > Salvelinus > Salvelinus fontinalis. Next base: position 23,449,677 of record NC_074704.1, on the reverse strand, counting down.
AGTTGAGGGATGATTAGCATGAGTCATGAATCAATAACCCACTTCAAGTTGCTCTGTTACGAAGTAGGAAATGTGTTGTGTCAAAACTATTTGGCAGAGTTTGTTGGCGGATCACTGACCCAGCTTCGTATAATCCCCCACTGGAGCCTTGGTGTGTGTGTGTGTGTGTGTGTGTGTTCGATCGTCTGTCTGTCTGCATACCTGTGCCTCTGTGTGTACATCTCTCTTGCTTCAATGCATGCATGTCTGTCTGTGTGCCCGAGTGTCTGTTTCTATCTCTCTGTACCGTTTGTTGGGGTCCTTGATGAGCAGGCCGGAGAGCAGGGACTTGGAGTCGGAGGAGAGCGTGCGTGGAAACTTGATCTCCTCCATGAGGATCAGCTCAAACAGCTTCTCGTGGTCCTGGTTGTAGAAGGGCAGCCGGCCGCACATCATCTCATACATGACCACGCCCAGACCCCACCAGTCAACCGCCCGGCCGTAGTCATTGTCCTCCAGCACCTAGCATAGGGACATCATGACATAATACAGTATGTTTTACCCACTTCATATGTATATACTGTATTCAATTTTGATCGATAAAAAAAAAAACGTCAATGCCGATTAATTAGGGCCGATTTCAAGTTACGTTTTTTTGGATGCAGATTACATTGCATTCCACGAGGAAACTGCGTGGCAGGCTGACCACCTGTTACGCGAGTGCAGCAAGGAGCCAATGTAAGTTGCTAGCTAGCATTAAACTTAATAAAAAACAATCAATCTTCACATAATCACTAGTTAACTACACATGGTTAATGATATTACTAGGTTAACAAGCTTGTCCAGCGTTGCATATAATCAATGCGGTACCAGTTAATTTATCATCGAATCACAGCCTATTTCGCCAAACGGGTGATGATTTAACAAAAGCAAAACCGTTGCACAAATGTACCTAACCATAAACATCTATGCCTTTCTTAAAATCAATACACAGAAGTATATATTTTTAAACCTGCATATTTAGTTAAAATAAATTAATGTTAGCAGCCAATATTAACTAGGGAAATTGTGTCACTTCTCTTGCGTTCATTGCACGCAGTCAGGCTATATGCAACAGTTAGGGCCGCCTGACTCGTTGCGAACTAATTTGCCAGAATTTTACATAATTATGACATAGTATTGAAGGTTGTGCAATGTAACAGCAATATTTAGACTGAGGGTTGCCACCCGTTCGATAAAATACATAACGGTTCTGTATTTCACTGAAAGAATAAACATTTTGTTTTCGAAATTAAAGTTTCCGGATTTGACCGTATTAATGACATTAGTCTCGTATTTCTGTGTGTTTGTTATATTATAATTAAGTCTATGATTTGATAGAGCAGTCTGACTGAGCGGTGGTAGGCAGCAGCAGGCTCGTAAGCATTCATTCAAACAGCACTTTCCTGCGTTTGGCAGCAGCTCTTCGCAATGCTTCAAGCACAGCGCTGTTTATTACTTCAAGCCTATCAACTCCCGAGATTATTCTGGCAATACTATAGTGCCTATAAAAACATCCAATAGTCAAAGGTAAATGAGATACAAATGGTATAGAGAGAAATAGTCGACACGCCATAATTCCTATAATAACTTGCGGCTGAACTTGAAAGGGGTTCCTTCCTTTTTTTACCTTTCATGTCTTCCATATCTTGATCTACTTCAAATAAGGTCTGTTTCATGCAGGCTTACACCGCCTCAACGTTTTGATACTCATGTAAATCTCACTAGGATAAGGTAATGTTTGTCAACATATTTTCATAAATCAACTCTACAAAAAAAAAGTGCTTATAAACTCAGCAAAAAAAGTAACATCCCTTTTTCAGGATCCTGTCTTTCAGAGATATTTCGTAAAATTCCAAATAACTTTACAGATCTTCATTGTATAGCATGTTTCCCATGCTTGTTAAACTAACCATAAACAATTAATGAACAAACACCTGTGGAACAGTCGTTAAGACACTAACAGCTTACAGACGGTAGGCAATTAAGGTCACAGTTATCAAAACTTAGGACACTAAAGAGGCCTGTATACTGACTCTGTAAAACACCACAAGAAAGATGCCCAGGGTACCTGCTCATTTGCTTGAATGTGTCTTGGGCATGCTGCAAGGACGCATGAGAACTGCAGATGTGACCAGGGGAATAAATTGCAATGTCCGTACTGTGAGACGCCTAAGACAGCGCTACAGGGAGACAGGACGGACAGCTGATCGTCCTCGCAGTGGCAGACCACGTGTAACACCTGCACAGGATCGGTACATCCGAACATCACACCTGCGGGACAGGTACAGGATGGCAACAACAACTGCCCGAGTTACACCAGGAACGCACAATCCCTCCGTCAATGCTCAGACTGTCCGCAATAGGCTGAGAGGCTGGACTGAGGGCTTGTAGGTCTGTTGTAAGGCAGGTCCTCACCAGACATCACCGGCAACAACGTCGCCTATGGGCACAAATCTACCGTCGCTAGACCAGACAGGACTGGCAAAAAGTGCTCGTCACTGACGAGTCGCGGTTTTGTCTCACCAGGGGTGATGGTCGGATTCGCGTTTATCGTCGAAGGAATGAGCTTTACACCGAGGCCTGTACTCTGGCGCGAGATTGATTTGGAGGTGGAGGGTCCGTCATGGTCTGGGGCGGTGTGTCAGAGAATCATTGGACTGAGCTTGTTATCATTCCAGGCAATCTCAATGCTGTGCGTGGCAGGGAAGACATCCTCCTCCATCATGTGGTACCCTTCCTGCAGGCTCATCCTGACATGACCCTCCAGCATGACAATACCACCAGCCATACTGCTCGTTCTGTGCGTGCTTTCAGACAGGAATGTTAGTGTTCTGCCATGGCCAGCGAAGAGCCCGGGTCTCAATCCCATTGAGCACGTCTGGGACCTGTTGGATCGGAGGGTGAGGGCTAGAGCCATTCCCCCCAGAAATGTCCGGGAACTTGCAGGTGCCTTGGTGGAAGACTGGGGTAACATCTCACAGCAAGAACTAGCAAATCTGGTGCAGTCCATGAGGAGGAGATGCACTGCAGTACTTAATGCAGCTGGTGGCCACACCAGATACTGACTATTACTTTTGATTTTGACCCCCCCTGTCACAATGGCGTGTATAAGTGGCAGAGGAAGTCAGGCGCAGGAGAGTCAAAATAGAGTGTAGCATGGAGTACTTTAATTAAAGTCCCAGTAATTTGCTCCATAACACTCACGGAAAAATATAATACAAATCTGGGTACGAAGACCCATCGCACACCTATACACTAATAAAACAACACTTGACATAAAACAATCTCTGACAAACACATGAAGGGAAACAGAGGGTTAAATACACAACAGGTAATGAATGGGATTGACAACAGGTGTGTGGGAAGACAAGACAAAACCAATGGAAAATGAAAAGTGGATCGATGATGGCTAGAAGGCCGGTGAAGTCGACCGCCGAACACCGCCCGGACAAGGAGAGGCAACGACTTCGGTAGAAGTCGTGACACCCCCTTTGTTCAGGGACACATTATTCAATTTCTATTAATCACATGTCTGTGGAACTTGTTCAGTTTATGTCTCAGTTGTTGAATCTTATGTTCATACAAATATTTACACATGCTAAGTTTGCTGAAAATAAACGCAGTTGACAGTGAGAGGACGTTTATTCATCAGAGTTACCTTGTCCTATGGATAGCTACACAGTTATCAAATTGGCATGGTGGTGTAAGCCTACACGAAACATAGACCATATTTGAACTCAATCTAAAAAATATCCTATGGAATAAATGAATGAAGGAACCGCTTTTCAGATTTTGCAGGAAGGTGTCATGGGGATTATGACTCACACTTTGGTAGTCAATTCTTACCATGTCCATTATTAAAGTAGGATTTCCTGCATATAGAAATTACAGTTTTTGTTTTCAACATTCATCACAGGTAACTTAAACTCTATTTTTATTATTCAAACAGTTGAGAGTATTTGTGTCTCCTAAGCAGACTCTTCAGTATCATTGTCACTTCAGAGAGCTCTGTGTGTATGTGTGTGTGTACACGATTATATAAATTTTACAGATGGCAGAGAAAAGCAGAGCACCAGTGTGGGACATTTTACATTGAACATTGGCACCAGGAAAAGCATGATGTGATGAAGATGTAAGCATGGGGTCAGCAATGGCTAAATCAAAAAAATGCCACCAACCTGTGGAATCGCCTTAAGAACACCCATCCAAAATCCCATAAGGAATCACCTTAAAACCCATCCAAAAGCCCATAAGGAAGCAAATGTTGAAAAAAACAAACGCAAATTCTTCACAAGGAAAAAGTCACAGACAGACATCGCAGGCTAAAATCGTACAACTTTTAAATAAAAAAGCAAAATGGCAGGACAAAGACCCAAAGACCAGGAAGATGAAGCAATTATTGAGATGATTGCCACTGACAACCAGCCATTCACAGTGGTGTCTCACGTTGGTTTTCAGCGGCTGATTACTCTTGCTGAACCCCGGTACAGAATCAAAAGATAAATTATTTCGCACCGAAATGTTAGATAAAACCCATTAAAGAGTTGTGACGAAAGTGAAGAATCTGGTGGCACCAGTGAACGCTCCACACATGGCATTCACAACTAACTGCTGGTCAGGCACTACAGAGTCCCTGATGAGCCTTACTGGACATTTAATTGACAAGGTCTGGACAAGAAAGCAGGTTGTGCTGAATGCCAAGACTATGACTGGATCACACACAGGAAACTACGTCAGAGAGATGTTTTTGACCATGTTGGAATACTGGGAAATACACACAGAACGTGTAGTGCTGGTCCTCAGGGACAGTGGAGCAAACATGGTGAAAGGTATGAGACTGGCAGAGCTTCCAGACTTCAGCTGCAGTGCACACACCCTACAGCTTGTAATCAATGATGGCCTATCCAGTCAGAGAGCTGTGCTAGACTTTATTTCCATGTTGAAGAGATATGCAACTCACTTTGACCACTCTGTACTGGCCAAACAGAGGATGAGGGCCATTCAGGAAGAGCTTGGCCTTCCCAAACACAGCATCGTCCAAGCAGTTCAAACTCGCTGGAACTCAACACTACACATGTTGCAGAGGATGTTTGAACAGAGGCGTGCACTGAATGTGTATGCAGGTGAATACGGACACATCAGCAGTTTGTCTGCTGCACAGTGGGACATTGTCTCAAACCTAATTGAGCGACTCTGGCACCTATGGAGGAGGTGACACTGAGATGAGCCACTCCAACTCTACAGCAGCATGCATCATCCCCAGTGTGTTGGTGCTGAAGCTGATGCTACAGCAGGAGGGTTCTTCTACTCAAGGCATCAAAACTTTACGGAAGACCATGTTGGACGGTCTGACAAGGAGGTTCTCCAAGGCCAAGGAGACAAAGTGCCTGGTGCTGGAAACTGTGGCTGAGGGAGGAGTCTGACCTACGAAGGAAACCAAATCCCATAGCCACAGCAGATGGGACGAGTTAAGAGGAGGACCCAGATCCAGGCGCAAAAAAGGCAGAATCCGGGTAGATCAGCCACCCAGTCTGGTGGACAGCCTCTACGCTAGAATCCTCGGAAGCTAAGAGGGCAGGGATGAAGTTTTACAATTGAGTTGGAGTGTTAACTCACAGAGCCTGTCATTGACAGAAAGAGCGGCTTGCCTTTTGAGTGGTGGAAGCAGAATGAGGACAGACTTCAATCACTCGCTCCGTTGCCAAAGAAGTTTCTCAGTCCCCCACCTTCTTCGGTCCCAAGCTAGAGAGTGTTCAGTGAGGTGGGGATCATTTATGAGAAGCGGAGGAGCAGACTGACAGGGGACCATGCAGACAAGCTCTGCTTTTTGCACCACAACCTAAAACTTCTTAACTGACAACATTGAAGACCCATGAAAGCTGGTGGTTCCTTTTAGCATATGTTCTCATGTTCTGAGCTAGTAACTTAAACATGAGCTTTTTTACATGGCACATATCGCACTTTTACTTTCTTGTCCAACACTGTTTTTTTGCATTATTTAAACCAAATTGAACATGTTTCATTATTTGAGATTAAATGTATTTATTTATGTATTATATTAAGTTAAAATAAAAGTGTTCATTGTTCATTCAGTATTGTTGTAATTGTCATTATTACAAATAAATAAATAATATATATACACTGCTCGAAAAAATAAAGGGAACACTTAAACAACACAATGTAACTCCAAGTCAATCACACTTCTGTGAAATCAAACTGTCCATTTAGGAAGCAACACTGATTGACAATAAATTTCACATGCTGTTGTGCAAATAGAATAAACAACAGGTGGAAATTATAGGCAATTAGCAAGACACCCCCAATAAAGGAGTGGTTCTGCAGGTGGTGACCACAGACCACTTCTCAGTTCCTATGCTTCCTGGCTGATGTTTTGGTCACTTTTGAATGCTGGCGGTGCTTTCACTCTAGTGGTAGCATGAGACGGAGTCTACAACCCACACAAGTGGCTCAGGTAGTGCAGCTCATCCAGGATGGCACATCAATGCGAGCTGTGGCAAGAAGGTTTGCTGTGTCTGTCAGCGTAGTGTCCAGAGCATGGAGGCGCTACCAGGAGACAGGCCAGTACATCAGGAGACGTGGAGGAGGCCGTAGGAGGGCAACAACCCAGCAGCAGGACCGCTACCTCCGCCTTTGTGCAAGAAGGAGCAGGAGGAGCACTGCCAGAGCCCTACAAAATGACCTCCAGCAGGCCACGAATGTGCATGTGTCTGCTCAAACGGTCAGAAACAGACTCCATGAGGGTGGTATGAGGGCCCGACGTCCACAGGTGGGGGTTGTGCTTACAGCCCAACACCGTGCAGGACGTTTGGCATTTGCCAGAGGACACCAAGATTGGCAAATTCGCCACTGGCGCCCTGTGCTCTTCACAGATGAAAGCAGGTTCACACTGAGCACATGAGCACATGTGACAGAAGTGACAGTCTGGAGACACCGTGGAGAACGCTGCTGCCTGCAACATCTCTGCTGCCTGCAACATCCTCCAGCATGACCGGTTTGGCGATGGGTCAGTCATGGTGTGGGGTGGCATTTCTTTGGGGGGCCGCACAGCCCTCCATGGGCTCGCCAGAGGTAGCCTGACTGCCATTAGGTACCGAGATGAGATCCTCAGACCCCTTGTGAGACCATATGCTGGTGCGGTTGGCCCTGGGTTCCTCCTAATGCAAGACAATGCTAGACCTCATGTGGCTGGAGTGTGTCAGCAGTTCCTGCAAGAGGGAGGCATTGATGCTATGGACTGGCCCGCCCGTTCCCCAGACCTGAATCCAATTGAGCACATCTGGGACATCATGTCTCGCTCCATCCACCAACGCCACGTTGCACCATAGACTGTCCAGGAGTTGGCAGATGCTTTAGTCCAGGTCTGGGAGGAGATCCCTCAGGAGACCATCCGCCACCTCATCAGGAGCATGCCCAGGCGTTGTAGGGAGGTCATACAGGCACGTGGAGGCCACACACACTACTGAGCCTCATTTTGACTTGTTTTAAGGACATTACATCAAAGTTGGATCAGCCTGTAGTGTGGTTTTCCACTTTAATTTTGAGTGTGACTCCAAATCCAGACCTCCATGGGTTGATAAATTTGATTTCCATTGATAATTTTTGTGTGATTTTGTTGTCAGCACATTCAACTATGTAAAGAAAAATGTATTTAATAAGAATAGTTAATTCATTCAGATCTAGGATGTGTTATTTTAGTGTTCCCTTTATTTTTTTGAGCAGTGTATAAATAAATACAAATCGTCACCCGCTTTTTTTTGGTCCTCCAATCGGTATATTGAAAAATCATAATCAGTCGACCTCTAATTCTAGTCAAGGCTCATCCTATATAACTACTGCGTATTTATTGTCCATAATGTCTATACACACCACCATATACATATATATTTTGGACTGACATTGCTCGTTCTGATATTTCCTCTTTATTTTGTGGATTTCTGTGTATTGTTAGGTATTACTACACTGATGGAGTTAGGAACATAAGCATTTCGCTGCACCTGTGATAACATTTGTAAAATGTGTACGTGACCAATAACATTAGATTTTATTAGTATGTGACCTGACTGTATCCTCTTGGCCCCCTTGGGAGCATAGGGCGTCTGCCACCGGGGCCCCCTTGGGAGCATAGGGCGTCCGCCACTGGGGCACCCTTGGGAGCATAGGCAGTTCGCCACTGGGGCCCCCTTGGGAGCATAGGGCGTCCGCTACTGGGGCCCCCTTGGGAGCATAAGGCGTCCGCCACTGGGGCCCCCTTGGGAGCATAGGGCGTCCGCCACTGGGGCCCCCTTGGGAGCATAGGGCGTCCGCCACTGGGGCCCCCTTGGGAGCATAGGGCGTCCGCCACTGGGGCCCCCTTGGGAGCATAGGGCGTCCGCCACTGGGGCCCCCTTGGGAGCATAGGGCGTCCTCCACTGGGGCCCCCTTGGGAGCATACCGCATTCATACCGCTCTTCTCTACACCTCACTCTTTTTCATGCAAAGGCTTTTGTCTCTTGCCAGTAGATCTCTGCTTTACTCAGTACACTGATGTGGTTAGTATATTAGATACCTAGAATATTTCCTCCCATAAGAAAACCTGGATAGATCTCACAACATGGCATTCTGGGTAGTGTAGTGTACATCAGTGTGAGCGCTGACCTCTGGAGCCAGGTACTCTGGCGTGCCGCAGAAGGTCTTCATGGTGGCTGTGTCGGTGATGCCCTCTTTGCAAAGGCCGAAGTCCGTGATCTTGACATGCCCGTCTTTATCCAGCATCAAGTTCTCCAGCTGCCAATGAGAATAAATATCATGCTATATGTTGAATATACGCCCCTATAATATATCCATCCTCAACAGCATGCTCTTTTTATATGTTTTAAGTCAAAATCTTCACTTAGTCTCCCATTGGACTTAGTTAGGATTGGAAGTAAGGATTCGCTTCTAAGAGAAGTCTACACATGGTGTTATGATAGATATAGCGATGACTGTCCAACAGCTTCGCTAATATGAAAGAATGTACCTTCAGATCGCGGTACACTATCTTGGCAGAGTGAAGGTAGTCTAAAGCGGAGACGATCTCAGCTCCGTAGAATCGCGTGCGGTCCTCGGAAAACACTCGCTCTCTTGACAAATGGAAAAACAACTGCGAGGAAAAACGGGAAAGATAGGAAAAAATTGTAAAAAAAGCTATGTTAAATTCAAATATGTATTTACACATCTACATATAAAAAGGTATAGTTCCATTCACTAACAGCTCTCTAAAAAACATGTTATGGGCCCATATTAACAAATTGTCTCAGAGTAGGAGTGCTGATCTATGATCTGTTTTGCATTTTAAATCAGAATGATAGGAGGGGGACTTGATCCTAGATCAGCAATCCTAATCTGAGACGGTCCCTGGAAATAATTATTTTGGCTCCTGGAAAGAATTCTGTATGGTGGAAGAAGAAGGTGCATCTGTCTCAGGGAATCCTCATCAACACACCGACAATGTCTGTAAAAAAAATGTGCTAATCTTTCCCCAGGTATCTCAGGTAGCACAGGCATCTCTTACCTCTCCTCCATTCACATACTCCATGACAAAGCACAACCGGTCCTTGGTCTGAAAGGAGTACTTCAGAGACTGGAGAAAAATAACAAGAGTTGCACCATCGTTGTTGTTTTGTTTCTTTACATCCACACAAACAGACGTTCAATTATCTCGTGAATTCATATCTAATGACACGTGCAACAGTAGAACAGCTTAAACGTTTATTCAATCAGACTTGGCTTTTGACTGAGTCTGTGGATGCATCCCAAGTGGCACCCTATTCCCTATATAGTGCACTACTTTTGACCAGAGCCCTATGGGTGTCATTTGAGACATGGCCTCCAAGTGAATAATACAGGCTTACAGTATAAAGTTTGCCTTTAAGTCTTTGCTAAACAATACTCACGGTTAGGAATGGATGCCGGGTGTTTTTCAACACTCTGCTTTCTGTGAGGGTGTGAGCAACTTCGTCCTGCGTTACAAGGAAAGAGAGGAAAATCCAGAAACAGGGGGGTAGAGAGAGAGGGAAAGAGAGCGGGAGAGAAAGATAGAATGTTAGGATGTAGAAGGTACAAGGCGCCAAATGGTGATATCTGGATCCATTCCAACAGGGCTCAGTTGTTTCGACCGCCGGTCCCAGACACTCATATAGTCACTTTTATCGTGCTAGTTTAGTTTAAATGTACTTCCAAGCAGGAAAAGACATAGTTCTAGTTTGCTGATGTACATATTACCTCTACTAACCTGTACCCCAGCACATTGACTCTGTACCGGTATCCCCTGTATATAGCCTCGCTACTGTTATTTTACTGAATTATTTGTTACTTTTATTTTACATTTTTTACTTAACACTTATTTTTCTTAAAACTGCATTGTTGGTTAAGGGCTCGTAAGTAAGCATTTCACAGTAAGGTGTAAGGTGAATGAATACCTGTTGTATTCGGCGCATGTGACATAAAATTTGATTGATTGGATCCCTTGAATAAAAAAGGTTGAGAGAAACTGCTTTAAAACCAGCCAGTACCTTGGCGATGATGACTTCTTTCTTCAGGATCTTCATGGCGTAATAAATTCCGCTCGCCTTCTCCTTCACCAGAATGACTTTCCCAAAAGTGCCTTTGCCCAGTAGTTTCAAATAGTCAAAGTCATTCATTGTCTGTCAGAGAGGAGAGGAAAGTAGAGAAAAGAAAATAAACTAAAAGAGGAGAAGCCTTCATTGAGATGAGAAACAATCTTGCTTGGTGTTTATTTGCCCATCTACCAATGTATGACCTGCGCTCAGTCCTCAGGGCGGCTCACCTTCCGTTTGTGTTGGCTGGTGGAGGTGTCCATCTCCTCCTCGTTGACCTCGTTCTCGATCTGCGACGTGGGGCTGCACAGGATCCCCTCCTCCTCCTGCTTGGCCAGGGAGTCGGCCACCATCTGGATGGCCTCGGCCCACTCATCCCTGGAACCAACCAACAGCAGCTCACTTTAATACACTGTTTTACTGTGTGTGTATGTGTGCGTGTATATGTGTGCTGAGGAAAGCAGACATTTCGAAAAGTGCAGGGTACAAAACAAATGCCATGGAGAAATCTAGAGACATACCCCCATTCTGTCTGGATGCTCCCGTGGTGTGCTAAAACTAGTTACGTCAAAACATGCAACTGCTGCTGTGGAAGTTTTATGTTTAGATTAACATGTTTTAGCAGCATCTAAACAGTGTATAGGTATTCTTCTTCGATTTTCAATAACGTTTCCCCTAAAGGCGAGAGACGAGGAGGCAAGGCTGTAGTAGAGGAAGAGGAGAGAGGAGGGAGTGAGAGAGGGTGACCCACCTCTCATCGGGCGTGTCCACGTGGAATGTCCTCTCAATAACCGTGGTCCACTGCAAACAGCGGATGATGAATGTGTTGGGCTTCGGCCGCTCCGTCTTCATCAGCTGACATTCTGAGGAGAGGGAGAAAGAGGGGGAACAAATAGAGGGTGTGTCGGGATGGAGAGAGAGGGAAGAAAGAGGGAGAGAGAGGAGGTGGGAGAGAGCAAGGTAAAAATAAAATGAGTGGGGTGATGAACGAGTGATTGAATAAATCCTTCATACCATGGAGGTTGACATCAAAGCATCACAGAATAAACATTTGTCACTCACTAATTTTTCAGGAGATAAGGGTGGCAACAGTGTTGTACTATACTCAAGTAGCACTACTTTAATTCTGAACGTGTGACACTCTTAGGAGTGCACACATGGGAACCTTTTTTTATTATATATTTTTTTTAAATGAATTTACCCCCTTTTTCTCCCCAATTTCGTGGTATCCAATTGTTAGTAGTTACTATCTTGTCTCATCGCTACAACTCCCGTACGTGCTCGGGAGAGACGAAGGTCGAACACAATCCAACCAAGCCGCACTGCTTCTTAACACAACACGCATCCAACCCGGAAGCCAGCCGCACCAATGTGTCGGAGGAAAACACCGTGCACCTGGCGACCTTGGTTAGCGCGCACTGCGCCCGGCCCGCCACAGGAGTCGCTGGTGCGCGATGAGACCGGCCAAACCCTCCCTTACCCGGACGCCGCTAGGCCAATTGTGCGTCGCCCCACGGACCTCCCAGTCGCGGCCGGGCGTGAACCCAGAGTCTCTGGTGGCACAGCTAGCGCTGCGATGCAGTGCCCTAGACCACTGCGCCACCCGGGAGGCCCGTAACATGGGAACCTTTAATGAAGAAAATTGTAGTAGGAAAAATTGCCTTAGGAAAGTATTCAGGCCACTTGACTTTTTCCATATTTTGATTTGTTACAACCTTAATCTAAATTTGATTAAATTGTTCCCCCCCCCCCTCAAATTACACACAAAATCCAGTTTTTGCTTTGTCAGTATGGGGTAAGACATTTTTGCTAATTTATTAAAAATACAAAACTGAAATATAACATATACATAAGTATTCAGTCCCTTTACTCAATACTTTATTGAAGCACCTTTGGCAACGATTACAGCCTCGAGTCTTCTTGGGTATGACGCTACAGGCTTGGCACACCTGTATTTGGGAAGTTTCCCCTATTTCTCTGCAGATCTTCTCAAGCTCTATCAGGTTGGATGGGGAGTGTCGCTGCACAGCTATTTTCAGGTCTCTCCAGAGATGCTCGATCGGGTTCAAGTCCGGGCTCTGGCTGGGCCACTCAAGGACATTCAGAGACTTGTCCAGAATCCACTCCAGCGTTGTCTTGGCTGTGTGCTTAAGGTCGTTGTCCTGTTGCAAGTTGAAACCTCACCCCAGACTGAGGTCCTGAGCGCTCTGCAGTAGGTTTTCATCAAGGATCTCTCTGTACTTTGCTCCATTCACTTTCCTTCGATCCTGACTAGTCTCCCAGTCCCTGCCGCTGAAAAACATCCTCACAGCATAATGCTGCCACCACGTTTCACCATAGGGATGGTGCCAGGTTTCCTCCAGGCTTGACACTTGGCATTCAGGCCAAATAGTTCAATCTTGGTTTCATCAGACCAGAGAATCTTGTTTCTCATGGTCCGAGTCTTTAGGTGCCTTTTGGCAAACTCCAAGCGGGCTGTCATGTGCCGTTTACTGAGGAGTGGCTTCAGTCTGGCCACTCTACCATAAAGGCCTGATTTGGTGGAGGGCTGCAGAGATGGTTGTCCTTCTGGAAGGTTCTCCCATCTCCACAGAGGAACTCTAGAGCTCTGTCAGAGTGACCATCAGGTTCTTGGTCACCTCCCTGACCAAGGCCCTTCTACCCCGATTGATCAGTTTGGCAGGGCGGCCAGCTTTAGGAAGTCTTGGTGGTTCCAAACTTCTTCCAGTTAAGAATAATGGAGGCCACTGTTCTTGGGGACCTTCAATGCAGCAGAAATGTTTTGGTACCCGTCCTCAGATCTATGCCTCCACACAATCCTGTCTCGGGGCTCTACAGACAATTCCATCGACCTCATGGCTTGGTTTTTGCTCTGACATGCACTGTCAACTGTGGGACCTTATATAGACAGGTGTGTGCCTTTCCAAATCATGTCCATTCAATTCAATTTACCACAGGTGGACTCCAATCAAGTTGTAGAAACATTTTAAGAATGATCAATAGAAACAGGATGCAACAGAGCTACACTTCGAGTCTCATAGCAAAGGGTCTGAATACTTATGTAAATAAGGTATACTTTTTTTTTTTTTTTACATTTGCAAAAGATTTTAACAACCTGTTTTCACTTTGTCATTATGGGGTATTGTGTGTAGATTGCTGAGGATTTAAAAAAATATTGTATCAATTTTAGAATAAAAACGTGGAAAAAGTCAAGGGGTCTGAATACTTTCCGAAGGCACTGTATATTGTAATACAATACACCCAACACACTAAGAAGTGGTTTCCCGGGACAGATTAAACCTAGTCCTGGACTCAATCATTTTCAATTGAGATTCTCCATTGAGCTTGCTTTTTAGTGCAGGACTAGGCTTAATCTGTGTCTGAAAAACCGCCCCCAAATGGTTTAAAATGGGGACTGATGATGGCGAGGAGAACCTACTTGCTACAGAGAAGTTATTGAGGGGATAGGCCAGGTCTGCGTCCTGGGGTTTGTCTTTGTAGCCGATGAAGGATCCGTCGGTCTTCAGCAGGAAGTAACGCGGCCTCCAGTTCTTTATGTACTCACCTGCAACAAGTCCAGCAGGGATTGGTTCATACTGGAAACTTAGCCTATCAGTTTTTATAGTTACTGACTGACTGGCTGGCTGTAGCAGAGTGGTCAGACCTTCGCTGCATCCTAAATGGCACTCTTCCCTTTACAGTTCCAGGGCTATGGGCCCTGGACAAAAGTAGTGTATTATAAAGGGAATGAGATGTCATCTGGGATGTACCCCTATGTACAGCTTTAAGGAAGTGCATTTTCATTTAACAGTATGGCAGGATGATTCATCATGGTTCAAGAAGGTTAATACATAATTAATTAATACGAAGGTCCATGCTTATGTTTGCTTGCAAGATCTCCATGCGGACCTTGTTGTAGAAGAGCTCCATTTTGCTAATAACCTACATGGTATTATTGAACTTTTTTTTTTTTTTTTATACAACAAGTGACAGTGTGCAAAAATGCAGTAACGACTTTGTAATAACAATTTAATACAAGTATAAAACTGATTGTTTGCTACTAGTTTAACTCTAAACCACTAGCTACCCTTCAGGGTTTAGAAGACTAACTGGATTTTGTACAAGCACAAAAGTGCCTGTAACAATTCAGTGGCTCCCGGGCTCTGAAAGGAAGGAGCTGGGGAGTTAAGCCATCCCCCGAGAACTCAAATTTGTCTGTGGCAGTGTCACAGCCTGAGGCTAAATAAATAAATACACACACACAGTCCATGTGTTCAACCAGTCAACACAGCTTAAAATCCTCCATACCACATGCTGTGCATACTAGCTATAAAATCAGGGGTTGGAACTAGAGGTCAGCCGATTATGGTTTTTCAACGCCGATACCGATTATTGGAGGACCAAAACAAGCCGATACCGATTAATCGGACTATTTTTTTAATGTATTTGTAATAATGACAATTACAACAATACTGAATGAACAGTTATTTAAACTTAATATAATACATCAATAAAATCAATTTAGCCTCAAATAAATAATGAAACATGTTCAATTTGGTTTAAATAATGCAAAAACAAAGTGTTTGAGAAGAAAGTAAAAGTGCAATATGTGCCATGTAAGAAAGCTAACGTTTAAGTTCCTTGCTCAGAACATGTGTAACGACTCCCACCGAAGGTGGCTCCCCTTCCTGGTCGGGTGGCGCTCGGCGGTCGTCGTCACCGGCCTACTAGCTGCTACTGACTTTTCCTCCCCCTCCCTTTTTGTTGAGTAGGTGCACCTGTTTGTGGTTAGGGTGATTTGTGGGGCTTTATTACCCAGCAGCCCGGCCTGCTGGGTGTGCGGGATTGTTGTGTGTACACTCTGTACATTCTTGTTGTGTCTGGGTATCGTGTTGGTTGGTATTGTCCGTGGTTCTCACTCTGTTTGGGGTGAAGCATTTGTTTTTTGAGTAGCGTCGTGTTTGCACCCGTGTGGGTAATTAAATTTTGAACGCTACTCTGAACTCTCTGTCTCCTGCGTTTGACTCCTGTTCATCCACTACACCTCGGGCATTACAACATGAGAACGTATGAAAGCTGGTGGTTCCTTTTAACATGAGTCTTCAATATTCCCAGGTAAGAAGTTTTAGGTTGTAGTTATTATAGGAATTATAGGACTATTCCTCTCTATATGATTTGTATGTCATATACCTTTGACTATTGGATATTCTTATAGGCACTTTAGTATTGCCAGTGTAACAGTATAGCTTCCGTCCCTCTCCTCGCTCCTACCTGGGCTCGAACCAGGAACACATCGACAACAGCCACCCTCGAAGCAGCGTTACCTATGCAGAGCAAGGGGAACAACTACTCCAAGTCTCAGAGCGAGTGACGTTTGAAACGCTATCAGCGCGCACCCCACTAACTAGCTAGCCATTTCACATCGGTTACACCAGCCTAATCTCGGGAGTTGATAGGCTTGAAGTCATAAACAGCGCAATGCTTGAAGCGTTGCGAAGAGCTGCTGGCAAATGCACTAAAGTGCTGTTTGAATGAATGCTTACGAGCCTGCTGGTGCCTACCACCGCTCAGTCAGACTGCTCTATCAAATCATAGACTTAATTATAACATAATAACACACAGAAATACGAGCCTTAGGTCATTAATATGGTAGAATCCGGAAACTATCATCTCGAAAACAAAACGTTTATTCTTTCAGTGAAATACGGAACCGTTACGTATTTTATATAACGTGTGGCATCCATAAGTCTAAATATTCCTGTTACATTGCACAACCTTCAATGTTATGTCAGAATTACGTAAAATTCTGGCAAATTAGTTCGCAACGAGCCAGGCGGCCCAAACTGTTGCATATACTCTGACTCTGCGTGCAATGAACGCAAAAGAAGTGACACAATTTCACCTGGTTAATATTGCCTGCTAACCTGGATTTCTTTTAGATAAATATGCACGTTTAAAAATATATACTTCTGTGTATTGATTTTAAGAAAGACATTGATGTTTATGGTTAGGTACACGTTGGAGCAACGACAGTCCTTTTTCGCAAATGCGCACCGCATCGATTATATGCAGCGCAGGACACGCTAGATAAACTAGTAGTATCATCCACCACGTGTAGTTAAATAGTGATTATGATTGATTGATTGTTTTTTATAAGATCAGTTTAATGCTAGCTAGCAACTTACCTTGGCTTCTTACTGCATTCGAGTAACAGGCAGGCTCCTCGTGGAGTGCAATGAGAGGCAGGTGGTTAGAGCGTTGGACTAGTTAACCGTAAGGTAGCAAGATTGAATCCCCGAGCTGACAAGGTAAACATCTGTCGTTCTGCCCCTGAACAAGGCAGTTAACCCACCGTTCCTAGGCCGTCATTGAAAATAAGAATGTGTTCTTAACTGACTTGCCTAGTTAAATAAAGGTGTATTTTATATATATATATATATATATATATAATTAAATCTACCAAATCGTTGTCCAAAAATACAGATTGCCAGTTGTTATGAAAACTTGAAATCGGCCCTAATTAAAATCGGCCATTCCGATTAATCGGTCGACCTCTAGTTGGAACCGGTTCAGGGAACATATCCGAAAACCGGAAAATAACAAAATTAAACTAAAGTGATCTAAACTGTTCCGGAACAGAAACGTTATATAAAAATCATGGGAACCAGTTAATAACGTTATTTTACGTTCCGGACATTTTTTTCTGGTCCCACAAAAAATCTCAGAAGTTCAAAGACATTAAAAGTTCCTCCATAGAAGCTGCTTCTCTGTAGGTATAGTTCTGTGGGCCTAATTCAGATAATGCATGTCATAAGATGCCCAGTGCTTCAAGCCAAGCATTCACATCTTCTCTCGCGTGAAAAATTTCAGTCGCATCTCTGCTCTATCCACACTGATTGGTGAAGTAATTTAATACTGAACGAAATGTAAAAAAAAAAGAAAAAAGTTTGAGGTTTAAAAAGGAACGATATAAAGAGTACTTTTTTGGTTCGAAATGCTTGAGAACTTTATTTTGCTTGTCGGAACGGAAAAAAAAGAATGATTCTGTTCAGAACGAAACAATTGGAAAATAATTTTCGTTCCAATCCCTGGTTATAATAAAACAATATTCCATTGATTCCCTTCCCTGTTGGTTCCATGTTTATGTATATACAGGTATTTGGGGACCCGGGGGTGTTTGAAAAGGGGTGTTTGTTTTTTGATGTGAACTGTGAAAAAAAAAATAATAATATCAAAAACAGTAAACATCACCGATCATCAATCAATCAATCGACTCACCTCTCTTCTGAACCCAGCCTTCCTTGACAACGTTTTGGTCGCTCATAGTGGCGTCGCCTTGACCGTGAGCCCAGCGCTCAGACCCAAGGGGGTGGGGGAGTTCAGCAGTCCTGACCTTGCTGTCTCTTTCTCACAGACACACACCCACTCTCCTCACTCTGTCTCTGTGTGTTGTCTCTCTCTCTCCCTTACTCCATCTTTTTCCCCAACTCCCTTGGCTCTCTCTCTTCTTTCTGCTACCTCCTCTCCACTTGTTTTCCTCTCACTCTCTGTCTTTACTCCCCTAACCGTCTCTCTCTCACACTGCCTTTCTCTCCACGTCTTCCTTCGCTCTCTCTCTTAAGGCACTCCAGCGGTGACTCAGCCTGGAAGGAAGCAGGGGAGAGAGAAAGGGGGGGAAAAAAGGTCCATGGATCGCTCCACACACACACACTACATCCCCACCCCCCTCTCGTTCCTTTACAAACACTTACGTGAGAACTGGAGTCATTGTTAAGACCCAGAATGCGCTTCCCGTCCCGTCCCCTCCCACCAGCAGATTTGTCCCCTTTCCTCCCTCTCTCTTTGGTGGGCCAAAAACTGCTTATACAGCGCCATTGACCAGATTTTCTTAAAAAAGGTACACATCCTTTACGGCCACCTTGTGTCTATTCTGGTACCAATGGATTATTCTAAGTTGTCTATTAGGATATGCACAAACAACGTCAGAGACTGTGGCAAGGTCAGTGCTGCGTATTAGGACCACGCAAGACTATGCCACTTTTGAATTTAGATGTTTTGATCTACTACACTGTTAGATAATGTGTGCCTTGAAAACAACATATGCACTTTGATGGCAATAAAAGAACCAAATAGCCTCGATCTAGCAGCAGCATACCATCCTGCATCCCACTACTGGCATACCTCTAATGCTAAGCAGTGTTGGTTCTAGTCGGTCCCTGGATTGGAGATCAGATGCTGCTGGAAGTGGTGTTGGAGGGCCAGTAGGAGGAACACTTTCCTCTGGTCTAAAAAAAATATATCCTATTCCCCCAGAGCAGTGATTGGGGACTTTGCCCTGTGTAAGGTGCCGTCTTTCAGATGGGATGTTAATCGGGTGTCCTGACTCTCTGTGGTCACTAAAGATGTCATGGCACTTATGTATGAGTAGGGGTCTTAACACCAGTGTCTAAATTCCCAATCTGGCCCTCATACCATCATGGCCAGCTAATCATTCCCAGCTTCCAATTGGCTTATTCCTCTCCCCTGTAACTATTCCCCAGGTTGTTGCTGTAAATTATAACGTGTTCTCAGTCAACGTACCTGGTTAAATAAAATATATACAGTACAGGTCAAAAGTTGACACTCATTGAAGTTTTTTTATATACTATTTTCTAATAGTGAAGACATCAAAACTACAAAATAACACCTATGGAATCATTTAGTAACCAAAAAAAGTGTTAATCAAATCAAAATATATATATTTTTTGAGATTCTTCAAAGTAGCCACCCTTTGCCGTGATGACAGCTTTGCACACTTGGCATTCTCTCAACCAGCTTCACCAAGAATGCTTTTCCAACAGTCTTGAAGGAGTTCCCACATATGCGGAGCACTTGTTGGCCTCTTTACCTTCACTCTGCGGTCCAACTCATCCCAAACCATCTCAATTGGGTTGAGGTCAGGTGATTGTGGAGGCCAGGCCATCTAGTGCAGCACTCTCGTTCTTGGTCAAATAGCCCTTACACAGCCTGTAGGTGTGTTTTGGGTCATTCTCCTGTTGAAAAACAACTGATAGTGGGACTAAGTGCAAACCAGATGGGATGGCATATCACTGAAGACTGCTGTGGTAGCCATGCTGGTTAAGTGTTCTAAATAAATAATTGACAGTGTCACCAGCAAAGCACCCGCACACCTCCTCCTCCATGCTTCACGGCGCGAACCACACATGCAGAGATCAACTGTCTCTGCGTCTCACAAAGACATACTGGTTGGAACCAAAAATCAAACATTTGGGACTCATCAGACCAAAGGACAGATTTCCACCGGTCGAATGTCCATTGCTCATGTTTCCTTGCCCAAGCAAGTCTCTTCTTATTGATGTCCGTTAGTAGTGGTTTCTTTGCAGCAATTTGACCATGAAGGCCTGATTCACAGTCTCCTATGAACAGTTGATGTTGAGATGTGTCTGTTACTTGAACTCTGTGAAGCATTTATTTGGGCTGCAATTTCTGAGGCTGGTAACTCTAATGAACTTATCCTCTGCAGCAGAGGTAACTCTGGGTCTTCCTTTCCTGTGGCGGTCCTCTTGAGAGCCAGTTTCATCATAGCGCTTGATGGTTACTGCGACTGCACTTGAAGAAACTTTAAAAGTTCTTGAAATTTTTCAGATTTACTGACCTTCATGTCTTAAAGTAATGATGGACTGTCGTTTCTCTTTGCTTATTTGAGCTGTTCTTGCCATAATATGGACTTGGTCTTTTACCTTATATCACCCCTACCTTGTCACAACACTGATTGGCTCAAACACATTAAGAAGAAAATAAATTCCACAAATTAACTTTTAACAAGGCACACCTGTTAATTGAAATGCATTCTAGGTGACTACCTCATGAAGCTGGTTGAGAGAATGCCAAGAGTGTGCAAAACTGTCATCAGTGCAAAGAGTGGCTATTTGAAGAACCTCAAATACAAAATATTTTTTGATTTGTTTAACACTTTTTTGGTTACTACATGATTCCATATGTGTTATTTCATAGTTTTGATGTCTTCACTATTATTCTACAATGTAGAAAATAGTAAAAATACAGAAAAACCCTGGAATGAGTAGGCGTGTCCAAACTTTTGACTGGTACTGTTTATAACTTGAATCCCAACCTGGCCAGTCTGATGTCTCTAAAAGCATTGATCTTCAGTTACTTTTCACTGGGTATATTTAGTCACATCTAAGTATATTGGCTATTGGCTACAATGATGACAACATTAGCACAGACCTCAGTCAATCACTCCAAATCCCAATTGGAGATCAATGGGAAAAACAGCCAGTATGTCAAAAGCATTATGTAGGCCTACTCTAGAAAATGATTTAATTCTTAGTCCACAATCATATTCAAGTTCAGGAACAGCTTATGTGGTTAAATTCGTGTCCTTTGTGGAGAGATAAAAATGTATTATCATTTACTTATCTCTAGTATCCAGTGATACAAGGGTGCCAAAATAGAGGCCAAATTGCCTGTGACAACCCATGAGTTTATTTTTATTCAAAGTGAAGCACTACTACCGTACTAGGAGAAAACTGTCTTACATGCAGTACAGTGTTTTGTTGTCAGAGATTGGACGCCTGTCAAAAGCGGCCGACTGATGTTAAAGACCTGGCTCTGGGACGGAAAATAAATGGAATCAATCCAATGACAACAAAAACAATGGCTGACATGACCAGACTTTCCATTTTGGAAACCATTACAGGTCACATGTGCAAACCTTTTCCGCAATAATCGTCTCTGCCATCAATGTACAAGACATGGCTAGGCCTTGCACCGCATACAAAAATAAGCAAATATTGAAACAACAGCTTTGTTTCAAGGGCGTGTGGTGTAATTTGCTCTTACATAATAACATCCGCCAGCCATATAACATTACACACTTAATTATACAATAATAAGAGGCACAAAATCATTACTGGGTAAGGATGATTTTTAAACAATGTTCTGGTGCCTAGCAAACGGATAAAATGTCAAGTGATTGGGGGAAGAAATTGTAAATCGAGCTAGCTAGCCACTGAACGCTGCTAACGAACGTAGCAAACGTTAGCTAGCAGCTAGCTGACAGTGTCCTCTTGACGTTTTACTTTTTTTTAATACTCCCTACATTTCTTCCTAGGTTGTTGGCGTTATATATATTTATCATAGAAACATATAATTTGTTTAGGACGCAAAGACTGGGCCGAAGCCAGACAGTAACACCACCCCATCATTGTCGATCGCGCTTGAGAATGCCCAAGCCCTCCCGTTGCAGCATCCCAGCAGCATCACATCCCAAACTTGCAAATGACGTGCATTCATGCTAGCTAGCCCGCTACGGGCTAACGGTTGTTCCCACCCATTTTACGTAAATATGCTTCCACAGGCCCCAAAATATTGAACCCCAAACCCAGCGCTTCTTAAGCCCTTTCTGCTTTTCTTTTTATAATTAGTATTTTCATTACATTGACGTATTTTACCTGGCAGTCGAATAATGATAGCTAGGGACACCCCCTTCGAGCGCTTGCGTGCTTCCAACGCAGCAAAATATTTGGAAAGAACAGTCAGTCAGTGATAAAAATAGAAGAAAACCCGGGATGTATCCATTGTTGCTGATGCTACGGCCAATTACAATGTCCGAAAATAATACTTTGTAGACAGAAATTGCTGCGACAGTCCTCCCGGCTCTGTGACTAGCTTCAGCAGCTGCCGCTTGGTCTAAGGAAATCTCGTGACGTCACATGTAGCCAGATTTCGGACGACTTCCCTCTCCTCACGGCATCCATTCGCTTTTGTTGGTCCCCGGCTTTTGTTGGTCCCTCTCCCCCTTGGCTTGTATGTTTGTATGAACAGATGCAATCCAGGATAGGTTTACACTTGGTCATGACAATGCCTGTAGGCCATTGATACATTCGACAGTGTTCAAACCAGTGAGATGAATTTGTGATTATTATTGATAAAACGTTCGGGATTTGTTATTTCAAATGAATTAATTTGGAATCCTATTATTCAGGTCATATCTTTCACTATCTGAATGGGGGCTTTGTTTAAAGATTCTCATACCAGTCTAGACTTACTTCATGGGAGCATAACAAGGAGCACATGCAACTCCTGGTACAGCAAGATCACAAGAACCTGCAACGAATCCATTCAAATAGGTTGTTGTATTTGCTGACAATTTGAACTATAAAATATATATATATATCCATCTCCATCCCATGTTTGGAAATAATATGCCATTGTCTGATCATATCTGATGTAGGGTAGCGGTGATGTTGGACTGTGGGTGTGTTTGCATTCTGCCAACATTTTAAGATTAGCAAAACTTTTTTATTTGGCCTGATAGCACTTAGGGTGTGGTGCCTCCACCCAAAGAAAAAGTATACAGTATTGACTTCAGTCGGCTACTTATACAGAGCAGACAGAGGTGATGTTTCAAGAGAAACACTACCCTCTAGTGTTAATAAAGGAAAATTGAATGAATCCAACACGAGAGAACCCTCTCACCCCACCCCATAGCCTACTAACTACACTACCCTAACCATAACGCGTGAAGTTAGGAAGGCATGGTCAATCCTGCATAAATTACTGCAAGTTGTCATAGTCACCCTGAACAACTTAAATAATTAGCTCAACGTGGCCACTCAGATTGTCAACCATACAAATGTTTCATGCAACACAGCTGCCAAGTGACTTTCTTAAAAGGCACCCAATTCCCATATGGTACACACATTTTGACCAGAACCCGTGATCCCTATAAAGACATATAATCATATGTTTATTTTATATAGAGCTTTCTTTGCATGTAGATTTCAAAGTTGCTTTCATATGATGCAAAACACATCATCATGGGGCATATGGCAAGTGACACTGATTCTTGAAAGTCCAATATCTTGAAAACTTGACTGCCGACAATGCAAAATATTTTGGGTCTGTATTAACAGTGGACTAATGAAATAAATACATGTACATAGTTTTATATAGCACTACAGTATATAGGGAATTGGGTGCCAGTTTGGACACGGACCAGCCTAGATTCGTTTTCATCCAATTACTTGTAGGTTACGAGTTGTACTGGTTTCCCTGAAACCTCTTGATTAAAGTGGTGAATGAGTTGACCCTTTCTCCCAGGGTAAGTTTGCTGAGTTCCATTGTTTTGCTGCAGAAATGGAAGGGTTGGTTTTCTCTCTCCTGGTAACTAAAGCAGAATGTGGGTCCCCTGCCGAGTCAGTATGTATGAAGTGCATCCCAATGGCACCTTATTCCCTATAAAGCACACTACTTTTGACCAGAGCCCTATTGACCTTGGTCAAAAGTACTTTATAAGGAATAGGATGCCATTTGGGATATAGGCATTACCATATGAAGAGAGACGACTGAGGGCTCTGATGTGAACACAGATTGAGCAGCACATGTAATTTTCATCATAGGTACACTTCAACTATGACAGACAAAATGAGAAGAAAAAAAATCCAGAAAATCACATTGTAGGATTTTTTATGAATTTATTTGCAAATTATGGTGGAAAATAATTATTTGGTCATGTCACGACTTCTGCCGAAGTCGTTGCCTCTCCTTGTCCGGGCGGTGTTCGGCGGTCGACTTCACCGGTCTTCTAGCCATCATCGATCCATTTTTCATTTTCCATTGGTTTTGTCTTGTCTTCCCACACACCTGTTGTCAATCCCATTCATTACCTGTTGTGTATTTAACCCTCTGTTTCCCTTCATGTGTTTGTCAGAGATTGTTTTATGTCAAGTGTTGTTTTATTAGTGTATAGGTGTGCGACGGGTCCTAGTACCCATTTTATTTTGATGTATGTATATTTCTCGTGTTTGGAGCATGTCATGGACATTTATTAAAAGGCTCCATATACACTTCGTTTACTCTCCTGCGCCTGACTTCCCTGCCACCTATACACACGACGTTGACAGGTCACCTACAAAAAAGCAAGATTTCTGGCTCTCACAGACCTGTAACTTCTTCTGTAAGAGGCTCCTCTGTCCTCCACTCGTTACCTGTATTAATGGCACCTGTTTGAACTTGTTATCAGTATAAAAGACACCTGTCCACAACCTCAAACAGTCACACTCCAAACTCCACTATGGCCAAGACCAAAGAGCTGTCAAAGGACACCAGAAACAAAATTGTAGATCTGCACCAGGCTGGGAAGACTGAATCTGCAATAGGTAAGCAGCTTGGTTTGAAGAAATCAACTGTGGGAGCAATTATTAGGAAATGGAAGACATACAAGACCACTGATAATCTCCCTCGATCTGGGGCTCCACGCAAGATCTCACCCCGTGGGGTCAAAATGATCACAAGAACGGTGAGCAAAAATCCCAGAACCACACGGGGGGACCTAGTGAATGACCTGCAGAGAGCTGGGACCAAAGTAACAAAGCCTACCATCAGTAACACACTACGCCGCCAGGGACTCAAATCCTGCAGTGCCAGACGTGTCCCCCTGCTTAGGCCAGTACATGTCCAGGCCCGTCTGAAGTTTGCTAGAGAGCATTTGGATGATCCAGAAGAAGATTGGTTGAATGTCATATGGTCAGATGAAACCAAAATAACTTTTTGGTAAAAACTCAACTCGTCGTGTTTGGAGGACAAAGAATGCTGAGTTGCATCCAAAGAACACCATACCTACTGTGAAGCATGGGGGTGGAAACATCATGCTTTGGGGCTGTTTTTCTGCAAAGGGACCAGGACGACTAATTTGTGTAAAGGAAAGAATGAATGGGGTCATGTATCGTGAGATTTTGAGTGAAAACCTCCTTCCATCAGCAAGGGCATTGAAGATGAAACGTGGCTGGGTCTTTCAGCATGACAATGATCCCAAACACACCGCCCGGGCAACGAAGGAGTGGCTTCGTAAGAAGCATTTCAAGGTCATGGAGTGGCCTAGCCAGTCTCCAGATCTCAACCCCATAGAAAATCTTTGGAGGGAGTTGAAAGTCCGTGTTGCCCAGCAACAGCCCCAAAACATCACTGCTCTAGAGGAGATCTGCATGGAGGAATGGGCCAAAATACCAGCAACAGTGTGTGAAAACCTTGTGAAGATTTACAGAAAACGTTTGACCTCTGTCATTGCCAACAAAGGGTATATAACAAAGTATTGAGAAACTTTTGTTATTGATAAATTCATTAAAAATCCTACAATGTGATTTTCTGGATTTTTTTTCTCATTTTGTCTGTCATAGTTGAAGTGTACCTATGATGAAAATTACAGGCCTCTCTCATCTTAAGTGGGAGAACTTGCACAATTGGTGGCTGACTAAATACTTTTTTGCCCCACTGTATGCGTTCATCACTTTTCAGAGTAACAAGTGTGTTGGCTCGGGGTTAGGTTTATAAACAAAGACACTGTGTAAAGATTTCCGGTAAATATTTGATTGAAAACCAGACACTGTATCATTTGGGACTGAAGGGTTCTATTGTGTTAATTTATGTGTTCATATGTCGTGATTTGTTCTCGACTGTGTAGCTACATAATAAACTGTGCAAGTAATGTAGCCTACTACATACAGTATGTAATGTGGCTAGCAACTTGAATGTATAGGCTCTACAGTGCCTTCAGAAAGTATTCATACCCTTGACTTATTCCATGTTTTGTGGTGTCACAGCCTGAATTCAAAATGGATTACAGATATTTTTTCCTCACCCATCTACACACAACAACAAAGTGAAAACATGTACTTTTTTTAGCAAATGTATTGAAAATTAAATACAGAAATATTTAATTTACATAAGTAGAATCGCCTTTGGCAGCGATTACAGCTGTGAGTCTTTCTGGGTATGTTTCTTAAGAGTTTTACACACCTGGATTGTACAATACCTGCACATTATTTAAAAAATCCTTCATGCACTGTCAAGTTGGTTCTTGGTCATTGCTAGACAGCCATTTTCAAGTCTCGCCATAGATTTTCAAGCCTATTTAGGTCAAAACCGTAAGTAGGCCACTCAGGAACATTTAATGTTGTCTTGGTAAGCAACTCCAGTGTAGATTTGGCTTTATGTTTCAGGTTATTGTCCTGCTGAAAGGTGATTGTGTCTGTTGGAAAGCAGACTGAACCAGGTTTTCCTCTAGGATTTTGCCTGTGCCTAGCTCTATTCCTTTTCTTTTTATCCTAAAATACTCACAAGTCCTTGAAGAGTGGTTCTCAGCGATGTGTTGGATTTGCCTCAAACATAACGCTTCGTATTCAGGACAATAAGTGCATTTCTTTGCCATTGTTTTTTCAGTTTTATAGTGCCTTATAGCAAACACGATGCATGTTTTGGAATATTTGTATTCTGTACAGGCTTCCTTTTCTCTCTGTCATTTAGGTTAGTATTGTGGAGTAACTACAAGGTTGTTGATCCATCCTCTGTTTTCTCTTATCACAGCCGTTAAACTCTGTAACTGTTTTAAAATCACCATTGGCCTCATGGTGAAATCCCTGAGCAGTGTCCTTCCTCTCTGGCAACTGACTAGTTGTAGTGACTGGGTGTATTGATGCACCATCCAAAATGTAATAAATAACTTCACCACGCTCAAAGGGATATATGTCTATTTTTTTGCTTTACCCATCTACCAATAGGTGCCCTTTGTGAGGCATTGGAAAACCTCCTTGGTCTTTGTGTTTGAATCTGTTAGAAATTCACTGATTGACTGAGGGACCTTATAGATAATTGTGTGTGTGTGTGGTACAGAGATGAGGTAGTAATTCAAAAATCATGTTAACTATTATTGCACACAGAGTGAGTCCATGCAACTTATTATGTGACTTGTTAAGCACATTTTTACTCCTGAACTTATTTAGGCTTGCCATAACAAAGGGGTTGAATACTTATTGACTCAATACTTTTCGCCTTTCATTTTTTACTAATTTGTAAAACTTTTGAAAAACATGATTCCACTTTGACATTATGGGGTATTGTCTGTAGGCCAGTGACACAATCGGTGCATTCGTAAATTCACTCTGGCTATCTACTGTACTCTGCTTTCAGAGGACTCTTGTTTGAGTGTACCAGTGCTGTAAAGTCTGCTTCCAACTCACACCCTCAAACACTTAGATCCCATGAACGCAGCTCCCTCTCCAGATCCCAATCACCTGAATTCTGATCACCTGTTCACACACCTGTATGTCATTATCACACACTATTTAGTTCAGTTCTTTGCACTCCATCATTGTGAGGTATTGTTTTGTGACATGTCTTTCAGAGTGCTGGGTTTTCCCCTCCTGTGTTTGACAGTTTTTTTCCTGCCTTACTAACAATGCCTTTAGCCTATCGGATTTCCTGTTATCTACCTATTGCCTGGACTACGTTACTAGCCTTTTCCCTGCCTGTACTGTTGCCCTTTTGGACCCCCTGTGTATGACCTGCCTGCCTCTGGACCCAGCTACCTGCCTCCTCCTGTGGTCCTTTGCAATAAACACCTGCTGCTCCCTGCGCTTGATACCAGGTTGGTCTCCTCTCATGTTCATCACAAGTGCAGAATAACTGATGAATTTACAAAGGCTCAACACCTGTTGAATATGGCCTGTTAGTAAAAGTCGCCAAAAAAGCGTAATTCAATTATTGCCAGCAGCACAGTTAGTCACCAACGCTCTGGATAACATAAACAGCCTAACCAGCTCTGCTAGGGTGAGTGGGGTGTTCTAGCATTTGTGTCTGGAAGTAGCTACTAAGGTAGCCAACGTTAGCCAGTTAGCTTGGGTGCTTGACTACTGTTGTGTGGTCAGAACGCTTGAACCAACTCTACTCCTCAGCCAGAGCGTCCAGTGTGCACTCTGAATTTACGAAAGTCAGGAGCGCATTCTGGCACTCCAGATTGAATTTATAAACACGCCTATAATATCAATTTAATCCATTTTAAATTCAGGCTGTAACATGTGTGAAAAAGTCAAGGGGTGTGAATCGTATCTGAAGGCAGTGTATATGGTTCTATGTAAAGCAACTTGAGGTGTCTTATTCAAAACACTGAACTCCATTACTATATTCCAGAACATCTCTTTTTACCCCGCAGAGTGAGGTTTGCATCCTTGGATTACTCTCCGGGGCCTTACCGTGAACACTATGAAGACTACCCGAGGAGTTTCGACCTTCAGACATTCCACGCCCCGGATGTTCTACGCCAGCGCACCAGCGCCTCTCATTGTGCCCCTGAGACGGCTTACCAAGAGGAGATTGGCCTGCAGTCCCACCTCTACCGTCAGTGCTGCTTCACTACTAGCTCTGGTCCATGGGGTTACGTGCGGTTTGCTGATGTTTGAGGAAAGCTCAGAATCAGCAAGCCACATGTAACACCCTGGATAAGAGCTACTTCACTACCTCTTCATCTCTTGATTTGGTCCTTTACATCAGAGTAATGCATTCCAGGTGACTACCTCATGATGCTGGTTGAGAGAATGCCTAGTGTGCAAACCTGTCATCAAGGCAAAGGGTGGCTACTTTGAATCTTATTCAACACTTTTTTGGTTACTGCATGATTCCACATGTTATTTCATAGTTTTGATATCTTCACTATTATTCTATAATGTAGAAAATAGATCAAATAAAGAAACCCTTGAAGGAGTAGGTGTCCAAACATTTGACTGGTACATTTCTATTAAAGTCCAAAAGTAAAAAAACAATCTCAGCAAATGTTAATCAAATCAATCTTTAATAATAAAACATTTCAGACATGGATGTTTCACAGAAAAAGAATATAATATTTACTACACAAGAGGATAAACTGAAGAATAACACAAACTAAATGATGAAAAGCAGAGCCAAAATGTGTTTTAAGATCCCCTTTAAATATGTTCACAGTTTCAGCCCCCTCAGGTTCTCTGGCAGGCTATTCCAGAGGCTGGGGGCATAGTAACTAAAGGCTGCCTCTCCATGCCTCTTGGTCCTAGACTTTGGGATAGTTAAAAGGCCAGTGCCAGAGGACATGAAGGACCTACTGTGTACATACCTGGCATGTATTGGGTGCACAACTGTGGATTGATTTCAAAACCAATAGAATCTTAGAATTAATTAAATTAAAACTCACAGGCACCCAGACAGGAGAGCATTACAGTAGTCAAGCCTACTTGTGATAAAGGCATAGAAAAACAGCTGCACCATGGCAATGTTCATCAGTGTCACGCCTGTTCCCGATCCCCCTCGCACCAGGCTGACTATCATTACGCGCATCAGTGCTTCATTGGACTCACCTGGACTCCTTCACTTTGTTGATTGCCTCCTATCTGTCCATTATTTATTAAATGTTCACTCTCTGTACTTGCGTCTCTTCTCCCAGTGTTTTTTTGTTTTTGTTTGGTGACGTCGGGTGCGGCGGCCGAAGGAACCGGGGATGCCTCAGCTGGCTCGTCGAGCTTCCACGCCTTAGCTGGCTCGAGAGGTTTTCTTTCCTAGGTTGCCTCGGCAGACTCCCATCCCGCGTCATGCATTCAGCCGGCATGATACTCAAAAGACTCAGTCGCCAAACTAAATGTCCTTACAGCTGAGAGCATTAGTGAAAATAGAGGCTGTCTCCCCACCCTTTTTCCCTTTTCTGATTATGAAAAGCTGTAGTCCGGGGGAGGCTTCATTAATTAAGGGCGGTACTACAATCTGAAGACACATATGTTTCAATGAGAAACATGCAATGAACTTTGCACTCAGTAATGAGGTCATTCACAAGAATGGTTTTCTAGTGATTGTTCTAACGTTTAAAAGCGCCATATTCAATGTGTGGGCCACTCTGCCACTGGGGCATTAGTCTCAAGGTAACCAATGGAATAACTAATAAATTAAAAGCATTACAACCATGTTTTCTGAAAGTCTCCAATCTATCCGAATGGTAGGAGATGACAGTTTGTCTAAACTCTGTAGAAGGCAGATTTAGAGGAACATAATTTAGGTTACTCACAATCAGTGGCGGTTATAGCTTGTATGGCTCCCTCCCAAGACTAAACCAATTCACCTTGGTGGTGTGCAGACTGGTTTTATAATTTTCTTAATGTTTTCGGCACAAATCAGAAAAAGCAATATGTCTGTGAAACTATATATTCACAGTATTATGAATGAATTGTTGTTTATTTGGTAGCACTATTTCGTAGTGTGACTGATTTTTCTAATTGCATTAGTACTGTACAAAGTTAGAGGTGCGCTATTTGATAGATGCTCCCACTCCCCCTACCTCGGGCTTCCAGTGGGGTGACCTGAGGTCAACCTACTCCCTCCCAATCTCGTACTTCTGAGTGGGAGATCTTTCCAGGCAGTAGCCTGCCTAGCTCACAAACTAGAATCAGGGCGCCCACTCCGACAAGGTTAATTGACCCACAGTCCCACACGGTGACATGATATCATTGACGTGACGTGCAAATGAGCGATAGAAAACCGATCACCCAAATGTCACCATTCCGATTTTTTTGGTGCGGGTGCCCCGTACCGCCCCCGGCAAGATGCCCATGTCGCCTATACCTAAATCCGCCACTGCTCACAATAACCATAGAGCCATTTCTACGGGAGTTGATATGGTTTCCAAGTCCTCTGTTGCTTAGTCTGCCAGGGAGGACTGGAGCACTACCAGACCCTGTCTGTCAGTCTCTAAAACAGTTTGCGATGTTGCTGGAAATAATCCCAGAAGCCCTGCGGTTAGGGTGAATCCTGTCTCTTTTTAAAAAAGTGCTGGTTGCTCCCACAGCAAATCAAAGTTGTCACAAAACGATACATTCCTGTCATTGCAAAGTTTCTTCGGGGACTCATTTAGGGCAACAATCATTATTTGGAGTGATGATTCTGGTGTGAAACAAGAGATCAAAACTATAAGGAAGTACAATGTTATGACCCTTGGGCCATTGAATGTTCGGCACTTAAAAAAAAAAAAGATTTATAAAAGGAGTAACAAAAAAGACTTGAACTGTTCAACAAGCAAACATGACATATGTGCTTTTATCAAGCGACAGTACCCAAATTCTCTGAACAGCTCAGGACATTATGCAAACCCAGTGAACCTGATAGGAAGACATGAGCCTGGGTTGGCTGAAAAATAGGCCGTGTACACACAGATTGTACAACACATTTGAGACCGTGTTTGTGATACAATGCTGAGTTTGTCTGCACAAAAATGTTTACACAACCGTTGTCTCAAGTGAGTTGCACATCATTTGTACAATCTGAGTGTGTAGGGGGCCACAGTGTTTGGTGACTGAATACAGAACCACATTTCTCAACGCTTTGTTGATAAAACGCAAAGAAAGACAAAGAAAACATGATGGCATCTTAAGTTCTTGCTTGATTGGTTATGCTTTCCATTCAAGGTATTGTGAGTTAAACGGCAGGAAGGAATGGGGCTCTTATTACACGTTGTTATAGCTTCAGTCTTGAGTTCTCATCTCGACACCCACAGTAATTGACATAATCAGGTGATCACAATGACTAGGCAAAAAACATAGAAATGCCAGCGAACCCGTTAACCATGTATACTTAGTGTGGTACACATTGCAAACATGTGTTCTCATTGTGTTCAGTTGTGTAATACACAGCACTATCATCGGATCATGTGCTTGTGGAATGTTTGACTTTGTGATAAAGTGAAGTTCAGTTGAACAGGTCACAGTTGGTCTTGGATGGACCAAAGTGTTAGTAACCTAAACCACAAACACAGATGGAAGTAATGATAAAATGAGGAGTCAATTATGACACGAATCCTGTCAGGTGTAGCCTACTACTGCTTACTAATCCTGGTTTAAAGTGATGGTTAGAGTTTGCATCCTCTTCATGTCATTGTTCTCTTCATTCATTATGCTAACGCAGACTTGCCCTTTAACCCCTAAGCTTCATTCCCACCTTTGCAATTAAGATCTACAGTGTCTGTGTACATTCTGTACTTTCCATTACTTTGCTGACGTGATGGGTTATTGCCCAATGGCCTGAGAACAAAATGTGAAGAATTGGCTCACCTGGCTACCCGCCCTGCTACCCATCTTTCCCGTATAAAAACTCTGATGTGTTGTCTGTCAGACACAGAGGAGTAGGTACAGCTCGATCAGCTGTGTTATTTTCCACTGAACACTGTTCATCGCTTACCTGAACGACTGGTAAGGACGTTTTTATTGAACTGACTCATTGTTTTGACCTGTATTGAATTAGTGTATGTTGAATGTTGTCTCCCCTAGTAATCTGAAGATGAATGCACTAACTGTAAGTCGCTCTGGATAAGAACATCTGCTAAAAGGTCAAATGTAACTATTTTACATACAGATCTCCTATTATTGTATTGATTAGTTTGTTTTATATATTGACGTCACAAATATATCATTTGTACAGTTCTTTATTAAAAATGTAGTTATTTGTCACATTTGACTGTGTAAAACCTAGCAGTGCTACTTATTCCTGTGAGAGTGAGAAGGATATATAGCATTTTGCAACAAAACATGATTATTTGCCTCTCTGAAATGAAACCATCAAGTGATAGATTTCAAACAAACACACATCTGTCATTGAACACCACGCCATGATTAGATGGTGAAAAAACATTCATCTCTTTCATAAGTTCTTTAAACAATAAAAGCTCATTTATCAACATTTCAGAAAATGGATATACTGTAAGCAATCATTTCTGATGAAAAAACACAAATGTGAAGAATTGGTTTATACAGTGCATTCGGAAAGTATTCAGACCCCTTGACTTTTTACACATTTTGTTACGTTACAGCTTTATTCTAATTACAAAGCAAAAACAGGTTTATAGAAATTGATACAAAAACTCAAACTGAAATATTACATTTACATAACTATTCAGAACATTTTACTCTGTTGAAGCACCTTTGGCAGCCATTACAGCCTCGAGTCTTCTTGGGTATGACGCTACAGACTTGGCACACCTGAATTTGGGAAGTTTCTCCCATTCTTCTCTGCAGATCCTCTCAAGCTCTGTCAAGTTGGACGGGGAGTGTCGCTGTACAGTTATTTTCAGGTCTTTCCAGAGATGTTCGATTGGGTTCAAGTCCGGGCTCTGGCTGGGCCACTCAAGGACATTCAGAGACTTGTCCCGAAGCCACTCCTGCGTTGTCGTGACTGTGTGCTTAGGGTCGTTGTCGTGTTGGAAGGTGAACCTTCGCCCCAGTCTGAGGTCCTAAGCGCTCTGGAGCAAGTTTTCATCAAGGATCTCTCTGTACTTTGCTCCATTCATTTTCCCCTCGATCCTGACTAGTCCGCCAGCCCCTGCCGCTGAAAAAAATCCCCACAGCATGGTGCTTCCACCACCATGCTTCACCGTAGGGATGGTATTGGCCAGGTGATGAGCGGTGCCTAGTTTCCTCCAGACGTGACGCTTGGCATTCAGGACAAAAAGTTCATTCTTGTTTCTCATGGTCTGAGAGTCATTTAGATGCCTTTTGGCAAACTCCAAGCGGGCTGTCATGTGCCTTTTACTGAGGAGTGGCTTCTGTCTGGCCACTCTACCATAAAGGTCTGATTGGTGGAGTGCTGCAGAGATGGTTGTCCTTCTGGAAGGTTCTCCCATCTCCACAGAGGAATTCTGGGGCTCTGTCAGTGACCATCGGGTTCTTGGTCACATTCCTGACCAAGGCCCTTCTCCCCCGATTGCTCAGTTTGGCCATGCGGCCAGCTCTAGGAAGAGTCTTGGTGGTTCCAAACTTCTTCCATTTAAGAATGATGGAGCCCACTGTGTTCTTGGGGACCTTCAATGCTGCAGACATTTTTTTGGCACCATTTACCAGATCTATGCCTCCACACCATCCTGTCTCGGAGCTCTACGGACAATTCCTTCGACCTCATGGTTTGTTTTTTGCTCTAACATGGACTGTCAACTGTGAGACCTTGTATAGACAGGCGTGTGCCTTTCCAAATTATGTCCAAACAATTGAATTTCCCACAGGTGGACTCCAATCAAGTTGTAGAAACATCTCAAGGATGATCAATGTCAACAGGATGCACCTGAGCTCAATTTCGAGTCTCATACCAAAAGGTCAGAATACTTATGTAAATAAGGTATTACTGTTTATTATTTATAATACATTTGCAAAAATGTCTAAAAACCTGTTTTCGCTTTGTCATTATGGGGTATTGTGATGTCATTATGGGGTATTGTGATGTCATTATGGGGTATTGTGTATAGATTGAGGGAAAGGCTGTGACAAAATGTGGAAAAAGAGAACGGGTCTGAATACTTTCCGAATGCGCTGTATAGCGTTTTGGAATGGAACTCTTTAACTCTTCAGAACAGCCTTACCGCTTCTCTTTGTAGGATAATGTAGGATAATCATGTATATTTTTATCCTATTTCTTTCCATACCATTCTAAACAGATCACCCAAAGACAACATGAAGCTGGAGCTGCTGGTGGTGTTGGCTGTAGCAGCCCTGGTTCCCAGCCTGTCTGAGGGGCTGCTGCTCTCCACATGTGAGCTGAAGACCAAACTGGCAGAGGCTGCTGACCAATTCAATCTGACTGAGAAAATTGCTGCGAAGGGTGTCGAACTGGACAATGTCTTGGCCAAAAGTGGGTTGTGAATTCTATGTAGGCCTATTGTATTTTTGTGAGTTTCGAGAGATTACGTAAAGGAGGTGTGAGAGCATAAAACATCAATGTCACTGAAAAACGTCTCAAATTTAGTTAAAGGGGAAGTTCAATATTTTACAACGTAATGTTAAAGGGGTCGTCACCCTAGTAGTCAATGGGCCATTTTCTTTAAAGAGCCACTACAAACTTCAGCTAAAATCAATGGGGGCAATTTACATAATTGAATGGCCAAATCAAGTGAAATAAACTCAATATTTGATTAAAGTTAAAGTTGATTTGGCCATTTAAAAAAAAAAACATTGCACGGTTGCCCCTAGCTAGCGGTGCCTAAGGTTAGCTGAAGTTTGTAGTGGCTGTTTAAAGACAAACTGTAATCCATGTTTTATTAATGTTATAGACTAGTTTCAGGGTGAGGAAACATCTAACATCAAGTTGTAAAATACTGAACTTCCCCTTTAAAACGTCCAAATATATCATCTCTAGCTTTCTCTATTCTCTTTCTGCTCTCACTGTGACTTGGTTGGTCCAGTTATCTGCAGTTTGGACCTAAAGTCTGGTTTAAACACCAGCCTTGTGACCAACCTTGTCCTGCGCAAACCTATCCTGCATAAATCCAAAAGGTGCCCCATCAGCAGGAGACCTGTGAGACTGTTCGGGCGCAAACGTCCAGGTAGAGATGTTGAGTCAAAGGAAGATGGAGTCCGTTCTGAGGGAGAAGAGGACAAGCCTAGACCTACAGGAAAGCCTGGGGGAACAAAACCAAAACCTACCGGGAAAACAGAGGGAGTGAGCCCAAGATCAGAGAGGCCCGAGGGGAAGAGGCCGAGACCAGGGAGTCCCGCGAGAGGAAGGAACAAGCGTGAGGCTGAGGAGTCCGCTGGTGATGAGGAAGAACATGACAAAGTTGAGGCGCAAGAAAGCAAAGCGGCTGAGGTGGAAGAGTTTGGCGGCTATGAGGACGAGGGTGATGAAGACAAGGTTGACGAGGATGAGCTAAACGAGGAGAACCTGGAAGAGTTAGAGGCGGAGCTGGACGAGCAAGAAGGAGAGGAACCGAAAGAGAGGGAGGGGAACAGGAAGAAGAGACACATCCCAAAGCAGTTCAGAGGTCCCGGACACAACCGCAAGCCAACGCCACGCAAGCCGATGCGCAAGCCGTTCAAGCCGATCAAGACCCTGTCCTTCAGCTTTTTCGGTCTCTTCCAGCTAAGCAATCGCCTCGCCTGCGTCTCCTCCAACACCACTCGCTCTCTCAATCTCTGTAAGACAGAGTGCAGCTGTGAGTACAAACATCTTTCCTTCCTCAACTTGTTTAGCAGAATGTCAACAAATGCCTGCATGTATGTATGTACAGTACATGTATGTATGTATGAAAGAATGAATAGGCCTACATGAGTGAGTGAGTGAGTGAGTGAGTGAGTGAGTGAGTGAATGAATGAATGAACGTCAGGCTTGTGATCATGTCAATCCCGTACTTTGGTGTTCAACAACACACCGCCAGGTACTGCTGTTTTAAAACTTCCAAATATATAATCTCGCTCTATCTCTCTCCGTTTCCTGCTCTCACTCTGACTTGGTTGGTCATGTTATCAGCAGTTTGGACCTAAAGTCTGGCTTAAATACCAGCCTTGTGACCAACCTAGTCCTGCGCAAATGAATGAATGAATGAATGAATGAATGGACAAAAAAACGGATGGATGGATTGTTCTTGTGTCATGAACAAAGACAAGAGAATAGAACTAGTGGGTTTCGTAATCAACCTCTCACTTCTCTGTAATCACACTCACTCTGTTTAGTCCTACGTTAGCGAATATTTTCAAGGTGCAGGGCTAAGATACTGTACCTGCAAAGTGCACACAAAGGCCTTAGGTAATTGACGGGAACTGTACTGACTGTGTGACTGTGTTTCTGCCCTTCCAGCCTTCGTTGATGACGACATCCGTGATGACATTGCTTGCTTTGTGAAGTCTCGTGCCTGGATGTAAGTTAACTGCCAGTACTAGTGAATAGTGAGGACAATGACATTGATGCCACACTGATCATAAAACATGAATTAGAGTGACGCAGCCCCCTGACTGCACAAAAGAGGTGTTGTTTGGGCCTTAATTAATGCAATCTAATTCAATAGAAATTTGACATTCAAAATGCAATAACATAAATGGTTACTTTTGTACGGTAATAGTCTTTTAAGCCGTTGTACAACTTTGAAGCAAGCTGTATTATTGACAGAAAAATATACGATAACAAAATAATAACCATTTTAATTTGTGGGTTACAGGAAGGCTCTGAGGTTCCCATGGAAATGTGCCAAGCTGCAAGCCTCTGAGTACTTTGAGTGTGACCAACCACTTAACAGTACTATGAGTACTTTGCAAACAACTATTTAACAGAGCATTTTCCTTCTTTCTCTCAACTCTTATCTTCTGCTATAAGCGCCACGAATATGCTACTTTCTATTACCTCTAGATGGCGTGCTAGGAATTCTTTGAGCCCGTTATCCCTTATGTTGGGACAACAAGTGCCTCCTACAGACATTAGGCAACAGCATCATATTCTCCTTCTCTCCTCCACCTGTCCAACCACCTACCACGAGTAAGGAAGTTAAATCTAACAGATGCCATTTTGTTGAAAATGTCTCTTTTGTTGCTTGGTAACAACATTTCCTTCTTTGACAAACAAAAATACATAAAATGATCATGAAGACTTTTGGTTTCCAGTGTATTATTTCCTATATGCCAATATCTGAATGTCTGTACATTGCTTGTGTGTATTAAATTAATACAATTCTGTTAAATTAAGTATTCAATTTTAATCTCAAAGAAATGAAACCCAACATGTATTATTAAGTTGTCATTATTTGGAGGGATGATCATGGTATGAAATGAGATATGTAAAAGAAGCTACTCACTGGGTACAGACGTCAAATCAACGACATGGTGGGATAAGAACCCAACTATCATACTTGAGTAAAAGTAAAGATACCTTAATAGAAAATGACTCAAGTAAATGTGAAAGTCACCCAGTAAAATACTACTTGAGTAAAAGTCTAAAAGTATTTGGTTTTAATTATACTTAAGTATCAAAAGTAAAAGTATAAATAATTTCAAATATCTTATATTAAGCAAACCAGAAGGCACCATTTAATTTTTTTATTGACGGATAGCCAGGGGCACACTCCAACATTTAGACATAATTTACAAATGAAGCATGTGTGTTTAGTGAGTCTGCCAGATCAGAGGCAATAAGAATGACTAGGGATGTTCTCTTGATGAGTGTGTGAACTTGACAATTTCTGTCCTGCTGAGCATTCAAAATGTGCTTTTGGGTGTCAGGGAAAATGTATGAAAGAGTACATTCGTTTCTTTAGTGAAGTAAAAGTAGTCAAAAATATACATACTAAAGTAAAGTACAGATACCCCCAAAAAACGACTTAAGTAGTACTTTAAAGTGTTTTTACTTAAGTACTTTAAACCACTGAGTCAATGTCTATCCCACGTTGGTTCAATGTAATCAATCATTCATTTCATTGAAATGATGTGGAAACAACATTGATTCAGCTAGTGTGTGCCCAGTGGGTATTAACAGAACATGTTATGAGCCTTGGGTCAGTTGATGTTTGGAGCTTTTAAATAAATTAAAAATGGGGGTAACAATAACATGAAAGAATTACAAACATACTACCATACTAACATACTACAAAAATATAGCCTGTGCACTGATTCAAATATCTTGTGGTTCCTCTAATCACAATTTTGTCATTTTGAAAGCATGATTAACAAAGAAATCTGTACACCTTGCATAACTTGATTATTCATCAATTGATAACTGACTGGGAGCAGAAATCAGCCCAATATTAGCCAAATAATGGTAATTCTGCACAAAACCCCCGATTTAGACAGGCCCACTGGGCTAAAGATGGACCAGCCCATCTCTCACTTGCCCCAATTTCACTATGGCCATTCTGCCTCTGATTACTTATAAATCCCACTGACTACAGCACAGCCTCCAAAGAAACTCACTGAAGAAAGCCACTGAGTGCTGGGGCTGGGGTGCTGGAGAATGGGAGCAACTGTAATGATATGACAAAAATGACAGTCAACCCAGCAAACCAACACTGGTTCTGTGAACGTTCCCAGTACACTCATTAGGTTGCCCCAAAAGTTATAATAACACAAAACGGTCCAGTTGTGCTGATGATTATATAATGTTTGTATAAAACATTTGCCTGATGTTGAAAGAACGTTCCCAGAACACAGTTTCCTATTACATTACCTGGAAACCCAATAAGAACTCCAACAGTGGCCTGCTGGAGGTCATTTTGCAGGGCGCTGGCAAGTGCACCTCCTTGCACAAAGGCAGAGGTAGCGGTTCTGCTGCTGGGTTTTTGCCCTCCTACGACCTCCTCCACATCTCCTGATGTACTGGCCCGTCTCCTGGAAGCGCCTCCATGCTCTGGACACTACGCTGACAGACACAGCAAACCTTCTTGCCACAGCTCGCATTGATGTGCCATCCTGGATAAACTGCACTACCTGAGCCACTTGTGTGGGTTGTAGACTCCGTCTCATGCTACCACTAGAGTGAGAGCACCGCCAGCATTCAAAAGTGACCAAAACATCAGCCAGGAAGCAAGGAACTGAGAAGTGGTCTGTGGTCACCACCTGCAGAATCACTCCTGTTTTGGGGGATGTCTTGCTAATTGCCTATAATTTCCACCTTTTGTCTATTCCATTTGCACAACAGCATGTGCAATTTATTGCCAATCAGTGTTGCTTCCTAAGTGGACAGTTTGATTTCACAGAAGTGTGATTGACTTGGAGTTACATTGTGTTGTTTAAGTGTTCCCTTTATTTTTTTGAGCAGTGTATATTCGTTGTGGGGTTTATTTCCAAGCACATTTGACAATACATCTATAAACAATGAGGCATGTGAGTGTTTGTTGACAGCTCCTTTAACGATTTGCTCAGGTTTCATTATTGTATTTGTCTACAACAATTAAGTTATTTCATCAACTCGAAACCTGGGAGGTATTTAAAGGCGTAATATGATGCTGTTCAATGTTATTGTTTCCGTGTACATTTCCGCTGTGCCCATGGTGCAGACGACCGCATTATAACCTCATTATAGGATACTATATACTTGGTTCACAGCATTTCACACTGTTCTGAACAGATCACCCAGATACAACATGAAGCTGGAGCTTCTGGTGTTATTAGCCGTAGCAGCCTTGGTGGTCCCCAGGCTGTCTGAGGGGCGGCAACTCTCCCAATGTGAGCTGAAGACCAAACTGGAGGAAGCGGCCCTCAGTCAGGCAAAGAAAATACATGAAAAGGGCATCAATGGATGACATCTTGGCCAATTTTTTTTTAATGAAGTTTGTTGATTGAAGT
Organism: Salvelinus fontinalis; assembly: GCF_029448725.1. NCBI lineage: Eukaryota > Metazoa > Chordata > Actinopteri > Salmoniformes > Salmonidae > Salvelinus > Salvelinus fontinalis. The sequence continues at coordinate 23,409,170 of NC_074704.1, read as the reverse complement.
TACCCCGAAGATCACTTCAAATATCAAGACCTGTCTTTGGGGTCCATAACTACCTATTCATGTAGCATTGCTTTATACCTTCAAATATCTAATGGTCTTTGTCTTCCTTTCTATGTTTCCTTTCTCTTCATACCATGAAATGGTTGTTCCGGTTATCTTACAGTATTCTGCGACATAACCCTGTGGTGAAAGACAAGGTCCCTTCGACGAATAGGCACCCTGGCCAAAGAGAGAGACTTGTCATGAGGGCCAGATACCCGCCGTTTAGCTGGAGGCCACAAGATGCCATTCAAAGGACCCGAAAACAAGGAAGAAGATGGTAGCCATGAGTCAGAAAGAGACAATGGATCTGAGAGAGGTCAAGCCAACCTCTCACAGAGAGGTAGATGCCAACGACGAGACAGAGGGAAAACACAACGAGCTCAGAGTGAAACCTTCAGTGAAATGCAGACGTCCATTGTTCAGGAGGCCATTCAATGACTGGCCAAAGAGAGACGCAAAGTCGAAGGAAAGTGACGATGAGAGCAATAGCGACGAAGAAAAGACGGAGAGCGATAGCGGCGAAACTCAGATTGCAAAGGAAAGTCGGAATGCAAAATAAAAGTCTGAGAGCAAAGAAAATAAAACAGAAGAAAAGGAGAGAAATAGTGACAAGGAAGGGTCAGATGTCGATAAGCCAGAAAGTGAATGAGGAAGACGCAAGCGACAACGAGTCAGAAGGAGGAGGGGGCGACCGGAAAAAGAGAGCCACCCACAACCCGGGGAGAAAACACAATTATCTACAAATGGCCAAACCCATGAGTCTCTATGTTCGGGCTGTAGGTAGTCTAGCAGTTGGGAGTGTTGGGCCAGTAACCAAAAGGTTGCTGGTTTGAATCTCCAAGCCGACTAGGTGAAAAATCTGGCGATGTGGCGTTGAGCAAGGCACTAACCTTAATTGCTCCTGTAAGTCCTTATGGATAAGAGCATCTGCTAATTGACTTAAATGTCAATATGGTCTACTCCAGCAGAGCGATCAGATTGCATGTGCTTTGACTACTCGATCTCTCAATCTCTGCCAGACAATGTGTAGTGGTGTAACGTTCGTCTGGTGGTGTATGAACGGACCAAGGCGCAGCGGGTGATGAATACATACTGACTTTAATGAACAGACGAAAACACTGACAAAACACTAGAACAAACTATAAAACAATAAACGAAGGCAACAGACCTGAAACAAACGAATTTACATATAGACGAAGGACGCAAGAACAGACTACCTAAAACGAACGAACAAACGAAACAGTCCCATGTGGATTACACAGACACAGGAACAATCACACACAAACAAACAGTGAGAACAACCTACCTTAATATGGCTCTCAATCAGAGGAAACGCCAAACACCTGCCTCTAATTGAGAGCCATACCAGGCAACCCATTAACCCAACATAGAAAACGCATAACATAGACTACCCACCCAAACTCACGCCCTGACCAATTAAACACATACCAAACAACAGAAAACAGGTCAGGAACGTGACAAGTGGTGAGCAAAAGACATCCTTCTGCCATAAACCTAATTAGCAGAATGTTAACATATAATGTATGATTGGTTATTCATATATTGTACATTGAGATGCGTGTTCGTGGATTTGGCTAATTGAACAGAAACCAAGCTGCAGACCATGTCTATCTACCACCACAAACCGATGCTGACATGCGCTGACCAGCTGGCTAGTGTCTTCACCAAGGTCATTATAGTAAACTAAAACTTAAACTAAAATTGGAAAAACGATTTAGTAAACTGGAATAAAATTATGAAGAAAAACATTTGAAAAACTAAAACTATACTGAAACTACGATATTTGACTGCAAAACGAAATAAAATAAAACCATCATATTGTGATGTTCAGTTGTATTATGTTTAGGGGGGTTTTCAAATGGGCTTTTCAAGCTTTTTTGTAATGGGGTTTTTCAAGCTTCTGATTCTGGCTGGTAAATGCTGCCAATAGATAGCAATGTTTCAAATAGGCCTAGCTTGTGCATCACTATCACTAGCTATCACCAGAGAGGAAGAGGCGAAGCGAGAGGATTAACTCCGCCCAAAATCTGTCCCTGCGAGATAAGCAGAATATTTTGCAGGAAAGTCTATGAGAGAGTATCAAATTACGTGAGGGTTATTTAATCAAATAGAGCAATGTTTAGGTTGTTACAAATGTACTGATATAAGTGGACACACGTGGCATTCAGCAACTTTGAGAAAAACTACTTAGTTGTACCTGTTCTGCCGTCTCATTGCTTAGAATGGTCCCACCTGATCTCGTCTCCTCCCATCTGCTTTCCATCTTTGAGGACATGTATTTTCATTGTTAGAATGGTTTCTTGAACATCTTGTCAATATAATAAATAATCTTTGCTATCACTAGCAAACAACAGGGAAGAATTCTGAAGCAGAGACATTAGAGAAAGCAAGACACCCCCTCATTTTTTTCTGATTAGGGCGGGGCCACTCTGGTGTGCTTATGCCCCTGCCCCGCGGAACAGGAGTCCCAGAGGGAAACAACTCACTGGCAATTTTTTTGTTGGTCGAGGCGGGGGCAATAAGCAGACAATGGTTGCGTTCCCCTGATCAGATGTTGCATGCATCAACCAATGGTTGCGTGCCACATCATCGACTGTGTTATAGACTGACAGATTGCTATAACATATGATGTGGTTATATGATACTTAAATACCTGTCCAGACTTTGTAAGATTTGTCAGGCGTCAGCAATGTCTGAACAGAGGTCTGAACAGATGTCTGAACATAACTAAAGTAAGGCGACGCAACAACCAATGGTTACGTGCCACGTCATCGACTGTGTCCTCAACTGGGAATTGATATCACATATGATGTGGTTAGCTGACACTTAAAAGACCTATCCAGGCATTGTAAGATCTGTCAGGCGTCAGCAAAGTCTAAGCTTTGGAACGCGGCTTAAACTGCATTTCTAATTTAAATCTAACCAAACCTAGGACCATCACCTTATTACTGACATGTGCTAGCCTCCCTACACTGGCTTCCTGTTAAGGCAAGGGCTGATTTCAAGGTTTTACTGCTAACCTACAAAGCATTACATGGGCTTGCTCCTACCTATCTTTCCGATTTGGTCCTGCCGTACATACCTACACGTACACTACGGTCACAAGACGCAGGCCTCTTAATTGTCCCTAGAATTTCTAAGCAAACAGCTGGAGGCAGGGCTTTCTCCTATAGAGCTCCATTTTTATGGAATGGTCTGCCTACCCATGTGAGAGACGCAGACTCTGTCTCAACCTTTAAGTATTTATTGAAGACTCATCTCTTCAGTAGGTCATATGATTGAGTGTATTCTGGCCCAGGAGTGTGAAGGTGAACGGAAAGGCTCTGGAGCAACGAACTGCCCTTGCTGTCTCTGCCTGGCCCGTTCCCCTCTCTCCACTGGGATTCTCTGCCTCTAACCCTATTACAGGGGCTGAGTAACTGGCTTACTGGTGCTCTTCCATGCCATCCCTAGGAGGGGTGCGTCACTTGAGTGGGTTGAGTCCCTGACGTGGTCTTCCTGTCTGGGTTGGCGCCCCCCCCTTGGGTTGTGCCGTGGCGGAGATCTTTGTGGGCTATACTCGGCCTTGTCTCAGGATGGTAAGTTGGTGGTTGAAGATATCCATCTAGTGGTGTGGGGGCTGTGCTTTGGCAAAGTGGGTGGGGTTATATCCTGCCTGTTTGGCCCTGTCCGGGGGTATCATCGGATGGGGCCACAGTGTCTCCTGACCCCTCCTGTCTCAGCCTCCAGTATTTATGCTGCAGTAGTTTATGTGTCGGGGGGCTAAGGTCAGTCTGTTATATCTGGAGTATTTCTCCTGTCTTATCCGGTTTCCTGTGTGAATTTAAGTATGCTCTCTCTAATTCTCCCTTTCTCTGTTTCTTTCTTTCTCTCTCTCGGAGTACCTAAGCCCTAGGACCATGCCTCATGACTACCTGGCATGATGACTCCTTGCTGTCCCCCGTCCACCTGGCCGTGCTGCTGCTCCAGTTTCAACTGTTCTGCCTGCGGCTATGGAACCCTGACCTGTTCACCGGACTTGCTACCTGTCCCAGACCTGCTGTTTTCAACTCTCTAGAGACAGCAGGAGCGGTAGAGATACTCTCAATGATCGGCTATGAAAAGCCAACTGACATTTAATCCTGAGGTACTGACTTGTTGCACCCTCAACAACTACTGTGATTATTATTATTTGACCATGCTGGTCATTTATGAACATTTGAACATCTTGGCCATGTTCTGTTATAATCTCCACCCGGCACAGCCAGAAGAGGACTGGCAACCCCTCATAGCCTGGTTCCTCTCTAGGTTTCTTCCTAGGTTTTGGCCTTTCTAGGGAGTTTTTCCTAGCCACCGTGCTTCTACACCTGCATTGCTTGCTGTTTGGGGTTTTATGCAGGGTTTCTGTACAGCACTTTGATATATCAGCTTATGTAAGAAGGGCTATATAAATACATTTGATTTGATTTGATGAAGTGACATCCCAAAAAAACACAAACTATAGGCCTACAACATAAATGGCTCCTAGCCTCCCACGCAAAGGCTACTTTCCTTCCTAACACTAAAACTAAAAGTGATACAAAATAATATAACAAAGAAATATAAATGTTTTTAACAAATTGAAACTAAATAAATCAAATCTGAAATGTACAAACTTAAATTAATTTGAAATAAAATCTAAAAATTAATATAAAATCAGAAATCTATAATAACCTTGTTCTTCACTGACATTTTCAACCTATCCCTGTTCAGTGTGTAATACCAACGGCAAGGTAACCTGCCAAAATGACTAGCGCCTCGTAGCACTCAAATCTATAGCCAAGAAATGCTTTGTAAGGCTGGTCATGGTTCACATCAACACCATCATCCCAGACACCCTGGATCCACTCCACTTATCATACCATCCCAACAGATCCAAAGATGAATAAATCTCGATTGCACTCCATACTGCCTTCACCCACATTGACAAAAGGAATACCTATGTAAGAATGTTGCTCATTGATATACAGCTCAGCATTCAACACAATTGTTCCCTCCAAGCTCATCACCAAGCTCAGGACCCTCGGACTGAATACCTGCCTCTGCAACTGGATCCTGGACTTCCTAACGGGCTGCCCCCAGTTGGTGAGGGTAGGCAACACATCCGCCATGCTGACCATTAACACGGGGGCTCCTCAGAGGTGTGTGCTTAGTCCCCTCCTGTACTCCCTGTTCACCCACAACTACGTGGCCGTGCTCGGCTCCAACAACATCATCAAGTTTGCTGACTACACGATGGTGGCAGGACTGATCACTGACAACGATGAGGCAACCTATAGGTTGGAGGTCAGAGACCTTGCAGTGTGGTGCCAGGACAACAACCTCTCCCTCAAAATCAGCAAGATAAAGGAGTTGATTGTTGACTAAAGGAAACGGAGGGGCGAGCACGCTCCCATTCACATCGATGGGGCTGTATTGGAGTGGGTCGAGAGCTTCAAGTTCCTCGGTGTCCACATCACTAAGGAACTAACATGGTCCACACACACCCACACAGTTCTGAAGATGGCACGACAGCATCTCTTCCCCCTCAGGAGGCTGAAAAGATTTGGCATGGGCCCTCAGATCCTCAAAAAGTTTTACAGATGCACCATTGAGAGCATTTTGACTGGTTGCATCACCGCTTGGTACGGCAACTGCAAGGCACCCGACCGCAAAACGCTACAGAGGGTGGTGAGTACGGCCCCAGTACATCACTGGGGCCAAGCTTCCTGCCTCCACGACCCCTATACCAGGCGGTGTCAGAGGAAGTCCTAAAGAATTGTAAGACTCCAGCCACCCAAGCCATAGATTGTTCTCTCTGCTACCTTGGTACCAGTGCACCAAGTCTGCAACCAACAGGACCCTGAACAGCCATAAGACTGCTTAACAATACTGCTAAATGGCTAATCAAATGGCATCCAGGACCTGCATTGTTGCACTAACTGTCTTGCACACACACACACACTTACACCCCAGCATATTGGCAACGCACGCACGCACGCACGCACACACACACACACACACACACACACACACACACACACACACACACACACACACACACACACATGCACACACACACGCTGCTGCTACTGTCCATTATCTATCCTTTTGCCTAGTCACTTTATCCCTACCTATATGTACATAGCTGCCTCAATAACCTCGTACCCCTGCACATCGACTCGGCACTGGTACTCCCTGTATATAGCTATGTTATTTTTACTCATTATTGTTATTCGTTATTCACTGTGTATTTATTCCTATTGTCACTATTTCCATTTTTTTATTTATTTTATCTTTAACTCTGCATTGTTGGAAAAGGACCCGTAAGTAAGCATTTCACAGTTAGTCTACACCTGTTGTTTTACGAAGCATGTGACAAATGACATGTCATTTGATTTGTTTGTCTTGCCCTCAAGCTTTACTTGATGATGACATTAGTGATGACATCGCCTGTTTTATGAAGACTTGTGACTGGGGTGATTTGGTCCTCATATCATCTCCTTTGAGGTACCACTTTATATTAAATGTTGCTATTTACTTGTAATTACGTACTATAAGCAGGTCAGATTTAGTGTGATTTCACAAATGTAATTTTGACATGTGTTAGATTAGTATACAAACTCAAATGTGACGTGTCAATCAAGTTAGAAGTTGTTTTTCTATGAAAGTTTCCTTTCTATTTCTATACTACCTAGCTACTTGATTACATTTGTTTTATGTGTGTTTCACAGGAAGGCTCTGCACCTTCCAGGGAAATGGGCCAAAGCGCATTCCTCAGAGTACTTTGAGTGTGAATGAGCATTCAACAGGGGATTTTCTACCTTCTACTTTCAGGTCCACTTAGCAAATACAGCTGAAGTCGGAAGTTTACATACACTTAGGTTGGAGTCATTAAAACTGTTTTTTCAACCACTCCACACATTTTTTTTTAATTTTAATTTTATTTTTTTTATCCCCTTTTCTCCCCAATTTTTGTGGTATCCAATCACTAGTAATTACTATCTTGTCTCATCGCTACAACTCCCGTACGGGCTCGGGAGAGACAAAGGTTGAAAGCCACGCGTCCTCCGAAGCACAACCCAACCAAGCCGCACTGCTTCTTAACACAGCGCGCCTCCAACCCGGAAGCCAGCCGCACCAATGTGTCGGAGGAAACACCGTGCACCTGGCCCCCTTGGTTAGCACGCACTGCGCCCGGCCCGCCACAGGAGTCGCTGGAGCGCGATGAGACAAGGATATCCCTACCGGCCAAACCCTCCCTAACCCGGACGACGCTAGCCCAATTGTGCGTCGCCCCACGGACCTCCCGGTCGCGGCCGGCTGCGACAGAGCCTGGGCGCGAACCCAGAGACTCTGGTGGCGCAGCTAGCACTGCGATGCAGTGCCCTAGACCACTGCGCCACCCGGGAGGCCCACTCCACACATTTCTTGTTAACAAACTATAGTTTTGGCAAGTCACTTGGGCCATGACACAAGTAATTTTTCTAACAATTGTTTACAGACAGATTATTTCACTTATAATTCACTGTTTCACAATTCCAGTGGGTCAGAAGTTTACATACACTAAGTTGACTGTGCCTTTAAACAGCTTGGAAAATTCCAGAAAATGATGTCATGGCTTTAGAAGCTTCTGACAGGCTAATTGACATCATTTGAGTCAACTGGAGGTGTAACTGTGGATGTATTTCAAGGCCTACTTTCAAACTCAGTGACTCTGCTTGACATCATGAGAAAATCAAAAGAAATCAGCCAAGATCTCAGAAAAAAAGTTGTAGACCTCCACAAGTCGGGTTCATCCTTGGGAGCAATTTCCAAATGCCTGAAGGTACCACGTTCATCTGTACAAACAATAGTACGCAAGTATAAACACCATGGGACCACGCAGCCGTCATAACGCTCAGGAAGGAGACGCGTTCTGCCTCCTAGAGACGAACGTACTTTGGTGCGAAAGTGCAAATCAGTCCCAGAACAACAACAAAGGACCTTGTGAAGATGCTGGAGGAAACAGGTACAAAAGTATCTATATCCACAGTAAAACGAGTCCCATATCGACATAACCTGCAAGGCCGCTCAGCAAGGAAGAAGCCACTGCTCCAAAACCGCCATAAAAAAGCCAGACTACGGTTTGCAACTGCACATGGGGACAAAGATCGTACTTTTTGGAGAAATGTCCTCTGGTCTGATGAAATAAAAATTTAACTGTTTGGCCATAATGACAATTGTTATGTTTAGAGGACAAAGGGGGAGGCTTGCAAGCCGAAGAACACCATCCCAACCGTGAAGCATGGGGGTGGCAGCATCATGTTGTGAGGGTGCTTTGCTGCAGGAGGGACTGGTGAACTTCACAAAATAGATGGCATCATGAGGCAGGAAAATTATGTGGATATATTGAAGCAACATCTCAAGACATCAGTCAGGAAGTTAAATCTTGGTCGCAAATGGGTCTTCCAAATGGACAATGACCTCAAGCATACTTCCAAAGTTGTGGCAAAATGGCTTAAGGACAACAAAATCAAGGTATTGGAGTGGCCATCACAAAGCCCTGACCTCAATACTATAGAAAATTTGTGGGCAGAACTGAAAAAGCGTGTGCGAGCAAGGAGGCCTTACAAACCTGTCTCAGTTACACCAGCTCTGTCAGGAGGAATGGGCCAAAATTCACCCAACTTATTGTGGGAAGCTTGTGGAAGGCTACCCGACACGTTTGACTCAAGTTAAACATTGTAAAGGCAGTGCTACCAAATACTAACTGAGTGTATGTAGACTTCTGACCCACTGGGAATGTGATGACAGTAATTAAAGCTGAAATAAATCATTATCCCTACTATTATTCTGGCATTTCACATTCTTCAAATAAAGTGGTGATCCTAACTGACCTAAGACAGGGAATTTTTACTCGGATTAAATGTCAGGAATAGTGAAAAACTGAGTTTAAATGTTATCTGTCTGTAACCACGTTATCCCTTACATGTACAGTACACATGAAAACAATGCATAAAAACAAACCACAATCATGGGTCTCGTATTACTCTTGGGCTGGTGTCATGTGATCCGTCAGACCATGAAAATGAACAGAGGCTGATCTTTAATTCTCAGTCGTGGTCATGAGATACCCATGAGAATTGTTATGTGTGTCAATCTAATTCATGCCCAACTTACTTCTCAGGTGTCACATATTTAACAAAGGAAAAACCCTTTGTGATACCATCGAATTGCAGTTTTTAACACATTTCTCTAGAGGCCTGAATCGAATGGTGAAACACAACACTGGGTGGATCTTTGGTACATTTAGGTAGTCCTTTGACCCATTTCAGAGAGCCAGCTGTATTGCCTTACCTTGGATAAAACATTTAAAAAAAGACAAGAACGAGTCTTAGTCAAAGGTCACTCTCAAGGGGCTAAGGCGCCAAGAGTATATCTACTGTGCAACTCTCGTCTTCCCCCTCACAATTGAGGAAAGACCAGACAGAGACAACATGAAGATGCTGATGTTGCTGGTGTTGGCTGTAGCAGTCTTGATGGTTCCCAGTCTGTCTGAGGGACGGATCCTCTCAAAATGTGAGCTGAAGAGCTTATTGGAGGAGGCGGCCTTCAAATTCAACCTGACTGAGAAAGCCAGAGAGAATTATCTGACAAACAAGGACTTTGTGGCTAAAAGTAAGTTACATTACATAACCCAATGATTTTTTTCATTCAACAATCGGAAACAATCTCTTAAATGCTATGGGCTGGTTTCACGGAACACAGATTAAGCCTAGTCCTGGACTAAGAAACATTTCTCGAGATTCTTAATTGAAATGGCTTCTTATTCCAAGACTAGGCTAAATCTGTGTATGGGAAATCGGCCCCTAGGAGTCCGATTGTAAAGCAACTCTCAATTGTCATTGCCTCTTCCAGTCGTCTGCCACGTAGAGAAGGCCACAGGTTTCAACACCAGTTTTGTGACTCCTTGGAGGGATGATGATGGCCCTGATGACAGCCCTACCCGCCCTGCTAAGGATGATAACCGCCCGACCCGTCCTACCCACACTGAGCACCCTCCTAAGAGGGGTAAGAGACACGCTGGGGATTCTCACGGGGATTCATCCAGCGCTGAAAGCCATCAGTTCAGCTCGTCACAAGAAGACTCCAGTGAAGAAGAGACCAGCGAAGAAGAGACCACGTGGACTCTCTACGGCTTGTTTCAGCTGAGCGATCATGTGATCTGTGCCAACGGCTCCACTCCGTCTCTGAACCTTTGCCAGATGAACTGCAGCGGTGAGTTCAATAAATTTGACCTATCGAAACGAAGTATGACAAATAACACAACAAGATCATTAATAGAGTAGTTGGATGTTAGATTTGATCTTGAGTTTGGTTTTATTAAAATGGCTTGTATGAGAGTCAGTGGTGTATCTCTGTTGTGCTCTTTTCTCTCTCAAGATTTGATTGACGACGACATAAGTGACGACTTGGACTGTGTGGAGACAATCAAACAGACAGTGTAAGTGTTTAGTTTTGAGGTTGATGCTTTTTCTATATTTTCTTATTGTGTTAATATACTGTGTGCAAGTGCAGCAATTCTTACTAACTTTTGGATTGTCCTTTTTTCGTTTAAACAGGGAAAGTGGGCCTGGTGATCATAAAATAGCTCTAATGAGAATGTAAGTACACAAACGCAAAATGTGTGTTTTAAATTTTAAACAGAAATCTATTTTATTTCCATCGTGTTGTGTTGAAATTGGTTGGCATTCAATGTTTAAACGTGTGAAAAATTATATTAGAATGTCACTTTAGGATGTCCTTTAGTGATTTTTTGCGAGCACATCTAGGGGTGTAACTGAACATGGAGATGTAAATGCTTTCTGATGTAATTATTAATATTTTTTTAATGATCCTTATAGGTTTAAGCTGCTCTTCCAGAAGGAATGTGTCATGACGGTTGCCTCTAGCTACTTCTCCGAGTGTTGAATGAGAAGCCATGGAAGATGACGACCCCCCCAAAGTGTATTTTGCACACTAATCGTTCACTCTTTAAACAATGCATTGAGTTACATAGGGTGAATTTATACAGGCAGCCCAAGTCTAAGCTTTTGCCCAATTATTAACCAATTGCAAAAAAAAGACCAATGCCAAAAGATCATAATTGAGCTTCCTGTGTAAATGTAGACATAATGTGTAACAATTAGTTCTCATCAGCCTCATTTTCACAAAGTACACCAAAATAGAATGTATGTAGAAAGAATAAAGTTTAACAGTATATTTCTTTGGTTTGTTTAATTATCATTTGTTGTTGTTGTTGTTGTTAACACCTGCACCTACTTTTAAATGCAATTGGGATACATATATAGCAGGTTAAAGCAAGGCATACCTTGGATTAAACACTGGGATAAACTAAACAGGAAGAGGGTTTACTCCGCCCAAAATCTGTTCACGAAAATAAGACCATGATGTGAGGAATTTTTGTATGGAAGTCAATGAGAGTGTCAAATTTGATCAACACAAAATTTAATTACTAATTTGCTACGTGAGACTGACAGTGGATATCATAAGTATTCACCAACAATCAATTTTTTTTTTATTGTGTTGCATTACAAAGTGTGATTGAAAATGATTTATTTGTGATTTTTTTGTCATTGATCTCAAAAAATTACTCCATAATGTCAAAGTGAAAAGAAAATGATACAGTTTACAAATGAACTATTCACTCCCTTTGTTTAGGAAAGCCTAAATTAGTTCAGGAGTACAATTTGGTTTAACAAATCACATAACAATTTACATCAACTCACTACCCGTTGCTCTGTCCCTCATACATACAACATCTGTAAGGTCCCTAAGTCAAGTATTGAATTTCAAGCACAGATTAAACTACAAAGACCAAGGAGATTTTTGAAAGCCTCATAAATATTGGTAGATGGGTAACAACAATTCAGACATTGAATATCTCTTTAAGCATGGTCAAATTAATAATTATTCTGTGGATGATGTATTAAACCACCCAGATACAACAAAGATACAATCTTCCTTCTGAACTGAGCTGCAAGACAGGAAGGAAACTGCTCAGGGATGTTACCATGAGGCCATTGGTGATTTTAAAACAGCTACAGAGTTCAATGGCTGTGGTGGGAGAAAACTGAGGATGGATCAACACCATTGTAGTTACTCCACAATAATGACCTAATTAAAATCAAATCAAATGTTATTTGTCACATGCGCCGAATACAACAGGTGTAGGACCTTACTTACAGGCGCTGTTTACTTACAGGCGCTAAACAATAGTGCAAAAAATGTGTTAGGTGAACAATAGGTAAGTAAAGAAATAAAACAATAGTAAAAAGACAGGCTATATACAGTATACTATAAAAGTAGCGAGGCTATAAAAGTAGCGAGGCTACATACAGACACCGGTTAGTCAGGCTGATTGAGGTAGTATGTACATATAGATATGGTTAAAGTGACTATGCATATTTGATAAACAGAGAGTAGCTGTAGCGGAAAAACGGCGTTTGGGGGGGGGGCACACAATGCAAATAGCCATTTGGTTACCTGTTCAGGAGTCTTATGGCTTGGGGGTAAAAACTGTTGAGAAGACTTTTTGTCCTAGACTTGGCACTCCGGTACCGCTTGCCATGTGGTAGTAGAGAGAACACTCTATGACTGGGGTGGCTCGGGTCTTTGACAATTTTTAGGGCCTTCCTCTGACACCGCCTGGTGTAGAGGTCCTGGATGGCAGGCAGCTTAGCCCCTGTGATGTACTGGGCTGTACGCACTACCCTCTATAGTGCCTTGCGGTCAGAGGCCGAGCAATTGCCGTACCAGGCAGTGATGCAACCAGTCAGGATGCTCTCGATGTTGCAGCTGTAGAACCTTTTGAGGATCTCAGGACCCATGCCAAAACTTTTTAGTTTCCTGAGGGGGAATAGGCTTTGTCGTGCCCTCTTCACGACTGTCTTGGTGTGTTTGGACCATTCTAGTTTGTTGTTGATGTGGACACCAAGGAACTTGAAGCTCTCAACCTGCTCCACTACAGCCTCGTCAATGAGAATGGGTGCGTGCTCGGTCCTCCTTTTCCTGTAGTCCACAATCATCTCCTTAGTCTTGGCTACGTTGTTATTCTGGCACCACACGGCCAGGTCTCTGACCTCCCTCCCTCTGACCTCCCTCTGACCTCCCTCCCTCCCTATAGGCTGTCTCGTCGTTGTCTGTGATCAGGCCTACCACTGTTGTGTCGTCTGCAAACTTAATGATGGTGTTGGAGTCGTGCCTGGCCATGCAGTCGTGGGTGAACAGGGAGTACAGGAGGGGACTGAGCACGCACCCCTGTGAAGCTCCAGTGTTGAGGATCAGCATGGCAGATGTGTTGCTACCTACCTTCACCACCTGGGGGCGGCCCGTCAGGAAGTCCAGGATGCAGTTGCAGAGGGCGGTGTTTAGTCCCAGGATCCTTAGCTTATTGATGAGCTTTGAGGGTACTATGGTGTTGAACGCTGAGCTGTAGTCAATGAATAGCATTCTCACATAAGTGTTCCTTTTGTCCAGGTGGGAAAGGGCAGTGTGGAGTGCAATAGAGATTGCATCATCTGTGGATCTGTTTGAGCGGTGTGCAAATTGGAGTGGGTCTAGGGTTTCTGGGATAATGGTGTTGATGCGAGCCATTACCAACCTTTCAAAGCATTTCATGGCTACGGACGTGAGTGCTACGGGTCTGTAGTCATTTAGGCAGGTTGCCTTTGTGTTCTTGGGCACAGGGACTATGGTGGTCAGCTTAAAACATGTTGGTATTACAGACTCAATCAGGGATATGTTGAAAATGTCAGTGAAGACACCTGCCAGTTGGTCAGCACATGCCCGGAGTACACGTCCTGGTAATTCGTCTGGCCCCGCAGCCTTGTGTATGTTGACCTGTTTAAAGGTCTTGCTCACGTCGGCTACGGAGAACGTGATCACACAGTCGTCCGGAACAGCTGATGCTCTCATGCATGCCTCAGTGTTGCTTGCCTCGAAGCGAGCATAGAAGTGATTTAGCTCGTCTGGTAGGCTCGTGTCACTGGGCAGCTCGCAGCTGTGCTTCCCTTTGTAGTCTATAATAGTTTGCAAGCCCTGCCACATAAGACGAGCGTCAGAGCCGGTGTAGTATGATTCAATCTTAGCCCTGTATTGACGCTTTGCCTGTTTAATGGTTTGTCGCAAGACATAGCAAGATTTCTTGTAAGCTTCCGGGTTAGAGTCCCGCACCTTGAAAGCGGCAGCTCTACCCTTTAGCTCAGTGCGAATGTTGCCTGTAATCCATGGCTTCTGGTTGGGGTATGTACAGTGGGGAGAACAAGTATTTGACACACTGCCGATTTTGCAGGTTTTCCTACTTACAAAGCATGTAGAGGTCTGTAATTTTTATCATAGGTACACTTCAACTGTGAGAGACGGAATCTAAAACAAAAATCCAGAAAATCACATTCTATGATTTTTAAGTAATTCATTTGCATTTTATTGCATGACATAAGTATTTGATACATCAGAAAAGCAGAACTTAATATTTGGTACAGAAACCTTTGTTTGCAATTACAGAGATCGTATGTTTCCTGTAGTTCTTGACCAGGTTTGCACACACTGCAGCAGGGATTTTGGCCCACTCCTCCATACAGACCTTCTCCAGATCCTTCAGGTTTCGGGACTGTCGCTGGCCAATACGGACTTTCAGCTCCCTCCAAAGATTTTCTATTGGGTTCAGTTCTGGAGACTGGCTAGGCCACTCCAGGACCTTGAGATGCTTCTTACGGAGCCACTCCTTAGTTGCCCTGGCTGTGTGTTTCGGGTCGTTGTCATGCTGGAAGACCCAGCCACGACCCATCTTCAATGCTCTTACTGAGGGAAGGAGGTTGTTGGCCAAGATCTCGCAATACATGGCCCCATCCATCCTCCCCTCAATACGGTGCAGTCGTCCTGTCCCCTTTGCAGAAAAGCATCTCCAAAGAATGATGTTTCCACCTCCATGCTTCACGGTTGGGATGGTGTTCTTGGGGTTGTACTCAGCCTTCTTCTTCCTCCAAACACAGCGAGTGGAGTTTAGACCTAAAAGCTCTATTTTTGTCTCATCAGACCACATGACCTTCTCCCATTCCTCCTCTGGATCATTCAGATGGTCTTTGGCAAACTTCAGACGGGCCTGGACATGCGCTGGCTTGAGCAGGGGGACCTTGCGTGAGCTGCAGGATTTTAATCCATGACGGCGTAGTGTGTTACTAATGGTTTTCTTTGAGACTGTGGTCCCAGCTCTCTTCAGGTCATTGACCAGGTCCTGCCGTGTAGTTCTGGGCTGATCCCTCACCTTCCTCATGATCATTGATGCCCCACAAGGTGAGATCTTGCATGGCGCCCCAGACCGAGGGTGATTGACCGTCATCTTCAACATCTTCCATTTTCTAATAATTGCGCCAACAGTTGTTGCCTTCTCACCAAGCTGCTTGCCTATTGTCCTGCAGCCCATCCCAGCCTTGTGCAGGTCTACAATTGTATCCCTGATGTCCTTACACAGCTCTCTGGTCTTGGCCATTGTGGAGAGGTTGGAGTCTGTTTGATTGAGTGTGTGGACAGGTGTCTTTTATACAGGTAACGAGTTCAAACAGGTGCAGTTAATACAGGTAATGAGTGAAAAACAGGAGGGCTTCTTAAAGAAAAACTAACAGGTCTGTGAGAGCCGGAATTCTTACTGGTTGGTAGGTGATCAAATACTTATGTCATGCAATAAAATGCAAATGAATTACTTAAAAATCATAGAATGTGATTTTCTGGATTCTTGTTTTAGATTCCGTTTCTCACAGTTGAAGTGTACCTATGATAAAAAAATTACAGACCTCTACATGCTTTGTAAGTAGGAAAACCTGTAAAATCGGCAGTGTATCAAATACTTGTTCTCCCAACTGTATGTACAGTCACTGTGGGGACAACGTCCTCGATGCACTTATTGATAAAGCCAGTGACTGATGTGGTGTACTCCTCAATGCCATCGGAAGAATCCCGGAACATGTTCCAGTCTGTGACAGCAAAACATTCCTGTATTTTAGCACCTGCTTCATCTGACCACTTTTTTATAGACCGAGTCACTGGTGCTTCCTGCTTTAATTTTTGCTTGTAAGCAGGAATCAGGAGGATAGAGTTGTGGTCGGATTTACCAAATGTAGGGCGAGGGAGAGCTTTGTACGCATCTCTGTGTGTGGAGTATATGTGATCTATATTTTTTTTCCCTCTGGTTGCACATTTAACATGTTGATAGAAATTTGGTAGAACTGATTGAAGTTTCCCTGCATTAAAGTCTCCGACCACTAGGAGCGCCGCCTCTGTGTGAGTGGTTTCCTGTTTGTTTATTTCCTTATACAGCTGACTGAGTGCAGTCTTAGTGCCAGCATCTATCTGTGGTGGTAATTAAACAGCCACGAAAAGTATAGCTGAAAAGTCTCTAGAAAGGCCTCCCGGGTGGCGCAGTGGTCTAGGGCACTGCATCGCAGTGCTAGCTGCGCCACCAGAGTCTCTGGGTTCGCGCCCAGGCTCTGTCGCAGCCGGCCGCGACCGGGGGGGTCTGTGGGGCGACGCACAATTGGCCTAGCGTCGTCCGGGTTAGGGAGGGTTTGGCTGGTAGGGATATCCTTGTCTCATCGCGCTCCAGCGACTCCTGTGGCGGGCCGGGTACAGTGCGCGCTAACCAAGGGGGCCAGGTGCACGGTGTTTCCTCCGACACATTGGTGTGGCTGGCTTCCGGGTTGGAGGCTCGCTGTGTTAAGAAGCAGTGCGGCTTGGTTGGGTTGTGCTTCGGAGGAAGCATGGCTTTCGACCATCGTCTCTCCCGAGCCCGTACGGGAGTTGTAGCGATGAGACAAGATAGTAATTACTAGCGATTGGATACCACGAAAATTGGGGAGAAAAGGGGATAAAAAAAAAGAAAAAAGAAAAGTCTCTAGGCAAATAGTGTGGCCTGCAATGTATCACAATATACTCTACTTCAGGCGTGCAAAATCTAGAGACTTCCTTAGATTTCGTGCCCAGCTGTTGTTTACAAATATGCACAGACCCCCCCCCCCCCCCCTCGTCTTACTTGCCGGTGCAACGTGTATCCCGCTAGCTGAATATCCATGTCGTCATTCAGCCACAATTCCGTGAAACAGGATATTACAGTTTTTGATGTCCAGTTGGTAGGATATTCGTGATCGTACCTCGTCTAATTTATTGTCCAATGATTGCACGTTGGTTAGTAGTTTTGACGGTAACGGCAGCTTTCCCAGTCGCCTTTGCCGGGTCCTGACCAGGCATCCGGCTCTTTGTCCTCTATACCTGCGTCGCTTCCTTTTGCAAATAACGTGGATGGCGGTCCTGTGGGGTGTTTGGAGAATGTCTTGTGCGTCATCTTTGTTGTAGAAAAAATATTTGTCTAATCCGAGGTGAGTGATCGCTGTCCTGATATCCAGAAGCTATTTTTTTGCCGTAAGATATGATTGCAGAAACATTATGTACAAAATAAGTTACAAATAAGGCAGAAAAACACAATTGGTTGGGAGCCCGTAAAACTGCTGCCATTTTTCCGGCGCCATTTTAACACTCCTGACAGAGTGAAAAGAAGGATGCCTGTACAGAATACAAATATTCCAAAACATGCATCCTGTTTGCAATAAGGTACTATAAAACTGAAAGAACGTTGGCAAAGAAATTTACTTTTTGTCCTGAATACAAAGCGTTATGTTTGGGCCCAACACAACACATAACTGAGTAACTGCCGCCCTATTTTCAAGCATGGTGGTGGCTGCATCGTGGTATGGGTATGCTTGACATTGGCAAAGACTGGGGAGTTTTTCAGGATAAAAAGAAATGGGATGGAGCTAAGCACAGGCAAAATCCTAGAGGAAAACCTGCTTCAGTCATGTAAGGGAATTTTTATGTTTGTGTTTTTCTGATAACTAACTAACTAATGCAAGTGGCTGACTGAACAAATCCTCTCTATCAGTAGCTGCAATTTGGCAGTAGGCATAGACCTTGTTTTGAGAACGAACTAAAGATATCTCAGTTTCAAGGTCTCAGCTTAGAGAGAAGCCTCGTGAGGTATTGGTTGGTCACATGAATTAAACAAAATGGTAATGATTCATTAATTATGCTAAATCATGCAAATATAACTTGTCTGTGTATAGCCATATATAGCCAGCAGCACACCACCCTGCATCCCACTGCTGGCTTGCTTCTGAAGCTAAGCAAGGTTGGTCCTAGTTGGTCCCTAGATGGGGGACCAGATGCTGCTGGAAGTGGTGTTGGAGGGCCAGTAGGAGGCACTCTTTCCTCAGGTCAAAAAAATTAAATATATATCTCAATGACACAGGGCAGTGATTGATACTGCCCTGTGTAGGGTGCTGTCTTTCGGATGGGACGTTAAACAGGTGTTCTGACTCTCTGTGGTCATTAAAGATCCCCTTGCTAAATTCCCAAGCTGTCCCTCATGCAGTTACCTAATCATCCCCAGCTTACAATTGTCTCATTCATCCCCCTCCTCTCCCCTGTAACTATTCTCCAGGTCGTTACTGTAAATGAGAATGTGTTCTCAGGCAACTTACCTGGTAAAATAATGGATAAATAAAAAATAAGACATCTGCTGGGACTGCCCATTCAGAGCTTCTTTTTTAAAATGTATTTTATTTATTTTATCCCCTTTTCTCCCCAATTTTCGTGGTAAATGCAGTGCCCTAGACCACTGCGCCACCCGGGAGGCCCCCATTCAGAGCTTCTGATTGACATGTGTACTATGGTGCATTGAGTTGGTTGGAACCTCTCCAGTGCACTGACAAATAAACAATGATTCCCGTCCGACCAAAAATGGACGAGGACCCGCCCAGACCCTTACTGTGAGCTGCCCAGTAGGAGAGACATCATCCACAAACAATTGAGGGACGGTAACTGATTTCAGAAAGTCAATTTAAATTAATCTGTATAAAAAGAAACTAAACTGATCAAAAAAGAAAATCAAGGCGAGTAACGCATAAAAGGTACCCATAGTCTTAAAGAGAGAAGACTATTCAATAGTTTTAGCCTCTCTGGGCTAGGGGGCAGTATCCTGCATTTTGGCTGTCTGACATGCCCAAAGTAAACTGACTGTTACTCAGGCCCAGAAGCTAGGATATGCATATAATTGGTAGAATTGGATAGAAAACACTCTGAAGATTCTAAAACTAAAATAGTGTATAACAGAACTGATTTGGCAAGCGAAAACTGAGGAAAATCCATCCGGAATTTCTTTTTTTTTTGAGCTCCCAGGTCATTCCTATGTTGGCCTATTGAATTTCCAACCAAAAAGCGCCCAGATTGCAGTACCTATAGCTTCCACTGGATGTCAACAGTCTTTAGAAAAGGATTCAGGCTTGTTTTTTGAAAAATGAACAAGTAGTTGTAGTTTTTCCAAGGTGTCCCTCATTAGGACTATAGTCTTGTGGCACGCTTGAATGAGGGCGCGCACTTCATTATTTATCTCCGGTATTGAACATACTACATACATTCCGTCTTAAATTGTATCATTTATTTACATTAGGGTACCTGAGGATTGTTTAGAAACGTTGTTTGACTTGTTTGGACTTCTGGGATTCCTTTGTCTGCATGTTGAATGGGTTGAACGGGTGGATTACTGAATCAAACGCGCCAACTAAACTGACTTTTTTGGGGTATAAAGAAGGACTTTATCGAACAAAACGACCATTTGTTGTGTAGCTGGGACCATTGGGATTGCAAACTGAGGAAGATCTAAGGTGGGATTTATTTTATCGCTATTTCTGATTTTTGTGACACCTCTGCTGGTTTGGAAAATATTTTTATGCTAGGTGTATGCGGGGCGCTGTCCACAGACAATGAAATGCTATGCTTTCGCCGTAAAGCCTATTGTAAATTGGAAAAAGTGGTTTGATTACCAAGATTCTAAGCTAAAGAATGATGTGTGACACTTGTATTTTCATGAATGTTTAATATTCCGATTTTTGTATTTTGAATTTCGCGCTCTGCAATTTTACCGGATGTTGTCATAGTGGAACACTAGCGGGACACCTAGCCTAAAGAGAAAACTAGAGCGAGGGCGTAACGGTACCATGGAAAGCCCCGCTGACACCTGTCTTTAGGCATTTAGAAATTTATTTCTGGTCTGCAGCCACTAATAAATAACTCAAGGTATTTTTGAGTACGTGGTGTTATTTATATGTATAGTGAGTAGCAGCAAGAAAAACGATTACCGAGTGTGTTTGGGAATAGTACTAAGTGAATGTGGATGTGAAAGTTGTGTGACTGTGAGATATGGGATGTTAAGCTGAAAGATTGGTATTTGGATAACAAGAGCTGATTGCGCCTCCCGAGTGGCGCAGTGGTCTAAGGCACTTAGAGATTCTGGGTTCGAGTCCAGGCTTGGTCGCAGCCGGCCGCGACCGGGAGACAATTGGTCCAGCGTTGTCTGGGTTAGGGGAGGGTTTGGCAGGCATGGATGTCCTTGTCCCATCGCGCACTAGTGCCTCCTTTGGCAGGCCGGGCACAGTGCACACTGACATGGTCGCCTAGTGCACAGTGTTTCCGCCGACACATTGGTGTGGCTGGCTTCTGGGTCAAATGGGCATTGTGTCAAGAAGTAGTGCGGCTTGGTTGGGTTGTGTTTCGGAGGACGCAGGACGCTCTGTACAAGAGTTGCAGCGATGAGACAAGACTGTAACTACCAATTGGATACCACAAAATTGAGGAGAAGAAGGGGTAAAAGTTTTTTTATATATATATTTTAAAATATTCATCAAGAGCTGATTCAAATTTTGAGAATATATGGATTTCAATTATTACTATTAAGATAAGATTGAAATGGGGATAAGAAAATGATTGAAATTGAGCTATTAAGTATTGAGTGAATGAGAGCTGTCATGTGTGAAAGAGGTGAAGGAATGCCACAGCCAGTTCTGTGTGAGCTGACTTTTCCAGTTCTGTGTGAGCTGACTTTTCCAGTTCTGTGTGAGCTGACTTTTCCAGTTCTGTGTGAGCTGACTTTTCCAGTTCTGTGTGAGCTGACTTTTCCAGTTCTGTGTGAGCTGACTTTTCCAGTTCTGTGTGAGCTGATCTGTAACGTTATCTAGGGGTCTGTCCAACACCACCGTTGGCTCTACAGGTAGAGTATAACATGTCTCGGAAATCAGATACGTAACACGTCTCAGAGGATAACGTCTCGTTAAAAATGAGGATAGCATGTCTCATTAGTAACGAGGGTAACATGACTTTAGATTATATGAGGATAACATGTCTCATCATGTCTCATGTATAACGTTATTATGTATGGAGATATAAAAGTAGAGAGAACTATTTCCCGAATATGCTGTTAAACAGAGTTAGTGTAAATATCTAAACCCCTGTATGAATAGAACACTAGTCTAGATGAGGAATTTGTGATGTAACACAAATGTATAAGGGTTATTATGATGAACTGATGAAGTAAGAATAGAAAAATAATAATAATATACAACTAGCACACCCACATGTAGACGTACGTAAGTGGTGAAAAAAGTATTCTGATGAATGTTCAGAGTGGTCCTTTTATGGATAAGGTTAAAGCATTGTACGGGACTTGACTTTCCCCTAAACAATAGAACTAATGAACGCTTAGAAGATTTCCTCCACCCTGGTAATGCATTTTGAAATAAGCCCATACCCTGTTAAATAGAATCAATGAATGTTGAACATGATTTTCTGTTAACTAAACTTAAAAGGCTACAATTTATTGTACTCCCGATGGAGTTTTCGTTGCTAGGTCAGTATCTGGAGCATCAGCATTTGTGGGTTCGATTACAGGCTCAAAACAAAGAACTTTCTTCTGAAACTCGTCAGTCTATACTTGTTCTGAGAAATGAAGGCTATTCCATACGAGAAATTGCCAAGAAACTGAAGATCTCATACAACGCTGTGTACTACTCCCTTCGCAGAACAGCGCAAACTGTCTCTAACCAGAATAGAAAGGAGTGGGAGGCCCCGGTGCACAACTGAGCAAGAGGACAGATGCCTCACAAGTCCTCAACTGGTAGCTTTTGATATACCGGTATTGATGCAGGGACTGGTTTGGGTTTTTACTCTACCTTCTATACCGGTATTTGAATGCTTGGTTTGTTAATTGTGATACGCCATATGTAATGTCCATTTTTAGTTTACTTCGCTACTTGAGTCATCTCTCTCCGCGCCACTTTCCGCCGACCTAGCCACGCCCCCTGTCACTCAAGGAGCACATTTGATGTTCTTCAACCACGAGACACTTGCGTTCGGTCTGCATGGTCAATGTAGCAAATGCAATAGTGTTGAGGATAACAATGCTGTTTTCACTTTGCTTCTTAATATAAATCCACTAGCGTTCTATGTCACTATTGGTTTTTGTTTCTTACATCAGCAAACAGCTAGTTTGTATTTTCTTAGCAAGTTGCCCTAAATCTAGTGAGACGCTAATTGTTACCGGCTAATAGCTAGCTAGCTAATAAAGGTACTGAGTAAGAGCAAACGTAGCTAGCTAATACAACCTGAAAATACCAGTGATGGTGTAGACCTAAATCAGCATGTTGTTTGTGCAACAGTATCTTCTAAATCAAAGAGGAATATGCAAAGTAAGAACATGTTAACATGAAGTAACTAAAAACATGCAATGTAGCCAAAGCTTATAGGGTCCCCTAGGAAACACGTATCAACACTTACTTTCCGACACTGTCGCAACACAACATTTGAATTCGTTGTCATCTCAAACAACACCATTAAAAGTGCCCACTGTTATATTCTAACTATTGAATTAGATTAGTCATTATATGTCCATGATTCCAACAGCTTTGCTCTAACTCGCAAGTCAAATCGCAATTGCAACATTTGGTTAAAAATAAATCCGTGCAGCCCTACGTGGCAGTTTGGAAATTATCTAAATTGAGCGGTGGTGTAAAGTACTTAAGTAAAAATACTTTCAAGTACACTGCGATGTTTAACGGTGAGAAAACGCAGAATGGTGATTTTACTAAATGACTGAAGAGTTTGACTGTGTGATATTAGGTGGCTTCTTGTGTAAATATTTTCCGTCTGGATTTTAATGATTTAATGATTACTTAAGTCGTTTTTTTGTATCTGTACTTTACTATTTATATTTTTGACAACTTTTACTTTGACTACATTCCTAAAGACAATACTATACTTTTTACCCCATACGTTTTCCCTGACACGTAAAAGTACTCATTACATTTTGAATGCTTAGCAGGACAGGAAAATGGTCCAATTCATGCACTTGTCAAGAGAACATCCCTGGTCATCCACTGTAAATTATGTCAGAGTGTTGGTGTGCCCCTGGCTATCCGTAAATAAAAAAAAAACAAGAAAATGGTGCCATCTGGTTTGCTTATATAAGGATTTTGAAATTTTTATACTTAAGTATATTTTATCAATTACATTTACTTTGGATTCTTAAGTATATTTAAAACCAAATACTTTTAGACTTTTACTCAAGTAGTATTTTACTGCACGACTTTCACTTTTACTTGAGTCATTTTCTATTAATGTATCTTTACTTTTACTCAAGTATGACAGTTGGGTACTTTTTCCACCACTTCAAATGAGTGCAGGAAATGCAGTAATGATAAAAGTGCTGAAATTAGTTTTGGTTGAAGTTTAATTGAACAGTATAAAACAATCATAATGGAGAAAGACTTAGAATGTATGTGTTGCCACCCTAGGATCACTCTTTAGCAAATGTAGAACTTTTATTATTCAAAAACAAAAAATACAGTCAAATACCGTCATACCGCCCTTTTTTTTTTTTAAATAGCGTGATATAATATTTGGGCCATATCGCCTAGCCCTACCAGCCCCCGACGTACTGCTCCAGCCGCAGGACGACGACCCCAAGGGCGAGGAGCGGGCCGGACGGCGAAGGTGGAAATCTCAGATGTTGTTGGGATCTAGAATGTCGTCCACCGGAACCCAACACTGCTCTACTGGACCGTACCCCTCCCAGTCCACCAGGTACTGGAGCCGACCCCCATGGTGTTGGGAGTAAGGGAGGGATCTGACGGTATAGACGCGACTCCCATCGATGTCCAGGGGAAGCGGAGGGGTGTCGTGGGGGACGGCATCAGCCAGGGGACCAGGAACCACCGGCCTGAGAAGGGAAACATGAAAAGATGGTGAAATCAGGTAATTAGTGAGGAGTTGTAATCTGTAAGTTACCTCGTTGACCCTCCGCAGGACCGTAAACGGCCTCACAAACTGGGGACTCAGCTTCTTACAGGGCAAGCGGAACAGGAGGTTCCTGGTGGAGAGCAGTGGCAATCCGCTTGCTCCTTCTGATGGCGGGCTGGAGTCTCACGTGGGCATCGTTCCATAACTCTTCTGCACGCCTGAACCACTTATCCACCGCAGGAGCTTCGGTCTGGCGCGGAGTCCACGGAGACAGGGCTGGCTGATAACCCAGAACACACTGGAAACGATTCAGCCCAGTAGAGGAGTGTCGTAATGAATTCTGGGCGTATTCTGCCAAAGGAAGGAATCGGGCCCACTCCCCCTGCATGTCCTGGCAGTGACTCCCTCAGGAATCTCCCCAGCTCCTGGTTCATCCTCTCCACCTGCCCGTTAGACTGAGGCCGGTACCCAAAAGTGAGGCGGACCATGACCCCCAGCTTCTCAATGAAGGCTTTCCAAACATGGGACTTGAATTGGTGGCTGTGGTAAGAAATGATGTCCTCCGGAAGGCCATAGTGCCGGAAGACCTGCTGGAACAGTGCCTCAGCGACCTGGAGAGCGGGAGGTAGACCAGAGATGGATTAAACAGCAGGATTTAGAGAATCTGTCAACAACCAGAATAGTGGTAAAACCATCAGAAAAGGGAGATCCGTTACAAAGTCTATGGACAGATGTGACCAAGGCCGCTGAGGCATGGGAAGGGTAAGTTGTTTCGCTGCTGGAGCGTGCCGGGGAGTTTTGGATTGAGTACATACTGAACATGTACACCTTACATTGGTATACAATATACAGTATACATGGATTTCCAATGGAGCACATCAAT
Organism: Salvelinus fontinalis; assembly: GCF_029448725.1. Lineage (NCBI taxonomy): Eukaryota > Metazoa > Chordata > Actinopteri > Salmoniformes > Salmonidae > Salvelinus > Salvelinus fontinalis. Next base: position 23,384,071 of record NC_074704.1, on the reverse strand, counting down.
GCTGCCATTTTTAATCTCAATATCAAATCCATTTCTGGGTAACCTTACTATGGTTGTTTTCAATTAAAATGGGCAAAAATAAACAAAATCTTTCCTAGGAAAGAGCAATTTCTCTAGAAAGAATTTGCTAGGAGTGGGGAGGGAAAAACTGTTATTAGCAGAGGTTTGGAACTCTTTATTGGTCTATTAAGCAATTTACCGGCAGCCCAAAACTCGCTGACAGTCTTTTCAAACAGCTCTTAAATTAAAATGGCATCATTGTTTTCACAATTTCACAGTATTATTCCAAAATAGTGTGGAAATATATATCAAACACAGGATGGTCATGTTTTTAACTGCACTGTACCTTCACACAAGCATATCCTCAAGTTACTCTTGAAACAGTGTCATATCATTGATATGTTTTTGACTATCATATTTTGGTTGTGTGGTTTATTACAGACCTATCCTTCACAACCCTTCATAAGGCCAAGATGGTCAGGATATCGCTGTGGTCACCCACCTAACCCAACAGGCTTCAACACACATGGAAGAGGTCAGTAAAGAGTCTATTTTAACAGCAGTGAGTCTAGAGGCCTGGCAGGTGTGAAAGGTGAGAGTAACTAACAAATGAGTGAAACTTGCGCTGGTGTTCTGTCCTTTACTACTGGTCACAGATCCACACAGCAGATATTTGAACATACTGGGGCAGGAACGGAAGATCAGCGCCGAGACTGAACATCCTGTCGTACCCAACGGACCAGCTCAATGTCCTGTGGTCCTGAGCAAACCAACAGTGGAGCCCCTGGTTGTGAGGTCCAAGACCGGCAGAAACGCCTGGCTTAGGGGATAAGGAGGACCACCTCCCGGTTGACAACAACAAATCTATAAGAATTCTGTTTGTCATACCGTCCAGAAACAGTGGAATAATACACAGAACCTTTGCACAGAGTTGGTTGTTTGGCAACGGTTGAATGATATGGTCGGAGATTGCTTGTCATTTTCCACAGGTCGTCTGGGATGAGACACTAAATAGATGGGTGGATAGGAGCGCACCACAGCTGGAGGCAAACTTTCATTATGAAAATGAAACTGACTTTCATTGTATTTGAACGGTGAGCATTTCATAATACAGTATTTTTAGATGTAAATTGCATTGATATTTCATTTGAGCAAGCCTTTACCAATAGGGATGTACCCCCCCTTCACCAGTGGGGAACAGGCTGTGGGTCCTCCCAAGGGTATCAATAATAGTAGCATGTACTCAATGACAGGAGGTTAAAGTCGCAACTTAATCCGACTTAACTCCTCATACTGTATCAGCCAATCATGGCTCTGCCTGGTGTTCACCCCCCCACAGCTGTTCGTGCTAGACCATTTAGCCCAGGAATACACAACTGAATGCTGGGCACTGCCACGTACAATATGTGCATGTTATGTAGTGTAGACTACAGGAACCCCAATTTCTGTGCTGGAAGCATCAAGCTTACCAAAAACCCACCAATTTGACAGCATATATTGTAATAAAGTTTATTTACAGGTTGTAATAGAACAAAGAAATGTCTGTACACTCGTGAAGTTAGGAGGGACTACAGTACACAGAAAAAAAAGACAGGAGACAAGGACATTTAAAAGTTGAAAGTGCTTTGGTTCTCAGGGATCTGGAAGGCGTAGCCGTCAGTCGTGGTTTCTGGAGCAACAGACTCGTCCTCCTCACCCTGAAAGCAAGACAGAGGGTGTCACCAGAACAATAGTTTGAATTGCATGCTCATGTTCAATGTCTCCTTTTGATAACAATCAGCCGCATCACCCATGAATGGACCTGAAGGAGACGAGACAAGCTAAAGAGGACATAACTGTATTTGGACTTAGTCAATGCTTGCTAAAGGTCTCACTTCGCCAGAGAAGTACTTCTCAATGAGGTTGAGAGATGCCTTGTAGACCATCTCGTTCTCGTGGGACTGCAGAGCCTCGATCCTGTCCAGGCCGCCACACTCCTCGATCATCAAGCACAGCTTCTCCACCTCGCCGATCTTCTCTCCTGCCTGAGCGCATGAGTCGTTTAGTATGGGCTTTTACACACACACAAATCCATTTCTAATTTTAAACCAATGAAGTCAAATTTGAAAATAGCAGATCAATGCTAAAACATGAATGTCTCAACAACCGGGCTATGGGAGATACTTGGAGTGGTAGCTCCCATGCACAAAATCGCAGAGATTAATATTTGCCAGTCAATCAAAACCCACAGATCAGCACGGTGCAGCTGTCTCTAGGAACCACTAGGCAAACTGTCAGTGTTCTAGGGTGCTCATTAGCCATAATGTGTTACTGATAGAATTATGGGTTGTAATAGGGACCTCTTGACCTTCACACTGATTGTGTCATGAGACTTAAAAGCCCTACCCATTGGTCCTTCTTACATACCAGAAACTGACTTACCAGGAAGATGTTGGTTATGGCATCCAGAATGACCAGGATGGTCTTGCTGTCCTTGGCAGAGAGCAGGTTGAGGAGGGGCTCCAGCACATTGGCCTGTACCAAGTGTATCACCTGCTCCACCGTTCCCCCGCTGGTGTAGTTGGTGATAGCCCACACCACCTCCTTCTGGGTCTTGTAGTCTCCCTGGTTGAAGAGACATGAGGCAGGGTCAAAGAGATAGCTAGAGGACTCATCTTTGTATTTGTGCCGTTATAGTGTCTATGACAGCATGGTCGTCGAGGCAATATCCACCATAGTAAATTTCCTTCACGATTGGGTGATCATTCCCGATGACCCAGTTGGACATGACACCAACATGGTAACCAGGAGGAATCAGCCAATGAAATCCCACCCAGTCAAGTACATTCAAACTGTGGAAGCCCTCAACAGCGCTGCCCATGCTAACACAGCATTTTGGCCACTAGAGGCCTCTATCACTATGGGCAGGACTCCCTTCATGTATAGACTCATTCACAGCTTTCATTTCTGCTGTCGGCACCCTCAGACAAGGAGTGCTGATGTTTGTGGAGCAGCACAAAAGATAAACCAGGCGTAAGTTCAGTAGGCATGAAACTGAAGAACAGTCAAACGGGGAGGTCAAATCTGGGGCTGCATGTAGCAAACGTCTAGGATCAGGTCCTAAAAGGACAAATTAACCTAGTTGATCAGCCCTTGATGCATACTAGCCCCCGAATGGCTCGCCCCCTAATGAACAACCCACGAACCCTTGTCATACCTTCTTGAGGACGTCCACCAGCAGTGGCACGAGGCCGGCATTGACGACTTCCTGGATCTGGGTGTCCTTGCCAGCCGTGACGTTGGACAGGGTCCAGGCCGCCTCCTTCTGGATGTTGGACTTGTGGTGGCGGAGAAGCGCGGGGAACATTGTCAGAGCGCCGGAGTTCAACACACACTGTGTCTGCTCATCTGTGCCAGTCACAATGTTACCCAGCGACCGCAGGGAGGGAATCTAGGACCGCAGAGAGGGAATTAGGATTCGGATTCAAGTTACACAATTGACTGATATCTGTGACAACACGCTTTCCTCAGTAACTTGGAATGTCTCAACAACCGGGCTATAGAAGCTACTTGGAGTGGTAGCTCCCATGCATAAATCACAGAGATTAATATTTGCCAGTCAATCAAAACCCACAGATCAGCACTGTCCAGCTGTCTCTAGGAACCACAAGGCAGACCACTGTATAAAAAAAGCCTCGCAATCGCGACAAAGGGACGTACCACGATGGTGAGCTCCCCGGAGCCGAGCAGCTGGACGAGGCGGGGCACCAGGCCGGACTGCACTACCACCTCGATACGCTCGTTAGGGCCGTCTGTCAGGTAGGACACGGCCCAGCAGGTGTCGGCCAGCACCTCCTTGTCGTCGTGATGGAGCAGGCGCACCAGCATGGGTAGCAGTAGCTGCACGGCCGCCAATGGCGGCGCAGGGTTCTTGTTCCGACACAGGTTGGACAGGGTCCATGTCACGTTCCTCAGGTAACCAGACTAGAGGGAGCAGGGAGATGTCTTTAGAGATCAAGACGCCACACCGTTACAAGCTATATTTAGATTTACAGATGCATCAAATTGAGGTAATGAGCCAAGATGAGAAAGCTAAAGCAGTCAACTGTATATAGCACAACATCATAAATACAGTTGAAGTCAGAAGTTTTACACCTCAGCCAAATAGATTTAAACTCAGTTTCACAATTCCTGACATTTAATCCGAGTAAAAATTCCCTGTCTTAGGTCAGTTAGGATCCCCACTTTATTTTAAGAAAGTGAAATGTTAGAATAGGAGAGAATGATTTCAGCTTTTATATCTTTCATCACATTCCCAGTGGGTCAGAAGTGTACATAAACTAAATTAGTATTTGGTAGCACTGCCTTTAAATTGTTTAACTTGGGTCAAACGTGTCGGGTAGCCTTCCACAATAAGTTGGGTGAATTTTGGCCCATTCCTCCTGACAGAGCTGGTGTAACTGAGTTAGTTTGTAGGCCTTGCTCACCTTTTCCAGTTCTGCCCACAAATTTTCTATTGGATTGAGGTCAGGGCTTTGTGATGGCCACTCCAATACCATGACCTTGTTGTCCTTGAGCCATTTCCACAACTTTGGAAGTTTGCTTGGGGTCATTGTCCATTTGGAAGACCCATTTGCGACCAAGCTTTAACCTCCTGATTGAGGTCTTGAGATGTTGCTTCAATATATCCACATAATTTTCCTGCCTCATGATGCCATCTATTTTGTGAAGTGCACCAGTCCCTCTTGCAGCAAAGTAACCCCACAACATGATGCTGCCACCCCTGTGCTTCACAGTTGGGATGGTGTTCTTTGGCTTGCAAGCCTCCCCATTTCTCGCCAAACATAAATGGTCATTATGGCCAAACGGTTCTATTTTTGTTTCATCAGACCAGAAAACATTTTTCAAAAAAGTACGAACTCTGTCCCCATGTGCAGTTGCAAACCGTAGTCTGGCTTTTTTATGGCGGTTTTGGAGCAGCGGCTTCTTCCTTGCTGAGCAGCCTTGCAGGTCATGTCGATATAGGATTCGTTTTACTGTGGATATCGATACTTTTGTACCCGTTTCTTCCAGCATCTTCACATGGTCCTTTGTGGTTCTGGGATTGATTTGCACTTTTCGTTCATCTCTAGGAGACAAAGCGCGTCTCCTTCCTGAGCGGTATGGCGGCTGCGTGTTCCTGTGGTGTTTATACTTGCGTACTAGTGTTTGTACAGATGAACGTGGTACCTTCAGGCAGTTGGAAATTGCTCCCAAGGATGAACCAGACTTGTAGAAGTCTACAATTTTTGGGTGATAAAAAAAAAAAAAAAATGTCCCATGATGTCAAGCAAAGAGGCACTGGGTTAGAAGATAGGCCTTGAATTACATCCACAGGTACACCCCCAATTGACTGAAATGTCAACTAGCCCATCAGAAGCTTCTAATGACATGACATAATTTTCTGGAATTTGCCAAGCTGTTTAGAAAGGCAGTCAACTTAGTGTATGTAAACTTCTGACCCACTGGAATTGTGATACAGTGAATTATAAGTGAAATAATCTGTCTGTAAACAATTGTAGGAAAAATTACTTGTGTCATGCACAAAGTAGATGTCCCAAGTAACTTGCCAAAACTATAGTTTGTTATCAAGAAATGTGTGGAGTGGTTGAAAAAACAGTTTTAATGACTCCAACCTAAGGGTAAGTAAACTTCCGACTTCAACTGTAGCTGATGACCGAGTGGAATTTCCTGCAGCACTTGCTAACAAATTCCACAACAAACCAGAGCTTTTCCTCATACGTAAACAGCTTACAGAGAACACAGACAGGTCAGGAGCAGCCAGCAGAGTCAGGAGGGGCTCAATTGCGCCGTGCTTGATGACCAAGTCCCTGTAGATGGAGCCATCACCTGAGGAAAAGGGAGGAATCAGGCCAAGTCAAAAATGTGGTCACAGAAGACAGTTGACCTGGCATACAACCACAGCGTAAGAAGGCTTATTGCAAAAGGTATATTGAGCTAACACACGTTCAAGTAGTAGTATTTTCTTACCTGCCTGGTAGCAATAATCTTTACCAGAATTTATAGTTCAACAATAACATGAAGTTTCACACTCAAGTTTCGCAGACAAAGATGTTTGAAAGACACAGGGTTTGACAGGAAGTTATTCCAACAAACACGGGAAAAGCTTTCAGATCACTGTTCCTGTACTATCAATGACAACGGCAACAGTCATGCCATAGTCACTTTCGATACAGGCAAAATAATAAATAAGGTGTGCCTTCTCATACCAGCGATGTTTCCCAGGGCCCAGACAGCCTGCTCGCTGATGTGGGGGTGCGGGGACATCACCAGGCTGATGAAGGCGGGGATTGCTCCTCCGGCCACCACTGCGGTGGTTTGGTCCGAGCTGCCAGAGGCGATGTTGGTCAGGGCCCAGGCCGCCTCGAACTGTATGGGAGGACACTCGGCAAGGCCCAGAAAGCTGACAAAGTTTGAGATGAGCCCGGCGCCAATGATACGATCAATGGGAGGGTGCCTCTCTCTGGACAGCAGCTTCCTGTGAACGGCCATGTCGAAAGTAATGGTTAGGGGCAGACAAGGCAACAGAACAGAAACAGTGATTACTCAAAACCAGTTTCCAATTAAACGCTTACTGATTTACCTGGCTGCCTGGGTAGCCTGCACCTGATGATCTAGGCTTTGGCTATTTACGCCAGCCACAATCTCCTCAACCGTCCAGTGCTGTGCAGGCTATGGAAACATGACAGGATTACAGATTAATGCCATGTGTGGAGCATCTGCATGTGTAACAGAATATAGCTTCCACCTCTCATCGCCCCTACCTGGGCTCGAACCAGGGACCCTCTGCACACAGACAACTCACCCTCGAAGCATCGTTACCCATCGCGCCACAAAATCCGCGGCCTTTACTTCAAAGTCTGAGAGCGAGTGACGTCATCGATTGAAACGCTATTAGCCCGCACCCCGCTAGCTAGCCATTACACATCGGTTACACATGCATGTCAATGGAACAAAGTGACGAATATAAGCGCTAGGTAACAGGCCTCTGATAGAGTACATGACAGCCAAATCAATCTATTGGGAAGAGGTCCATTTTTGGCTTGCTCGCCCTTTGTTGATGGCCTGTACACCGTCATAATCCAAAACTTGCCGTTGCCTGTCTGAGTTTCAAATAAGGGTAGTTACAGTATGGATATAAAATAATACCTGTGCATTTTGGTCCTTCTCTTGGAGTGGAGACGTAGGCTCATCTGGGCAGATACTGACGTTCCTTCTTTTGAGAAGCTGGTCATCTTTCTTCGCCTTTCGAATTTCAACGTTGACCTCGACTCTTCTGCGCCTCAATTCCTGCAAATAAACAATGTCAAGTTCCAATACTGTAAACTAGGTGTCAATCAATCAAGATTAGGCAGCAAAGGCGATATCAACTTACGTTGGTATCTTTTCCCTTGTTTTTGAATTGGGTGATACGATCGGCGTCGTTCGCAGTTGTCGACATTGTTTTCGTTTCTTATTGAACAAGGCGAGGACTTCACTGTAGTATTGATTACTAACGTGGATGGGGAAAAGTTAAATGTTAGCTATGTGCGTGTTTTAAATAAAATACCCAAAGTTTTCCTAGATAGGAAGACAGTGTCGCTTTCCTGCTGCCCGGCAAACTATAATCTAACGTAGATCACCATGTGGCCGGTTGAAAACGCGCAAACTGACCATTTAATCATAACCAGTACACAAGAAAACCAGTAATAATTTAACAATATATCAACGCATATCATTTATATCGAATGCACCCAGTAACTGCTATATTATAACCATTAAAATAAACAGCAACTAACAAACGCATGAACACCAGCCTCACCTTGTTCTTGTTCTTACTGGCAATGACGTCAAACGTGAGACCACCTTTAAATTTCCGGCTCTCTCGATCTGTGATTGGCCCATTCGAGTCAAAGCACCTCTTCATTGGCCCCTTTTTGAAAAAGTCGGAAAGAAGTCGCTAGTGGTGATGCGCTGTTATCGCGAGACGACACTACAGCTTTTCACTAAATTTTACTATATTTGCCTGCGACACGTCGCAGAGCACAGTAGTTTAGCTAAAACTGGCAGTAAATATGTTGATCATGAAACCGAATATACACAATTCCAAGGAACGTTACACGCCTTTTTCGTCATGTTTTTAATTCTATAAACTGTGCCTGCAATAACTGGGAACGTGATGACCCAGTGGCCTAATGGATAAGGCATCAGCCTCCGGAGCTGGGGATTGTGGGTTCGAGTCCCATCTGGGTCGCATTTAGCTTCCGTTTTACGTGAAATGAAACGAAAGCAAATGATTGTTAATAGCTACATGGATTATAAAACCGGGGAATGCACTCCGACCCCAACCTGTCTCTTACAAATGTTATTGCATTAAACTATGGGGTCTTGACCGACGAAAATGTACCATACAAATCAATCACATACGTAGCAATAAGGTTTAATCACGACTTTAATACTAATGTTTGAAATCTGCAACACCGCAAGCATCCAAGCGTCGCCTCAAAGTTTGTGACATTGTGTCCAAAAGGGGGCAGTGGTTCTATGCGTATGACCTTCACCGGTATAGGCTACACATTCACAGTGGCAAACAGACTAAATCAGAAACAATTAGTTGACGCATTTCTATACAGTATTTATCCTGGTGTTTCACCCAACAGGCACAGACGTTTCTGTTTCCATCTATGCAGTACGGTGTTGTGCCGAAATCGTGATCATTGACAGCTGCCTTAAAGGACACATTTTTTTTTTGCTTCCTGCTACTAAGATCAGTGAAATGTAGGCTAAAATGACAACGGAGTGAAGAGCAGAAATCTCAACTAGCAAGCAAGTCGCAGCAATGAAGAATTGAGTGTGTGCGCGTTCAAGCGAGGGGGGGGGGGGGGGGGGGGGGTCTGGCAGAGGGGGAGATTTTCGGCACAACATCGGCACCTGTGTCTGACTGGGCGATGGATCTAGCGGACCTGCTCTCATTTCCGGCAGAGAGGAAGAGGCGAAGCCAAAGGCAATGCTTTGGCAATGTTAACGTATGTTTCCCATGCCAATAAAGCCTTTTGAATTGAATTGAATTAATTGGGTACAAAATCTGTCTTCTCCAGCAGGTTGCATTTTAAAGTTTTTGTATGGAGGTCAATGAGCGTGTCGAATTAAGTTAACAAAAAATGTAATGCCTTATTTGCTACGTGTGGATTATTTGATCGAATTTACGTTTCGTAATGATTACGTTGTTACGAGTGTACTGAAATAAGTAGGACACGTGACATCCTGGCAACTTTGAGAAAAAACACTTTATATCGGAGTTGTGCCTGGTCGTCACTAGTTACTACAGCCACAAAGTCGTAAACACGACTATTTCTAAAATGTGTCTTTTTAAAATGTTGTTTTAAACCTAACCATTACCACACTGCTAACCTTATGACTAATCTTAACCTTAAATTAAGACCAAAAACAGAATTTTTTTTTAGTTAATATTTATTATAAACATGTTCTGACTTTGTGGCTGAAGTAACTAGTGGAAACGTTCACACAATAATCTGTCCCACTTGATCCTGCCTCCTCCTGACTGCCTCCCATTTTTGAAGACATTTATTTTCCCTGTTAGAGCGGGCACTAAAGTATCTGGTAATAATGGATAATCTGTATTGAGGATCAAAGCCAGGCCACTGGTACTTTTCAGATGCAATTTACATAACAATGGCTAACTGTGAACTTTAAAACCATGTTACTTTTTAAAAATGACTGTTCAAATGCGACAGCCTATCACAATCCGTAATCACTAATAATCATTACCATCAGTAATTAGTGGAATTAAAGGCTAAAGTCTGGGCCACGTTTTTTTTAAAGGGCCCACACACAGTAGCCTACTAAAGACCGAAGGGCGTTTCATGCATAGAATTAGGAATTTAATAGGACCTCTATGGCTTCATGAATGAAGTGTCTCTGATGTCACTTTGTTTACCTCTGCGTCGGAGTGACACGCCTTCCATTCCAGGCATATAAACCTCAGGAATTCAGAGACACTCCAGCAGACTTCGAAATTGATCCAATAGTACTTTTCAGGATGACAGTGATTATTCTACTCCTGCTGGTACTTGCGTTTACTTTTTCTGAAGCGGAGGACAATGGTAAGTCAGGTAACAATTCTTCCTGCTTTCCAACTGTGTCTAATTACATTTACATTTTAAGGAGAAGAATGGTGACAGTGTTATTGTAGATCAGAAGATCCATTAGGAAATAGCAGTTGCTTTTAAAACCAATACACTTACACTTCTTTTTTTGTATCTATTGTAAATGTGATGACATGGTGATTTATAAAGCAGTCGAAACATTTTCTTCAGATCAGAGGTGCAATAAAGAAAAAGATGTATTGGCTTATCAAATCGACATTTTATTTATCACTTGCGCCGAATACAACTGATGTAATAGACATGACTAAATCCTTGCTTACGAAACTTTCCCAATGATGCAGAGTTAAAAAATAGTAACTAACACGAGGATTTAAAATAAAATGCACAAGAATGAAGCTATATACAGTGAGTACCAGTAGCCTACCAGTTCAATGTGCAGAGAGAGGTACGAGGTATTTCAGGTAGATGCAGTACGCACATGAAGTCAAGGTAAAGTGACTAGGCATCCGGATAGATAATAATAAGAGTAAAATAAAGATTAGCAGCAGCAAATTATGAGTGTAAAAGTGTGTTTGTTGGTGTGCGTGCGTATGTAGTGTATGTTAGGGTTTTGTGTGACAGTGTAGTGTGTGTATATGGTGCGTGTATTTAACATCTAGCGAGTGTGCGTAGGGTCAGTCAGTGCAGGGTTGAGTCAGTGCAGAGAGTTTGTGAACCAATAATTGACTATTTAGCAGTCTTATGGCTTTGGGGCAGAAGCTGTCTCGCAGCCTGTTGGTCTGAGAGCCGTTTGCCGGACGGTAACAGAGTGAACAGTCTATGGCTTGGGTGGCTGAAGTCATTGGCATTTTTTCTGGCATTCCTTTGACACTGCCTGATATAGAGTTCCTAGATGGTAGGACTTTATGTATGGAATTAAAGTACATTCATATTATTATCATATTTTCTCTTTCACAAATATAAGCCTATAATTACATCTCGGACGTATCTCATGAAATCTTTGTATAGGCTACTTTGCTGAAATATAATCATCTGAAATGTGCATATCATAAAGCTGGAGTAAACAAAACGATTGACATTCTCATAATCTGACTACTTTTACAACTATCGTTGTCAGGAAGTTAGATATAGTTCGAATTACAAAGTATGCCACTAGAAATTTACGTAATTTAGTAGACGCTCTTATCCAGAGTGATTTACAGGAGAAATTAGGGTTAAGTGCCTCGCTCAAGGGCACATAAACAGATTTTTCACATAGTAGGCTCGAGGATTCGAATCAGTGTTCTTCAATTACTGGACCAACGCGTTTAACAGCTAGGCTACCCGCCACCCCATAATGTCGATTTTGATCATTGAGGCTACATTGATTAACCTGTGAATGTTTTACTTTAAGTGTTTGGCTTGTGTGCTGACAGTAAAACTATATAGGTGTACTTATAAGGTCTGGATGAAAATGTCTTTAGAAATGACTACGTAATATCAGTAGATTAGATTATATGGTGAATACATAAAACAAAACAAAAACATCCCAATTTAATAGAATATGTGCAGTGCATTTTGCATGCTTTAGTTTAGTGCCCACACTCTTTATTTATTTTAAGTAACCAGGTTAGTCTTATTGAGTTGAAATATCTCTTTTACAAGCGACCTGGCCAAATATCACCACACAAAGTTTCAGACACATTTACAACATAATAAAACGCAGAGCATTACAGTTTAAAAGCATACATTTTAAAGATTAAGCAGGCAAGATACTTTGGGGAGGTGTGGTGCATCGTGGGATCAGAACATTGACAGCCCTCCACTTCATTGTCCAAAAAAGGGTTTACCCTAGCTTTAAACACATTCAAGGAGACAAACTCCCGTCATTTCATGCCCTTTTGTAGTTCATTCCAAGTGGAAGGGGCAGAGAACTGGAATGATTTTTTTTACCCAGCTCTGACAGTTAAAAAAATATTGATAGTCTCAAGCTATTGCTTATATTAAGAAGCAGTCAACTGTACTCATAACCTTATATGATGGAGGTATGAAATAGGGGCCATTGATGTTATAATATACTGCTAGGTGTAACTGGATTGTCCTTGCCTGCTTTATCCAGAGCTGTTCTCCGTGATCAGCACCCCCCCTGAGAAGGGCCAGAGTGTTTTACCTGGCCAGAACCAGAGCACAAGGCTAGGGGCCAAAGACCCCTCTCTCCCCATCAACGAGCTCCTGGAAAAGGGCATCAAAGCCGGGGACTCCAAGTACGCCCTCCACCCCCTTCCCTCGGGGGTTTGGCCCAAGCACAGTGACCCTCGCCCCGGCCTCCATAACAAGAGCAAAAAGGGCCCTAAAAATGACCGCCTGATTGAGCACAACAGCGAGAAGAACCGCGGTGAGGCGAGTCTAGTGCTTCCCAAAATGCCACTGACCGCTGCCACCAACCGCACACAGAAAGTAAACGTGGACCCTCACCGGGACCCCCACACCAACTTCAACAACCCCCCACAGAGTGACCCGGACAGTCACCCCAACTCCAGAACCAGGGGCCACCCTCACTCGGCCCCCTCCCCTCGCAGGGACCCCTCAACCAGAAAGCTGGACCCGGAGGAGAACCGCCCTGGGGGGAAGTCCAGTCTGTACCAGTCCGGCGGCGCCGACCGGAATAACAGCCGCTCATCTGTGCTCATCAACCGTCGCTCCTCCAGCCTGCTCTACCACTTCGACATTCTGAAACGAGGTACCGAAAATGACAGTACACCCCCACACTATGTATGGTACAAAGTGAGTTGTGACAGTGCGAGACTGCTGCGAATTCGGGATAGTTAGCTAATTACCTCTCCAGCCACAAATTGCTGCCTACATCCGGATTGAATGTGTTCCTTTGTGTGAAGTCTCGGAGTGAGAGGTTATGATATCAATGCAAAATATGCCTAAGTGAGATCATTTATGATGTAGTAATTAAGGGGCGAGGACGGGGAATGTGGATCCCACTCCTGCGGAATGCGACGCCTGGGTTCTGTAATGACAACCCTGGTCCTTCTAATGACACTGGAATGAAGTCTGGCTCCACACAAGCAGGCACGGCACGGTCGGTCACTCTCTCTCCTTCTTCTCATCTCCGTCTCTCTCTTCCTTTGTCTCCCTCTCCCGCAGAGTCTGACTTCACTCACGAGGCCGTCTGCATGAGTGAGTGCAGGAAGGAGAAGGAGGAGAGAGAGCACTACTGCTACAGTGAATTTGGTAAGTGTGTGTGTGTGTGTGTGTGTGTGTGTGAACGAGGTTTCGACTATTTGTATGAAAGTGAGATGGGTGGCCTGGCCACCATCTTCCAGGGATCTTTCCATTAAGACGAAGTAAAGGGGACAAAATAAGGGTATGACACAATGTCTGGTGTAGTCTATTTGAAACTTGTCAATCATGCTGTAGTTTAGACTAGAGTGACAGACATCCCCATTGGTCATGTAGAGTCTTCTCACCATGGTGCAGGGTGAAGTTGCCCCAAACCGCTGATCATGGATCAGTTTTGTTGAGCCTAGATCTGTACCTATGAGTGCTCTGTGCTACTATCCACTTTAGAGTTACAATGACCTTTCCTTTCATTTGACCGTTTGCCTTTTGACATTTCAGCCATCAATGGGGTCGTTCACGACATAGACGTGGTGCGTAAGGGGATTAGACTCATCACACTGATGGTGAGCAGCGATGGCTTCTACAAGATGAGCCGTCTCTACGTCACTCCAGACAGCTTCTTTCTCAAAGTGCGTCTCCTTGTCCTGGACACCTACAAATGTAGCAAGCCTTGTCCTGATATCAAACTAGGTAACTGTCAACTTAAGGAACCAATGAATGCATCCCAAACAGCACCCTAACCCCTAAATCAGGGCTCTCCAACCCTGTTCCTGGAGAGCTACCCTCCTGTTGGTTTTCAATCCAACCCCAGCAGTAACTAACCTGATTCAGTTCATCAACCAGCTAATTATTACAATCAGGTGCGCTAGATTAGGATTGGAGTGAAAACCTACAGGTTTATGGTAGCTCTCCAGGAACAGGGTTGGAGAGCCCTGCCCTATATGGTGCACTCTGGACAACAGTAGTGCATCATATAGGGCAGGAGTATTCAAGTCCAATCCTGGAGATCTGATGTACTGCTGGTTTTCTGTTCTACCTGATCATAAATTGCACCCACCTGGAGTCCCAGGTCTAAATCAGTCCCTGATTTAGAGGGGAGGAATGAAAAAAAGCAGTGGCACTGTCTTTGCGGTCCAGATTCGAATTTGAGGGATATAGGGAATAGGGTGTCACCATGGCTACGTTCCGATATCAACACTAGCATATTACTTCTAATGGATTCCCAATACATTTCTCCATGCTATGTGGTATGCTAGTATAGTCAATGGTACTGAACTCATGTCTACCAGTTGAGCAGAGAGACCAAATACTGAATTCACTGACACCCTCTCTTCCCCCAATGCTATTCTATAGGTAGCCGGTACATTGTAATGGGTCAGATCTACCACCGGAGGCGCCACCTCCCCAACGACCTCCTGGCCCTGCTGGGGGGAAAACTGAAGCCAGGGGACGGCCTCCTGCGTAGCAACAACTACGTCAAGCGCTTCAACAAGAGGAGACACCAGAAAGCCCTGGAGGCCACCCGCTCCAAGTGTAGGTAAAACCAAAACAGACTATCGCCCCCTGCAGTGGCGGAAAAGACATTGCAGTCGTCAACATGAAGTGACTGAGACCTATAACCCCTACAGCATTTCAGCAGAGACGTAGGTGGACGAGGCCAATATGTTGTTTTTTTCCGGCATGGACCTCCTGCACCTGTTTGTCATAATCCAGGTTGCGTGGTAATGTTTTTGCTTGTCTGTCTGTACAGTCTTTACCTTGTAGCTTTGCGTCCTCTTTGATAGAAGACACAAGTGGAGTCTATATCAAAGGTTCTCGTCTTTCAACCTCTGCTTGAAGTATTGCCCCATCAGATTTACTAAATGTATTTTTAAAAACCTTTTAACTAGGTAAGTCAGTTAGAACAAATTATTATTTACTATGACGGCATACCCGGGCCAAACACGGACAACGCTTATTATTGTGAATGAGCATAGAGTTGGATAGAGGGCACACTTAACAAAGACAAGCTCTCTAGTATATCTCTACTCTAGTCATTTATTAAGATGTCATAGTACTTAAAATGATAATTTATTCATGTTTGGTACTTGAATCGGTCAGATCAGTGCCTCTCTCAAATTGGTTTAATTTACGATTTAAAAATTCTGCCAGTGAAGCCAGAGTTCTGGTTCAATGGAATAATTCAGGTAGAGGACATTTTCATTGGCTAATCTGTTGTAAAACAACTTTTCATCTGAATGTTTTGGTTGAACCGTGTCAACGCTTGAAGATGGTGTCTGAGCATGTGAATGAAGCCCATATTTACCCTGAGGTAGGAAGACTGCCAACTCCAGCCCCACTATACACACGAACACACCCGCACATCTCCAATTGGCTTATTCCAAGTTATCCTAATCATCCATGGGAAAGACAATCTGTTCAGATCTAGTTGCACCCTGGTGCTTCTCCAATGGCAAGAATCCAATCACATTTCCCCTTTGGAACTTGGTAGGAAACTTTTTAAAGAACTTCCTACTGACTAAATACACTATCAGCAAACTCCTATTTATGCCTGTAAGAAAAGCTGTCACATTTTCATACTGTTTTGTGCCTGTCATTTGATTGCAGGAAATGCACTTTTACTGTATGTGAAAAAGAAGAGGAGGGGTAGGATGAAAGACTGGAAAAGCATCAACAACAAACCCCAGAGGAGGGAAAAGTTGAAAAGAGACTAAAAGAAACCTATTTTTATAATATTAAAGATGTGTACAGTTTGAAATATCCAACGGAGAAAACAGACTTCATAAGGGAACCTGGTGGTATTAGTGAGTGTTTTTGAAAATCTAATCGCGGGAATCTGATCCCCAGCGCACCTGGACACATGGTGTCAGAAAAGTGTGGCTCTCCTTGCCGGTTCTCTTTGGAGATGGTGGGGTGAAAGCGAATGCCACCTCTGGCCCTTATTTGTTCATGCACACACACAAATGCAAACATGCACACACATCCGATGGGGCAAAAGCTCAACGGAGGCATTTGAGAGTGGCAAAGGGAAGGAGGGAAGGTGAAAAAGAAGGAAAAGGTTATAGCGCCTTCAGAAAGTATTCACACCCCTTGACTTTTACCACACTTTGTGTTACAAAGTGCGATTAAAATGGATTTAATTGTAATTTTTGGTCAACTATATACACAAAATACTCTAATGTGGAAGAAAAAGTTGAACATTTATTACAAATTTATCAAAAATAAAATACTAATATCTTTATTAGGTAATTATTCACCTCCCCATAGACAATACATGCTAGAAACACCTTTGGAAGATATTACAGAGTCTTTGTAGGTAAGTCTCTAAGAGCTTTGCACACCTAGATTGTACAATATTTGGCCATTATTCTTCAAGCTCTGTCAAGTTGGTTGTTGATCATTGCTAGAAAGGCATTTTCAAGTCTTGCCATAGTTTTCAAGCCAATTTACGTCAAAACTGTAACTAGGTCACTTAGGAACATTCAATGTCGTCTTGATAAGCAACTTCAGTGTAGATTTGGCCTTGTGTTTTAGGTTATTGTCCTGCTGAAAGGTGAATTTGTCTCCCAGTGTCTGTTGGAAAGCAGACTGAACCAGTTTTTCTTCTAGGATTTTGCCTGTGCTTAGCTGTACTCCATTTCTTTTTATCATTAAAAAAACTCCTGAGTCCTTGCCGATGACAAACACACCCATAACATGATGCAGCCACCACCATGCTTGAAAATATGAAGACTGGTACTCAGTGATGTGTTGGATTTAACCCAAACATAACGCTTTCTATTCAGGACAAAAAGTTTAAATCAGCAATGGCCTCATGGTGAAATCCTTGAAGTGTTCTTCCTCTCTTGCAACTGAGTTAGGAAGGACGCCTGAATCTCTGTAGTGACTGGGTGTATTGATACACCATCCAAAACCTAATGAATAACTTCCCCATGCTCAAAGGGATATTATTATTTTATCCATCTACCAATCGGTGGCCTTCTTTGAGAGACACTGAAAAACCTCCCTGGTCTTTGTGCTTGAATCTGTGCTTGAAATTAACTACTCGACTGGGGGACTTTACAGATAATTTTATGTGTGAGGTACAGAGATGAGGTAGTCATTCAAAAATCATGTTAACCACTATTATTGAACACTGAATGAGTCCATGCAACTTATTATGTGACTTGTTAAGCACATTTTTACTCCTGAACTTATTTAAGCTTGCCATAACAAAGGGGTTGAATACTTATTGACTCAAGACATTTCAGCTTTTCATTTTTTTGATAATTAAAAAAGTGTTCTACAAACAAAATTCCACGTTTACATTATGGAGTACTGTGTGTAAATCGGTGACAAATCTCAATATAATCCATTTTAAATGCAGGCTGTAACACAACAAAATGTGGGAAAAGTCAAGGGATGTGAATATTTCCTGAAGGCACTGTATGTACATACATAGAGAGACCCTGGGAGAGAGTGAGAGACCCCGGGCTCTCTCCATTCCTGAGGGAAAACTTTGAATGGATGATAAGATAGACATCCAGGCCACAGACCTTTTGGTCTGGCCTGTCATCTTTGACTATCCTCATACTTAAAATGAGAGAAAAGCCAAAGGTTTGCACTGTGTGCACATATCTCATCTCATACTACATGGAACTAATAAAGATGTATTTGTTATTTACTCATTGGGTGTCGGTGTGGTCTGTGGGTCTATTCATGTGCTATCGGTGGGGGCTAACACTCAGCCGAAACCTTGCAAACACACATTCTTGAATGGCACCACAGAATGACATGTATAATCACTTTTGGATTCATTCCTGACCAAGATGGCTGCCATAATGAACACATTCTGGAATTATGAGGGTCTATGACATCAGCCTGTCTAGTGAATTATAGGATCCCTATGTTATGGTGCACACAGATTTGAACTGGATTGTATAGTAAAAAAAAATACTGTTTCAATCCTGATGATAACCCCTGGTGATTAAGTGCACAAAAACAGGGTCATAATTGGGGTGTAATAGGGGCTGTCTGGCCTAGGGAATGATTTTTTTACCGAGCCGTTCCCATGCTTTGAAGTCCATCTGGGAACATAGCTGGAGGGAACAGATGCAGGCGGGCAGGAAACGGGAGCTCGCTCGCATCTCGGCTACCATCACAGCGGGACAACATTCCTTATGGAGAGGAATAGGGATAAGGGGTTGGGGTGGAGGACGAGGTGGGAATTTATCCTAGTTCCTTCCTGTGTGACAGAGAGAGCGAGAGAGTTCCAGCCCCCAAGCCAGAGAGAGAGGAATTGATGGGACTTGTGGTCATCTGTAGTCCATTTGGTGTCCATGCAAAGCTCTGGATTCAGTTAGGGGTTTGGAGTGGAGTGGAGTGGGAGTGTGAAGAAGGGAGAGAGGGAGGGGTGTGTGTGTCTTTGGTGAGAGGGGAAGGTTAAAGGAAAACTACACCCAAACTATCTTTTGGTATTTCTTTCATTAATCCATTGTTGATATAGTCCCAAAATGTTTTGCATGGCAGCAGTCAAGTTTTCAAGCTATGTAACTTTGAAAATACAGAAATCTGGCCCATATGATGCATTTTGCAACATATGATGAAAAATGCATCATACAGGACTATATCAACAATGAACGAATGAAACAAATACCCCCCCCCCCCCAAAAAAAAATGTTTTGGGGTGGAGTTTTTCTTTAATGACAGAGGCGACTTTGTATAGGGGAAATACAATGTGTGTGTGTGGGGGGCATAAGTGCTGCCCTCAGAGGCATCATCCCCTGCTCTTGTCTGGGTAGAAGTTGCCTCTAGGCACAGATCTAGGATCAGCTAATCCTCCCCGAATGTCTTATCTTTTGTGGAACCCAGGAAGAGTACCTGCTGTTTTCACAGCGGCTAATGGGGATCCTACTAAATACCAAAATACCTGAAACATTACATGCAGGGAAGCTGCCTGTAGATCAGTGTCTGAGGCAACTTAATCCAACTCCACCGTGGAAAGGAATGAAAAAAGGTACAAACTACTTAATATTCATTATATTACACATTCCGGACAAAACTCCTGGCCCTTAAACACAAATTAATAACAACATAAGCACGTAAAAACAAAGATGACAGCACATTGGACAATTGATGTCAAAAACATGACTTTATTATCTTGGATGAAATGTCCTATCAAGTACAAAAAAGGATCTCGTAAGAGTTGCCACAATCTGTTAAAAACATATAGTATTTTTCCCCAGTTATGTTTCCCCTTACATTTACTAAAAAAAATGAAATATTTTCAGCGATATGAATAAATAACAGATATTGTGATGAAGTTATTAAGAGATGTGTAGAACTGGTTGGTTCTTTAAAAAAAAGGAAAACTCTTCAAAGAGTCAACATTCCCCACCCGGTTTTAAATCAATATGCACACAATATGCAGCACTTTTAATATAAAGGGCAATTTGACCTAAATGTAGAGTCCACTATGACAAAAGACAGAGAATATCTATTGAATCTACAGGTTGGCTTAGTTGCTGGTTAAGATGGTCAAAAACAAAAGTACTAATGCTATAAAAATCTCTAAAATCTCTTTGTTTATTGACAGCCATATTATACAACATGAAATACAAAATGGTGGACGATGCATGTAAGAATATAAACTGGAGTGCATGGTTTGAAATGCAAACAGGTCAGTGAATAGGACTGACAGACAGACTTCGGTCACCTCATCTCTCAACTCAGTCCACCTCCGAAAAAGTTGTTGGCACTTCAAACCAGGGTTTCGGTTATTTCCATTTCAATTTAGGAAGTAAACTAAAATTCCAATGGAAATTTCAGTTCACTTCCAAAAGTGAAATGAAATTTACCCCAAACCCTCTTCAAACCTAAACCCCCACGCTCTTAAATCAATCTTTAAGAGATTAACTAAAAGCACCAATGACAACTCCAACCACCCCCCCCCCCCCAACAAACAGTACTGCCTCAACAGTTATTACAGAAGAGTTCCAAATATGATCAAAATGGCCAAGAGTTCCTAAAGAAATCTTCATACAAACCCCAATTTAGTATGAAGATTCTTCAACGAAGGTTGACTTCCTGATTTACTGTTCTAGATCACAACATGTTGACTTGATGCAGTGGAGAACTCAAAAGCATTTGACTTAATCCTTTATAGGGGGCCTATGAGTTAAGAGATGCATGTGATCCAACCTTCTTGACAAAACATTGGGGGAGAGAGAGGGGGGGGGGGGGGGATTGCGGTGTGGATGGTCAGTACACTTAAGTTAAATATGCCCTTTAACGGTTTTCACATTCTCCAAGTCTATCCTCAGTTATTCTCCTGTGGACGGACTTGGCGAGCTTTTCTTGTTTTCATCGGATGAATGTCTTCAATTAAAAATGTTCGAGAAGCCTCTACATGGCGAGAAATAGAGCTTGTTTTCTCAATGTCGGCTGTTGTTTCATATACACCAATATTCCCGTTTTAGGTGGTGACATAAAGAAAAAGGAAAACAGAGGTTCAACATCTGAAAAAAAAACAAGGTTTTACAAACAGGATAGCATTTCCACATTGAGACATTACATAGAAATGGTAACTTGGGACTCTCTATGGCCTGTTTGGAGGTCAGGGCACATACATCTTCAAGGTGGCACCAAGTGGGTTCACGATGATCTAGGATCAGCTCGTTCCAAACACAAGCAGCCAGACAGGTGTGTGTGTGCTATTTAGACCCATTTTGAATGAGGGATCATGAGATGAGGAAGCATAGACAGCTGGAAAATGTCAGTGGTTGTCATCCCAAATGGCACCCTATTCCCTTTATAGAGCACTACTTTTGAACCAAGACCCATATGGCTCTGGTCAAAAGTAGTGCACTATATAGGGAATAGGGTGACATTTGAGACATACAGTCTGAAATGGGAGTTGACCCCAGGGAAGGAAGAATAGCTGATACAAAAGAGATGTGAGATTAGTTAAGGAATTAACAACTTGAAGAGTCTACTGCTGCCTTGTTTCGTACTACCCTTGAACAGCCCATTAGCTTGAGTTCAGGGGGGTTTTCTCCCGCCATCCCTCCATTTCATCCACCAGATCGGAAGTGGTTTGAAGGGAAGGAACCAGGCTGTGAACTGAAAGTCTGAGCTTCCCTCCCCCTGTTTATTGTGGATGTGGTATCACCCATCATGAACACTAAGGGCTTGGATAATGGCGCCTTCCACTGCCAGTCTCTTCTCTTTCCACGGCCATAGAGGTGGTTGAGGAGCGGCGAGGGCTCATCCGGTTTGGTACCAACGCCGTTCGGCCTGAAGCACGCGTCGGCTACGATCTTCGAGGAGTGTGTGCTGGTTTTAAACAGGGGGTGTGAGTCCCACTCCCAAGTCCGACAGGTGTGGTGTGTGTGGGGACAGGTAAGAAGTAGCCTGGCTTCCCCATTGGAGTATGAGTGTTCAGGGGGGAACCACATTGGCAGCCATTTTGACAGTAAGCTTTAGAAGGAGTGCCGACTGTGTATTCTAAGAGGCTGTAGACTGCAGTTTGTTGTTATGAGACCTACAGAATGCAGAGAGAAGGGAAAACAGTTGATGTGATCGCTTGACGTGTTTTTTTTGTTGTTTTTTAATTAAAAGCTTGACAAATCACAAAATATGCATGAGGGAATACAAAAACTCTTATTGGATGCCAGTGGGGTCAGACGTTTGAGCAGAGAGCGCAGCCATGTTGGTGTAACATTAGTTTAATGTTCTAGAAGGCTGGTAAATACAGTGAGAACATACCATGTAAAACGTGGGACAGTCGAGTTCACCAGAAATGAACTGCAAAGCTACACAAAATACTATGACCTATATATCTTAGCATTTTTCTTTTGAACATATAATTCTCCTTCACAAAAGGATAAAATATGCACATAAAACAATAACATTATACATGAATAAATCAGATAAAAGACTAACTGGTAAATGTTGTTAATCTTTTTAAAATGGCCAGCTAAGAGGAGGTACAATCTTTGCACTTCATCAATACAATAAAAGTACTCCGTTAAATGAAATGATAGGTCATCTGCACACGTGGAACTGACTTGAAGGCAACATTACACGTGTGAGAAATAGGTTTCGACATTTGAGCAAAATCTAATCACAACGATGAGGTTGTCAACTAACCTTTTCGATACTTGATATTGTGCCTCACAAGTCACCAGATTGAGACATAAAACAGAAATGAACTCAACTTCCATCGAACATCTGTTGTCTGTGAAATGAATGTAAAAAAAAAAGCCCTAACAGATGTTTCCCTTGATTGCTGTTTGCGACCAACATGGCTGCCATTGTCAAATGGAGAAATGTTTTTAAAGTGTCTTTCCTTCTAAAAATACTGTAAATATACTTTCTTACAAATAGTTTGACGTTGTTTTAAAGAATTAAAAACAGCAAGGTCCAGGATAGCCTAATGTTTTTTTTTTTAGAGTGACCCCGGCACCCAGCTCAGATTCCAACTACAAGGCCAGACTTATGACATCACAATCTGTAAGAGAGGGAGAGAGAATGGATGACATAAACACATGCAGGTGGAAGCACATGACCATAAGCACACAAACACACAACGCAGGGGAGTAGGTATAGATGCAAAACGACGTGCTAAAGACAGGAGATGGGATGCTAAGGACATTGAGCATGGATTGGACATTGCTACTACACAGCTCTAAAGTGAATGCCAATAGAAAGCTGGCGCCACACGCATACACAAACAGGCTCCACACAACAGACCACAGACAGATCTGTGTGGAAGGGCTGGCGGTCTGGTGGTTCGGTGGCAGCTAAGGCCCTTCAGGTTGGACCACAACGGCAGATGAGACAGAGACTAAAGCACCACAAAACGCAAAAAAACACCTCAAAACACCAAACTTCCCAGAATCATCCTAAAGTTGGGCTTATGTCTAAAAGAAGGGGTGGGCGAGAGAGGGAGGGATAAGAGAACAGCACAAAGAAGAGGCGAGGACGGAGGAGGAGCGCAGGCGGATATGACGAAGACGGGGGGGAAAGAAGGGCGAAAAAGGGTGCGATGAGCTCAGAGTTTAAAATGTCAGAGTTGACTGACGAGGCCAAGGGAGAGGTCAGAGGTCTTACCTGCTGGCTTTGAACCCTTTGAGCTTCTGGACGAAGAAGTTCTCGAGGACCTCGGCGCACTGGTAGAACGGCGAGTCGCTGGGGTTGTAGTATCGGCAGTTGTCGAAGACTTTGGTCATGTCCGCCACGAACTCCGTCAGCCTGATGTAGTGGCGCTTCTGCAACCGCTCCTCCATCGTAGAAAGGTCTAGAAAGAAGGGAGGAAGACAAGAACACGAATCACCTCCGGAATCATCAAGTTGACTCTTCCCCGACATCCTCGCAGAGTCGCTTCAAAAGGAAATTGCAGTTTATGTGGTGTAAATGTTTGATAGATAATCAAGTATGCGTCTAAAAGCACAATACATCACTTGTACGTCAACTTGACCGTCAGAAATACTAGCTCAACGCTAGTTTCGATCCTCGATCTCCGGCTCGGGCCCTTTCAAAGTGAATTACAGGGGATGTGACCGAGCGGCCGACCCGTCGATTCTGGCAACATGATGTCACTGTTATGAAATTTGCCTTTGAAAGAAGCTGAAAGTTGACACTCAATTATCACGATAGTTAGCTAGGTAAGCTAGCAACAAGCTTGGTCCTTCATAATTCCCCACAGGGCAGCAGTGGTTTTCTCCCGTGTCGTGCCCCGGCACTCCATTTTAAACAAACATATCCGATTCTTAACCTTCCCTCACCCCCCACCCTGTCAGCAGGCCGACCCCATGCCCATATCAAAGAGGGCCTTCTTCTCAGTCATCAGACTTCATCTACAAACCCCAAACTTATGCCGACCGGACAGCCGTGGCCAGACTTGGCTTTTTCTTCTGCAGGGTGAAAAGGTTTCTTTTTTTGCGGGCGGTGGACTAGAGTTTCCAGGCCCAGGTCAAATGCACTGTAGTGTAGAAGGGGGCTACTGTAGTGTCCAAGTGTAGAAGTCTCTGGGGTTTTTCCGGCAGCTCATTAACGGTTTGTTTGTGTGGAAGTTCAAAAAGGCCCTGTTGACGCAACTCTGCCTTTTACATGGGCAGTTTGATCTGAGTTGGAGGCCTTTCCTCTCGAGCAGGGCGATGGGGTGTGTTTGTGTGTGTAACAACTTAGGAGTCCCTTGTGATGACTATTCCATTTATGACAACAGCACCTCTTTTTTTACAATGTTGAATCAATGCAAATAGGCAGAACTATCCCCCCACTCACCCATTGGTTCCTTAATGACTCCGTAGTAGTCTGGGGCGTCGTTCGGGTCCACCGGCTCCAGGAACGGCCACGCCATTTTGTGAGCCTGAGAGAGGTGGGGAGAAAGAGAGAGGAGATATTTGAGAGAAGAGAAGGAAAACAAACAAGAGGTTGAAAATGGCATTGGAAGCAGCTGGTTCAACACAGATGTGCTCCGGCTACATCCATGCCATGCGGACAGAGAGGAGGGGAAGAAGAGAGGGAAAAAAAAGGAGGAGAGAAGGAAGAGGAGGGTGGAAAAACCCCTGTAGCCAGCCAGGGCAGTTGTCCAAGTGCCGCCCAGGGGACCAGCGTACAGATCAGATAAGAGAACAGAGGAGGGCTTTGTTTCGTACCGTCCCGACGCTAGGTAGAGGGGGAACGAGGGCGAAGGGAGGAGCAAAGGAAGGGGTGACATACCTGTAAGGAACGCAGGATTCTCCTTAACCCCTCGTTATCCTTGTCGGTGAGCGGCGTGAGCACAGTCATGGCGTCCTCTGTGGACTGGCACTGCGGACACACGTACTGGTCGATGTGGTTGGCCTCGCTCTGCAGGATGCCCACGCAACGGCCGTGGTACCAGTTCTGGCAGCGGTCGCAGCCGATGTAGAACCTGAGCGGGGGCGAGGAGGAGGGTGGCAGGGGTGGGTCACGGTCATTGTGCTTGATGAACACGACCCTGGTTTCTGTTCCAAGTCCGATTGAAGAAATAGACTCTGGCGTGTCTGAATACCCATAGTTGCATTCTAAATATTAGGCATTTTGGGTACGTAAAATGAATACATTTTATAGTAAGGAACATTTCAGAAAAGCCAGGGTGATATAGACATAGTAATTTCTGGTTTCCATCGAGTAGAATTCTCTGCACACTATTGAGGGAGAGCATAGTCTTGGGAGTCCCATGTGTATAGAGGAATAGGGGATGTACTCTACCAAAATGAACGAATGGCGGGAATCAACGCAAATGTGCATTAGCTGACGCATTCTCAGTATGGATGAGCCTAGTATGCTGATACGTGTAGGAAGATTGTTTTTAGTAAACAGAACGTCTAAATAGCATGTAGTACGATTAGTACACGGTATGTCGTTTTAGTAAGTAGATGGCAACACAGATTTCAGATCGGGCCAATGTCTTTCCATAAGGAATTCAACCTCTGTTACACAGAACGACCTTCAACCTTAGACGTCAAAGGAAATATGAAACAATACAAAGTATAACAGAAACGAAACCTCAAAAGGTCAACAGATATCACCATCGAATAGGTAATATTGTACGTTTTTGCCACTGAGAACCCCATACACCACACACACTCCTGTGCACTTACTGTGCTTCGTCGTAGGGCGTTCGGCAGATGCAGTAGAGCTCCTCGGTCTTTCCCTCCTGGGCCCGCTTGCACTCGCTGCAGATGTAGTCGTCCATCTTCTTGGCCTCCTTCTCGGTGACGCCCACACACTCGCCGTGGTACCAGCTGGTGCACAGGTCACAGCCAATGTAGAACCTGGGAGAACACAGGACGTGAACGAATGCCAAATCACTACGGGGTCAAATGAGGTCATGGTTTCCAGGTACGTTTGTTAGGAATGTATCGAATGCCATCTGTGTGTTGACATAGTGTTTCAACTTCCTGGTTGAGGGCATTTCAGGAAGTTGAATAACGGAGAGTCATCAGTTAAAGTCCAAACACGCCGCAATAATTTCAGGTGAAATTGATCTTCACTTCTGTTAATGTTTGAGCTTCCTCGTAAATGGTTAATGGTATACATTTTGACTGTCTCTTCAGAGGCATTGGCGGTAGCTTACTATACATTTAACGTGCTTGAACTATATTGGCGCTCCTCAGAACGGCTTTAGACGAGGGTCACGTTTGCGGTACATAAAACGTTGGGTACTGCCCAAATGGCGCCATATTCCCTAGCGCACTACTTTTGACTGGAGCCCAATGGACACCCTAATTCGTGTATAGTGTACTGCTTTTGACCAGGGCCCTGCATAGGGAATCGGGTGCCATGCAGAGCACAGCCGGTCTCTTACTTGGACTCGTCGTAGGGCGTTCTGCAGACACAGTAGAGCTTGGTCTCCTTCTTGCTGTCTGAGGTAGTGGTGGTGATCATCTTCTTCTTCTTGGCGTTCGCCGCCGCCGCCGCGTCCCTCTCCTCCTCCCGCTTCCGCTTGTGGGCGAAGGCCGCCGGGTTGAGTTGGGACGTGTGTGTGAGGGCGTGATGCGTGTGTGCGGCGGCAGCGGCCTGGGCCCTTTCCTTGTCCCGTCGCAGCTTGGTGAGGTCCCTCCTCAGCTCATCCTGTGGAAGGAGATAAGGGTAGAGAGTGTGTGTGTAGGACATCTGTGTGCAGCTCTGCTACCATGTGTACATCGTATGTTCATGGGAGAATGCCGTGTGTGTGTGTGTGTGTGTGTGTGTCTGACCTGCGTCTCCAGCTGCAGCTCCTTGTCCAGCAGGGCTCTCTTCTTGAGGATCTCGGCCTTGAGCGTCTCCTTGTGCCGGCAGAGCAGCGACGACAGCTTGGTGGCGTTGGCCTTGGTCCTCTTCTGCTCGCCTGCTTCCTCCTTCCTCCTCTTCTTGACCGCCTGCTTCTCGTCCTTGTCGATCTTGTCCAGGATGAACTTCATCACCTGGTTGCACACAATCATCCTGGGTGGAAGGGGAGAGAGACAACATGTTAGAGGCCTTATAAGACATTATAAAGGCTCGTACATGCTTATAGCCATTTATAAAGATGAAAACCACCAGGAACACAATCATCCCGAGGGGAGCGGTGGATGGGATTTAAAAAAAATGTTGTATTTAGGTGACAATGGATTGTCTTCATTTCAGTGTTCCCATCAATGTAACAGGAGAGTTAGCTATGAAGCTCATTTTCATCCATAGTCCAGTGAAGGAATTTTAAGGACATTTGTAGTGTATATATATTTTTTTTGGGGGGGTAATTCAAATGATCAAATCTAAATGGACTTGGAAGGAAATGTAAAGTATAATGTTTCCATACATCATGAACCTTTCCATCACCCGTTGCCTCACACTACGAGACAAAACATTGCAAGCCAATCGGTAGCCATGTCACAAGGTCACATGTGACAGATGTCAAGGGTGTTTTTGTTCCCTGTGTTTACTTAGAGGTGGGGCCGGAGGGCGATGGAAAGAGAGACTAGCAATAGGAAGCCACTGCTCTCTCGCACTATTTCTCTCTCTCTCTCACACACACACACACACACACACACACACACACACACACACACACACACACACACACACACACACACACACACACACACACACACACACACACACACACACACACACGCTGGGGAGGTCAAGGTCAATCATGGTTCCCAGACTGTGTACACTGACGTGACTGACCACAAAAGAGAGAGGTGGAGGGAGACAAGACCCAAAAAATTGGCCTGCGTCCCAAATGAGCCCTGGTCAAAAGTGGTGCACTACATAGGGAACAGGGTGCCCCCTGGTCAAAAGTGGTGCACTACACAGGGAACAGGGTGCCATTTGGGATACAACCACAGTGCCCTGGCTTGCCCTGCTTCAGGACTGTAGGTCTGGTTTAAACCCAGTGAGGAGGACACAACACATGGTCTGTCTGTGGTAACCTTTCCCATGACCCAGACACGTTAAATATAACCCCTGGCTTTCTCCACAGGGAGGGAGAGGATGACACCTCCACACACACGGCGGGTCAACACAAGGTCTGATCGTCATGGCAACAGCACTAGCTAGCTCCTAGTCCCTCACCTCTGGTTCTCCTCTCTCTCGGCGGGGGATATGGGCTTCTTCTGCTTGAGGTGCTCGATCACTGCGTTCTGCTTCATCACCACCTGTCACAGAGGAGACAGAGGGGTCAGAGGTCAACTCAGGCCTCACGCGGTTGCGTCCCAAACGGCGCCCCGATTCCCTATGTAGTGCACTACTTTGGACCAGGTTCCATAGGGCTCTAGTCAAATGTAGTGCACTATATAGGGAAAAGGGTGCCATTTCAGAGGTACCCATAGTGTGTATGCACTAGACTAGGGGTGCACGCAAGCCACAAGCCACAAACGTGCTCACACACACGCACGCACGCACGCCACGCACGCACACACACTGGCGGTGGAGAACTTGGAAAATAAACAGTCGTGGGAGCAGGCTGTTTGAGAGGACTGTTTATGTGCTGATGTCAGAGATAGACCGGGCCTACTATACTGTTACACCACCTGTGTCTGGCTGGCTGCCTGAATACACACACCTCCCCATCATCCAAACACACAGACATGCGAGCAAACACACTTTTCTGATAATGACAACCCACCCTCACCTGTTTCTGGATGATGTCGCTCTGGCTGGCCGTCGCCAGCGCCTGCTCCCGCTTGGCCTCGGCCGCCAGCCTCTTCTTCTGCTGTTGCTGCTCCCTCAGCTGCTGGATCCTCTGGAGTTGCTCCTGCACGCTGGCCGTCTGGATGGCCACCACGTTCTGGATCGAACCTCCAGGCTGGGCTCCACCGACCCCGGGTTGATGGATCTGGATGGGAAGCTGGAGCTTGATCTGCTGGGGGAGAGAGCCTCCAGAGGTCCCCTGTTGGGTCTGGAGCTGAGCCAGGACCTGGACCTGTTGCTGGAGGCCCGGGACAGTGATGAGCTGGTGGGGGGATCCCTGAAGCTGAAGGGTCTGCTGGGGCCGGCCCGTGGGGGTGCCGGGGGGGTGTTTGAGGGACTTGACTTGGAGGGGGGTGGGGGATTGGATGGGCATGTGGGCCTGGGTCTGGGAGGGGAGTTGGCCCTGGGGGGTGGCAGATGGGGGGGTGCTGGTGGCCAGGGCGGCGCCGGCCTGGATGGGAGCTGCAGCCTGCTGGGCGGGCTGGGCAGGGGTCTTGGTGGTCTGGCCCGGGGCGGTGGGGGCTGAAGGGAGGAGAGGAGAAAAAGGGGATGGGCAGACCTTTAGAAGACACACAGGCTATGAATATTTTATACAGGTGAATATTTGAATGGTAAAACAATGATCTGCGAGTGTATGTGTGGCTGCTGGTAGGCTACATAACATTTGGGTACTGGGTCCTGTTCAGTTGGCACAAAACAGAATAAAACACTTTTGACATACTACCGTAACCTCTCACTGTCTGCTAGAAAACATTTCCCCCTTTTGTGTCTACTGAACACAGCCCTGCAGTGGATGATGGAGACTGTGTGTCTGTATCCGTGTCAATAGTACACACTATTATTCGCTCTTTAGACTACCTGTGGAGGTTGGGGTAGCGGCAGGGGCCATGGGGGTGAAGAGGAAGCGTTGGACATGGCCGTTGGGCATGGCCGCCTGCATGAGCTGCTGACCGGGCCCGGGGATGACCGTGACCCCCTGGGGGATGACCTGCAGCTGGCCCGTGGCCTGGCCTTGGCCCTGGATCATCACCGTCAGGCCCTGGGCCCCGCCGCCTGGCCGCTCTACTGCCTGGCTCTGCTGCTTCTGATGGAGAGGGGGGGGGGGGGGGACAGGGAGATGAGGGAGGGGTCATGCTTTTGGAGGTAATGTAGAGGTGCTACGGCAGCCTGGTCCCAGATCGGTTTGTCATGCAATATATAGCAACGACCATAGGAGTTGGCAAACTGATCTATGACCAGGCAAGGGAGCACTACTCTTTAAAAAAACAAACAGACCATGTTGAAACTAGCACATATAGATATACTAACAGGGACATGAAAATGAGTTACTCCGATATTTCCCGTTGAATAGGACTAAAATCAAAACATACTCGTTTTGAAAAGTGCAGATTTACAATACACTAGGTGGGCAGAGCAGAAACCTATTGTCCCACTGTTGCCTGACGTCAGTAGAAGGGTTATTATGGGGTAGCTGATGTTAACCTGGGTGAGCTGGGTGAGTTGTGCCAGGGTGAGTTTGACCTGGCCCTGGCCCTGTTGTACCCGCTGCTGTGGCGTCTGGGCCGTGTTGGGCTGGCCCAGGGTTTTGGGGGTGCTGCCCATCCTCTGCCCGGCCACGGTGGTGACGGGGCTGGCACCTGAGATGGCCGTGGACACGGCCTGCCCACGGATGATCTGGGTCACCACCTGCTGGCCCGCCTGACCTGGAGGAGGAAAACACACACAAATACACACATAAGTGGACACACACACAATTCCAGACACACAAACAGACCGAAAGGCAGACAGAGTCAGAACTTGCATGAACACAAGTTAGTGAAAGAGACTATTCTAACTGGCCTATCAAGCTAAAATGGAGTAGGTAAATACAAACAGCCTACCTTGCTGCACCATGAGGGGGGTTCGGAGGATGGTTTTACCCATGGCGCCTGTCTGATGGATGGGGGTGCGGATCACGGTCATCCCCGGACGGATCTGGCCTCCACCGGTGAGCACCTAGAAACACAGCCAAGATCAGAAACACTGGGACCCTTATACCATAGGGACGACACTGACTCCAGTGAGGGGTTGCTGTTAATAGTTCATGGGGAATTTTTTCAATAACGTGTCAATCACGTGTTACTGCAAATGACCTGTTTTAGAGGGATGGGGGGGGGAGTGACAAGGGGGCAGAGTGAATGTTGGTAAGGGGGAATTTGAAGATCTAGGCAGGGTTACCGTAAAGCCCTTTGTGACAACTGATGAGGGAAATAGGGCTTTATAAATAGATGTGATTGATTGACTGACAGGTGGGGAAAGATGGTCTATGGGGTGTTACCTGCTGTGGTGAGCCTGGCATGCCCGGCCTGATGTTTATGGTTGTGGTGCGAGGCTGGAACGGGGCAAAGGTCTGGGCGCCGCCAGCTTGGCTTGAAGGAATGATGCCCAGCACCTGCTTCTGAATCATACCTGGGGAGAGGAGAGGACATTATTATTACTGCGGACCCACACATACAGGATTGGTATTTATCTAATACTTGTTAAAAAAGGACCTGTAAGTAAGCATTTCACTGTTAGTCTACACTTGTTGCTTACAAAGCATGTGACAAATAAAATGTGATTTGATTTATTTCACCATAACATGAGCATTATGGACATAATCAATACTCACAATATTCAATATTCAAAATAAACTTGTGTGTTATTCTGACTTTTGATGATCAAATGCTTCACATTTAAAAGACAGAAATGAATCCACTCCAAAATTCACCAACATCTGTTAAAAACGATCATCCCTACTCTAGCTTTTCACGTTTGTCTTTTGGAAATGAAGAAAACTGAAACGTCCCCTCAAGGCTATAGCGGTTTCACTTTATCAGGTATAGAAACAAACTATCCATTCTGCACAGTTCATGATGTATCAAAACGTCACTCAATAAATGACTTGTGGACTTTGTTCCTTTCATGTTGCAACCCTCTCGGATCTGGACCACAGTAAATATTAACCCAGCAAGTAAACAACATCAAAACAATCTTCAAACGGTGTATGTTGGTTTGAATCCATCACGTATGACCCACTCATAAATGAGGTATGGATTTTCCTTGAATTCATACGTTTTTATTTTCCTCCGACAAAGCCAGTGTTTCATATTCGTTACTTTGGCCGCGCTTCAATATTTTCGAACTCACGTGGACACAGGACGGCAACCGAAAGGAAAATGCGTTTCCTCAAAAGATCTGAAATTGTTTGTCTTTTTTCCTCTCTCTTCACAATCTCCTCTCTCTGTTTTTTCTGTTGCCTTTTTTCTCTGACCACAAAACCAATCAGGTAAAGCTATACATCAATGGTTTCCCCTCTTCAAATAGTAGAGGTTAAACCAGCTACAGTAGAAGACCGGGGAGTTTCTGTTCTGGCACCGACATCAAACGCCCACTTCATAAGAGTAGCTGTTTGGAGAGTCGGTGAGCTAGCGAGCAGGCGACACAGAAAGAAAGAGGGGGGTAGAAATCCTTCCATCCTCCATCTCTCTATAGCGGGTTACCTGTCTGACGAACCAGACCTCAAGGTAAACTTGTTTTCCTGCTCCGCTTCCTTAGCACGCTCCAAAACAAACAGGCATTGAAACAGTCACGCTGGAAAAATATACTACTGCTCTTTATTACCAGCTCTCTCTCCCTTCCTGGTCGACAGGATGAAACATGGGTGTCACTAGACAGGAGCGCTGTTTGTTTGCGGAGTAATTTAGCCTATCCTCTTGAAACATGGATGTGTCTTGTGTGTGTGAGAGAGCATGTGTGTCTGTGTATATATATATATATATATCTATATATATTCAAGGAGTGTAGGCATGAGCCTGACCACCCTTTTATATAGATAATTGGAAATAGGAAAGATTTTGTGAAATATGGGAGGCAAAACCGGGTTCAGAACAAGGTCATGTTTTTGCATTGTATGAGTTTTAGTATTTTATTTAACTAGGCAAGTCAGTTAAGAACAAATTCTTATTTACAATGATGGCCTACCGGGGAACAAACTGCCTTGTTCAGGGGCAGAAGGACAGATTTTTACCTTGTCAGCTCGGCGATTCGTATTGGCCAGTAATAACGACGAAAAGGCTAAGCAGCCTTATTGAAGTAAGACAACGGTTCGGCGCAGATAAGTCTACAAGCATAAGTTCGGCATCTCCCCCTTTTAGCCACTAGAAGACTGCCTCACCTACAATCACTCACACACTAACAAACCAAGTACTAATCCAAGTCAGTCATCGTGAAGCATTAATACTTACAGATATTCAAAGGGAATTTCAATAAATTGCCATTTGGCTGAATAAACAAATGAAGGTTTGCGTCTTTAAACAGTGTTGTACACTCGTCATCAACCCACGATTAAAGGTGAAATCAAACTGGACAGTGGCTCTAAAAATATAAACCATCACCTCATCCGATGAGTCAATATTGACTTCTAAATTAGCTAGTGTGCTACTTCAAAAGACGGTCTTGGCTATGTTCTTAGACTACACAGTCTACCGTTCTGTCCCACCTAAAATAACAACGTACTATTCCATTACCATGCCGACAGGGCACAAATAGACATGATGTGCATGTGCCACTCCAGACTGAGCCACTGACTAACGGGTTGGCGCGTGGCGGGGCACCACAATGGGGCTGGCATCGAGTGGGCACCGCACCACTAGCCTGGTCAAGAGGACAGACCTTACCACAGTCTTGTGCCACATCAGGTGTTTGAGACAGTGCTTCCGTCAATAGTGGTAAGTTAGGCTAGTGGTCGGAGAAGACGGCGGTTGGTAGAGAAACATTTTGCGTTCAGTCATCCATCCTTGTCATCATGGAAAAAAAGGGAGGAATGAACGATGCATTTGAACAGCATTTAAAACAGCACCTCTCTCTCTGTTGTTCAATTTAACATTATTGTACCAGGTTGTCCCATTGAAGTCAAAATATCTGTTTTTCAAGTGAAACCTCTCTCTCGCTGTGTCTCTGGTGTGGGCACAGGGGAGTTACTGTACCTCCTTGAGTGGTTGGCACGTTGACAGTGACAATCTTGCTGTTAGCGGGCAGCGGCAGCTTGGCTGTGAGCACCTTGCCCCCCATGGACGTGCCCGTGATCTGGAAAGTCTGTCCGGCCGTCGTGGCCACCGTGCCCGGCGAGGCTACAGGGAAATATGCAAATGAGGCTCCGCTCGAGAGTCTAACAACAACCACTGCTAAACAAGCACAGCTGCCAACGCTGACTAAAACAGATTTAGGTTGTTAGGGGTCGATTCATACACCAACCACTACTACTTTCTATTTGCAAGGATTCCCTACTAAGTAAAAAATATCACGAGTATAAATAAAATCGGAACACATTTGAATGAGATTCAATGAAGTAATTCTCTTTACCAATCTACTGGCTTGTGAACAAAGAAAAGGACCTATGACCTTTGACATACCTCCACTGGGCTGCCCCTGCTTGACCCAGGAAGCAAACGACTGCTGGAAGTTCTTGTTCTGCTGGAAGGTGACGGGGGTGCCCATCTTGGTAGCCAGTACCACTTTGGTTCCGGGGGTGGCCTGGCCCGACAGGTTCACTACCTTGGGGGTGGAAGCGGGGGTGGCTGGGCTCCCCGTGGTGGTGACAGTGGTAGAGCCAGTGCCCGTTTTCTGGTCCAGACGCTTCTAGAACAAGAGAAACCGTGAAGTAATCCGGAAAACACAACAAAACATCCCTATTTTCCACACGGCTAGTGGTGCTACTCACCTTGGCCTGTTCCACCGCCTGGGCTTTCTCCTTCTCAACCCTGTGAAGACAAAAATAAATGTATCATACACAAACCACAGACAGAGCTGGAACATAACTCTTTCCCCCCAGCTATACAAAAACTATAGTAAATCAAATTTAGGGAAATTAAGCAACATTTCTTTCTTTTTTTTATTCGTCTAAGAGAGTCGAAGTGAGTTCAAAACAGAAGATAATGACCGTTGAATTTACAGTTCACTCAAGAGAATAGCATGGAGTAGGCAGTTACTATGCCCCCTAGATCTAATGCCCCCATGCCCTCTGACCTCTCGGAGAAGGCCCTGATCTCCCAGAGGTCCAGCTCCTCCTCGGCCACCCAGGACTCAATCACCACCGGCCCAGTTTCCTTTTTGGGCTCCGGCTTCTTGGGCCGCAGGTTGCTGGAGCGCAGGCCTTTCCTCTGTGGTGTGTGGGTCTCTGTATGTGTGTGGAATGGATGCAAGAGAAAGTGGGGCGGTAAGGGTGGTGCAAGAAAACAAAAGTAGAGGGGAAAGGAGAGAGAGAGAGAGAGAGAGAGAGAGAGAGAGAGAGAGAGAGAGAGAGACACAAGAATGACATAACATGGAGCAACCTTAATGAGTAAAAAACATCACCACTCTCCTCTCTTTTACATTCCATGTGGAGTTTTATTCTAGCAGGCTGCTTCTCCCTCACCTTTCGGGGTCTCGGGAGTGCCGAGGGGGCAGATGATCTTGCGGATGCAGTATTCAGAGCGGATGCCGTAGGGCCCCACGTCGCGGCGCTTGATAATCTCTGTGGTGGTGATCTCCGTCTCGGAGGTCTCTGTGGCAATGAGTGGGGATAGGGCTGGGTTGGTGTAGGATGAAGGAGGAGGAAGATGCAGAGAACAACTCCCAAGACATGACACAGTAACGACTTAATATGCTGCCATTCAATACAGTACACAGGAATGACATTCCATGGGAAAAGCCTCGGACATTTGAGTAAAAAGTCAAAAGGAGTAGCAGAGGAATAGGCTTCATAGTGGATATTTTAGGATATATACCCCACTACGTATTTATTTGGACAGTAAAACTAAAACCTTTAATTTGGCTCTATACTCCAGCATTTTGGATTTTAGTTCAAAATGATCATACGAGGCGACAGCACAGAATGTCACCTTTTGATTTGAGGGTATTTTCATACATACAGTGCCTTGAGAAAGTATTCATACCCCTTGACTTATTCCACATTTTGTTGTTACAGCCTGAATTCAAAATGGAATAAATATATATTCACATCCTTGAGCCAATACCTTGTAGAAGCACCTTTGGCAGCGATTACAGCTGTGAGTGCTTCTGGGTAAGTCTCTAAGAGCTTCCACACCTGGATTGTGAAACATTTGCCCATTACTCTTTTCAAATTACTCATGCTCTGTCAAATTGGTCGTTGTTTATTGCTAGACAACACCTTTAATGTCTTGCAATAGATTCTCAAGTAGATTTAATTCAAAACCATAACTCGGCCACTCAGGAACATTCCTCTCTAGGTTTCTTCCTAGGTTCCTGCCTTTCTAGGAAGTTTTTCTTAGCCACCGTGCTTCTACAGTCGTTGCCAAAAGTTTTGAGAATGACACAAATATAAATTTTCACAAAGTCTGCTGCCTCAGTTTGTATGATGGCAATTTGCATATACTCCAGAATGTTATGAAGAGTGATCAGATGAATTGCAATTAATTGCACAGTCCCTCTTTGCCATGCAAATGACCTGAATCCCCCAAAAAACATTTCCACTGCATTTCACCCCTGCCACAAAAGGACCAGCTGATGTCAGTGATTCTCATCCGGAAAAAAGCTTGTCCGGAGAAGACAAGGTGAGCGCTACCATCAGTCCTGTGTCATGCCAACAGTAAAGCATCCTGAGACCATTCTTGTGTGGGGTTGCTTCTCAGCCAAGGGAGTGGGCTCACTCACAATTTTGCCTAAGAATACAGCCATGAATAAAGAATGGAACCAACACATCCTCCGAGAGCAACTTCTCCCAACCATCCAGGAACAGTTTGGTGACGAACAATGCCTTTTCCAGCATGATGGAGCACCTTGCCATAAGGCAAAAGTGATAACTAAGTGGCTCGAGGAACAAAAGATC
Source organism: Salvelinus fontinalis (assembly GCF_029448725.1). Classification (NCBI taxonomy): domain Eukaryota; kingdom Metazoa; phylum Chordata; class Actinopteri; order Salmoniformes; family Salmonidae; genus Salvelinus; species Salvelinus fontinalis. The sequence goes on along the minus strand of NC_074704.1, from coordinate 23,347,285 downwards.
GATATTTTGGGTCCATGGCCAGGAAACTCCCCAGAACTTAATCCCATTGAGAACTTGTGGTCAATCCTCAAGAGGCGGGTGGACAAACAAAAACGCACAAATTCTGACAAACTCCAAGCATTGATTATGCAAGAATGGGCTGCCATCAGTCAGGATGTGGCCCAGAAGTTAATTGACAGCATGCCAGGGCGGATTGCAGAGGTCTTGAAAAAGAAGGGTCAACACTGCAAATATTGACTCTTTGCATCAACTTCCTGTAATTGTCAATAAAAGCCTTTGCCACTTATGAAATGCTTGTAATTATACTTCAGTATTCCATAGTAACATCTGACAATCTAAAGACACTGAGGCAGCAGTCTTTATGAAAATTAATATTTGTGTCATTCTCAAAATGTTTGGCCACGACTGTACATCTGCACTGCTTGCTGTTTGGGGTTTTAGGCTGGGTTTCTGTATAGCACTTTGTGACATTGGCTGATGTAAAAAGGGCTTTATAATTACATTTGATTGATTGATTTATTCACAGTCTTCTTGGTAAGCCAACTCCAGCGTAGATTTGGCCTTGTGTTTTAGGTTATTGTCTTGCTGAAAGGTTAATTCATCGCCCAGTGTCTGGTGGAAAGCAGACTGAACCAGATTTTGCCTGTGCTTACCTCCATTCCATAATTTTTTATCCTGAAAAAATCCCCAATACTTAACGATTATAAGCATACCCATAACATGATGCAGCTACCACTACGCTTGAAAATATGGAGTGGTACTCAGTAATGTTAACACTTTGTATTCAGGACAAAAAGTTCCTTGCTTTGCCTCATGTTTTGCAGTTTTTCTTTAGTGCCTATTTACCAAACAGGATTTACATAAAAAAAGAAACCTTTATTTAACTTGGCAAGTCATTTAAGAACAAATTCTTACTTACAATGACAGCCTACAGGGGAACGTTGGGTTAATTGCCTTGTTCAGTGGCAGAATGACAGATTTCTACCTTGTCAGCTTGGGGATTTGATCCAGCAACCTTTCGGTTACTGGCCCAATGCTCTAAACCCTAGGCTACCTGCATGTTTTGGAATACTTTTATTCTGTACAGGCTTCCTTCTTTCCACTCTGTCATTTAGGTTAGTATTTGAGTAACTACAATGTTGTTGATCCATCCTCAGTTTTCTCCTATCACAGCCATTAAACTCAGTAACTGTTTTAAAGTCCCTGTTGGCCTCATGGTGAAATCCCTTAGCAGTTCCCTTCCTCTCTGGGAACTGAGTTAGGAAGTACTCCTGTATATTTGTAGTGACTGGGTGTATTGATACACCATCCAAAGTATAATTAATAACTTCACCATGCTCAAAGGGATATTCAATGTCTTTTTTTTTTTTTACCCATCTACCAATGGGCACCGAAGACGTGGATGTCGATTAAGGCAGCCCCCAGGCACCTCTCTGATTCGGAGGGGTTGGGTTAAATGCGAAAGACACATTTCAGTTGAAGGCATTCAGTTGTACCAACTGACTAGGTATCTCCCTTTCCTTTTCCAATAGGTGCCCTTTTTTTTGCGAGACATTGGAAAATCTCCCTGGTCTTTGTGGTTGAATCTGTGTTTGAAATTCACTGCTTGACTGAGGGACCTTACAGATAATTGTATGGGGCAGAGTTGCGGTCATCTTTCAGAAATCATGTTAAACCCTATTATTGCACACAGAGAGTCCATGCAACTTATCCATGCAACTTATATTGTTAACCCCCTAGAGTCGATTGACGCGCCGGTGCGTTTATCTAAGTTACATAACAAAATAATCACTATGAAAATCCGTCAGTTTAACCCTCCTGTCGTGCTCGTTTCATGTTAATTAGTTGTGTTCCCGGTCCAAAATGACCGCCCCCATTATAGCTGATTATTAATCCATAATGATACATGTATTATCACCTAACGTTGTGTTAGATCTTTTTATCAACTTATGTTCTTGTGAACATTACAAGTTTTTGAACTTCTATTTGCTATTTATGGCCTGTAGACCTCATTGACCTGAGCTCATACAGCTCGTTTTTGAGTAAAAAAAGCATAATGTATGGATTATTTTGACTATAACAAATACTCAGATGAAATGTATTGTGCTATTTATAAAACTCATTTGAGTCAAAGTATAACAAGGACTCTCTCCTCCTCACCAGTGTCATGATCAAAGATATGATCAAGAGCCTCACATACAGTATATCGTTTGGTCATTGTGCTGCCACAGAATGAATTGTGAGCAAGGCCTCAAAAAAGCCTTATATACCAGAGCTGCGAGAAAAGTTCTATATATTATTGAAACAATGTTGCGATTGTTTGTGAGAATGCTGACAGGTGTGGTTCCAGTGGGGGAAAGATTCTATTGGGGACGGTTCCCGTGGGGGTTGCCATGGAAGCCAAGAAGGGGAGTAAGGTGTGTGTGTGTGTGCTCAAACACACATGCATGTGGGGGTCTGGGAGAGGAAGTGTGTCCATCTGAATGGGCATGTGCCTGAACTCAATTTTATACACTAATTGTAGTCGCACCCATTTATGTCTAATGACTGGTCATTTTTGACCGGGAACACCACAGGTGTACAAAAGTTAAATATAACACCCAAAATGTAATGAAAATCATCAAAATGTATTTTGTGTGTTCAGATGCCCTGTGTGGACAAAGTCATGGAACCTTATGACAATCAGATTCAATTAACTACATTTTTCAGAGAGAAAACTTGTCAATCGGTTCAATTTGACCGGGAACTCAGCAGAAAGGCAAAGCTAGAAATATCTGTTTAATTGAACTGGATGCGTCTCAATCCAGCACATCCGCCATTGTTGTACCTCCACATCGCAGGTGAAAGGTGCCAGAACTAGAGCGCTGTTTGTCAGACCATGAGACATCCAGAAAATCATTCTTCTCACGTAAACGTCTGTAGAGTCCGAACGATGTGGCCTACAATCTACTATGACCACTCTATGGAAAAGGGAGATACAGTTTTGCTATACGACCCCTACAAGTGTCAGGAGACTAGCCTGAAATCGGTACCGTAGATGTAATTTGTTTGGTAGCAAACGAACCGTTTGAGCTACAAACGAATGGGCAGCACATTTTTACTCCTGAACTTATTTAGGCTTGCAATAACAAAGGGGGTGAATACTTATTGACTCAAGACATTTCAACAATTTTTTTTGTTCAATTTGTAAAAATGTTGAAAAACATAATTTCACTTTGACATTATGGGCCAGTGACAAAAAAATCTAAAAGTAATCCATTTTAAATCCAGGCTGTAACACAACAAAATGTGGAAAAAGTCAAGGGGTGTGAATACTTTCTGAAAACACTGTATCAGTTTCACGGTTTATAAACTAAAGCACTTTATGTATATAGTCCCCCAATTAAAAGGTGTCATAAGTATTTGGACAAATGCACTCATATGTGTAGTAAAAAGTTTGGTAATTGGTCCCATATTCTTAGCACGCAATGACTATATCAAGCTTGTACACTTCCCCTGCAATGTACACTACCGTTCAAAAGTTTGGGGTCACTTAGAAATATCCTTGTTTTTGAAAGAAAAGCACATATTTTTTGTCCATAAAATTGCTCAGAAATGCAGTGTAGACATTGTTAATGTTGTTAATGACTATTGTAGCCGGAAACGGCAGATTTTTTATGGAATATCTACATAGGCGTACAGAGGCCCCTTATCAGCAACCATCACTCCTGTGTTCCAATGGCACATTGTGTTAGCTAATCCAAGTTTATCATTTTAAAAGGCTAATTGATCATTAGAAAACCCTTTTGCAATTATGTTAGCACAGCTAAAAACTGTTGTTCTGAATAAAGAAGCTGGAGCATCAGCACTTGCGGGTTTGATTACAGGCTCAAAATGGCCAGAAACAAAGAATAACAAAGAATGGAATAGCCTTCATTTCTAAGAACAAGAATAGACTGACGAGTTTCAGAAGAAAGTTCTTTGTTTCTGGCCATTTTGGCCCACAGTAGCCTCAGCATCAGACTGACCCCTGCCAGGGACTTTACTGTCCACAAATGCTGATGCTCCAGATACTCACCTAGTCTAAAGAAGGTCAGTTTTATTGCTTCTTTAAATCAGAACAACAGTTTTCAGCTGTGCTAACATAATTTCAAAAGGGTTTTCTTATGATCAGTTAGCTTTTTAATATGATAAAAACTTGGATTAGCTAACACAATGTGCCATTGGAACACAGGAGTGATGGTTGCTGATAATGGACCTCTGTAAGCCTATGTAGATATTCCATAAAAAATCTGCCGTTTCCAGCTACAATAGTCATTTACAACATTAACAATGTCTACACTGTATTTCTGATCAATTTTATGTTATTTTAATCGACAAAAAATGTGCTTTTCTTTCAAAAACAAGGACATTTCTAAGTGACACCAAACTTTTGAACGGTAGTGTATATTGGGTGGGTGGGTGTTGAGATACATGCAGAGAAAGGATGGTCTACCTGTGCGCGTCGTGCCTACAGCGGCGGAGGGCTTGACGGCCATGTCGTCCCACCTCAGACAGGCCCACAGTAGCCTCAGCATCAGACTGACCCCTGCCAGGGACTTCACTGTCTGGAGACGGTACCTGCAGAGACAGACAAATAGGTTACCACACACACAGGAGCACAAGCGCGTGCACGTACACACATGCACATATACGCACGCGCAAAGACAACTGTCTGGGGTCACCAACACACACAGCCTATGTCTGCTACCGTAAAGGTACACGGAAAAGAGCCCGTGCACACACGCACCACACTCACACAGAGCTCATAAAAATTCATAAGTCAACCCTGGCAGCTAGGTAAAATGACCGTGTTAGTTCCTTGTTGCCGAGGTTGGCTATGAACCTGACTCTTTGGTATGCTTCCACAATTGGCCATTTAAAGGTTGAACAAATGTATAAAAAAAAACACTAAAAAAAGAATTAAAAAAACACATATTGGGACAGTAAAGGAATGCGTCCCAAAAGGCACTCTAATCCCTATAGAGTGCACTACTATACCATAGGGCCCCGGTCAAAAGTAGTGCACTATATAGGGAATAGGGTGCCATTTGGGATGCACACGGGGAAAGACATTCCTCCTTGTCCAGTGTGACTGACTGACCACAGGCAGGGAAAACATCCTCGGAGTGGTTAATGCGCAACGTGAATATCCTGACACTTGCAGACCGCCAATATGATTCACGTCTAGCAGTAAAAAGGCAGTAAAAGGCGCTGGTCAAAATAGCCCGAGGTCTCTCTCTGAGAGCCACAACAGAGTCACAGGGGCCAAACCCCCTAACGGCAAACAGAAGGCATAACCAACAAATCAACAGGACAAGACGTGAATATCGTTCGCCGGAGCATTAATGCTCGAGAGGTTCCAGTTATTGTGGCGCAGTGACTGTATCGTAGCTCAGAGTTGGAGCGCAAGGCTGAAACTAACGGCAATCATAAATCAGATGGAGCACTAGAAAACTCATATATTTAAAGCTCTGAGTTTTCTCTAGCCAGGTAGTCTGGCAAAACTCAGGGCCTTAATCATATCAAATAATGCAGTTAGTTAAAGCGCTAAACCGTTGAAAACAGGGGCGCCAATGAGAAATCTTAAAAACTGTGTTCTCACCTCCATGTGATACCATAGGTGGGTCTGGGCGAGGGATAGGGCCAGATGTCCTGGGCCGGCTTGGCGTTGTAGCTGAAGATGGACACCTCACGGATGCCACCCTGCCGTGCCAGCTTCTTCAGGTCGTTGTTGGGCAGGACAAAGATGCTCTTACGCTGGCTCTTGGTAACAAACTTGCGGTAGGATGGCAAGGCGGTTCCCGAGCGCGTCTTCTTGGTGCGCGAGAACTTGAGGAGGCGAACGCGGCCCTTGGTGGAGGTCGACGAGGTCGCGATCCCCGAAACAGAGGAGGTTAAACGAGAGGACTCCTTGTGGGTGGCAAAGAGCGTTGTCTTGTACTCGGTCACCGTTTCGCTCTGGCTCTCGTCCGATTGGCTGTCGGGCGTGGGTGAGCGCATTTTGGTCACGGTGGTTTTGGTCATGGTGGCGAGCGTGGACACCGCGCTGCTCTCGGTGGTTGAGACAATGGGCGTGGGCGTTGCCCCCGAAGAGCTTGAGACCCCCACCGTTAGCCGAGACTCTGTGGATACCGTGGTGGTGGTGGTTGTTGTGGTGGTTACCTGGGTGAGTATGGTCTTACAGAGGGATCCCACCCCACTGTTGCTGCTCTCCTCCGCAGAGCGCACCGACGAGGGGGACATTTTGTTGGGCGTGGCAGCATCAGGCTTAACTTCCATGGGCTGGTTGTTGTTGAGCTGCTGGGTGGTTGTAGATCCGAGCACCTCCATGTTGTTTTCCAGCCTGGCCACCTTCACCGGGGGCTGGCAGTCCTGCACCGACACTATGACCTTGCTCTCCACCTCTACCCTTAGAGCCGGCCTTGGTTCCGTGCTGTCAGGCCCAGTCCTCTCGGCTACAGGGGCCACATTGCCGTTGAGCAAGGGCTTCAGGGGCGAGACTACTTGACCCTCTCCCTCCGCCTTGCCTAGACTGTTCACTTTGACCTCAGAGCTGTTAATGAGAGCATTGGAGGCCTCGTTTGGAGTTGGTAAAGAGTTGGTCAAGGCTTTAGCCTCCACACTGTCATTTCCATTGATCTGAGGTAGAGAGGAGGGCTGGGACCCAGTGGTGATGACCTCAGTGCTGCTCTGTCCGTTGCCCTGCCTCTCCTCGGGCCCCTTCCCGTTCTTCTCTGTGCTTTGCTGGGTGGGTTTAGGAACGGTAGCTGCACTATGGCTGCCCTCCTGGGTTATAGTGCTTGGAGGAATTGTTGTGGAGTGGGGTTTAAAAATGGCCACTTCAGGTCCTGCACCCTCGGTGGAAGCGGGCTTGTCGCTGGTAGACTCTGATGGTCTGCCAGTGTAGTGGATCCCACCTGAACTCTGAGTTTCCATTGGTTCCGCTGTGCTGCTGGGCCTTTTAAGGCCTTCCTGCCCTGAACCGGCCCCTGTGGGCCCTATAGTCCTCTCAGGGAGGTCTCCCTCCTGTTTCTGGGGGGCTATTTGGTTTTGTGTCCTAGGGAATGCTTCAGCTGCAGGCTCTTTGGCTGGGGTCGCTGTGGCTGGGTGAGGGAACCCCTCAGCGGTCTTTGAAGGGTCCGCCTGCACCTCCCCTTTGACTGACAATGGAGCAAGCGCAGGTGGCACCGAAGGGGTGCTGAACTCCAATTTCACTGTGGGACTCTGGGCCTGGGTCGGAGTTTGGGGCTGGAGTGGGGTCTGCGGCAGGGCCAGGGTGATCTTCACTGGGGTAGGTTTGGTCAGGGAGACCTGAACCCTTTGCTTCTCCTCTAGTGCGTGCTGTTTGACGCGCCGCTCCAGCAGACCGTCCAGCTTGGAGGCCTTGACCTTCTTCTTGTAGGCCACGCGCATCAGGAAGCCCTGGGCCACGTCCACCACGTCGTAGTTGAAGGGCCTTGTATTCCCCTCACCGAGCTCCTGCCTCACGCACGTCGTCTCCGTCTCGGTCCCTGGGCTGCCGCAGGTCCCTGAGAGAAAAACAAAATGGACACATAAGTTACTGGATCATTTTTCTTATCCTCTCTTGTCAGAACAATGGTGAAGAAGCTTAGTGCCCAAGTATGAAAGTATATGAGCCTCCCTTCACATTGGCATGTAGAGCAGTATATGAACTGATTGATTCAATAATACGTGTGACTGATATTGCATGTGTTTGTTAGCTTTAACTCCGCTAACTATCAACAAGGGAGTCAATGCCAGTCTATAAAAGCGCTAACCTTTTTCATCATCTTGTCCTGAGTCTGAGAGGCTAGGGTCCACCTCCATCTTGTCAGCAGCCTCCTCTGCAGCGGAGTCCTGTATCTTCACCTTCGCTGGCCCGTCACTCTCTTCTTTCTTTCCCTCCTCTGACTTTTCCTTCGTCTTCTCTCCCGACAGGCGGTCTGCTGAGGGCTCTGGGGTGGTAGTGGTGGTAGCACCCCCATCTTTCTCTACGGGTCTTCTGCTTCCCTGGGGGTCTGAAACTACAGTTGTTTTGAACAACCTTGGCCTTGGACCCAGGTCCAGCAAGTTGCATTTCTCGCCACGTCTGGCAGCTGCAGAGGAAGAAAACATACATGTTTTAGTTATCATGGCCACATTTATATTAGTAGTCAATTTCACAGGGGACGTTATCCCATGTGACTTAACAATTGAATTGCACATTTCTCACAACTTTTGGCAATTAAGAAATAAGAGGAGGTGTTTGACAGCGACGGGTACATTTGTCCACTGAATTCCTTGATTTCTTTCTAACCAAATCATAGAGATGGATAAAGATCTCTATTTGGATATATTTTGTTTTCGCATTGACATTGCCAGTGCTGTCCCAGATGCCATAAAGCCACAGATACAAAGATGAGAGCTCTATCTATCTCTATGAAGAGGACACAAACTAGAACGCTCCTGCTGACCTTCCAGCTCGGCGCGGTAGTTGGCGTTGGTGTTGCCAGGCAGCTTGGTCAGGAAGCGGTGCACATGCGTCTTGCTGATCCAACTCCAGCCGCCCCAGCCCGTCACGCGATACTCCTCTCCCTTCTGCTTCCACACCTTCACACGGGAGAGAGAGAGAGAGAGAGAGAGAGAGAGAGAGAGAGAGAGAGAGAGAGACAGAAAGAAGAAAGCGGGCAGCGGAGAGAGAAGGGTACAAAGGGAAGAAGAAAGCGGGCAGCGGAGAGAGAGGAGGAAGGGAAGAGAGAGAGAAATGAGAGGGCCAGAGGGTATTCACACCCACCATTAAGTAAACACATCTAGTAGGGCCACTATGTGAAAGTTGACACCCCCCCCCCCCCCGGAGCTCGGACACTCACACCTCATCAAAGGGCTTTTTAGCACCGTTCGCCATTCTGGGGAGGCAGGAAGTTGCAATTAAACACGTCCTGGCGATTAGGGGTGATGGTGAACGGCCCGGTCATAAATAGAGTGGTAGCGCTTCGACTTAAAAGGGCCCGGGCTCGGTCGGTAAACAAGGGCCAAATGAAAAGGGTGTATGTGTCTGTGCATGTGTAGCAGCCCTTAACTGTGTGTGTGTGGGTGTGGGTGTCTGAGTGAGTGTGTCTGTATGCGGGTGTTTGTGATTGTGTGTAATACCTGGTGCTTGATGGGGAAGGTGTACTTGACCCATGTGGCCTGCTGCATGGTCTCCTCGTCCTCCAGCTTCTTCTCCCTCTTCTTCACCTTCTCCTTCTCCTCCCGCTCCATGGACGTCATACGGTGTAGCCTGCATGGTGGCACAGAAAGGGGGACGAGAGAGAAAGGCAAACACAGTCAGTTCAAAAGCGGCTTCCTTCAATGCACTCTGGTGTGAGTGAAAGGTCTGGGCCAGCCCGGATCAAAAAGTAGAGGAGGGTAACTCCCTCGTTGCTCTTGGCAAGGCCCCATGCAACACACACACACAAATGATGCGAGCCCCTTGACTGACTCTGCACACCCGCCCTTACTATAACATAATCAAGTCTTAAGAGGAGGAGGGTTGGGGTCTTTACCCATCAGTAGAACAGGTAGCAGTGTTTCCCCTAGTGTATAAATATTGTACTACACGCCGGGGGTGGGCCATTTTATCTACTGCTGATCACCTCTGGGTAAACTGGTCTTAGTGTGAGGGACGGGAGGGGACAGAGGAGCTGCTAGAGTAGGGCGACACTATTCCAAATGGCACACTACTTTTGAATAGGATTCCATTTGGTAGAATGGACGATTATCCCATCTCCAAATTGGAAAGATCGGTTGCTTAGTGTGTCAATCATAGTTTTACTTATTTCATATTTAGTTCACTGACATAGCTATCAAGCCATTTTGCACCACACACTGTGCGTGTACACGCAGTATCAATCACAGCAGATCCTAAGGATTCAACTACGAAGAAGATTCATTTGAAAACAGCGTAATGTTACACTGCTCTATCTCTGTGTTTACATTTTCCTCTGTTAGTTTAACTTGTTCATCTTTATGAGGACAGTCTTTAACCAAACGGTAAGTGCTTTGACAAATAGCACATTTTGATCTCCTTCCATATCTGTCCAGTGGATTTGTGCCGGGCAATGGCGCCCTCGTCTGGTTGTCTTGAGAACGTGACTTTTTGGGGCCTTTTCTCTGCTGCTCAGTGTAATATGCTGCGTCACTCACTTGCATTCCATCTGTTATTGGCACGGCAGACATCTTTTCACCCCAATTTCTTTTTAATGCCGACTTCATTGGACACAAAAGTCAGCACTGTACAAGCAGTCAAAGCCAACTGTCCAAACAGGCAACTTGAAAGCTAACACTGCATCCGGGAGAACCATGTCGTACTCCCGCATCCTATTGTACCTCTGTTCGAAGTCAACGATGTAGTCCGTCATTGCAACCGAAATGTCTCTAGTAACACTGTCAAAGTTTGAATATGCCTCGTAGACACGGCCTTTCTCTTCTTTAAGAAACACAGAATCCAGTGCTCTAATCAAAGTTCCCATACCATCATCCTTATTCAAATCCTCAACAGATATTTCCAGTGCTGTATCTCTCGCTCATCCCCCGAGCGAGAATACCACCTCAAGTGCTTGCTTTGTCTTGTCCAGATTAGTAACCCGTGTCCAGATTCAAAGTTCATTTTCCAACTTTCATACGACCTGTTATCGTCGTAGCAAGGTGGCAAATTGTAGTTATTAACCATCCTCTGCTGCCAATGTTAATTCAAAATGACAACGACAAGGTGACAGTTTAACAACGTTTACTCAACCGTTTTAGCACAATACATGGCTGCCATTGCACTCAGGCCAGGTTCATCAACAAGACTCCTGCGCAGGCGCACAAATAACAGAGTGATAGCACCGTAATAACAGAAATACAGGAATACTTAAAACATTAACTTAACAGTGGTCATTTTGTTGTTTTTTTACATGCAAAAGTGAAATAGGTGTATTTATGCTGTTGCACAGATCGCTTTATATACAGTATATATTCAAAGAAACTACAGATAGTTAGAGAACTTGGCATTATATTTATGTCAGGCTACTTTGTTCACATCTCCAACCACCCATTCAGCAGCTGCCACTGGTATTCAGCACCTGCCACTGGTCTAGGGTTTGCACTTGTTCTAAGAAGTTCGACTTTGAAGAGGCTGCAGACTTGTATGATTGAATGGTATAAAGGAATTATTTGAAGTGGTAATGTAAGGATGGCATAACACGGTAAACGAGGTTCCCTTGATGACTTGATGCCAGTTTAAAGTGAAAGACGTGACTGTGTGTGTGTGTGTGCTCTGAGTCTACTCGCCTGGTGTGTCCCAGAGAGTCCTTCCAGACAGGGAGCAGGGCCACAGGTTTGATGGCACACTCCAAGATGGCCATGGCCAGGGCAAACTCCCTGGCCTTACTGCACATCTGCACCGCCTTAATCCAGTTGTTCCTGACGAAAAACAAAACAAAGCCAAAGGGAGTCAGACAATGGTGTTATCCATCATATGGGAGCATGGTGACATCAAATCATGACAGTGTGACTTTCTGTCACCTGGGACTGCTGGGGTCAGAACTGAACAAGAGCAGAGCACGCTAACTTCAATGAACATGTAAAAACAAACACGTTATCACCAAATTATGTCACAAATTAGTATCTGAATAATAGCCTGTGCCCCCTCCCCCAACGAGGAAGAGCATACAATGGTTAAACGAACACTTAACCCCGTAAGGTTGATGTCCACGCACCCTGCATAAATCCAATTAGCATAATACAACAACAGAAAAAATGAAAAACTCAGTTTACGGTAGAGTGTTTTTTTTTGTTGCATTGGATCAGTCTCAATTCACCTAATCACCTAATCGCCGCATCAGCGGCGAAAGAGCTAGAGCGGTGTTTGTCAGACCACGAGACTTCGCGAAAATCGGTCTTCTCACAAAATCGTCTGTAGCATCCAAACGGTTTGACCTACAAAACTATAGAAAGATGATTCCATTTTGCTCTACGACCCCCACAAGCATCTTTGGACCCGTCTGAAGTCGGTACAGCCGATCTACCAACTGTCCGAACAGTTTGGGCAACAACACTAATATGAGTCCTCTGTGGAAAGGTGAGACTCTCACGAACATATACATCTTTGTTGTTTTGTTCTAGGACACCCACAGGCCTCACAAGATTCGTCAGACGGTCCCCCGGTATCAGTTGAAAACATTTATGGAAGTTTAAATGGAGACTGTTTAATGCCAAAAATAAGGGGTTAAATACATGTCCCAAAAAATGTATGTTTCCTGATCTTCTATCTCTCAGATATAGGACAGACACTTGAAAACAAACTTCCATTTGATTTTTTGGGGGGACTGTCGTTCAATGTAGTGAATCTGCTATTCAACGCGTTTGTATGGGCTAATAGCAGTAAGGGAAAAATATATAATCATTCCACTTTTTTTTTTGATACTTCAAGTGGTCTTAAATAGAGGTCGACCGATTATGATTTTTCAACGCCGATACCGATTATTGAAGGACCAAAAAAGCCGATACCGATTAAATCGGCCAATTTTTATTTATTTATTTGTAATAATGACAATTACAACAATACTGAATGAACAGTTATTTTAACTTAATATAATACATCAATAAAATCAATTTAGCCTCAAATAAATAATGAAACATGTTCAATTTGGTTTAAATAATGCAAAAACAAAGTGTTGGAGAAGAAAGTAAAAGTGCAATATGTGCAATGTAAAAAAGCTAATGTTTAAGTTCCTTGCTCAGAACATGAGAACATATGAAAGCTGGTGGTTCCTTTTAACATGAGTCTTCAATATTCCCAGGTAAGAAGTTTTAGCTTGTAGTTATTATAGGACTATTTCTCTCTATACCATTTGTATTTCATATACCTTTGACTATTAGATGTCCTTGTAGGCACTTTAAGTATTGCCAGTGTATAGCTTCCGTCCCTCTCCTCGCCTCTACCTGGGCTCGAACCAGGAACACATCGACAACAGCCACCCTCGAAGCATCGTTACCCATCGCTCCACAAAAGCTGCGGCCCTTGCAGAGCAACAACTACTTCAAGGTCGCAGACCGAGTGATGTCACCGATTGAAACGCTATTAGCGCACACCCCACTAACTAGCTAGCCATTTCATATCGGTTACAAAAAAATATACTTCTGTGTATTGATTTTAAGAAAGGCATTGATGTTTATGGTTAGGTACATTTGTGCAACCATTGTGCTTTTTTCCGCAAATGCGCTTTTGTTAAATCATCCCCGTTTGGCGAAGTTGGCTGTCTTTGTTAGGAAGAAATAGTCTTCACAGTTAGCAACGAGCCAGGCGGCCCAAACTGCTGCATATACCCTGACTCTGTTGCACAGAACGCAAGAGAAGTGACACAATTTCCCTAGTTAAAAGAAATTCATGTTAGCAGGCAATAGTAACTAAATATGCAGGTTTAAAAATATATACTTGTGTATTGATTTTAAGAAAGGTGTTGATGTTTATGGTTAGGTACACATTGGTGCAACGACAGTGCTTTTCCGTGAATGCGCTTGTTAAATCACCCGTTTGGCGAAGTAGGCTGTGATTCAATGATAAATTAACAGGCACCGCATCGATTATATGCAAAGCAGGACAAGCTAGATAAACTAGTAATATCATCAACCAGGTGTAGTTAACTAGTGATTATGTTAAGATTGATTGTTTTTTATAAGATACGTTTAATGCTAGCTAGCACTTTACCTTGGCTCCCTTGCTGCACTCGTATAACAGGTAGTCAGCCTGCCACGCAGTCTCCTCGTGGAGTGCAATGTAATCGGCCACGATCGGTCTCCAAAAATGCCGATTACCGATTGATATGAAAACTTGAAATCGGCCCAAATTAATCGGCCATTCAGATTAATCGGTCAACCTCATGTCTTAAAATTCTAAACCAAATAGCTTAGTAGAACCCCCCCACCCCTGGCTTAGACTCTTATGGGTTAAAAACATTTTGATCGTATTCTTTCACAACATAAAAAAAAATCAACCAACTAGGATCTCAAAAACACACAGAGCTCACATTCCATCTGTACCTGTGTGAGGCCCAGTTGGGGTGCATGAAGGGTGCGGGCACATTGGTCTCCAGCTGGATGATGGTGAGGCGCAGCGTGGAGATGGTCAGCACTTTGGAGCCGTGGATGGAGCCGTTCCACTTGAAGTCGCCTGCCGGCGTCATGCAAAACTGGACAATAAAATACGTTTTATATGTAGAGAGCTTTTCATTACATGGGGAAATCACAAAGCACTGTACATCTAAAACAAACTTAAAAATGCTTTAAGGATCAACAATTAGAAAGATAGAAGAAAACAGCTAAAATCAGAAAAGAACAGTACTGTACAAGATACAAAGAAGACTGAAAGGTAGCATCAAAGGCTTAAAGGGATACTTCCGAGTTTTGGGCAATGAAGCACGTTATCTACATCCCTCACAGTCAGACAAACTCATGAATACCATTCTTATGTCTCTGCGTGCGGTTTGAAGAAAGTTGCTAACTAGCGCTAGCGCAATTGCTATCCTCTAGACTTCCAGTCATTGCGCTAACATTAGTTAGCATTGGCTCGGCAAACTCCCTCAAACTTCCTTTATACTGGACGCGGAGGCATAAAAGCTATCCACAAGTTAATCGGACTCTAGGGAAGTAGATAAGGGGCTTCATTGCCAAAATCTCAAAGTATCCCTTTAAACAGTTGAACTTAAAACTTATCGCAAGTGTTTATCTGTTCAAGTTTCTGTTGACTCCTTCAGGTGTGTGCAAGCTAAAGTTACCTTAAAATACGTTTTGTCTTAAAGTTTACCTTGTGCGAGAGGTGTCGCCGCTTGTCCAGGTCCTCACGGTGCTGGGGCTTGTTGAGGGCCAGCGTATTTCCGCTGTATTGGTTGTGGTAGACGCGGTACTTGCCCTCCTGGCCTAGCTTGAAGAAGTGGCTGAGTGTGCCCTTCATCACCACTTCCTTACTTGTTAGGCTGCGGGTGCTGAGACGCGACACGTCGCCTGCCGGGGTCACCACCAGCACCTGGAGTGAGGAGAGGGGGGTCAAATCAAAGGTAAATCAAATACATTATATTTTGATAACAGACGAGCGACACTTGAATTGAAATAAATGCATGATATTTTTAGAACAAAACATTTGGCCCACGATTCCGAAAAAAGTTTGGTACACCGGGCAACAACCTAAGGATAGCTAGGAATCCAACGGCTAATCAGTATTTTTTGTAGATTAATAGTGATCACCTCTTTGCCCTCCTTGTAGCCCTTGTTGGCCTCGTGAACGGCTTCTTCCACCTTCTTGCTCTTCAGCTGGCTCAGCTTACTCTCCGGGTTACGCAGGCGGGTCACCATGCGGCCGCCCGGCGTGACTGCCGACCGCTTTCCACCGGCCTCGCCGTTCACCCCCTGGTCGTCCTGGCTGTTGATAGAGGACTGAGAGGACCTGTCGGCCAGGTCGGGCTCCTCCGGGACCCTGGGGGCCTCCCTGGCAATGGTGCTGCTGTTACTGTTCTCCTCACCACTGGGATGAGGGGGCTGGCTCAGGCTGGGGACCCCCTCTCCCCTGGGAGAGCTAGACTCAGAACCTGCCTTCTCTAAAACCACAAATACATTTCAAATCATGCTTTAAAGGGATGTTATACAGCAAAATCAAAGTTTGACTGTTATTTTCAGACGTCGAAGTTAGTCATGTCGATCCAGCTACATGCCTCGACCCAAATGAGCGATAAGCACCAGGGAATCCGGAAATGATACGGTGCCTATCGTTTTCACTCATTTTGGATTGTGGCATGTAATCAAATCTATATATATTTTTTTGCCTGGGATGTGGACATCTCAAGAGAAGACCCAACCGACAGTCCCTTCAAAAGTTTAAATGACATGCAATAGTGCCCTCTAGTGTCATGAAGCAGCATGCGTGTCATTCCTGTAGTGCCCACACACAGCCTTTTACACAGCCAATAGGGGTATGATGATTCATAGTAAAAGTGATCTGGACCCATGCATTAAAGGCATGTTTTACACGCAAGGTTCAGAATCAAATGCTTTGTCTTAAAGTCATTGTGATTCACGCCAAGCTATTTGGTCTGATTGCATATCAAAGCGATTCGCTTTCAGCGTTCTTTTGGAATGAAAGAAAAGCATGTATTCAGCAGAGTTGCGACAAGCGTTCAATACCGAAGCTGAAATTCAGGTGTTCGCAAGGGATGAAAAATCCTGCCGCAAGATAAATTATTGAGGTGCTTGACAGCCAATGAAATGAGGGATGCAAGAGGGACAGCGATCAATGGTAGAGCGGTCCGACATGGGGGAGGCGGGATGTGTGGGGAGGAACAACCCAGGCACAGGAATTGAATGGAGGGGGATCATGAATGTGGTTCAAAGTTCACAGAGACACCACCCTCTTCGTACCTTCAGCCTCCTGCACGCCCTCCATGTTGGTTTTGGCCTCATCCCCAGGCTCTCGGGCCCCGGGAGGGATGTCTTGCCCCCCCATGGCAGGGCTGGGGGCCTCTGTTGCGGGGAGAGTGGGTTGTGGAGGCGGGAGATCAGGTTTACTCCCCTCAGGGATGGAGCCCTCACCAGTAGAAGGAGCCAGCTCGGCTTCAATCAGAGAGGCAGATATTCAGAGTTACGCAAACTATGCTACATGTTGAAAACATTTGAACTGCATTCTCGCTAGAACGGATTATCTTGGAACTTGTGGTGCCAAGATGGCGGCCAATAAAATCACACATTTCAGAGTTGGTCGAAGTGTATGTATCAGACTTTGTGTGGAATATGCACAACAAGCACCTCCAGCGTGTGTATATAGAAGATGCTGTATTGTAATGACACTAGTAGCCATTTTTAAAACTTGGTGTGAGGACGCTTATTACAGAGGGGTTATCAGCAGTATGGCGGAAGGCATTGTTTTAAGTTGACAAAGTGGTCTCCGATGTGTTGACAGCGCAACACAAGGGATTTCTAATTGGCTCAGAAAGAGAAGAGAGCAGTGGGAAACGGATCAATAATTAATTAGGCCTACCTACATCGCTCTATTTCAAGACACAGCAATATCAAACAGCCCGTAGAGCCTGTCGGACCACGATGTAGCAGTAGCTGTAGTTAGATGGTGTGTGTGTGTGTGTGTGTGTGTGTGTGTGTGTGGGAGTGTCTCTTACCTGTAATGGTGGTTCCCTCTTTGGTCGCCTTGTCCTTGTCCTTCTCAGCCTTACCCTCCCCTGCTCCCTCCTCCTCTCCCTTCTTCTCTAGATCATCAGTCTTCTCCTTTGTCTCTCCCCCCTCCGTCTCCTCCTCCTTCCGGAGAGTTTCCTGCGCCTCCGCCTTCTCCCTCTCCTCTGCCGCCCGGCGCTTCACCTCCTCCAGCTCCTGCTCCTGCTTGGCCCTCAGCCGGTTCAGGATCTCCTCTGGAGAAGGGCGAGGACACCGATTAATTGATTCATTTAATTGATTAGATCATTAAAATACATATTATGCATGTCAGAATGTTTAATTGTGGGAAAACTAAAAATCTTTAAAAGCGTTCAGCCAGAAATATCAAATAACTAGCAGTATATAGACTAAACACGATCAAGGACAACACAATCAAATCTGAGTCATGGTGATTAGTCAGGTTGAAATTGAAACCAGCAGGACTGCAGAAATCAAGGCACCGAGTTATGCACCTCTGAGCTACACCTTGACTGTCTCATACGGTCTGAGCATAAACTACAGTTTTATTGACTAGCCTAAAAAACAGTTCTAACTCAAGAGCATTCTTTGTATTCTTGCCAGCAAGCGATGGTGTGTGTGTAGTCAGTCAGCCTATGCATTCACTAAAGCTTTATCCCACACTAACAGAGCACGCTTAATCGATACATCTTCTGATTTGACCACGGCGCAATTCTGCCAGATGAATCAAACATTCAAACCTATGCTTGAAAGCCTGCCACTAACTGTGCTTCTCTCTGGGCTATACTATAGGAATGGCCATGTAGTCTGTCTGGGAATGAGCACATTAGCACCCAGCTGTGCTTTGAATTGAACACCACCTCAAAATGACACTCATCTGAAATGATAGCCGCATAGCGAGAACTTGTCACGGCTTATACAACTGCTCAATGTGGTAAAATAAAGAAAAGAAAAGAGCCTGTATCACAGGACCACATGGGGAATAATTGAGATCGTACTCTGTGACGAAGCAGGTTATTTCATATTTCGGGGGGGGTGACAAAGAAAAACGGGTTGTTTCAGGCATCAACGATAGTCTACTTCCTCTGTCATTTGTCGCCGGAGAGCATGTGTGTGTGTGTGGTGGAGAAGCCTTGACAGCAGCCTAAAGTGTCTTCCTAGGGGGCTCAATCTGGGATCTGTCATCGCTCTCCTGATGCCAGTGTCTTATGGTGTGTGTGTGTGTGTGAGAGAGAGAGAAAGTGTGTAAAAAGCTCTTTCAGACATAATGTGATTTCCACAGTGTGTGTGCAGGAGCGGGTCGTAAGTAGACTGACTCACTGGTGAGATGTCAAACCATTCATTCTCAAATGGGAGGCACACCAGCAGAGAACTTGATCTCAGTCTGTATCCGAGTCCATCACAAGTGTACAGTTACAGTAGCCTGGTCCCACATCTGTATATACTCTATAACAAAGTCCTACGGTCATTGCCATGTCAAACATAAACAGATCTAGGACCAGGCTATAGATACAAGTCCTAATCTAAAAAGCCTCAGCAATAGCATACATAGCCTAATAGCTGTTACAACAGCTTCCTACTATTGTTGTCACCTCGAGACCACAATCCAAGGATTGGATAGCCTTAACACCCTATCACATTCAACCGTCCCATTTGTTCTTTAAATCAGATCAGTTGTCATGAAGGAGAGGAGGAAACTGTTTGGAGCCCAGCCAAACTGGGACTGGAGAGTAAAGTTATGTCATGGAATGGCTGTACTGGTTCCTATGGCCCTTCAACATGACTGAGAAGTATTCACTTAACTGGGGGGAGGCGGAGAGAGAGAGAGCGAGCAAGAGAGATCGAGGGAGAAGTTGATATGAGAGAAAGAGGGGCAGAGAGAGAGAGGAAGAGAGCGAGCAGGATAAAGAGAGAGAGATAGAGGGGAGACCGACGGGCCAGAGGAGGAGTCATTGGCAGGCTCTCTGGTGTTAGACAATGGAGCCCCTCACTCTCAGAGCCAGGGACCTTTGGCTCAGCTGTACTTTCTTGGCTAACTTGGCTACGTATAGAAGAGAGGAGGACACCCGGCACAGCCATGTCCCTTCTCCTCTTCCATCTCCCGCTCTTTGTCACTTTTCTCTCCTCCTCTATCTCCGTCACTCTTTCTCAATTTCTTTGCTCCCCTTTCTTGACCTTTTGCCTCCATATTCTTCCACTGTTCCTCAACCCCCCCCCCCCCCCCCCCCCCCCCCAATGACAATTGACTCTCTATCTGACCCTCTCTCCCTCTTTCCATCTCTCTCTGCCTCAGATGCATTCAGTCCTGCCATCTTGGACCTCGTCCCAGTGAAGCCTGCTGGAGCAGTGCCACAGTCCACAGAGCCTACAGCCAGGCCAAGCCAGCACAGGAGGCGATAGAGGCACTTAAACACAACCAGCCAGCCAACCTGATTAGGGCCTACTTACCCAAATATGAGGGGTGTGGAAATATTTAGGATTTTGCTTTGGGAAGACATGGGTAAATCCACTATGATAATCTGACAGAGGCAGGGGGAGAGGGATAGCGGTATGATAGTCACATACATTAGTGCTGAGCGATTAGTGCCTTTTGAGGTCGTTTCGGCTCGATTATCAAAAAATAATTACGATTTTAGATTTCGGTTTCAATTATTTTTTTAAACATTAAATGCACTATGAGGGATGAATGCTATAACAACAGAGAATAAAACAATTAATAAAAGTCCCACGTTGGTAGTGACTGCCCATCACTTATTAACCATTCGTTGTTCACATTACTTTAATAAAATATTTCAGTTGTGTAGATTACATTTGTTTTATTTGACAATTCAAAGTCATCCTCTCATCTCTATAAAGCTGCTACCAATACCTGACAAAATCATTATTTTAGTAGTTCTTCAAAATAAATAAGGCATACTTTTATGACTGCTGAATACCAACTATCAATCACTTAGATCATGTATTTTCAGGTAGAGATACCACGAAGAAACTGCTCTCTATGTATCCCCTCTTGATCACTCATTCTTCCGTCTCTTCCATAGCACGGGTAACAGAAACAGACCTGACAGAAGTAGTTGTGCAATGGATTATGGTCAACGTAGTTAATTATACTTTTTTCTGCCCTAAACTATGTAGTACATTGGCCTGTTGGAAACTACAACTCCCTACTACAGCGCGCAGTTCGGGCATGATGTGATTTATCTCTGGAGAAACTGCAGCGCAATGTGCTGTAATGAATACTCAGGGAGAAAAGGGTGTAGATTCACGCGCAGAGCGCAGCAGGTGTTTATTTATTTCGACTTCGCAGAAGGCAGGAATCGTGGTCTCAGGCAGGCAATGTTCATACACAGGCAGGCAAACAGGCAGGTGAATCAAAACTAGGACAGAATGCTATAACTGGTTCTCACAAACGGAATAGGAAGAAGCTTAGTAGAGTCAAAACGAACAATACCTCACAGGGAACAAACAGAATGAACTGAACTAAATAAGGAGCTGATTAGATCAGGTGAGTAACTAACACAGGTGAAATCAATGAACAAAAATGAAAGGCAGGGCTACGTTCAAGTTCAAGAACACAAAGAAACAAAACACAAGGTTGACTAAGAAAATAAATACAGAACCTTACATGTGCACATTGAGCTCACAGAAAAAAACTGAACGAAAAAGAATTCAAAATAATTGAACTGACATGGTCAATTAGTTGTTTAAAAAAATGACCAACAACACTACCATATATGGACTACTATATCTATAGCCTTACATGATGTGCATATCCCTCCTAACATATGCAAACGTGCAGACACACACACAAACTGCTAATGTGCACAACTGGCACGAGTCATAGCTGTAAAACTCATACACACACACACCCAATACCATGGATCTGAAATGTGTGTGTGTGCTGATCAGTGCCCGCCCTCACATTACCGACTCAGAGACCGACAACATCGTGAAGTGCAGCCGTGGGCAGGAGGCAAATCGGCAGCCTCGTTGGAACCAACCGAACAGAGAAAATGATGCCGATGATGAATATCACACACATCAAGAGACAGAAAGTAGTGCACTACATTTGCCATTTTGGGACACACAAAGAGTAAGTGTTTGCTCATCTCTTAACACCATTCGTTCACCATAGGGGAATAACTGAAAGAGGAATAGAGTAGTAGACTAGAAGTTCTCTCAAAACATCTGAGCATTATCAAGAGGCAAAACCAATGACTGATGGAAACAGCCAAACAACCAATGACTGATGGAAACAGCCAAACAACCAATGACTGATGGAAACAGCCAAACAACCAATGACTGATGGAAACAGCCAAACAACCAATGACTGATGGAAACAGCCAAACAACCAATGACTGATGGAAACAGCCAAACAACCAAGGACTGATGGAAACAGCCAAACAACCAATGACTGATGGAAACAGCCAAACAACCAATGACTGATGGAAACAGCCAAACAACCAATGACTGATGGAAACAGCCAAACAACCAAGGACTGATGGAAACAGCCAAACAACTAATGACTGATGGAAACAGCCAAACAACCAATGACTGATGGAAACAGCCAAACAACTAATGACTGATGGAAACAGCCAAACAACCAATGACTGATGGAAACAGCCAAACAACCAATGACTGATGGAAACAGCCAAACAACCAATGACTGATGGAAACAGCCAAACAACCAATGACTGATGGAAACAGCCAAACAACCAATGACTGATGGAAACAGCCAAACAACCAAGGACTGATGGAAACAGCCAAACAACTAATGACTGATGGAAACAGCCAAACAACCAATGACTGATGGAAACAGCCAAACAACCAATGACTGATGGAAACAGCCAAACAACCAAGAGTCCCATGGGGCCTGGTCAAAAGTAGTGCACTACATAGGGATTCATTTAGGACACACACAAAACAGTCATTTGAAGAAAAAGCCCAAACTTACTTTACAATGGAAAAACAAATACATAACAGCTTTACCCTACCAAAATGTGCTCAAAATTCCCTGGGGTCTCAATAGATTCAATGCAAAGCTTTCACCCTTCCAATGATAGTAACACAATGATAGACTTCAAAAGGAAGGAAACAATAGGATGTGTACTATGATAGGGCATTTTTAAGTTAGTTATCTAACAGTGTACAGAGAGCTGCATTCAATAGGCACATTGTCAGTGTGTAATACCGGTAGTTTAATAGTAAATAACTACGCAAACAACTGCTAAAACATTCTTCTGAAATGACTAAATGACAATACCAGTCCTAGAATAAAATATGAAAAAACCCCAAAACTGTGTTCTAGGCCTCGTTCAGTAGGTAAACGTTGCAGAAATGTCCTTAATAGATATTTATATTCTACATGTCAGATGGATATAGGTTATGAAGAACAAACATGTCCTATCTGAACGTGTCCAACATCTCTTACCGTTGGCGGCGGTGAGGAAGCACTTGTTGACGCCGCGGGCCTTGTTGGTGAGCTCCTCGGTGATGTCCATGTACGTGTGCAGCTCGTCCCTGATCTCCTCCAGCGTGGCGTACAAGTGGGCCTCCCAGTAACTCTTGTCCAGGCAGTCAATCAGCTCAGCCAGCTGCACCTTGGTGCTGTAGTACCAGATGGTCTTGTCCTCCTGCTCGCCGTCCTCCTCACTGGCGTGGAGGAAGGGAGCGAGACAGGGGTGGAGGGTTGTGGAGAGAAAAAGAGGGAAGAGAGATAAGAGGGAGATGGAGGGGACAGGGAAAGAGAGAACATGAGAATATGGGAGACAGAGAGGGATAGAATAAGAGAGAAAGAGAGGATGGAGAAAGATCGATGTCTTTGATTAATCGATGCCATCATCAAATGACGAGCAGTTGAATGAAGAACATTTAAGCAGACACATTCTATTGTAAATTGTCCATTGTAAGGACATAGTACTGACAACTATTTAATACATGTGTCTTCTATGGTGTCAGTTTTCCTTAAAAGGGCCATTCCGCCACTTTACAAACTCATATTCATTATCTCCAGCACCATATCGGTGTCTAGATGTTTCTATGATCTGTGGTTGCAAAAATAAAAAGTCCTAAAAAAATGCTTCTCTGTGACATCCCAGGGTAGGATTAAAAGTAAGAAAAACTGATTTTCAAAACCTGCAACTAGTTTCTAGCCAGAGGGAAGCTATTTTCTTGCGCCACGACCTCATAGGGTTTGAAAATCACAGTTTTTGATCACCGTAACTTTTGATTACGTCATCGGGTAGAACGTAGAAAATGCACAGTTTTCACATACACTGTATGTAGACACTGGTACTGTGCTGGAGACAATGAAAATCAGGTTGAGAAGTGGTGGAATTGCGCTTTAAGTTTTAACATCGACTTAGCTGCAATCAAGGAAAACATGATTATAGGGAAATTAAAGTTGTAAGACCTTTGAGCACAGGCCCACATCAAATATCAACAAAATGACAAATTTGACAGTTTTGTGCACAGCACGGTCTAGGCCTGGGTCTCACTGGCCTTAGGCAGTATTCCAACAATCTAGTCAGCATCCTCTCAGGATGCAACCACCCACTCGAGACACACACATTCTCTCTCCCTCTATGGGGATGGTGAAGATCGATTATACTGCACCCGGTGAAAGACACTTTCTTGAGTGGGAGCGGCAATGAGAGAGTGAAGGCTACCTCCGAATCCCTCTGTTCAGGTGTGTGTGTGTGTACATGAGTGTGTGACACTCTCCTCTCAGGTTAAAGGAGTCTGCTACCACACCATCTGTGACTAGTGCTTAATAGCTGGCTTATATGCTATCGATTACTAACATTTGTGTGTTTGCACTGTCATTACCCTTCAAACAAGTGAGGCATTGGCCTTTCTATACCTTACCAGAGAAGCTAAACAAGTGGTGTAAGTGGCTCTGGATGAAAGCGTCTGCTAAATGACTAAAATATTAATGTAAACGTTGCAATAAAATCAATCATTGCCACCTGTCATGTAAACAAAGCTAACAGCTTGAACATGATCGCAGGTCAATTGCTCACGCTTCTCCTTCAATTTTGATTCAGGGTTATCAGTGCTTCTTAGGTGGATAACGTCGGTGCCTGATTGAAATAGACACTGTACACAGGAATAAATAAGTAACAATCACTTTTTTTTTAAAGAAAACGGCCCTTCTTCAGGACCCTGTCTTTCAACGATAATTTGTAAAAGTCCAAACAATTTCACAGATCTTCATTGTAAAGGGTTTAAACACTGTTTCCCATGCTTGTTCAATGAACCATAAACAATTAATGAACATGCACCTGTGGAACGGTCGTTAAGACACTAACAGCTTACAGATGTTAGGCAATCTGGTGTTCAACCTTCCCAAGTTCTCTCACGTCACCCCGCTCCTCCGCTCTCTCCACTGGCTTCCAGTTGAAGCTCGCATCCGCTACAAGACCATGGTGCTTGCCTACGGAGCTGTGAGGGGAACGGCACCTCAGTACCTTCAGGCTCTGATCAGGCCCTACACCCAAACAAGGGCACTGCGTTCATCCACCTCTGGCCTGCTCGCCTCCCTACCACTGAGGAAGTACAGTTCCCGCTCAGCCCAGTCAAAACTGTTCGCTGCTCTGGCACCCCAATGGTGGAACAAACTCCCTCACGACGCCAGGACAGCGGAGTCAATCACCACCTTCCGGAGACACCTGAAATCCCACCTCTTCAAGGAATACCTAGGATAGGATAAAGCAATCCTTCTGCCCCCCCCCCCCCCCCCCCCCTTAAAAGATTTAGATGCACTATTGTAAAGTGGCTGTTCCACTGGATGTCATAAGGTGAATGCACCAATTTGTAAGTCGCTCTGGATAAGAGCGTCTGCTAAATGACTTAAATGTAAATGTAAATGTAATTAAGGTCACAGTTATGAAAACTTAGGACACTAAAGTGGCCTTTCTACCGACTCTGAAAAATACCAAAAGAAAGATGCCCATGGTCCCAGCTCATCTGCGTGAACATGCCTTAGGCATGCTGCAAGGAGGCAAGATGACTGCAGATGTGGCCAGGGCAATAAATTGCAATGTCCGTATTGTGAGACGCCTAAGACAGCGCTACAGGGAGACATGACAGACAGCTGATCGTCCTCGCAGTGGCAGACCACGTGTAACAACACCTGCACAGGATCGGTGCATCTGAACATCACATCTGCGGGACAGGTACAGGATGGCAACAATAACTGCCCCAGTTACACCAGGAACGCACAATCCCTCCATCAGTACTCAGACTGTCCGCAATAGGCTGAGAGAGGCTGGACTGAGGGCTTGTAGGCCTGTTGTAAGGCAGGTCCTCACCAGACATCACCGGCAACATTGACAAGAGAAGCTGCTCTTCCTCCCTGGAAAGGCCTGTCTGCTCAAAGACCTCTGTCACAGTTAACAACTCCATTGTGGCCCCCTAACAGACTGTATAAAAAAACTCCTTCACACTCGCCACTGGCTCCCATCAGCAGTGTCCATCAAATTCAAGTCCCTGTTGCTTGCCTATAGGGTAGCAAGGCGAATCGATCCTTCATATTGCCATTATACATGCTGCTTGTCTTCTCCCCAAAAAATGTCTTCATCCTGTAGTTGACCTAAGAGCACCGTTGGAGGTGCGACAGGCTGAGATACCCAGAAGGTAAACACCAATCTGTAAAATTAATAAATCACATTTAGATCAATGTCTCTTAACCCTGTTCCAGGGGACCCAAAGGGGTGCACATTTTTGTTTTTGCCTTAGCACTACACACCTGATTGAAATCCTCAAAGCTTGATGAGTTGATCCTTTGAATCAGCTGTGTAGAGCAAGGCCAAAAACAAAAAATGTCCCCAGGACCAGGTAAAGGGTCAACCATAGTAGTACGTCACCCCTGGAGCAAATTAGGGTTAAGTGCCTTGCTCAAGGGCACGGGACAGATCTTTCACCTTGTCGGCTTGGGTATTCAAACCAGGGACACTTCAGTTACTGGCCCAACCCTCTAACCGCTAGGCTACCTAAGAAACACTGGTTTAGATAAAAGTGTCAAATACATGCCCCACATTCTTCCTCCAAAGGACCTTTCAATAGAAAGACCGGGGTAGCCATTAGCAGTTGCCTTCAGTTTAGTATCGCGGTCTTCATTTCACAGTGTGATGAAAGCGTTTTTTATGTTCCTCCTAGTGTCAGGACAGCAAACAGTTCACACAACAGCATCCTTTCAAAGACTGAGAAGGTGTCGGTAGGCAGGGACATTATAGACCAGGCCCAGTCCTGCACAACAGCCACAGGTGAGACAACAGCCCTAGCCCATCATCCCATCCCTCCACCCTATCACATAACCCCGTGTTTCCCAATCCGTTCCTCCAAGGCCCGTAGCAATAGCATATTTTGGTCCTATCACACCTGATCAAACTAATCAATTGCTTGAGAAGGGATGTCCATGGAGAGATAACATTACAGAATACTCAGATATGAATGTATTGTCTAGAACAGACATAATTATCTGCCAGGTAGAATAGGAAATTGTAATAACTATTTATTACGCTGAACAAAGATATAAATGCAACATGCAACAATTTCTAAGATTTTACTGAGTTACAGTTCATAAGGAAATCAGTCAATTGAAAGGCCCTACAGAACTGTCAAAGGGATTCCTCTCGGGGCAGTTGAAAGGCCCTAATCTATAGATGTCACATGACTGGGAATACAGACATGCATCTGTTGGTCAAAGATACCTTCAAATAAAAGGTAGGGGCGTGGATCAGAAAGCAAGTCAGTATCTGGTGTGATCACCACTCCTCTTCAATGGCTGTGTGAAGTTAATGGACATTGGTGGAAACTGGAACACACTGACGAATACGTCGATCCAGAGTATCCCAAACATGGTCAAATTGGTGACATGTCTGGTGAGTATGCAGGCTGGGACATTTTCAGCTTCCAGGAATTGTGTACAAATCCTTGCAATACGGGCCACATATTATCATGCTGAAACATACACACTGTCTGCCATTTGCCCGGTACAGTTGAAACCGGGAACTAAATCTCCCACAAGTAAAGTGTTAGTTTCATATCTCATGAGCTGAAATAAAAGATCTCAGAAATGTTCCATACCCACAAATAGCTTATTTCTATCAAATATTGTGCACAAATTTGTTTATATCCCTATTAGTGAGCATTTCTCCTTTGCCAAGATAATCCACCCACCTGACAGATGTGGCATATCAAGAAGCTGATTATTAAACAGCATGGTAATTACACAGGTGCACCTTGTGCTGGGAACAATAAAAAGGCCTCTAAAATGTGAAGTTGTGTCACACAACACAATGCAACAGTGGTCTCCAGTTTTGAGGGAGTGTGCAATTGTCATGCTAACTGCAGGAATGTCCCCCAGAGCTGTTGACAGAGAATTTAATATTACTTTCTATACCATAAGCCACCTCCAAAGTCATTTTAGAGAATTTGGCAGTACGTCCAACCGGCCTCACAACCTCAGATCATTGTAACCACGCCAGCCCAGGACCTCCACATCTGGCTTCTTCACCTGCGGGATCGTCTGAGACCAGTCACCCAAACAGCTGATGAAACTGTGGAGTATTTCTGTCTGTAACAAAGCCTTTTTGTGGGGAAAAACTCATTTTGAAATAAATAGATTAGGGCCTAATGAATTTATTTAAATTTACTGATTTCCTTATATGAACTGTAACTCATATGAACTGAACTGTAAAATTCTAGCATGTTGCGTTTATAGTCTTGTTGAGTACAATTTTGTAGTGAGTGAACGTTTGTTTGTTGTTGTCTACTTACACCACGATGCGGCGGTCCAGGAACCAGTACTTGCGGCGGTGGCGGTCATAGCCGATTGGCAGCTGGCGGATGTATGGCCGGCTCTTCTGCGCCTCCGTCACACAGTCCACCACGCCGGGCACCTTGTGTGCCACACACACCTCGCACTGCCACTCGTCCTCGGGTACCTCCACCAGCGGCGGCTTCACGCACTCCAGGTGGTAGACGGCCGAGCACGTCTCACAGCAGAGGAGGTCCCCCAGCCGATGGCACACCCTGCAGTGGTCGTCATACGCCACCACCCCCTCCGACATCAACTCTTCTCTAGCCAGGTTGGTGGCCAGGAACTGGTCCACGAGAAATTGAAGGACCTTAATTTTGCTCTCGAGGGGCTCGTAGGGGTACTCCTCGCCCTCCAGTAAAGGAAGCACCTGGCGGTACTCTGGGTCGCTCTCGCAGTAGGCGCGCACCATCTCGGGCCAGGTCATGCCGTCGATGAAGTAGAGCGTGGAGTTGACGCTGTCCTTGAGGTCGGCAGGACCAAACGTGGTGTTGGATGTGTCCTCCTCGCGCAGGATGGCCTTGAGCAGGGCGGTGTGGGTCTCAGCCAGCAGGGTGCACTGCTCCTGGCCCGCCAGTGCCGCACAAAAGTCCTCAAAGCGGAACGGCGAGAGGCGCAGGACCGAGCCGAAGTGGCGCAGCACCTCATAGACGGCCGAGATGTTGAGGAGCTGATTGGCCGGCACCAAAAGGTCCTCTGAGGACTTGGGCAGCTCCAGGGGGGGCACCTCTTTGGCCTCGAAGATGGGCGAGCGGGGCCGGTGCGGGCGTCTGCCCCTCCGGCCTGAGACAGAGAGGGATGGAGAGTGAGAGTGATATAAATTATGTAAAGAATTAAAATCAATCAAGAGAAATAAAATGGGGCCAATAAAAAAAGGCCCTTCAATACTGAGTGCTGGACTCTGAGAAACACAACAAAGACAGATGAAGAAACAAAGACAAAGCTAGATACACACCGAATGAGTCAAAGCAGGCAGCACAATTTCCATCAACCATAACAGCTGTCGATGTTTCTATCAAACAGGCAAGGCTTCTTATTTAACACATTTGAGTGTGTAACAATTTTGTTATTGTTTATTGATAACAGCTCTGTGAATGTGTGCATTACTTCCCTTGTATCAACTTTTAAGTATAGCCTATTGGTTATAACCAACTTGTATTTTTTACCCTTCCATAAATCCCACGGTGTATATCAAGTCTGGATCTAATCTATAAACAGAATTTCTCCCTTTGGAAAGAGACCTTTAGATTTACTCAGTACATTTTTAAAAAATCAAGTCTTAAAAATGTAAATAAGCTAACCTTGCACCTGGTACTCGACTATACACCGCGCAGTGGAGAACTTGGCCTTCCTTCACTCACTGGGCCAGAGTATGGGTGCTGATCTAGGGTCAGCTCCCCCTGTCCATGTAATCTTATGCATTATGATCGAAAAGGCTAAACTGATCCTAGATCAGCACTTTTTATGAATATGGGCCCGGATCAATTTCAGAATCGGAAACATGGATCCACACCCTCTGATATCAGCTGGAGTAGGTAGGTATAACAACTAACATACTGTAGTTTTAAATTAGATTTCAAACATTAGACAGGGTGTAGGCATAGACGAGGTGACATTAAAAATGACCAACAAGCACCTCTCCCCTGAGCGTGTGCCCCCAGTGAGGGCTGTGTACAAAAACCTCTGCCTTCGTTCCACCCGGGCCCTATGCACAGAGTCTCTGTGTATGTGTAAGCATGTATTTGTGACTCAGTGTGATAAAATGAGTGTGTGTGATTATAGGTCATATGAAAAGGCACATAAACCACTCTTTGCACAATTCAGCCATATTCACATCGTAAGCGAGCCTATTTGGGGTAGGAGGTTATTTGCCTAATCAGTCACTGGGGTGCAATGGAGAGAGAGGATTATGATTCAAGAAATAACAATGTGGTCTAGGCTGTACACATCTGTGCTTATGAGATGTGGGGCAAGTTATTAATAATATACAGACATTTTAGGATGAATAACATATCAATAAATCTATAATTTAATGGAAATATAATTCTGCATTGAATTACAAAATGGTTTCTTAATAATCCATAAACGGCTTGAAAATTGACTACACGAAGTCCAAAGTACATGAATGACATCAACGTCACTTACACTTATGGTTAGACATTATGCATGAACAAAACTATTGACTTCACAGTTCAACAATTATTTTTCAAAGAAGTTTGCATTTGCTCTTGCTCGTTTACATTGATAGATTGGCTTTGCTATGGTTACCGTACAATTTAGTGCGTGATATTATAATGAGTTAAAGCTGCAACAGGTAAAATTAGAGCGCCTCTTTTCAAAACAAAGGGCCTTGCGATGATGTCCTGTCAAGCTGATTTGACCACAATCTCGCAACACTTGATTTTTCTGAAGGAAAAAACGGTTTAAATTAAGGGAGGGGGATAAATTACAACTACTTGATTAAACTGCGCATTTATTGTTTACATCTACTACAGGAACTGTATAAAGGTATATTCATGCCATGCAAGGCAACGCGACAAAGTATCTATAACGCACGCGCAGTAATAAAGCAAATGGTATAAATCTTAACGTGAAATTTTGTAGCCAGATAGTGCAGCATGGCATGCTTGTTGACCCATATATGTTAACGGGTATTGCTAAATTAATGAATGGCAAGTAGCTAAATGTTTATCTTGAACTAACGCCTCGGCAAATAGTTGTATGCAAAATGGTGCAATTATGCAAATGAACAATTCCGTTTAACAATAATCACCATCGTCTAATGAGTGTTAATTTTTGACGAAAGTTGCTGATTTTTTATACCAGAAAACATGCGAGCCGACAGTAGTGTTCACTGTGCGGGAACTAGCAAACGATCACCAGAGCTCCTAAACAAAGGCCTGTTTATGAGTGCAATCTCCATTTTGAACAATGCAGCTTGCTTACCAAATGTGCTAAATAAAAACTAACACTTTGGCGTGCATTTGAAAAATGCTTCTAAATTGCAAGCAAACGTACCTGGAGTGCTTCCGTGCGTGCTATCATGGCTCCGAAAGCTGCTCTCTGTACAGTAGCTAGCATCATCCTCATCTGGTAATTCTTCCAGAAAATCGGACTCATTATCCACGGCCTCCTCTTCGTAGTCTGAGGGATTCTCGTGTAAAAGTTCGTCTTCCTCCGACCTCAAACTAATATTATCCTCTTCCTCGTCGCTATTGTCATCGTAGACCACCTTGCACAGTGGCCGTCTCCCCCTGCTGCCGCGACCGCCTCTCGAACCCCTGCCTCTTCCTCTGCCCCGCGATGTCGTCGCTGCTCCAACTTTCCTCCGGCCCCTGGACGAATGGTAGTTTTCTCTCCGATTAATTTCTGTATCACCGGTATCCACCACCGAACCTCGTCCGCGGCCACGTCCTCGGCCCCTTCCCCTACCACGGCTACCTCTCCCTCTCGAACCGCGAACTGGCCCAGGAGAAACCTGCATCTCCGCTGCCTGTTTAGGCGGCCTTCCTCTTCTCCCTCGCATTGTAGCAGATGTATTATTTTTTATTTCAATTTTAGCGCGCGACTAGTCCACGCAAACCCGAAAAAACGGGCACCCTCGGAAACCCTAACCAACGTTGCGATAGTCTCAATTAGCCCCACCAAGCCCCGGGCTCAATTTTTAGTAGAAAGTTCAAATAGAATGGCCGGCGTCCCGCTTTAGGTCGCCTGCAGTCGCCATTTTTCTTCGGATCTCTCCCTCCACTGAAAACAGACAGCAGGCCCTGTATGGAGGTCACGTGACTACTATTCTACAGTAGACGCATTTAGTTCATAAAATGTGTTATCCGTGCAAACGTGATGCCCCCACGATTGTTTATTTACGTTCACTTGTCATGTCAATTCATACAAATCAAGAAAACATGGATTTATTACAATGTAACAGCGTTGTCAATTTGCAGCTGACGTCGTCATTCTAACCAGAATGTAGGCAAGCATACGTAGTCGGACACGGGAAAGATCAGAATCATGAAACCAAGTTGTTGTTAATTAAGTCAGTTCCAGAGTTCCAGCACATATTAGGGAGAATTAAACTATATGTCAACATTTAAATCATGTATGTATTGGTAGTTGATTTGTTGCTATTATCAAATAGACTCAATTTGTAATTTTGCTAATGCAGAGTGGAGTTATTCAATAAACTTATTTTAATGGTAAAAAATACTCATAATATATTGTGTATTGCATTGGATAATTGCATGCATTTATTTAAAAAATAGGATAGTAAAAAAAATATTCAAACATTGTGTTTACTTATTGATGCACACAGCGGATATTATGAAGAGGTCATTCAACATTCTGGATCAGAACAAAGAACATCAGAATAGTTCCATCACCATGGAATGAATGATGGTGACTTAACCTACCAATGTAGCAGTTGTGGTGTAACACTGTTTCTTTTTTTGTTGCTACAATGTTTCCAAAATACCTCTCTTATGATAGGGCCTAGCTACATTATGTTAAATTACAGTCTATGGTTTATGCTCTCAAATGTAGCCTATTTAGATCAGGCATACTACTACTACGTCCTGCTCTCTGTAGATTGTCAACGCCAAGGCTTTTCTATTTAAAACAAGCACATATCTTTATTAACTCCAGCAGGCAGAAGTCTAATTATTTCGATGTTATAGCTACATTTTCAATAGAAGCAGTCAGCAAAGTGAATGGTCGTTCAAAAAGAGCTAACAGTCTTAAAAACGATAAATAGTAGCAGGTTTAACATGGGGATGAGTTAAATTGGGAGTAATTTGATGTATAAAATATCAAGTTGTCGTGGCCGAGTGGTTAAGGCGATGGACTAGAAATCCATTGGGATCTTCCCGCGCAGGTTCGAATCCTGCCGACAACGTTCTTTTTTGACGATGTGAATTGGAAGTTTCCCTCTAAAGGGTAGTACTTCTAATGCCCAAATCTTTCAACTATACATTTGTTACGCCCATTTGAATCCAATTAATGTCTTGATATTACCTACTGTCTTCATGCAAAAGGCGGTACAACACAATGGAAAAGGGAACCTCCAAGTGTTTTTAAAAAAAACTTCATTTTCTGGTTGCATGTTCCACGTAGCCTTTAGCAGTATTGCAAAAAATATTGATGTGGATATCTAAATTACATACACTACATGACCAAAAGTATGTGGACACCTTTTCGAACATCTCATTCCAAAAGCATGAGCATTAATATGGAGTTTGTCCCCCATTTGCTGCTATAACAGCCTTTACTCTTCTGAGAAGGCTTTCCACAGAGTTAGAACATTGCTGCGGTGACCTGCTTCCATTCAGCCACAAGAGCATAAGTGAGGTTGGGCACTGATGTTGGACGATTAGGCCTGGCTTGCAGTCTGCGTTCTAATTGATCCCAAAGGTGTTCGATGGAGAGGTCAGGGTGCTGCGCAGGCTAGTCAAGTTCTTCCACACCGATCTCAACAAACCATTTCTGTATGGACCTTGTTCTGTACACAGGGGCATTTTTGTGCTGAAACAGGAAAGGGCCTTCCCCAAACTGTTGCCACAAAGTTGAAAGCACAGAATAGTAGAATGTCATTGTATTCATAGACTGTTCTCTCTGCTACCGCACGGCAAGCGGTGCCGGAGCGCCAAGTCTAGGTCTAAAAGACTTCCTAACAGCTTCTACCCCCAAGCCATAAGACTCCCGAACAGCTAATCAAATGGCTTCCCTGACTTTTATGCTGTTCATTTTCTATTCAGTCACTTTAGCTCTACATATTACCTAAATTACCTCGACTAACCGGTGCCCCTACACATTGACTCTGTACTGGTACCCCCTGTGTACAGCCTCGCTATTGTTATTTTACTGCTGCTCTTTAATTATTTGTTACTATCATTTTTTACTTAACTTATTTTTTCTTAAAACTGTATTGTTGGTTAAGGGCTTGTAAGTAAGCATTTCACTGTAAGGTTGTATTTGGCACATGTGACAAATATAATTTGATTTATGGAGCTTTAAGATTTCCCTTCACTGGAACTAAGGGGCCTAGCCTGTAACCATGAAAAACAGCCCCAGACCATTATTCCTCCTCCACCAAACTTTACAATTGGCCGTTGTTGTTCCTAGATGTTTCCACTTTACAATAACAGCACTTACAGTTAACCAGGGCAGCTCTATCAGGGCATAAATTTGACAAATGGACTTGTTGGAGAGGTGGCATCTTATGACTGTGCCACGTTAAAAGTCACTGAGCTCTTCAGTAAACTCATTCTACTGCCAATGGCGATTGCATGGCTGTGGCTCTATCCCATACACCTGTCATCAGGGGCACAACTTTCACCGGGGACGGTGGGACCCACATTCTGAAATTGTATTTTTGTCCCCCCGTTTTATCATTGACCATACAGACGCCTCTGAGCGGTCGGGTAGGCTCCCCCCAACTTTTAAAATCTAACTTGCGCCCCTGCCTGTCAGCAACAGGTATGGCTGAAATAGCCAAATCCACTAATTTGAAGGGGTGTCCACAATACTTTTGTATATGGTATCATGTACCATGTCATCTTACCTTAGACATACATATAACCATTCATGATGGTACCAAGACGAGGGTCCTTTTGTGCATATGGTATTTTTAATACAAAACACTGTCATATGAATTCAGAATGGACTTTGTGAGAATGCAACACAGAATGTATCTATAGAAAACATGTGCGACACTACAATGTGATTGGGAGATGTACAGTTATTCACAGTCCAAATAGCCTTCAGGAAATACAACATTTAACCACAAGACTGTCAACCATATGGAAGGTTGAGTCCCATTTCCATTTTTAAACATGTGAGTATTTTGTATATTACTATAAAGGGACAGTATGTTCCATAGGTTAAAAATATCTATGCCATGTTGCAATATCATAGGACTATATCGTTTACATAATTCATATTAGAAAATATTTCTACTACACACGCCCTCAAGATTATAGAGACAAATACAAATCACATGGCTATAGGGACCTAGGCCTCAGCAATGCCACAGTTCAGAAAAAGAGAATCATTTGCTCTACACATCTGTGAATCTACTAGACTGACCCCAGATCTGTTTGGGCGCTGCACAGCCAACTCCTATGCTCATCGTTGAAAGCACAAGCAGATCTGGGACCAGTGTAGGCATCTACAGTAGGTAGGTATGATACAGCAGTTGAACCACGGACCTTTTGGTAGTGGACCAAATACAAAGTGGATCACAACGACGCAACTGACCAAGAGAAAAATGGGGAGAGAAGGTCAACGGCAGAGTTTAATTAGAAATAATCTGTAAATATGGTCTAAAACAGCTCAATGACTTCTATGGAGTACTGGCTGATGTCCTTCGACGGCTTCATTTTGTGGAGCTCTTGAAGGCTGCTCTCGATATTCCCCAGTTCAGAGAATAGTTTCACCTGGAATGGGTAGATGGGGATAGACGTTAAAGATGAAGTAGATGCACAAAGTAAATAGCAGTAGTGTGTCAATTTCGGCAAACAAATAAGAACGTTGAAGCGTGTGGCTAAATTCCTCAGCTGGGTTGGTCCCGTAGCTAGCACGCTTTATAAGCGTGGAGCGAACCAGTGCACATGCGCAGATACTCTGTGTGTCAGCAAAGTCTTGCATCGTGCTCATCCTAATATCGTCAGATGCTGCTCGTAGCAACGTCATAACGCTGAGTCTACCTTCAAGTTCTGACACAAAACGGCTAGCATTTATAATTGCAACACTTGTTTTTCCAGTTTGAACCACTGAAGAGTTAAACATTCCTCCCTGGGTGCCTCAACGGGTTTTTATTCTCACGGCAATAAAAACAAACAAATTACACTAGTTGTTATCAAGGGAACCATTATGGCAAAAATGGTCAAATATCATTTGGACCAAAGAGAAAGCATATACCTGGGACTTGACAAAGCTTTGGAGATTTGACAGCAATCCTTTGGCACCAGGAGCCATGACCAAGACCGTGAAATGAGCATCCAACAACAAGCACACCCAGTCAATGATCTAGAAAAGGAAATTGAGAATACACACATTAAGTTATTGCTATAAAATATAATTATATGCATTCACCTTTTGTATAACTTTCATGCTTCCATGTACCAACCTGTGTCATCGTGGGCGATCTCAAAACTAGCGTTTGTGTGAAGACGTCTTGGGAATATTTCAAATAGACAAACTGGAGGTACTGAAGAAAGAGCTAGGAGAGGAAACAGAAGGATGCAGCCATCAGTCTTTCAATGCATCCTCATAGCTAACTGCAATTCATAAATTGGTAGTAAAAAACAACAAAAAACACCATGGTATATCGCAGGATTACAGTCAATTCCAAATAAATTCAGTCAATTCAGGAAGTACACAAATATTCACATTTTACTGTCCTTCAATGAGGAAGACTGGAATTGGAATTTACTTCCTGAATCGACTTGAATGGAATTGATCCCAACGATGGCATATTGTCAAGGAGATGGGACACAGGTATCTACTCACAATAACCTGCTGAGTGTTGAGGTCCTTCAGGTGTGGGAGCAGGAAGTTGTCACTGTACGGCGTCTGCAGGACCTCATTACTATAGCAGCACAGTTAAGTTATAACACCTCCACACAGGTTTAAGAGTAATTTCTATGGACTGGTGCTGTATATTAGCGCAAGGAAAACATTATGGTGCATTGCAGCCGACTGTTGACAATGAAATGTGTCATTGTTATTTAATATTTTATCTATCCCTATTAATGAACAATTCAACAAAGCTATAGTGAGAGGATACAGTCACAGCCTTGTGTTGGTTCAATCCCTCTGACTATTGATGATTCTGTGTGTCAATGTACGTCTATCAAATACACTGTTCAATCAATAATGACATAAGCAGATATTACTGTAGTCTTGCAATGGGATAGTGTTTAGGGAAATGATTGTCCAGTCTATACAAAAGGATACAGTAGCACAGCCTTGTGTAGACCCACGGGGCAGGCCTCTAGCTGCAGTGTGGGGTTCTTTTTATCCTGGGGAGGTTTGGGCTGGTGGTTGATGTCACAGCTGTCCTCCTCAAACAGAGGCGGGCTGAAGCCGTTCTGTTGGCCCCCCCGGGCCCCCGCCGCCACCAGGCCCTCCATGAAAGACACGCTGTCCGGCTCCAGACTGACCATCTCCACGTCGCCGTCTGGCACACTTGAGGGAGAGTGACACACGGCCGTTACAACAACAATCCTGATTTCAGGCTACTTATATGAGTTGACAAACTATTGAATTGGCAGGAACAAGACTTGGAAGCATTGGAAATGGTTCAAACAAAACAAGTTCTAGAAATAAAGCACTTCAAAATAAGGATAATTTAAAAGCAATACACAGCCACAAAGAGACCGCTTGGTTTACAATGTGGTGGGAAAAAAATGCATTGTACACAATGAATAGAAACTTCAACCATCAAAAGAGAGCACAACAATTAGGCCAACAAATACATAACCAAGCTCCTGCACTGGTAGGAAACACTAGCCCGAGCTTCACCAGAATTAATCTTATTCACAACGTATAGGTTGTTACAAAAGACGCCCCCATACATTATCGAGTTAGACTGACCTGATGAAGGTTTTGAGGCAGGCACACGTGACCACCTCAGGGATGTCTGGAAAGAGCTGCAGGCAGAGCTGACACACGAAGTAGTCCTTGTGCTCCAGGGCCAGCAGCAGGAGGTCGGGACACACGCTGCAGAAAGACACACAGAACAGGTCAGAACCAAACCAAGGGACTCAACAACAGTCTGTGTGAAAATACTACAAAAAGCTTCCTTTCCTAGTATTCTTTCCTTCGTTGCTACTGATAGGTGCTGAAACTGGATAGGTACCCACCCACAATAATGTCTTCACCTATGATTTCTTGCAGTGTTCGAGACCACCTAAAGCGAGACAGACTCAAGACCAAGCCCGGAGAAAAAAGACCAAAACCGGATGGGGGGGGGGGGGAGACTTTGTCAAACCGGGAGGGCGACAAGCGGTCCGAGTCAAGCCCGAGCCACGGAAAAGTCAAATTAAAGACCATGATTGTCATTTTGTCAAATCACCACCATAATAAGAGATGTAAATGTCCAGTATTTCTGTGTTACATTTTTACATTTACATTTAAGTCATTTAGCAGACAGCGACTTACAAATTGGAAAGTTCATACATATTCATCCTGGTCCCCCCGTGGGAATTGAACCCTGGTCCCCCCGTGGGAATTGAACCCACAACCCTGGCGTTGCAAGCGCCATGCTCTACCAACTGAGCCACACGGGACCACCGTTTCAGAACAACATATAGATTCTTTATACATTCAGAATGGTTAAAAATGCATTCTGAGGGAAAATAGCCACTCTAGAAATCATCACTAACTCAAACACAGTGGGGAACAATGGGCCTTCTACACCAAAGGATATATAAAATAATTAAAACAATAATTCTAATTACATTATTATTTTCAGTGATGTTCTGATTTAATCTTCTCAGCTTTTGTTGGAATGGAAAGGTTAACACTGAAAAAAAAATAGATCCAATCATGATTTTCTTTTTTGTGGTCTCTGGGGAGATAAACCTAGCTAAGACAAACCATTGGCTAGGCCATCAAACTAGATAGAAGGCATCTACCATTCAACTGTATTAGGGGCAACATTTTGGAGTGACAGTTTAATCAACCAACCAACTTTTGACTTGTAATAGGTGGTACCGTTTTTAGAAAAACGTATGGTAACTTCTGCCTTCAAAGGCCAACCGGCCACTGCACAATACGGAGCCGTAGTTTTCCCACGGTCTAGCTAGCCATCTTTTGTGGTAGACTAGTTGCAGAGGCTGCAGCAGGGGTTATCAAAGAAGATGTTGTTCCTAATTTGTTAGCTTCTCCCTTTTCAAGAATAACTCTCAACAAGAAGTTAAGTTTCAAATTATCATCATCTGGTGAGTGGAATTGTTTTTTTAGTTTTTTTTTTTATTGCAGCTCGCTTGCTGTTAGCAATCGCTATGAAAATAACTAACGTGTGAAACATTGTTACATTTAAACTTTAGGTCGCAGGTTACTTTGTGCTAAACATGAAACGTTTATGCAATGGGGAGTAATAGTTGTACATTAGCCTGGTGGTTGTGTTTTTGTATTCTCATGATTGGGACCTACTTGCTTATTATATCCACGTTTATAGACTGCTTATCCTTTGACATCATGCTGTGTGTAAATAGGAAAGTTCTTAACGTACTTGGCTAGTTAAATACAAAAATGTGTGACTGCTGTCTTTCCATATGCCCTATGTGGTGGTAACTGGAGAATACTCACATTTTGCAAAATAAAAAAATCACAAGTGGCCTGCCAAGCGGAGGAAAATTACCCTGTGTGAAAAATCCTGTTTTCTACGTTTTTTAAATGAGTTTTCCTATATATTTTTCAGATTAGCACTATAAATCACCTTCTTTAATAGAACAAATGTGATGTTCTAGGATATTTTGTGGGGGTGGGGGATCGTGAGGAGTATATTTTGAATAATAATGTATTATTTCTCAGCTCAATCTGATTGGGTGGACCTGTGTCCACCCAGGCCCACACCTCTGATGCAAACAGGGCATGATGACAGAATTGCGCATCACAAATAGTCTACTAACCAAGACTTCAGACTAATACCTGGTTTGCATACCCATTGTTGCCTTAGTTAGCTTTCACTGGTATTTCTTACCTACCCTACCGTCTACCAATGTCATTCTTCTGAGCAGCTCCATGCCAAAACCAGTTGACAACTGTGCACTCTTGCTGCCTGCAGATGATATTCCTCTGAAACTAGGCATATTAATACATTTCACCTGCGTTGCGAAATTTTAGGCTACTTTGTGCATGATTTCTCTATTGTACTACATAACTGATAAGTCGTATGTACATCCACTACGCTACTTTGCATCAGTGGGGATTAAGGGAGTACACACAACCGCCATAAAGTGCTTATATGGCATATAGCCTCCACTACACCACTGACCCTTTAACAAAGAGCACCTCTCCTACATATGTGTTGGTATTACGGTTGTTTACATTTCAGCATCATTAATAACCTGTTCTCACACACTGAAGTCCAATAGGTTCACCACTGTACTAACCTGTCACACACTGAAGGCCTATAGGTTCATCACTGCACAAACAGGTCTATAATAGATATAAAGACTTCAGGTATTCATGTTTCCAGAAAGGAGTGTATATTTGGCCCGGCGAAGCAGTTTTATGTGCTTACTGGATAGAAGCTGATCATTCTGACTTTTTCTACTCCGCTGGTCTCAGGAAGAAATGATGAAGCTCACTGTCGGAGACCGAGTGCAAATGTATCCGACAAAGAGACACTCAAAATGTTGTCTCAAGTACTTCAACAAAGATGTCTTGCTAGATCGGTGAGGATGGAAGCAAGACACACACCCCAACTTGCATAACAAGCGGATGGCACCAACACTACTACGAGCTGACGACCCTGTTCACATTTACTTTCCATGCACCCAACATAGCCCATCATTCTGATAACCTCCCTGTCCAAAGGACCAATACTCCCGTACCGTACGAGTCAACCCAATGCCACCCTCACCTGTGGCAAAGGCACTGTGTTTGCACCAGCTGTGCCAGGGCCACGGGAGTGTAGAAGGCTGTCTCGGCCTGGCTTCGGGCCACCAGGTGGCAGGCCAGCTGGCCCACCGAGAGCTGCAGATCCTGGGCATCGCCTCTGGAGACCAGGGCCTCCACCTCCCTCTGGACCTCATCCACTGGACGAGTCTGGAGGGGTTGAGGTTGAACACAGTTAACACCTAACTTAAAATTTCCTTGAGAACAATTACATTTGATATAAATACGCTATGAAAAGGACCTGTCATTTGTCATTCACTCAATGTACAACATCAATAGCTGTTTGAGCCTACCAAAACAGAAGAGCAAAATGAATAGTTGATCTAACATACCTTGATAAGCTCCAGTACTTGGTCCACTGTGAGGGCTTGCGCTGATTGGCTCTTCCGACTCAGCTTCTGTACAAGGGAGGACCAATCAGAACAGGTGAAATTGACATTAATCCATTCTGGTGGTAAAGTACTAGGGTCAATCAATTCAGGAAGTCAGGTTAACTTACACTCTTCCTGGTCTCCACTATTTTGGTGGGCCCCTGTGGCTGATCCCCATGGAGTAGGGTGTTCCAAGAGGGCACAGCCACCGACGATTTGGACACTACAAAGCCGCAAATAACTAAACTGTTTGCTTACGATGACATTTCAAGGGATGCTATTCAGATGCAATTTCAAAACAGTCATTTACAGATTCAGTACATTAGATAGGTGAAGGAAACATATGCAATAACGTGTAAACAGGAGTGATATATCTTCATCTGAAATGGCTTCCTATTCACTACTTTTTACCAGGGACACTAGGGCTTGTATTAAAAGCAGTGCACTGTATAGGGAATAGGGTGCCATTTTAGATTCAACCAGGCACTGTCAAGGACGACAAACTCCACTCTGGTGACTGTTTTACTGAGGAAGTGCCTTGTTACCTGCGATCCCAGCGTGTCGTAGTTTCCCCAGGGCCGAGGCCAGAGAGGACTTCTGACACTCGTAGGGAATGACGGAGAGGGCCTTGCCATGAGGGACAAACAGCTTTCCCAAATAACACCAGACCTGAGGGGAAATTAAGGAACGATCATTGATATAAATAGGAGGGAAGTGGATCTTTAGTACAAGATACATAGAGTCATTTGGTTGAAGTTTGTGAGGCAAAAAAAAAAGATCACTCCAAATTCTGCATATTCCTACCTGTCCATGAATTCTTCCCACCATCTCCTTGCCAGCCTGAAGAGTCTGGAAATTAGTATTCCAGATGCAGAGGAAATCTGAAATGGAAAAAATAATAAAAAGGATCGGATGGATGTCAGCAATGTGGTGAAAGCTCCCGAGCAAACAAGGGGAAGATATCACCATGTTGTTTACACGCGTCAAATCAGAACTTTGAAAAGTACGTATCTAGGGGTTGATGCTGGATTGGGCGAATGTGTGTGAGAATCAGAATTCAATCAATTCATGAAGTAAACTAGAACTCCACATGAGGAAAATTGACATTTCTGTTTAGCTCCTGAATTGACATGGCATTGATCCAAACCCTGATATTTACCTTTGCCAGTCCTAGCGGAGGGATGGGGCACCCCCACCACAGCCACATGAGCTTCGTCCAGGGCCACTGCCGAGGCAGCTCCCAGCTCCCCCTCCCCAACGGGCAGCCTCAGGCGCAGGCTACGAGGCAGGGGCTGCACCCCCTCCAGCCCCACATAACCCTGCGCCGCCACCACACTCTGGTACACACAGCCGTTAGGGTCTGGAGAAAAGAGAGAGCGAGATAGAAGACAGAGATGCAAGTCAGGCCTTATGTCACCAGCAAATCACTGAGAGCGCAAGTTTCTCATAAAAAACTAAATGCTATCATGAGGCTGTAGCTACGATGACCAACAACTGCGTTTCATTGTTTGTTAAGTGCTTCATTGATATCGAATGCAGTACCATTTCAACAGTATTCTAGTTATCTGGGGGGGGGGAGACAACATTAAAGCTGTAATATGGAACTTTTTGGGCTACCCGATCAAATTCACATAGAAATGAGAGTTATAGATCTGTCACGCTTTTGAAAGCAAGTCAAAATGGTACATCTGTTCTATGTGCGCTATTTCTATGCTTTCTGTTCTTAAGTTTAGTTTTCCCGTCTTTTACTTCCGGTTTTGCGCACCAGTTTCAAACAGCTGAAAATACTACATTTTTGGTTATTGAAAAGATATTTCACTGCATTTGAGATGGTACATTGATTCTCTACACTATACATTGTTTTGTCACAAACTGAAAATAGGTTAACTATTAGAATTTTAACAACCAGGAAATGCCAGAACGATTTCTGCATAACGCACCTTAAAAGCTGAATGAACATTACTACTTGAACATTTCTAACACATTACTTTGGCAGGGAAGTGACGGCCGTACTCACACAGGTAGAGCAGGTTGAGGTG
This sequence comes from Salvelinus fontinalis, assembly GCF_029448725.1. NCBI lineage: Eukaryota > Metazoa > Chordata > Actinopteri > Salmoniformes > Salmonidae > Salvelinus > Salvelinus fontinalis. The sequence goes on along the minus strand of NC_074704.1, from coordinate 23,304,236 downwards.
TTTGTCCCGGAGAGAGGCAGAGAAACTCAATGGTGCAGCTCCAGAGTCTTCTCTCTCCAGCCTATACTTCTGTAGGGTGTTGGGGTTGAGCCTCTGCACATAAAGGCAGCGCTCCCCTTTCTGTGCCGGACAACAGGGAAGCCATGTTAAACATGACATTGTGGCACAGAATTCATTCTTGCACTAAATATAGCATGTTGCAGATGGCACTGCGTTTATGCCTGCACGTGGCAGGTCATTGAGTACACGGCTATTCAGCGTACTGGTGTACCGCGAGGAAAGGATATTCTACCTGCTCTGTCGTGAAGAGGACAAAGTGCTGTTTCTCAGCCACGATGTTGGTGCTCCACCTAGGGGGTAACATGAGGACATTGTCAACTGTGTGCATCTCACACAAAAAACGATTGTTTACTCAAATGAGCCAAGTATTGACAGCAATGTGGACAGAATTATCATAGTCGCTAACTCAATGTAAATTAATATGGGTGCAAGTTTAAAAAAACAATGTACAGTTGAAGTCGTAAGTGTACATACACCTTAGCCAAATACATTTAAACTCAGTTTCACAATTCCTGTCATTTAATCCTAGTAAAAATTCCCTGTCTTAGGTCAGTTAGGATCACCACTTTATTTTAAGAATGTGAAATGTCAGAATAATAGTAGAGAATGATTTATTTCAGCTTTTATTTCTTTCATCACATTCCCAGTGGGTGTGATGAAAGATACTCAATTAGTATTTGGTAGCGTTGCCTTTAAAATGTTTAACTTGGGTCAAATGTTTTAGGTAGCCTTCCACAACCTTCCCACAATAAATTGGGTGAATTCTGGCCCATTCCTCCTGACAGAGCTGGTGTAACTGAGTCAGGTTTGTAGGCCTCCTTGCTCGCACACACTTTTTCAGTTCTGCCCCCAAATTTTCTATAGAATTGAGGTCAGTTCTTAGTAGATGTCCTAACCGACTTGCCAAAACTATAGTTTATTAACAAGAAATTTGTGGAGTGGTTGAAAAATTTGTTTTAATGCCTCCAACCTAAGTGTACGTAAACTTCCGACTTCAACTGTATATATTTTTATATCCATAGCTCCGAAAGAGAATACGCCAACCGGCCTCTATAGTGGTGGGACTAAAGCCAACCAAACCTAAGGTTACGGATCGCTAATCCAGACTAGTGTCCATTGTCTGACCTTATGACCTCCTCCTCTGATAGGACATCCTCTATGGGCTGCTGGGGGGCGGAGAGGAGGGAGTCCAGGAGTCTGACTGCCCCTCTCTGAAACAGCACCACAGGCTCTCCCCCAGGGGCAGAGTGGACCCGCCATACATCAGCAGATACCTAAGAGACATTGCAGACACAGAGCCAGTTAAGACCGATAACTGCGAGACATCGCAAAATGACCGCAAAATGACCGCAAAGCCAGAAGAAAGCCTGAGATAAAAAGGAAATGTAATTTGATTCAATTTTGGTACAATGACTTCTCACTGGCACAGTTCATGTTACTGTGCAATTTGCAGAGTATGTCACCATATTGACAAAGTCAAAGCAGAGGAGGTTGAAATTGTATGCGTGTGTGAGAGGGAGCTCATACTTACAGTTGCTTTAAATGTTTTGTCTAAACTGAGGTCTTCATCTTTCCAAACTCTGATGACCTAGTGAGTAAACATTTATTGACCATGAACAAAATGAAGACAACCACTTTATTTAAAGAATCAAGTCCAATTGTCAAGTCCAGATGTTTTAAATGTGTTCAGTTTCTATGTTTGTGGAAAGTGTCCACAAGTGTTACCTTGTTGTCGGACACCACTACATACTCCTTGGTCTGAAAGTTGAACACTGCAGGACAAGTCAACAGCTGTCCCTGTTTCACCGTCCAGCTACCCAGAGGCTTCTGGTCTGAAACCTGTCAACACAGCACCTCAGAAGTAAACAACACATGCATTTTTCAACACAAACACAATTTTTGCCATATTATTGCGGTAAGTTACGTTCATATTCAAATACAAGACTAGTGTGACTACCTTTTTTGACAGTGGCACCAACGTCAGCTAACCAAACAAACCCACGCCAAGCAGCTATCTAGTAGTACGGTTCTCATTGAAAGACCAGTACGTGTGCTAACGTCCACCTATGTGCATGTCGATTGATTCAAGTAAACCGTCTGAATACGCATATTTGTTGCTAGATAGTTGATGAACACCATTGCAATACTGGTAAGAGAGGGATCAATTGTTATATGTAGCTAGCTAATATTTTGAAACGCGTCGGATCCCCCCCACTGCAATGGACACGAGTGTGCCATCAGCTGAGCTGGTTCAACATTTTAGCCACTTATATTGGTCAACATTACCTTGTATAAAGTGACAGATCTCGTGGAATCGGTGACGACGACATGGTCACTGTCTCCATCCAGTTCAATTCCCTGAATTGGCGAATCTGAAGCATTTTGAGTTTGTACAAGTCCGCACAACGTGAATTCCTCATACAGCGCGGCCATGCTGGATGAAGAAAATGAAAATTGCAAACCTCGCGAGACTTACCCACGGCTACCATAGAGTGTTTTGCTTAAAGATGGAAAACTGCAGTAAGATCAGACAGCGCCCTCCTGTGACTAGGTTATGGTATTTCATAATGAGTTGTGGTAATGTTGTGTGGTGCCTGTAGCGGTCAGTGCCCCTGTGGGTATATACACTGCTCAAAAAAATAAAGGGAACACTAAAATAACACATCCTAGATCTGAATGAATAAAATATTCTTATTAAATACTTTTTTCTTTACATAGTTGAATGTGGTGACAACAAAATCACACAAAAATTATCAATGGAAATCAAATTTATCAACCCATGGAGGTCTGGATTTGGAGTCACACTCAAATTAAAGTGGAAAACCACACTACAGGCTGATCCAACTTTGATGTAATGTCCTTAAAACAAGTCAAAATGAGGCTCAGTAGTGTGTGTGGCCTCCACGTGCCTGTATGACCTCCCTACAACGCCTGGGCATGCTCCTGATGAGGTGGCGGATGGTCTCCTGAGGGATCTCCTCCCAGACCTGGACTAAAGCATCCGCCAACTCCTGGACAGTCTGTGGTGCAACGTGGCGTTGGTGGATGGAGCGAGACATGATGTCCCAGATGTGCTCAATTGGATTCAGGTCTGGGGAACGGGCGGGCCAGTCCATAGCATCAATGCCTTCCACTTGCAGGAACTGCTGACACACTCCAGCCACATGAGGTCTAGCATTGTCTTGCATTAGGAGGAACCCAGGGCCAACCGCACCAGCATTTGGTCTCACAAGGGGTCTGAGGATCTCATCTCGGTACCTAATGGCAGTCAGGCTACCTCTGGCGAGCCCATGGAGGGCTGTGCGGCCCCCCAAAGAAATGCCACCCCACACCATGACTGACCCACCGCCAAACCGGTCATGCTGGAGGATGTTGCAGGCAGCAGAACGTTCTCCACGGCTTCTCCAGATTCTGTCACGTCTGTCACATGTGCTCAGTGTGAACCTGCTTTCATCTGTGAAGAGCACAGTGCGCCAGTGGCGAATTTGCCAATCTTGGTGTCCTCTGGCAAATGCCAAACGTCCTGCACGGTGTTGGGCTGTAAGCACAACCCCCACCTGTGGACGTCGGGCCCTCATACCACCCTCATGGAGTCTGTTTCTGACCATTTGAGCAGAAACATGCACATTTGTGGCCTGCTGGAGGTCATTTTGCAGGGCTCTGACAGTGCTCCTCCTGCTCCTCCTTGCACAAAGGCGGAGGTAGTGGTCCTGCTGCTGGGTTGTTGCCCTCCTACGGCCTCCTCCACGTCTCCTGATGTACTGGCCTGTCTCCTGGTAGCGCCTCCATGCTCTGGACACTACGCTGACAGACACAGCAAACCTTCTTGCCACAGTTCGCATTGATGTGCCATCCTGGATGAGCTGCACTACCTGAGCCACTTGTGTGGGTTGTAGACTCCGTCTCATGCTACCACTAGAGTGAAAGCACCGCCAGCATTCAAAAGTGACCAAAACATCAGCCAGGAAGCATAGGAACTGAGAAGTGGTCTGTGGTCACCACCTGCAGAACCACTCCTTTATTGGGGGTGTCTTGCTAATTGCCTATAATTTCCACCTGTTGTCTATTCCATTTTCACAACAGCATGTGAAATTTATTGTCAATCAGTGTTGCTTCCTAAGTGGACAGTTTGATTTCACAGAAGTGTGATTGACTTGGAGTTACATTGTGTTGTTTAAGTGTTCCCTTTATTTTTTTGAGCAGTGTATATATTCAATATACACTATATATATATACAAAAGTATGTGGACACACCTATAAATTAACAGATTCGTCTATTTCAGCCACATGTATAAAGTAGAGCACACAGCCATGCAATCATAGACAAACATTGGCAGTAGAATGGCCATACTTAAGAGCTCAGTGACTATCAATGTGGCACCATCATAGGATGCCACCTTTCCAACAAGTCAGTTCATAACATTTCTGCCATTCTAGAGCTGCCCCGGTCAACTGTAAATGCTATTATTGTGAAGTGGAAATGTCTAGGCGCAACAACGGCTAACCCGCGAAGTGGTAGGCCACACAAGCTCACAGAACGGGACAGCAGAGTGCTGAAGCACTTAGCGCATAAAAATTGTCTGTCCTTGGTTGCAACACTCACGACTGAGTACCGGAGCGCCAAGTCTAGGTCCAAGAGGCTTCAAAACAGCTTCTACACCCAAGCCGTAAGACTCATGAACACCTAATCAAATGGCTACCCAGATTATTTGCATTGTCCCCCCCCCCACCCTCTTTTTTTCACCGCTGCTACTCTCTGTTATCATCTATGCAAAGTCACTTTAATAACTCTACCTACATGTACATATTACCTCAATTAACCAGTGCCGCCGCACATTGACTCTGTACCGGTACCCCCCTGTATATAGTCTCGCTATTGTTATTTTACTGCTGCTCTTTAATTGCTTGTTACTTTTATTTCTTATCCATTTCTATTAAACTGCATTTTTGGTTAGGGGCTCATAAGTAAGCATTTCACTGTAAGGTCTATACCTGCTGTATTTGGCGCATGTGACTAATAAAATTCGTTTTGATTTCCAAATTGCCTCTGGAATCAACGTCAGCACAAGAACTGTCCGTCGGGAACTTCATTAAACGGGTTTCCATGGCAGAGCAACCACACACAAGCCTAAGGTTACCATGCGCAATGCCAAGCGTCGGCTGGAGTGGTTTAAAGCTCGCCGCCATTGGACTCCAGAGCAGTGAAAACTCGTTCCCTGGAGTGATGAATCACTCTTCACCATCTGGCAGTCCGACAGACAAATCTGGGTTTGGTGGATGCCAGGAGAACGCTACCTGCCCTAATGCATAGTGCCAACTGTAAAGTTTGGTGGAGGAGGAATAATGGTCTGGGGCTGTTGTTCATGGTTCGGGCTGGGCCCCTTAGTTCCAGTGAAGGGAAATCTTAACACTACAGCATACAATGACATTCTAGACAATTCTCTGCTTCCAACTTTGTGGCAACAGTTTGGGGAAGGCCCTTTCCTGTTTCAACATGACAATGCCCCTGTGCATAAAGCGAGGTCCATACATCAATGGTTTGTCGAGATTGGTGTCGAAGAACTTGACTGGCCTGCACAGAGCCCTGACCTCAACCCTATATTACACCTTTGGGCTCAATTGGAACGCCGATTGCGAGCCAGGCCTAGTCGCCCAACATCAGTGCCCGACCTGACTAATGCTCTTGTGGCTGAATGGAAGCAAGTCCCCGCAGCGATGTTCCAACATTTATTGGAAAGCCTTCCCAGAAGAGTAGAGGCTGTTATAGCAGCAAAGGGGGGGACCAACTCCATATTAATGCCCATGATTTTGGAATGAGATGTTCGACGAGCAGGTGTCCATATACTTTTGGTCATGTAGTGTATATATCAAAATGTTCATTCCCCTTGCTCTTTATCTTTCAGTCTCTCACACACAAACCCCCATGCAATCACCCACCAACCCCTACACGCGCGCGCACATACACAAACTTTCAAAGGCACCACATCATCTGACAATCGACAACGGCAAAGTGTAGTAGCAAGTAAACTTTATTTACTACAAGAATTAAGAAAAAAGTGAAACAATAATTACAACGGAGAACCAAATATACTTCAAGGAGGGCAGTAAAAATATAACAAATATAAATCAGTGGAAGAACCCAGAGCGACTTCCAGTAGCCGAACAAGGATGGCACTTCAGATAGGGAGAGAGTAGCTCTGGTCCAGGGTGTTAGTGTGGATTGCTAACGCTCGTCCTGCTCAGGAGGCTCAGTGTCAGGAAGCAGCAGTGACAACCTGGACCAGAGCTAGGGAGACAGCGCGACAGCCTGGCAAGCCGCATCAGGAGGGACACAACAAAAGCTTGGTGCTTTTCTTAGAATGAACAGATGCCATTTGAAATACAGCAAGCCACAAAATCAAACTACAGCAGTTGTGAGAGTTCTAACAGAAAACCAACCTCCGAGTCAAGAAGCATTGTATAAATTCAAAAAGTAAACACAGTCACCCCGATAAAAAGAGAAATATATTGATTCAAATATTGTTTTTATAGATAATGTGTCATTATGTCAAAGAGCTGTAGGAAAAAGCAACCAGAACGTTGATGACGCAAATTCAAAGTAAATATTTTCACAATGAATACAATATGTTGAAAAATACGTATTTTCAAAGTACTTTCAACCAAAAAGGACATTTAAATGTATTTTGCTCATAGGGTTGTAATGTACAGCATGTAGTTAATGGTCTTTTCTCCTGTGGATTTTTCAACAGCTCGATAAAGAATACTAACAATGGGACATTGCACCTTAAAATGTTCTAGATTCAAACCAAACTTTTGTGCTCTCAAAACAAATGCAAAATGACAAGTGTAATATCAAGAGTTGGTTACTTTTCTGAGTGAAGGACAAGGTTTTATAAATAGTACACGCTTTCATTTTCTGTTCCATGCTCCACATACGTTTCATGCTCACTCAAAGTCTCCGTGAACTTATGTGGAGCATGCAACTGAAAATGAAATAGTTCACTATTTACAAAACCTAGTCCTTCACTCTGAAAAATAATATACTTGTCATTTTGCATTCGTTTTGATATAGGCTTTAGTTTACTGGCACTCAAACATGTCCCTGGATCTTTTTTATTCCTGATCGTCAATATCATTTAACACATGTATCCCACAGGAAATTTAACAGCAAAGACAAGTACAGTTTAGAATGATAGTGAGCATCTTGTGTAAAGAGGAGACATTTTGGGCTTAGACACTGTAGAATGGTCTATATTTGACAAACAAGTAGAAATGTATAACTTTGGTCCAACTAAACCCTAAAACAGAGATATAACAGTCAGTACATTTGTTAACGGCTAATTTCGTTCTCTCATCACAAAATGCAAATGCCCACATATGTAATGCAATGTGACGCCTTTAGGACAAAACAATGGTCAACAGGTACTACAAACTTCAGCTATTTCTCTCAATATCTTGTACATTTTGATGAAAATAACTAACATGAAGCTGTATTTCAAATCAATGTTTTGAAATTGCAATAAATTGAATATCAGGCTTAAAAAGGGCAAATCCACCATTTTTCAAACTCATATTCATTATCTCCAGCACCATATCGGTGTCTACATGTTTCTATGATCTGTGGTTGCAAAAATAAAAAGTCCTAAGAAAATGCTTCTCGGTGACATCACAGGGTAGGATTAAAAGTAAGAAAAACTGATTTTCAAAACCTGCAACTAGTTTCTAGCCAGAGGGAAGATATTTTCTTGCTCCGCGTCACCGCGAATGTCACCGTTTTTAAAATGGTTGATGTCATCTTATACATTTTTCTACAAAACGTAGAAATGCACCATTTTCACATGTGTAGACACTGGTATTGTGCTGGAGATAACGAAAATGAGGTAGAAAAGTGGTGGAATTGCCCTTTAACACCACAATAAAATGGGATGTTTTTTCTTTATTTTAATGTTTTGGATTTTGTATACAGACGAGACAATATAGACTTTTGCATGCAGAGGCACTGAGTAGAGAGTTGTCTTCTCAGAACATGCTCAGTTTGTCTCTGCTAAAACTCTGCTTTACTATACAACGATTACACTACAGAGCCTAGGACAACGTCACATTTGCTTTCTCCACAATTTCGCATCAACAATACATCCTGCAATTTATATACACAGATACTTCACATATGTATACATGTTTGTGAACACTTCATGCGGCATATGAGACCCCTTTATGCATCTATGTGATTGTATAAAACAGTAGCTAGGACATTACAAAGACAAACCTTCTGTCCTCAATGTTTCTTCCTCCCCCCAAAAGTTCCTGATGACTCACTGTGGAGAGGCTAGTGCAGGAAAAAAAGATGGCCGCCGCTAACGTCGTTGCTTCAAAATAACTTTGAGCCCACCAAAACTGGTACAGTACCAACATTGGCAAGCAACATTATCGGCATTCCTAAGAACACAATGCACACAACACAAAGATAATCAAGTACATAAAATAAGGCCAGGTTGAAGCAAGTGCCCTGCGCAAGCATGGAATTCCTTATCAACTCCACTGTGCTCAATGTTAACTTACAGTTGAAGTTGGAAGTTTACATACACTTAGGTTGGAATCCTTAAAACTAGTTTTTCAACCACTCCACACATTTCTTGTTAACAAACTATAGTTATGGCAAGTCGGTTAGGACATCCACTTTGTGCATGACACAGGTTAGTTTTCTAACAATTGTTTACAGACAGATTATTTCACTGTATCACAATTCAGTGGGTCAGAAGTTTACATATACTAAGTTGACTGCGCCTTGAAACAGCTTGGAAAATTCCAGAAAATTATGTCATGGCTTTAGAAGCTGCTGATAGGCTAATTGACATAATTTGAGTCAATTGGCAGTGTACCTGTGGATGTATTTTTCAAGGCCTACCATTAAACTCAGTGCCTCTTTGCTTGACATCATGGGAAAATCAAAAGAAATCAGCCAAAACCTAAAAAAAAAAATGGTAGACCTACACAAGTCTGGTTCATCCTTGGGAGCAATTTCCAACTGCCTGAAGGTACCACGTTCATCTGTACAAGTATAAACACCATGGGAACACGCAGCCATCATACCGCTCAGGAAGGAGACGTGTTCTGTCTCCTAGAGATGAACGTACTTTGGTGTGAAAAGTGCAAATCAATCCCAGAACAACAGCAAAGGACCCTGTGAAGATGCTGGAGGAAACCGGTACTAAAGTATCTATATCCACAGTAAAACAAGTCCCATATCAACATAACCTGAAAGGCTGCTGCAGGAGGGACTGGTGCACTTCACAAAACAGATGGCATCATGAGGAAGAAAAATTATGTGGATATATTGAAGCAACATCTCAAGACATCAGTCAGGAAGTTAAAGCTTGGTCACAAATGGGTCTTCCAAATGGACAATGACCCCAAGCATACTTCCAAAGTTGTGTCAAAATGGCTTAAGGACAACAAAGTCAAGGTATTGGAGTGGCCATCACAAAGCCCTGACCTAAATACTATAGAAAATTTGTGGGCAGAACTGAAAAAGCGTGTGCGAGCAAGGAGGCCTACAAACCTGAGTCAGTTACACCAGCTCTGTCAGGAGGAATGGGCCAGAATTCACCCAACCTTTTGTGGGAAGGTTGTGGAAGGCTACCCGAAATGTTTGACCCAATTTTAAACAATTTAAAGGTAATTCTACCAAATACTAATTGAGTGTATGTAAACTTCTGACCCACTGGGAATGTGATGAAAGAAATAAAAGCTGAAATAAATCACTCTACTATTCTTCTAACATTTCACATTCTTAAAATAAAGTGGTGATCCTAACTGACCTAAAACAGGGAATTTTTACCAGGATTAAATGTCAGGAATTGTGAAAAACTGAGTTTAAATGTATTTGGCTAAGGTGTATGTAAACTTCCGACTTCAACTGTACATTTACAGCATATCCCCCAAATGGCATTTTTTCCTAGACATATCTGTTCTGTTACTATACCAATTTGATTAAACTGACTGCATCACTCTCCAATGTCAAACTTGATGCCCAATATGTATTTTATCATGGCTTATCTAATGTTGTGTAAACGTTCCAAAGGTTAGTTAAGTAGACAGGCGAGTATAGATGCAGGTATAAAAATTGTTTTAAAGCAGGGAGAGAATGGTTACGTTCCCTGCCCTTCCTAAAGAGGGCTGAGGCAGAGCTCTGGAGACCTGAGACGGGATCTCTTTCTGTGGATGTACTGACCTTCCATCTGTTTCAAATGGAGTGTGGAGTGGAGAGACATGAACACACACAGATCTGGGTTCAGTTTTGAATGGTCTCTCCTCCGTCCAGGTGAAAGGTGGTGTCTTTTTAGTCAGTCAATGTAGTTACAAAAACTAACTATACTACATTACTTCTACTTCCATTTTGTTCATTTAAAAGTTGATTTATTTCAAGGTCAAAATTATATTTTAATATTTGTAGGCTGAGAATTCTATGGAAAGATGTTCATTCACTCAAGTGAACAAAACAATATTAATATCATTGTCTCTCTAATTTCATGTTGTTATGGCAACTACATTTACATTACATAAGGTTTATCAGCTGACCGGATATATATATTAAAAAAAAAGAGAATCCATTTGGCTTTTTGGCAATAACATATTTTATGACGAACACAGGGATCGCTAATTGAGGACAGCACACAAAACCCCTTGTGGATATGTTCTCTTGATGGACAGCTTGGGTGGTTTTTACAGCTGACAGGAAGCCATCCATTGAAGGCTGACAAAACAGACTTCTGTTGAGGATGTAGGAGATTGGAAACTGGTGGTTAGACCTTTGACCTCTGGAGATATGTGTAAGAAGCACTGACCTCTGGGATATGGTTAGTTGGGCCTGGAGGACTGGGCACTAGGGTGTAGAGGCTAGTCTTGCTGGGCTACTAAGACAGTGAGGTGGCAGGGCATATGGGGGAAAAGAACATCTTCCTATTCCCCCCCTAACTCAGCCTGGTCAGAGTCAGAGGAGGGCCAGGGGGAGTGATTTTGATTTGGAAGCGGCACCAGCATAGAGCCCTGGGGGACTCCACTCTGGTTCTGGGCAGCGGCGTCGGGCAGGGTGAGGGTCTCAGGTGCGGACTTCTTGCGGGCTCTGTCCTTGGGGACGGAGAGGAACTCGGGCGCGTCAGAGCAGAGGGGGGTGGTGGGGGCGCTGGCGGGGCCGGAGAGGGTGCAGGAGGACAGGGGCATCTCGCTGATGGAGATCGGCGGGGGGAAAATCCCGATCTTCTCGTTGGTGGCTTCCTGGATGGTGCGCTCATACTCTCTCACCTCATCCATCGTCATGTCTGCACGGAGAGAGAGAATGAGGGGGAGACAGCACTCCAAAGCACGCTAACGCTTCTTTCTAATCTTAGCCTGCCGTCACACTACTAGTTATGTCATAATCAAAATGACCAAACATGTTCAAATCAAAAGTAATTTTATATTTTTCTCAAGTTGTGAATATTTTTTACTTAATGTTTTCCCGATATAGAAACAACTATAAAGCTCGCAAGAACCACTTCGCATAGAAACAGAGTGATTGGTTACCTCCCGAGTCACGTCAACACGAACAACAGAGCACGTCAATATGAAACAGAACAAGAGGAAATGAAACGACACATACGCTGGCTTTGTCATGAATCTCTATGTCATCCAGTGATGGGGAGTTTGTGGAATGCTCTTGCTGCTCATGGCAAACTTTAATGTTGGTTTGTTCATGCATACTTTTCTCGTATTCCCGCACGTCATCCAAGTTCATATCTGCAAAGAAGGAAGGAAGGAGGTCGAGATGTTGGCGTCGTCCCGTTAGGAAGCTCAAGACGAAGGTAGAGGGGTTAAGTGAGGAGGGGCACGCCGTGAGTGAGTAGAGAGCGCTGGGTGGTGATTAGTGCTTTTGGGAGGGGCCGAAAGGTCGAAGTTCAAGCACAATCAATAGGAGGTGGAGAGGGCAGAGCTAGCTTCCCACGACCGAAAAGAGTTGGCGTCGAGAGGAGAAAGCTAGTCAGGCCAAAGCCGGGTTATGAAGATGAAGAAAGGGAGGGATAGAGGGAGAAGGGAAAGGAGAGGGAGAGTAAATGATCCAGAACCCTCAGAGTCAGACGTGAAGGGTTGGGAACATCACCGCAAAAAATACATTCCCAAAGAACATCATCCCAAATACGTCAGGAGGATTTGGGTGAGGGGGAATCATCCAAATAGTGCATAGGAGGGAAAGTTATATCCCCCCCCCCCAGAGGTAGAGGAGAAGGGAGAGAGTGAGTAGCAGTGTCCCATTACAGCAGTAATGGCTTGTTATGGACTTACCCTGCAGCCATGGAAAAAGCTAAGCGCTAATAAGAGTCCTGCTAGTATTACTGCTGCTGCTCTCATTGCCATGCAGTCACGACCCACATACACACAACTGTCATGATTCAACGAGTGCAATATCTTGTGTGTAATATCACCCGATATTTTCAGCAATTGCTATTCTCTTGAGGAAATTGTAGCAAATTCAGCCAGTTGTGTTCACTATAGACATCGTACAAGCCTAGATGCCAACAAGAATGAAAAATATTTCGGACTCGAGAAGAAACAGACCAGTGTACAAGGAGGGATACTGTTTGATTGAACGCCAATACAGAATTGCAGGAATTGGTTTTACAGACAAACATGGAAGGAACTGCAGTCCAGGGGCTGTCTGTGTATGACTGAAGTAGTGAGCTAGTGAACACAGATCAACCCTGGACATGACAGTACTTCTAGGGGCGATTTTCCCAGACACAGATTATGTCAATTGAGCTTGCTTCTCAGTCCAGGACTGGGCTTTGAATCTGCCCTCTAGGGTATGTGTTCTAAGTTGGGTTATTGATTTCAGAGAGGTCAGCCAGCGCGTAAGATGGAGCAGGGTTAGATGCAGTGATGGGGAATTGGATGCTGTTAACGGTTTCACATGCCTTATTTACTTCTATAACACACAATGATACAGACAGTAGATTTGAGACGGCATCAACAGTAACCACGTAGCCCCCAAAAGGAGTCAAATCTTATTGATGACATTCTAAGGAAAGAGTGACTTCATAGGTCCCAGTGTTTAACTTGGGCCATCTTCATTAGGTACAGAATAAAAACTGGAAGGGACAACCTAGTCTTGTCCAATAAGTAGCACTCATTCATTTTAACTTTCAACACATAAGAATTAATTGCCCTACTGAACACTACCCAGTGATTAGTTAGTGAGAGGACCTACCGATCCACTCATCCACCCAGGCAAAAGCCTGCCTGTGGCCTAGAAGCAGCACGTCACGCACCACCTATAGGGAGAGACAATAGAGGGGGTCAGGGAACACTGATCTCAGAGCAGTTCTACAAAAATTAACCAGCACTATCTATGGAGTAAGTGGCTGCTATTTGTGTGTGTGAGTGACCTCTGACCTTGTGTACAAACTGCTCCACGCGCGTCTGCAGGCCCCACACCTCAAACTTGACGGTGACCAGCTTGTAGGAGCACATGATGGGCTCCTGGGTGTCCCTCCAGCCCTCCTGCAGCATGCCCCTCGATGTCTTCTCTGACTTGAAGTACCGCAGGTCCTGTTGGTGTGGACACACACACATAGATCTCAGTAATTAATCCAAACCTCTGCGCCCTGAGAGAAATACATTATGGTGAAGCTACAAATAGAACGCTAACGTTAAATAGGAATCCTTGCTTCCAGAGATTTTTCCCTAATTCCCTAATTTATCATTCAACCACCGCTTACTGCATCTACTATATTCAACAGTCTAACTATACTTACACAGATGCTATATGCTAACATGCTAATTTACAACACTGAAAATTAGATATGGAAGAGGTGTATGGGGAGAGAATTAGAAGGTGATGCTAGAGTTAGCTTAGCATTATCTGGTCAGAGCTGTATTGCGCAGTGTATCGTGGGTTTACCTACAATACAAACTCAATTCGGGAATATAACTAAATTTAAACTTATTTGAATCAAATTCCAACCCAATAAAATAGTTTGGAATATTTGGATGACTAGGATACTTAGGACAAAACCAATTATAGGTCGACCGATTATGATTTTTCAATACCAATAACAATTATTGGAGGACCAAAAAAAGCCGATAACGATTAAATATATATTTGTTATAATGACAATTACAACAATACTGAATGAACAATAAAACAATTATTTTAACTTAATATAATACATAAATAAAATCTATTTAGTCTCAAATAAATAATGAAACATGCTCAATTTGGTTTAAATAATGCAAAAACACAGTGTTGGAGAAGAAAGTAAAAGTGCAATATGTGCCATGTTAAAAAGCTAACGTTTAAGTTCCTTGCTCAGAACATGAGAACATATGAAAGCTGGTGGTTCCTTTTAACATGAGTCTTCAATATTCCAGGTAAGAAGTTTTAGGTTGTAGTTATAATAGGAATTTTGACGCATTGACTATTTCTCTCTATACCATTTGTATTTCATATACCTGCGACTACTGGATGTTTTAATAGGCACTCTAGTATTGCCAGCCTAATCTCAGGAGTTGATAGGCTTGAAGTCATAAACAGCGCTGTGATTCAAGCATTGCTAAGAGCTGCTGGCAAACGCAGTAAAGTTTGAATGAATGTTTACAAGCCTGCTGCTGCCTACCACCGCTCAGTCAGACTGCTCTATCAAATCATAGACTTAATTATAATATAATAAACACAGAAATATGAGCCTTTGGTCATTAATATGGTCAAATCCGGAAACTATAATTTCGAAAACAAAACGTTTATTCTTTCAGTGAAATACAGAACCGTTCCGTATTTTATCTAACGGGTGGCATCCATAATTCTAAATATACCTGTTACATTGCACAACCTTCAATGTTATGTCAGAATTACGTATAATTCTGGCAAATTAGTTGCAACGAGCCAGGCGGCCCAAACTGTTGCATATACCTTGACTCTGCGTGCAATAAACACAAGAGAAGTGACACAATTTCCCTAGTTAATATTGCCTGCTAACATGAATTTCTTTTAACTAAATATGCAGGTTGAAAAAAAATATACTTCTATGTATTGATTTTAAGAAAGGCATTGATGTTTATGGTTAGGTACAGTTGAAGTTGGAAGTTTACATACACTTAGGTTGGAGTCATTAAAACTCGTTTTTCAACCACTCCAAAAATTTCATGTTAAAAAACTACAGTTATGGCAAGTCGGTTAGGACATCTGTTACGTTCCCCAGTTTCTGTGTTGTAGCTTTTGTATTTGAGTGTGTGTGTTTAAAGAGATAGCTTCCTGAGTTCGACTCAATGGCTAATTGGAGAGCTGACCCCGCCCCCTCGTCAAGAAGCAGCTGACTCTAATTACTATTGCCACCTGAAGATATAAAAGCCAGTGTTCTGTGAGTGAATGTGAGTGTGAGTGTGAGTGTGAGTGTGAGTGTGAGTGTGAGTGTGAGTGTGAGTGTGAGTGTGAGTGTGAGTGTGAGTGTGAGAGTGAGAGTGAGAGTGAGAGTGAGAGTGAGTGTGAGTGTGAGTGTGAGTGTGAGTGAGAGAGAAAATGCACTGTGTTAGTTGTTGTTGGTAGCAGAAGTTTACATACACTAAGTTGACTGCCTTTTTAAACAGCTTGGAAAATTCCAGAAAATTCCATCTGAAGACATCAGTCAGGAAGTTAAAGCTTAGTCGCAAATGGGTCTGCCAAATGGAAAGTGACCCCAAGTATACTTCCAAAGTTGTGGCAAAATGGCTTAAGGACAACAAAGTCAAGGTATTAGAGTGGCCATCACAAAGCCCTGAGCTCAATCCTATAGAAAACTGAAAAAGCGTGAGCAGAGGCCTACAAATGTGACTCAGTTACACCAGCTCTGTCAGGAGGAATGGACCAAAATTCACCCAACTTATTGTGGGAAGCTTGTGGAAGGCGACCCGAAACGTTTGACCCAAGTTAACCAATTTAAAGGCAATGCTACCAAATACTAATTGAGTGTATGTAAACTTCTGACCCACTGGGAATGTGATGAAAGAAATAAAAGCTGAAATAAATAATTCTCTACTATTATTCTGACATTTCACATTCTTAAAATAAATCGGTGATCCTAACTGACCTAAGACAGGGAATTTTGACTAGGATTAAATGTCAGGAATTGTGAAACTGAGTTTAAATGTATTTGGCTAAGGTGTATGTAAAACCTCCGACTTCAACTGTACATTCGTGCTATGATTGTGCTTTCTTCACGAATGCGCTTTTGTTAAAACATCACCCGTTTGGCGAAGTAGGCTGTGATCCGATGATAAATTATCAGGCACTGCATTGATTATATGCAACGCAGGACAAGCTAGTTAACCTAGTAATATCAACCATGTGTAGTTAACTCGTGAAGATTGATTGTTTTTTTAAAATAAAAAGGTAAGTTTAACACTAGTTAGCAACTTACCTTGGCTCCTTGCTGCACTCGCGTAACACGTGGTCAGCCTGCCACGCCGTTTCCTCGTGGAATGCAATGTAATCGGTGTCCAAAAAAGCTGATTACCGATTGTCATGAAAATTTAAAAAATCGGCCCTAATTAAAATCGGCCATGCCGATTAATCGTCGACCACTAAAACCAATAGACTGAAATGGTGTCCGTCTGTCGTATCACTGTATCTTTGAGTATTACTGAGTATCGGTAAATGTCCTTGTATCCACTGTCATTGTTATGTCTGAATCATGTTGCTGGTTCTATTTTCAGACTAATAATAAGACTCCAAGTACCAGTGTTTGACTACAGAGAGACAGCCTGCCTCGGCTGCAATAACCCCTAATAACCCCTAATAATAACCCCCCCCCCCGATTACCTCTAATGAAACCACACACACAGACAGACTCACCTCAGACTCTTTATAGTATCTCTCAGGGATCTCGTCGTAGGCGATATCCACAAAACACACTTCCCTTTCCTGGTCTTTATTGTCACTGTCTGAGAAGATCTGAAAATAGACAAAAATTCCCAGGAGGTACAGTTAGTTATCTATGGCTTCGGGCATCAACAATATCCTCTTCGCAAAACTACACAGCTCACTGATGTTGATTGTGCCTCCCAAATCTCCATGGTTATCATTCGAGGCCCTGTTTGTTATTTGACGGAAGCTAGTCATTGTCCATTCTATTTCAGCCAGTGGTCAGAATATCCACGGGGTCAGATATTTGATTTATCATTGCCCATATTCACTAAGCATCTCATAGTGCTGATCCAGGAACAGTTTAGCCTTTTAGATCATTATGAATAAGATTACATGGACGGGGGGGGGGGGGGGGGGGGGGGGGGGGGGGGGGGTGATCCTAGATCAGCACTCCTACTCTGAGACACTTGATCCATACAGGCCCTGATCTTAGATCTTTGATTATGGACCTCTTAAACTGAGCTGCTCCACTAGGCTACTGCAGGGACACGTCGTTGTGCAACGCAGCCAGAAGGGAGAGCTCTAAGCTTGCTGTTGATTGACGTCCACTATACAGTATTCTCACTGTCATTATCTCCAGTTCGACAGACAGACAGACAGACAGAGACAGACAGAGACAGACAGAGACAGACAGAGACAGACAGAGACAGAGACAGAGATTTACATTACATTTAAGTCATTTAGCAGACGCTCTTATCCAGAGCGACTTACAAATTGGTGCATTCACCTTATGACATCCAGTGGAACAGCCACTTTACAACAGTGCATCTAAATCTTTTAAGGGGGGGGGGGGGGTCTAACCAGGGGCAAAAATCTGATATCAACCTTGGAGGGGACAATTACATGAAATTTTCTCAGGATCAATTCCTGAGGGGGACACCAAAAGTAGTGCTGTAACACATAGACTATGTTGTAATATGTTAAATGTATATTGAGGGACCATAATCACTACTACTGGATAATTGTTAGGTACAGTAGTTAACTGAAGGGTTGTCCCAACTTGTTTAAATCATTATAATACTACTAATAATAATAGTTATAGCAATGTTCCTTATCAGTGCAGTGTTCCTCTCTCTTGAAACGTTTGCAAGAGTTTGCGGTTCTATAAATTGTGGGTGTGGCTGATATGGTTTTGTGTCATCACTGAGGTAACTGGACGATGCTGTGCCACTGTCCCCTATACTGGTGCTGCTGGCAACAAGGGTGACACCTGGTCCTGCCGTGGCTGTGACACTGTCCTCAAGTCTCTCTCCTTGGATCTTTCCCTTTCACCACCCTCACTGACTCACAGTCTGTCTACTAGAAAAGAAATAAGGTGTTTGCTGTACTCCTAACTACCGGTACCCAAAACTACACAATTAATCACAACAGCAATACCATTGCCTTAAACAAATCTTGGTTCAGTCACCAGTTTAAATTGAGAGTGGGGGTATTCATGGCATTTTCCAATTATGTCCCTATTTTACAAATCAAAAAAATTGAGAACCTTTCATAATGTTGCCAAACAAAGACTCAACAAACTTACCTGAGACTCCCTGTCTCTGCCAGTCTGTCCCTGCATATCTGTCCCCAGCTCTGCTGTCTGTGTGCCATCTGTTGCCTGCTCTGCCTAATGACATCATTGTGAAATATTTCCATTAGCATTTCACTTCTTTCTTATGAACATTTTATCAACTGGTCTTTGAGATATTAGGCTACTAGAGTTCTTACTTTGCGTTTTGGTGTACTGAAAAATACTCTGATGTCCGTCTTTTTACTTTTTTCTGACATTTTTTTACCTGGCTGGCTGGCTGACCGGTCTAGCTGCACACACACATTTACACAACACATGCTGCAACGTTTTGAAATTTTAACATAGTTTGTTTCATATTGGCAGGCTTCCAACAATAGCTGAATTTGCAAAGCTAGCGAGCACCAATTCCGTTTCTGTGGTGTTTGCTATAATCTTTGCTACCTGGTTAAAGGTGAAAAAAATAAAAAATTCACTAGCGACAATTTAGCTTTTGCAACGAGACCATTAAATATATTTAAGACAATGGTATAAGAGAGTGTAGTTTTGTTCAGTTTGGACTTCAGTTTATTGCTAACCTTATCACACGGACTTTGAAGCACTACAGCTGCATGCTAATCTTGGAATAAACTGACGATAGCAAATATTCCATCTTTGACGACGCCACATAAATGGAATAGGTACTAGCTAGCTTGATAGTTAATGTTTGCTTTAGTTTGCGCGCTAGCTCTGCAAATTCAGCTAGTGTGTGAACCCTGCAACATGAAAAAAATATATACATTGCTAAAGCGCGATTGACTGGATTACCTCACGTCAGTTACGTACATTGAGTGCCTTTCGGACAGTAGATACGAACCCTCTATTACCTTGCCAGCTAAAGAACTGGCAGTGGATCAAATCATTGTGAGGCAAAGGGCGGGGGGGTCGCAATCTTGTGAAATTTAAAAACGCGCTATTAAGTGTCTATAATCAGCACAAGTGCTTTCATTGCGTATTATTAATATTATTGAAATTACATAGTTATGTTTACAGTGATATATTGGGGGGGACAAATCATATTTTCCCCAGGATGGGGGGGTCGTGTCCCCCCCGTCCCCCCTGGGATTTCCGCCTATGGGTCTAACAGACAGACAGAGACAGACAGACAGACAGAGCGAGCCACAGGGAAAAGATGGAAACACAGCATTAACCATGCTCTGTTTCCATCTTAGGAGCTAGAGGTGTGTGTGTGAGAGAGCTAGGCTCGGTTATCGAGAGGAATACTCCAGTACGCTAGGCCTCAGGGGATGAGTGATCGAATGCTCAGACAGGGCAGCGTGCAACATTTCAAAGTGTGTTTCAACGTCTATGTTCCACATCAATGCTTCCAGCTAACGGCGGATGTATTGAAGTTGCATGGATAAATAGTGCATGAATGTCAAGAACTAACATTATATATATATATTTTTTTAAGAGTTTCACACCAGTGATCACAACCTAAGAGAGATATGTAGGCTTCATGCTCGTAGCTGTGGGTGGGTATTGTAGCTACGGATGAATATTGTATGCCTTGCTGCCTAACATGATTATGAATAGGAGTCCAGCGAGAAGAACGTGGCTGTGATGGTGCCACATTTATAATATATTTGTACCTTATTGAGGTATAATAACTACATAAAGAAACCTGTCAAATGATGTATGACTTAACGTAAATGAAATATCATATTTGGCAATATGATCAGAAGATTGTTTTGGTTCAGCTGACGTGCTGTATTTGGACTAGTCTCCAATGCCAAAACTTCAAGATGCTCTATGGGTTGGTAAAGTGTGCCACCACCCCCCTCCCCTGGGCCAGACACACGTTTCTTCAATCGATACTGTGGACTGAGGTGTGGACTCTGACCACTGCCTGGTTGCCCTCAGTGACTTATAGCAGGGTGTGAAGCTGCAGTGCTGTGCTGAATGTCAGGAGGTGTGAGGTTCAGTGAGACGAGAGACGTGGACATGCACATTTGCGCTCCCTTTCAATACATCTCCCTGTCGTCTTTCTCTCCTTTCCATCTTCTTGTCCATCTCGGTTCTCTTTATCGCTCTCATCTTCCTTTCTTCTCTCCATATCTCTTCCTTCCTCTCCCTTCCTCTCTTCCTTCCTCTCCCTTCCTCACCTCCCTCACCTCTCTCTCCCTTCCTCACCTCTCTCCCTTCCTCACCTCTCTCTCCCTTCCTCACCTCTCTCTCCCTTCCTCACCTCTCTCTCCCTTCCTCACCTCTCTCTCCCTTCCTCACCTCTCTCTCCCTTCCTCACCTCTCTCTCCCTTCCTCACCTCTCTCTCCCTTCCTCACCTCTCTCTCCCTTCCTCACCTCTCTCTCCCTTCCTCACCTCTCTCCCTCCAAGGGGCCCTTCTGCCACAAGATGTGTGAAAGAGTCCTGCTGGCACATTGTGGGTGACATGCCATCATAGATAAGTGCAACCAAGGGACAAAGAGAAGAGGGAGTAGAAAGAGGAAGAACGTGTAATAAATAATGAGGGGAGAGAGGAGGAACGTCAGGAAGAGGGGGAACGTCAGGTAGAGGGGGAACGTCAGGTAGAGGGGGAACGTCAGGTAGAGGGGGAACGTCAGGTAGAGGGGGAACGTCAGGTAGAGGGGGAACGTCAGGTAGAGGGAGAACGTCAGGAAGAGGGAGAACGTCAGGAAGAGGGAGAACGTCAGGAAGAGGGGGAACGTCAGGTAGAGGGAGAACGTCAGGAAGAGGGAGAACGTCAGGAAGAGGGAGAACGTCAGGAAGAGGGAGAACGTCAGGAAGAGGGAGAACGTCAGGAAGAGGGAGAAAGGACAAGGGCGGTGGAGGGAAGAAAGAGTGTGCAAGAATGAATGAAAACGAGCAAGTAAGAGGGAGAGAAAGAAACTATGAAACTGTCTAATGGTGAAGTCTCAAGGAGAGAGAGAGAGAGAGAGAGAGATAGATAATGACAACCATAAACCGTTAGGAACAGTATTTAAGCAGTGGCTCTTCTCCAAGCCTAACAGCAGCCCTGCCCTGTCACGGTCTGCTACCTGATACGACAGTGGAATTATCAATCACATCCTCTAACCACACCCTCCATTCATTCATTCAGACAGAATATGCAGTCCGCTCACACACAAACACTACTTCATTCACACACTGTCATTCACACAGACGCACTGTCATTCACACATGCATGGATGTACACACAGGCACGCACACAAACACAAATTAAATCCAAACAGACATTCAACCCCTTCTCTGTCAGGAAATAGGACTGTGAGCGTGAAAACACATTTTTACAACCTGACATTATCTTTCATAACACCGTGAGCACAGAAGCACAGGGCTGCATATTATTTCACAACGTACAGTATCTTGGCAGAGAAGATTCTGAAATTTGGACCAGACTATACAGTGTTGATGCAGAGCTTGTGCTGGCCAGCCCTGAAGCTGCGTTGTCCGTGGAAAGAATCACATGGGAGCTTTTTAGTGGAACTTGTGCCTGCAAACACATACGCGTGTCGGCATGTGTCTGTACGCGACACTAAATGTGTACTTGATATGTGCGTGTGTGTGTGATATGACTCCAAGTGTGTATGCGTGTGTGTGTGTGTGTGTGTGTACGCACAGAGACACTGGCCAGCAGTTGTTAGAGAAGAGAGGTAGGCTGGGGTCGGATTACAGATGTAGAGACCAGAGTGTCTGCCTTTTACATTCAGTCTGCCTAACATCCTCTCCTTTACATTCAGTCGGATATAACATCCTCTCCTTTACATTCAGTCGGATATAACATCCTCTCCTTTACATTCAGTCGGATATAACATCCTCTCCTTTACATTCAGTCGGATATAACATCCTCTCCTTTACATTCAGTCTGATATAACATCCTCTCCTTTACATTCAGTCTGCCTAACATCCTCTCCTTTACATTCAGTCGGATATAACATCCTCTCCTTTACATTGTCGGATATAACATCCTCTCCTTTACATTGTCGGATATAACATCCTCTCCTTTACATTCAGTCGGATATAACATCCTCTCCTTTACATTCAGTCGGATATAACATCCTCTCCTTTACATTCAGTCGGATATAACATCCTCTCCTTTACATTCAGTCGGATATAACATCCTCTCCTTTACATTCAGTCGGATATAACATCCTCTCCTTTACATTCAGTCGGATATAACATCCTCTCCTTTACATTCAGTCGGATATAACATCCTCTCCTTTACATTCAGTCGGATATAACATCCTCTCCTTTACATTCAGTCGGATATAACATCCTTTCCTTTACATTCAGTCGGATATAACATCCTCTCCTTTACATTCAGTCGGATATAACATCCTCTCCTTTACATTCAGTCGGATATAACATCCTCTCCTTTACATTCAGTCGGATATAACATCCTCTCCTTTACATTCAGTCGGATATAACATCCTCTCCTTTACATTCAGTCGGATATAACATCCTCTCCTTTACATTCAGTCGGATATAACATCCTCTCCTTTACATTCAGTCGGATATAACATCCTCTCCTTTACATTCAGTCGGATATAACATCCTCTCCTTTACATTCAGTCGGATATAACATCCTCTCCTTTACATTCAGTCGGATATAACATCCTCTCCTTTACATTCAGTCGGATATAACATCCTCTCCTTTACATTCAGTCGGATATAACATCCTCTCCTTTACATTCAGTCGGATATAGCATCCTCTCCTTTACATTCAGTCTGATATAACATCCGCTCCTTTACATTCAGTCGGATATAACATCCTCTCCTTTACATTCAGTCTGCCTAACATCCTCTCCTTTACATTCAGTCGGATATAACATCCTCTCCTTTACATTCAGTCGGATATAACATCCTCTCCTTTACATTCAGTCGGATATAACATCCTCTCCTTTACATTCAGTCGGATATAACATCCTCTCCTTTACATTCAGTCGGATATAACATCCTCTCCTTTACATTCAGTCGGATATAACATCCTCTCCTTTACATTCAGTCGGATATAACATCCTCTCCTTTACATTCAGTCGGATATAACATCCTCTCCTTTACATTCAGTCGGATATAGCATCCTCTCCTTTACATTCAGTCGGATATAACATCCTCTCCTTTACATTCAGTCGGATATAACATCCTCTCCTTTACATTCAGTCGGATATAACATCCTCTCCTTTACATTCAGTCTGCCTAACATCCTCTCCTTTACATTCAGTCGGATATAACATCCTCTCCTTTACATTCAGTCGGATATAACATCCTCTCCTTTACATTCAGTCGGATATAACATCCTCTCCTTTACATTCAGTCGGATATAACATCCTCTCCTTTACATTCAGTCGGATATAACATCCTCTCCTTTACATTCAGTCTGATATAACATCCTCTCCTTTACATTCAGTCTGATATAACATCCTCTCCTTTACATTCAGTCGGATATAACATCCTCTCCTTTACATTCAGTCGGATATAACATCCTCTCCTTTACATTCAGTCGGATATAACATCCTCTCCTTTACATTCAGTCTGATATAACATCCTCTCCTTTACATTCAGTCGGATATAACATCCTCTCCTTTACATTCAGTCGGATATAACATCCTCTCCTTTACATTCAGTCGGATATAACATCCTCTCCTTTACATTCAGTCGGATATAACATCCTCTCCTTTACATTCAGTCGGATATAACATCCTCTCCTTTACATTTAGTCTGCCTAACATCCTCTCCTTTACATTCAGTCGGATATAACATCCTCTCCTTTACATTCAGTCTGCCTAACATCCTCTCCTTTACATTCAGTCGGATATAACATCCTCTCCTTTACATTCAGTCGGATATAACATCCTCTCCTTTACATTCAGTCGGATATAACATCCTCTCCTTTACATTCAGTCGGATATAACATCCTCTCCTTTACATTCAGTCGGATATAACATCCTCTCCTTTACATTCAGTCGGATATAACATCCTCTCCTTTACATTCAGTCTGCCTAACATCCTCTCCTTTACATTCAGTCTGATATAACATCCTCTCCTTTACATTCAGTCGGATATAACATCCTCTCCTTTACATTCAGTCGGATATAACATCCTCTCCTTTACATTCAGTCGGATATAACATCCTCTCCTTTACATTCAGTCTGATATATCATCCTCTCCTTTACATTCAGTCTGATATATCATCCTCTCCTTTACATTCAGTCTGATATATCATCCTCTCCTTTACATTCAGTCGGATATAACATCCTCTCCTTTACATTCAGTCGGATATAACATCCTCTCCTTTACATTCAGTCTGATATATCATCCTCTCCTTTACATTCAGTCGGATATAACATCCTCTCCTTTACATTCAGTCTGCCTAACATCCTCTCCTTTACATTCAGTCGGATATAACATCCTCTCCTTTACATTCAGTCGGATATAACATCCTCTCCTTTACATTCAGTCGGATATAACATCCTCTCCTTTACATTCAGTCTGATATAGCATCCTCTCTTTTCACATCTGCAGGACTTTCACTAACATTGTCTGGCCATGATAAATGACCAGACAGGTTGATGCCCGTCTACTCTCTCACGACATTAAGAGTGGATTTTTCTAAGACCAAGACTGAAATTCTCCTTACACACACACTTCATCCTAACATACTATTATGCTAACATAATAGCAGAGATATTATTCTGTAGAGAAACGAGTTTGTGAATTGGTAGAGAGACAAGGCCAGAGTATAAATTAAATGGCCTCTTCAATTAGCAGAACTGCACTTGGCAGACACTGAGGGGCCAGAAGGCCCCTATTATGGAATTACTTTATCATACTGAAGGTCTCAAAGCAACACACACACACACACACACACACACACACACACACACACACACACGGTCTTTACTCACGTTGTCATTGCTGCCTTTGTTGTCCTCGTATTTCGTCTCTATGTGAATGGAGAACTTGGGCAAGAAAGAACACTGCGAAACAAAAACAGAAAAAATGTCTCAGGCGAGCTATTTGAAAATGGTGGAAAAACAACATCTTTCACCTGAAAATTGGTGTTTAGTTTTATAATGGTTTGTGTGTCAGAGACATTTAGTCTCTAGACTTCTTGTACCAATATCCCCACCAACTGATGCGTTTGGTTCTTTGTTCAGAAAAGGGGAGATGAATGTATAGGAGTATGCTCGTGTCGGAGTGGTCTGTGTGTGGTGTGCATGTACCCCCCTCCTATGACTCACACACAGCCTTTTATTGAGCCTGAAACGGGCTCGGTCACTGTCAGAGCCATGTCTCCCCTTCATCCCCCGTTTCCCCTCCATCCTCTTCTCGCTGCTGCTCTCTTCCTCTCTATATTAAGCCATATGACTCATTGGTGGTGGCATTTATCACTTTCGGAGAATTTCAAAATGCCACAGCTCAAAGGCTTTAGACAGTATGTAACAGGTGGCAGCGGCAGGTTTCCAAGACTGGCATCAATCTTAAACCCTTTTCAGACAAAAAACACTGCTACAGTCATGTTTTATAATGGGTTGAGACGAATGTTTGTCGTTAACGCCTTCCTGTGAACTACCAGTGTATAAAGCATTATTTGTATGTATTATGGATCCCCATTGGCTGCTCTTCCTGGGCTACAGCAAAATGAAGGCAGTTATACAATATTAAATCATTAGAGAATTCACAACACACTAAGTGTGTGCCCTCAGGCCCATACTCCACTACCACATATCTGCAACACAAAATCCATGTGTACGTGTGTATAGTGCGTTTGTTATCATGTGTGTCTGTGCCTATGTTTGTGTTGCGTCACAGTCCCCCCTGTTCCATAAGGTGTGTTTGTATCTGTTTTCTACTGCTTGCATCAGTCATTATGACTCCTATCACATTATAAGACTTGCTATAAGCATCTATAACAGCTTATAGTTGTATAGAGTCATGTACTAAAATCTCTCAACCAAGAACATTTGGAATCAACATCTATAGCAAACCCACGCCACACAAATAGTGGATACCTAAACCTCAAAAAGATATGGACATGTGAAAATACGTTACTCTACGCAGAAATCACTCCACCATTTCCTGGTTGCTAAACTTCCAATAGTTAGCCTAATTTCAGTTTATGTGACAAAACAAGCACCGCTACTTAGACTTGCTTTCAATGATAGTGACAGATCTATAACTCACATTTCTATGTGAATTTGGTCGGGTCGCCCAAAAAGTGACATATTGCAGCTTTAAAGGCATTTAATACCAAGTAAATAGTATTTAAGAAAGCTCTGGAGAAAAGTATTTAAAGAAAGCTCTGGAGAAAAGTATTTAAAGAAAGCTCTGGAGAAAAGTATTTAAAGAAAGCTCTGGAGAAAAGTATTTAAAGAAAGCTCTGGAGAAAAGTATTTAAAGAAAGCTCTGGAGAAAAGTATTTAAAGAAAGCTCTGGAGAAAAGTATTTAAAGAAAGCTCTGGAGAAAAGTATTTAAAGAAAGCTCTGGAGAAAAGTATTTAAAGAAAGCTCTGGAGAAAAGTATTTAAAGAAAGCTCTGGCAGCAAGTAAATGGACATCATTTGACACCTTAAGGGCAACTGAATCCTCAGGGCAGTAAAAATGTATGACGCTTCTCGTGAGTGAAACGAGGGTATGGATGCGTCTTTATCTCTGGAGAGCACATGCCTAACTACAGACATACATTCATCACCATGAAGAGAGCTGTAATTCAGAAGAGACACACGGAAATGCACAAGCGTGAACACACAGTGCGCTAAGCTGTTGCTATGGACACCCATACGCAATGTCTCAATAGGGGAAAGCTTCAACCTAACAAAGTCACATACATTTCATACAAATCCAAAACAACACAACCCAAGCCTTCTATATACACATATCCCAAAACACTGACTCCATATGTAACGTCTAGCTAAAACAACCAGTGAAGCAGAAGAAAATGGTTAGAGAGAGAGCTGGGGCGTTCTTCCCTGGTCCTTCCACGTTGCTGCATTGAATGCGCCCGGACACCCTGCGCGTTACTGAACTGCGGTGGCTCTCTTCACAGCTGATCAATAAAAAGGAAGAGATACTTACAGTGTACTCTAGAGAGAGGCAGGCGCAGAGGGACGCGTGGGAGCAGAGGGGAGAAAACACACCACAGTTAGGGCTTCAATGACGCAGCAACACGGTAGCAACGCAGACAGGGTTACGATGTGACACAAGAAACAACGCAGCTTACACATCCGGGAACGCTGCTGAACATTTTCCATTGTCTTTTGAACAAACTTTTCTGGGAAATGATGCTGACCCGACGTTCTAATAACGTTACGAGACTAATAGTCTGACGTGTTATTTCAAAACCAAATGGGAAACAGACAGAAACGTTGCCAGAATGTTCTCGCAACTTTATTAGAACGTTTTTTTTGGGGGGGGGGGGTAGCTGTGTGCACACTACAGTATAAGTTGACTCAGCTAGCCTGGCCATGCTATGAGCTCAGTGCCACAGTAACTAGATTAGGTTGAGGTTAGCCTGGTGCATTTCCGCTAGGGTTACGGTCGATACGTGGTCAGAGTTCATTTCTGACCTAACACAAGCATTAGTGGTGCATGGATCCTGGTTCTACAATAAGACGTCGGTGTGAGCGTGTGTGTGTGTGTGTGTGTGTGTGTGTGTGTGTGTGTGTGTGTGTGTGTGTGTGTGTGTGTGTGTGTGAGCGTGCGCTCACCTGTGATGGTATAGGGATAATAGTTCCAGGCCTTCTCTGTTACGTAGAAGATGTTGGGCACCACTGCTCGAGCCCAGCTGGGCAATTTACTAGAGAGATAGAGAGAGAGGGAGGGAGAGAGAGAGGGGCGCAGAGAGAGAGAGAGAGAGAGAGAGAGAAAGAAAGAGAGATGGAGAGAGAGAGATGGAGAGAGGGAGAAAGAGAGAGAAAGAGAGAGAGAGAAAGAAAGAGACAAAAGAGAGAGAGAGAGAGAGAGAGAGAGAGAAAAAGAGAGAGAGAGAGCGAGAGAAGAAAGAGATACATCATGTCTGATTAATTGGCGCCATCAGCATTTCTAAAGTTCGAGTGGTTCTTCTTCCTTCCTTGTTTCTCTCTCAAGGTGAGTGGGCGTGTTAAAAAGCCCCGGCCATAGAAGGCAGTTAAAAAAGAAGCTTGAAAATGAAACTAAGAACATTGAAAAAGATGACGAGAGACAGCAGCACTTACCAGAGCCGTCACAACACTGCCTCAATGGGTTTTTTATTTGTATTACAACGGCAAGGTTTTGGGGGAGAGGTTGAGCTCTATTTTACACGCAGGTGCACCGAAACACACACGCCTTGGCAGAGAAAGCTGAAGGGGACATTCACTCAAAGGCTCTAGTGAGTGTAACAGTGACATATAAAAGGTGTGTGTGTCCGCGTTGTGGCATAGAGATTGGTGTGTGTGTGTGTGTGTCCGCGTTGTGGCATAGAGATTGGTGTGTGTGTGTGTGTGTGTCCGCGTTGTGGCATAGAGATTGGTGTGTGTGTGTGTGTAAGCCTCCAATCTCTAATAAAAGCTTTAGAAATGCTATTTTCTTTGATCACACATTGATAAAGAAGCTACATGACTGAGCGCGTGGCGACAGCTGATATAAAAAGAAACGGAAACGCCAAAGAAATGTTGACAGGCCGACTATTCACAGCCTGTCCCCCAAAAGCAAATGACTGTCACTCCAGCTGCTCAACGTCTCTCATTCTTCTTTTAAAACAATCCATCATGCCCGTCCACACATTGGCACGTCACACTGCACCGCCAAGCTCTGAAAGCGGTGGCAAGGTTTCTCTATCCCCACATCCCACACCTCACCCATTCCTACAGTATTTAAAGACTCTGGCAGGGAAACCAGTCATTTGCGCTTAAGTTCTGAAAGTGTGTGTGTGTGTGTGTCCGCAAAGTAGACCCACTCACTTCATTCCATCACAAAATGAACTATCCGAGTCGATGTGTAACGAAGACCATTGAAATAATGAATTCCTAATTTATGTTTAAGTTAAGAGGTTTTTCAAGCCAGAACAATGATCTAGCGAATCAGAAAGGTGATTGAGTGCTGGGGACCAATGACGCAAAGCCCACTGGCTTCAATTTCCTGCTTGCTTAGGAATATTAGGGCCAATGTATTTCTATTAAATAAATCATATCTGTCCTGTTCTGTTGTGATGCATGAGACATAACTGGCCCGAAACTAAATGTCTATTACATTTAGAATGTTCTTCTCATCTTATTCTCAATTATTTCCCATGACATTTATGTTTTCGCGACAGAAAGGCCTTGGTTTGCACAGAAGGTTGAGAAGAGCTGGCGGAGTCCGTGTGTCTTGGAGTGGTCTCGTCCTCCCACGTTCTCCTCTCTCTCCCTCCCTCCCTCCTTACATAAGGCAGACACCTGGTTCACTATGCCTGAGATGGATGTTTATGGAGAGGGTGCACTTGTAGTAGTCAACATGGACACACACACAGACGGCTGAAGGCACCCATCTGCTGTGAAGAACTAGAGCAGCGGGGAGTGTGTTTAAGAGGTGGTAGGGGCTTAGGTAACTGTAGCCGTGGTTGCACAACGAGTGGCGAGTTAACATATGCACACACACACACAGTGTCCCTGCTGTTGCTCAATCTCACTAGATAATTCCCTTGTCGTCATACTGTGTCCTCTGATGAACTGTGTCACCATTAGGACATTACTTCACGGGTTCACATCTTCTCTTACAATAATGAATGGTGAAGGTTTTCCTCCTGGGAATTGGGTAGTGACAAATTGTTATGATAGTAACACTGTAGTCTATAGCCAGTCCTTATTCAAACTATACATGATGTATTCCATGACAGATCCAAGCAGGACGGACTGTCATAAGACCTGACCCAGGATGTGTCGTTTTGAAGAGCCTGCTGCAGGCTTTTTGGTCATGTTCAAATATGTCTCCTTCTGAATATGCATGTATCTCTCTCTTGCTCTCCCTCCCTCCCATTCGCTCTCTCCCGTGTGTCCCTCTGTTCCCCTCCTTCCCCCTCTCTCTCACTCTTTCTCTCTCTACGATGAGCGGTACGGCAGGGCAGACCCTGGTGACTCAGCACCTTTAGGTCCCGGGCATCCCGACCGCTGACACATGTATTTGTGATGAAATCTAACGCTCCCTGTCCCTCTCTCTATCCGTAGATCTTGCCGACTTAGGAAGTTTCTGTCCTTGTATGCTCAGCGATGCGCTGGGAGAGGTCACGCACGCACACACACACACACACACACACACACACACACACACACACACACACACACACACACACACACACACACACTGCTGAGAGCCAAGAAGTGAAGGGCGAGTATTGTGTGTTACACAGCTGTGAGGGCTAAGTAACTCGGGGCAATGCAACAGCAGCAGTCTGTCACGCGAAGCCTCGAGTGTGTGAGGAACAACACTGTCAGCATTCCAAATGGCACCCTATTCCCTACATAGTGCCCTAAACCTATAGATGCCCCCCCCCCCCCCCTGGGATTTATTGTCAGTAGAACAGCAGCATCTTGTTTTGGTGTACAACCATTGACCACAGATCTCAGATTGTACCTTCAACACGGGTGGATGATGGTCACTCACCTGTTGAGGTAGACGCGTTTCTCCGTGAACTGACCCTGACCGTGGGCGGGGTCCTCAAACGGTTCATTCTGCACCACCTCCACCCCTTCGCCACGGTCACTCTGCTCATGGCTGTGCTTGCTGATCATATATAGCTGACCAATCCTGTACTGGAGAGATCAGAGGGAGACAATGTTTAGGGTACGACCGCAACACGAACACGTTCAGTTTAACAAATGAATTTAATACAGCTGATCTAGTCCTGTAACGGAGGAAAACCGAGAGGTGGACCCGACCGCAACACGAACATTAACAACCATGAATAGGAAGAACACGTATGAATTCTTACAAAGTGACTTCAGAAAGTATTCACACCCCTGGACTTTTTCCACATTTCGTTGTGTTGCAAAGTGGGATTAAAATGGATGTAATTGTCATTTCTTTGTCAAAGATCTACACAAAATATTGTGTAATGTAAAAAAAATAACACTAAAAATGTAAATAAACACTTGTTTACTTAATTGTTTTGGTCTATTGTATTATTGACTGTATGTTTGTTATTCCATGTGTAACTCTGTGTTGTTGTTTGTGTCACACTGCTTTGCTTTATCTTGGCCAGGTCGCAGTTGTAAATGAGAACTAGTTCTCAACTGGCCTACCTGGGTAAATAAAGGTGAAATATATATATATATTTTTAAATTAGATAAGTATTCAACCAGAGTCAACACGTGAGAATCACCTTCGGTAGCGATTACAGCTGTGTCTGAGTAAGTCTGTGAGACCTTTACAAACCTGGATTGTACAATATTTGCCCAGGATCATTTTTTTAAGTATTCAAGCTCTGTTAAGTTGGTCGTTGATCATTTCTAAACAGCCATTTTCAAGTCTCGCCATAGATTTTCACGCCGATTTAAATCAAAACTCTAACTAGGCCACTCAAACATTCTTGGTAAGCAACTCCAGTGTATTATTTGGCCTTGTGTTTTAGGTTATTGTCCTGCTGAAAGGTGGATTTGTCTGGAGGAAACAGAGAGGGACCAGACCAGAGATGGGTTAGCTTATGCCAGCAGCATGAACATGTTCAGCAACAGAATCAAAAAATAAAAGAGTTCAACCGACAACCACACAGCAATGCAAAAGGGAACCACACAGCAATGCAAAAGGGAACCACACAGCAATGCAAAAGGGAACCACACAGCAATGCAAAAGGGAACCACACAGCAATGCAAAAGGGAACCACACAGCAATGCAAAAGGGAACCACACAGCAATGCAAAAGGGAACCACACAGCAATGCAAAAGGGAACCACACAGCAATGCAAAAGGGAACCACACAGCAATGCAAAAGGGAACAACACAGATAATCATCTCCAATGACACGTCAACACCAGATAAACAACAGATTCTTTTTTTTGTGAGCCTCATCTGTCACAAATGCTTTATTAAAACAGTTGAGTTTGAGGTAGATTTAATTTCACCCTTCAGGATGTCACCGCCAACATTTGGAAGTCATTGTTTTTCAGGGCTCTTGCCCTTTCCTTTGAAGACGACTAGAAAGAACGACCACCAGTGAAGTGCTTCTGAGACTTCCTGACCAATCTATTGAGGCTTTGATCATTCAAAGTTAATCCACAAAGACTGGCTTTTGATCAGAGTTAAGCTGCTGTCCCAGAGCAAGAGACAAAGGATGGAAAGAGAAAGGGGGGGGGGGGGGCACAGCGAGAGAGAGAAAGAGAGATGGTGAGGGAGGGGAGGGTGGGGCTGGGAAAGGAGTGGAAAGATACAGAGGGGGCAGGGAGGTTGGAAGAAGAGGGAATGGGTTAGAAAGACAGAGAGGAAAGATAAAGAGGCAGAGAGGATTGAGAAAAAGAGCCAGCAGAGAGAGAGGATGAACGTACAACCAGGATAGGCAGAGCGAGAAGATGAACGTACAACCAGGATAGGCAGAGAGAGAGGATGAACGTACAACCAGGATAGGCAGAGAGAGAGAGGATGAACGTACAACCAGGATAGGCAGAGAGAGAGGATGAACGTACAACCAGGATAGGCAGAGAGAGAGAGGATGAACGTACAACCAGGATAGGCAGAGAGAGAGAGGATGAACGTACAACCAGGATAGGCAGAGAGAGAGAGGATGAACGTACAACCAGGATAGGCAGAGAGAGAGAGGATGAACGTACAACCAGGATAGGCAGAGAGAGAGAGGATGAACGTACAACCAGGATAGGCAGAGAGAGAGAGGATGAACGTACAACCAGGATAGGCAGAGAGAGAGGATGATAAATGGAGGGAAATGGAGATAAGAGAACATTATCCAGGAGAGCGAGGGAGAAGCTGGAGAGCGGTAGCACGAGAAAAAGAGGGCGAGAGGTAGAGGACACGCTGCGATGATACTGAACGACGCTAATCCTCTTATCCGTGGCCAGCTGAGAACAAGTGAAGCCCTCCACTCATCCCCTGCTGAGTCACTCCTCTACCGCATCTCTCTCGCCACTCATCCTCCACACATGACCTGCCAGGCTGCTGCTAAGTAAAGCTTTGGAGAAGAGGAGAGGAAGAGGGGAAAAGGGAAGAGGAGATGGGGAGTGCAGTGGAAGGGGGGGTTGAGGCTTCTAACTTTTCCATCAGCCTTGGCGCTTAAGGTGTTTTAAGTGACTTCAGAGGAAACTGAAGGATTGACCCCAAAAGCCCAAAATGGTGTCAAGGATCACCAAGGGTCCTCGAGTGTCACAGTTTTCAGGATGCATAGGCAGCACGCACACACACACTGCCCAATAACGTTCATCTGAAAGTTTGTCACATTGCAGTAGAGGCCACTTTGTCCAGCTCTTTAAACTACAACCACTTCCCACCCTCCATTCCGTGACCTCTACGGTCAGCTGGTGTCTCCTTTAACCTTACAAAAATTGGAAACTGCACCGGAATGACTCACTCCAGTCCTCACCAGCCGGAACCCCTAGGTCTCCCAGGGGCTATGGAGAGTGAGCTTGTGTCAGAAATGGATGCCTCAGCACAAAAGTGCACTCAGGAACCACCTACAGTAGCAAATTGCTGCACATTGCAGCCCGAGACGCAATCAATTATTAAGACCGGTGTCGCCCGCGTGGGTGAGACTTGTCACAGACAGGGTGGATGGGGGACACTGCAATGTCATCATCCAGGGCCGGGAGTGTCCCTTTGGGGGGGTGGGGAGCAGGAAAGCAGTCCTGGCTGGATGTCTAACAGGAACACAGAGAATCCTCCGAGAGAACGTCCATCTTAATGAGTGGATTGACACACTCGTGTGGCTTTAGCTCAATCCCCTCTTTCTGCCGATATAAAGTCTGAGTTTATTCCATAACATGGAGCTTGTGAAAGCGGTCTTTTTCTACACCTGAGAGGACGCGGACAAGAAAATCGTCACGTAATTGGCTGCAAAACGCAAACCATGTGAGCTACAAACTAGTAGTCGTCACCACCATCGAAAGGGGAGACTATCACGAACATGAGTGTGTGGGTTGTTCTGCTTTGCGACGCACACAAGCATCATGGGAGTCCTCTGAAGGTAATCCATTACCGGGCTGTAAAAATGGCAAAAAGTGAATAGGGGGTCAAATGTGCCACAAATAACGTGCCCAAATATGGGTAAAAAAATGTAACATAAGAAAACTCAGGGATTGTATCTCTCAGATATAGGACAGACACTTCAAAACCTTATTCCTTATGATTTATTTTTGGATTGTCTGTTTTAGCCATGTACAAAAATGTGCTATATTCAATCCGCTTCTATGGGCTATAGTAGTAAACGGTTCATCCGATATGAATGGAAATACGCCTCAAATGAACGTTTTCACAACAAAAGATATTTCATTAAAAACTGTTGACAGCCCCTCTCTCTGTGTTCTCAAGAAAGGAATGAAGGAGAGAGGGGAGGAGATGGAAACACATGGTGGTGAGATAGTCTGCAGCTAAAAGGTCATGCGTCAGCCTATTAATTATGAGAATATAATGCGCTATTACTTAGGCTATTCAAAATCAAATACAAATCCACTATACTTGTAGGCTAACTATGTAAGCCGCCCTGCACAATCAGTGAACCAACAGCATCGCCTAGGCCTCTCCGTTTACTCCCAGACTCAGGAATTAAAAGTTTGGAGCGTAGAATAAGGTAACCAGTCCATCCAGTATGCATATTAATACAGTCGACACTCAGAGTCGATTACTAGAATTCGTTGACATTTTGGAGTATAGGCTAACCCAATGATATACCAATGACATCTTAAATCAGTGTTTTTAAAAATGTTTTTCTGCCGTGCGTAACGTGGTAGGCTATGTATTGTATAATGGCACAATCAAATCAAAGTTTATTTGTCACGTGCGCCGAATAAAACAGGTGTAGGCCTTACAGTGAAATGCTTACTTACAGGCTCTAACCAATAGTGCAGAAAAGGTATTAGGTGAATAGGTAGGTAAAGACATAAAAGTAAAAAGAAAGGCTACATACAGTAGCGAGGCTATAAAAGTAGCGAGGCTACATACAGACACCGGTTAGTCAGGCTGATTGAGGTAGTATATACATGTTAAAGTGACTGCATATATGATGAACAGAGAGTAGCAGTAGCGTAAAAAAGGGGTTGGCAGGTGGTGGGTGGCGGGACACAATGCAGATAGCCCGGTTAGCCAATGTGCGGGAGCACTGGTTGGTCGGCCCAATTGAGGTAGTATGTATAGTTAAAGTGACTATGCATATATGATAAACAGAGTAGCAGCAATGTAAAAAGAGGGGGTTGGGGGGGGCGGGGGCGGGGGCACACAATGCAAATAGTCCGGGTGGCCATTTGATTACCTGTTCAGGAGTCTTATGGCTTGGGGGTAAAAACTGTTGAGAAGCCTTGTTGTCTTAGACTTGGCACTCTGGTACCGCTTGCCGTGCAGTAGCAGAGAGAACAGTCTATGACTGGGGTCTTTGACAATTTGTAGGGCCTTCCTCTGACACCGCCTGGTATAGAGGTCCTGGATGGCAGAAAGCTTAGCCCCTGTGATGTACTGGGCCGTACGCACTACCCTCTGTAGTGCCTTGCGGTCAGAGGCCGAGCAATTGCCATACCAGGCAGTGATGCAAACAATCATTATTTTAATTATTTTTTTTTGGGGGGGGGGGGGGGCTTGTGCTCATATAAGTCTATAAGTGTGCATAAGCTCTAATATGCATATTTTGAATGAATCATCACCTTAGAAAGCGCTGTCCATTTCATTGTATTAGGCTTTGAAACAACATCCACAACGACCATGTTTCCCACTCACTTTCAACCTGTTGAACTTCTCTTCAAATTGATCACAGTGAGGTGAGTTTTAAAAGCACATTCTGTTTTGATGATACTTATTTGATGTGATTTTCCATTTCATTTGCATTGACGTCAGAGTGGTTAGAAGGACAAAAGAGCCTCGAGTACCAGCCCATCAGTGACCTGATGATCATTAGCAAGTTGGGTACTACTAACACATGTCCAGAGTGCATAAGAGGAGACAACCGTGACTCAACGGTCATGTGGACTTTTACTAGTCAGAACTCATGATGACTACCAGTGTGGCGCTAACATGGTCACCGCAACAGCCCTAGTGACAATCTTTGTTGACGAGGGGCAGCGGTTTCAAAATATAGAGAGGGAGAATACAGTATCTTGTATTGGTTGAATGAGCCGTTGTCCATGTTCTCATTTGAAACAGTGATGAGGGGGATCCATGTTGAACCAGAGGAGGCTGGTGGGAGAGATGTAGTAGGACAGGCTGGAACGGAATAGACGGAAAGGTGTCAAAAACATAAAACACATGGCTTCCATATGTTTGATACCGCTGCTGCGATATCTCCGCCCACCAGCCACCACTGGTTTGAATTAGTAACTGAGAAAAGCAGTAGTGTTCGCAGGCTAGTTGGAAATGTTTGCAGGACAAACAACGTTTGGCACTGATCGTTTGAATATCGTCCTTCGGTCTGTAACTAAAAATGGAGCGCTTCAACAGTCCACAGAATTTGCGTTAAAACATACGCTACTTGATCAAACCCACGTAATCTAGTAGGCGTCCCAAATGGCAACCTATTTCCTATAGTGTACCCCTATGGGCCCTGGTCACAAGTAGTGCATAATATAGGGAATAGGTGGGCATTTGGAACGCACACCCTAGTTGCTTTGGCAGTCTTAGGAGATGTAAAGAAGATAAGATGAATCAAAGCTTCAATAAGCAGAAGAGCCCCAACCAACAACCCTGGCCTGCTTATGCAATTTGCCTGATGACAATGCAACTGACAGCACGGGCCCCGTAAGTCTCTGTCACTGAACAACAGCTTCATCAATACTGCTACAGATTAGAATGCTGCTGCTCGGGTCAACACCATGGATTCAGAAAACAACCGGCGTGGCAATATCTCTAGGCCTAGATCATACCTCGGTATAGATGGGGTGTTAGTAGACTTCAGGTTATGTTCAGGGTGACCTGACCAGGAAAAACGATGGGATCGGGTTATGGAGTATGACGTTAGCCTACGGGCTAACCAGGAGTGTTCCTGACAATGTGACTTGACCAGGAAAAGCTGCCCGGTCGTGTGGCCTATACTACTTCTCAGACAACCACAGCCCGAGTAGACAGAGATATGAATAAACAAAAGCGGTATTTTTCCTTCAAAATTTCCCCATGGGGACAATAAAGTCAGTAAGTAAGTATAAAGCCGCAACAATCGATGGTGGCCATTATAGTGCCCTATTCCTATTATAGTGCTCTATTCCCATTATCTGGTCAAAAGTAGTGCACTACATAGCGAATAGGGGGCCATTTGGGACGCAACCTATCAGAATTCCCCCTGGTGATTATGTACGGTCGATGCGGCACGCTTCGCCAAGGAAGCGATTTATGGTGAGCCCGGAGGCAGACAAAGTGGTGCATATATCATTGTACAAGCCCCTCCATCCCTTCGCCTGGGTCGGAGAGAGGGAAATGAGAGGCTGGGGGCGATAAAAGAGGGAGGGGAGAGTGGAGGAATTCTACCCGGAGATTATCTCCGCCCGTTATTCTATTTGGACGTTGCTCATCAAACACACAGGGCCTCCAGCTCTAAAGCTTCTTCACAAATAGACGTGCTAAAAGCGGGGTAGCCGGCGAGCGCTAGCTGCATTGTTTTTAATAATTGGGTATGGAAACGGACGCTTGGCCCAGAGCCAAACGCTTCTTCATGCCCGTTTCTGAATCTAATGAAAAAAAGTTAAACACTGACAGATTCATTTTGGGCCTCAAGATGAACGGGAGACTTGGTGCACTAATATGTTTAAACACCACCAACAGCTGTAAGGCACACTTGTGATGCATCTCGAATAGCCTACACAAGAAGGCTATAAAGAGTCACTAGTGTCATTGTTGACATGGCAAATAATGTTGCAAAAGACGGCGTCTTACAGTTGCTGAATACTAATGAATATTTTTTAAATTAATATGCATCTGTTTCTGTGTGTATATTGCCAAAAGTCACGGAAAGCACTGGGAGACTAGCCTACAAAGTAGGCGATCAGTGAACCTTCTTTCCACTAACCTAATTATCCGACACTACCTACACGTCAACGCTAATAGCTACGCTAATTGCGCTGTTCCACCTCGTGAACCAGATGAGTGTCGACCCCCAAGGAGCTCCATAGCAACCCTGGGAAGAATCCATTACCGCGACCACTGCGCCCTGGCAGGTAGCAAAAAATACACGCTCCCAACCAGAGAATGGCTTAGACAAAAGAGAGAGAATGTCAAAAGAAATCTCTCCCCTGCCCCAAAGGCAGACTGTTCATATGAATTAGCGTCTTCCTAATTTCTGTTTCCCCATTTCTCTAGTTCTCTCATCTCCATGAAGGCTTGAACGGGTCTCTGTCGGCAGAGGGAGAGCAGCAGAGACACAGTGAGAGGAAGGAAATTCCAGGTGCAGCGTACACTCCAAAAAGGTAGGCATCAGAACCAGTTCAATCCCTGTATTCTCTTTCAGAGTAGTCTAATACTGCCAAGAGGTAATCTACAAACAATGTACGGCTCATTTTATTCTCTATGGGCCTCTTAAACCCCCCTCCAATAGACAACAATGAAACCTGCCAACAATTAAACTGATGGATTAGCTAAACCTTAAAATGGGAGACACCATAAGAGGAGATAGGCTACATGATTAGATCAGATAGCCTGTAACAGCCTACCTCCACTGAAAAAAAGAAGGCATGGTAAGTATATAGCTGGCTCATAACACCAGCCTGATCGAGATCTGTTCTCAGCTCTCACTGCAGAGGGTGCGACAGTGGCAGAGCACACACATCTATACACTCTCACAGGTTGGAACAATACACACAAGCACCCCCCCCCAACACACTCCCCCTCAATACACACGCTATATATCATTCTGACCACAGAGATCATCACGCCGGCGTGGCTTGCTGCATCGAACACCCATTATTCCATGTGGAGAATGTCTGGCTAGGATTACACTGATAGTCCCTTTACGACATGCAATACAGTAACCCCCCCCCACACACACACACACACACACACACACACACACACACACACACACACACACCTTCCACCCTCCGCTTCCAGATACTGCTGTCTCAGCTATGGCGCCATCACTCCCTCGCAGCCTCATTCACTCAGCTGGGAAATATATTCCATACACTTCCACAATGATGTGCACATTTAATCAATTGTGCAGCGCGCAGGGGTACTGCTCTCTCAAGATAAAATTATCCCTGTGCGCTTCTGAGTCAATAGGTG
This sequence comes from Salvelinus fontinalis, assembly GCF_029448725.1. NCBI lineage: Eukaryota > Metazoa > Chordata > Actinopteri > Salmoniformes > Salmonidae > Salvelinus > Salvelinus fontinalis. The sequence goes on along the minus strand of NC_074704.1, from coordinate 23,264,393 downwards.
CAGGGGGGTCAATTAGTGTGTGTGTGTGTGTGTGTGTGTGTGTGTAAATCAGGGTATCATCAGTGTGATAGCATGGTCGGTAGGGAGGGGGCTATGAGCCAGATGAAGGCTTGATTATGTTTGTGGGGAAGTGAGTGAGTGAGTGAGTGAGTGAGTGAGTGAGCATCCATGTTTGAAGTGAGCATTTAGCATGTATTACCTGTAGTTCTCTTCATATGTATTTACAGTATACCCGGCTCTGAAGTCTGTCTCAACAGATGCGTCACAGAAGGTGGATTGACATCATTATACAGCAGTGTCACTGAATGCTATAATGACTCCACTACCCATAATTCATCCCTCTGGCTCAGCAGGCCAATGGCCAACAGTGTCCTTTCCAGACATGCTTCCTGTTCTTCGACATGGTTATTTATATGGGTTAGCCCACCAGATGGACACACAAACACGCCAACACACAAACAAACATCCTTTCTGACACCCAATACATCCACTTTGGTCAGGCCTTACCCACAGTCCTTGAAATTGACTAAAGCTGATACCCCCAGTAAGACGGAGGATAGAAGTGGAGGGGGGGCCAGACTGTGGTCTTGTCTGGGCTGCTCAGGATCCGGCCCGGGCCTAGGCCCTGACACTTTCCACACGCTTAATTGGCCTAAATCTGATTAAGTGGCAAGCATCCCAGCTGAGTCGCGCGCCCAGAACACATATCATCACCGTAATCACTATTCATCGTCACAGCGTTGACGATTCGTCATCATACGTGCGCCCAGGGGACGCCGGCGGCTGAGGCCGGCCCTGAGTCAGCGGAGAGGGGCATTCTGGGATGGATGACTTCCTGTGACGAAGGCCATGGTCATTCTAATGGGATGATGGAAGAGGGGAAGAGATGGAGGGATGGAATTATGTAGTTGAGAGAGAAGACAGCGCAAAACAAAGATTGTAAAAACTCCATCTATCCTCCATCCATCAAACCACCACAGCCTCCACTTAGATATAAACCTACTGCTGCATTAGACAAGCACCCTGTGAAGGGAGATTACTATGTACGTGAATGACAGGAGGGAAGGTGAGGATACAGCCAGGCCCCCCATCACGGGATACGTTTCAAATGGCACCCTATTCCCATTAGTGCCCTATTCCTATTAGAGTGCCCTATTCCTATTATAGTGCTCTATTCCCATTAGAGATATGGTCAAAAGTAGTGCACTACATAGCGAATAGGGGGCCATTTGGGACGGAACCTCCACAGATCAGAAGCATATCTCAGCAGTGGCGGGTCGACCTTGAGGAGACGGTCACGGTGAGCGTATATGAATTGCAAATTCACGCCCACAGCTGTTGAGGCCGGTGGGTTGGGCGCACAGGAGCAGTGTGAAGAGCAATCTGAAACGTGCCGCCTCGCTGCGGGAGAGGCCCTGACATATGCACTCAGTCTATTCTCTTTGTCTTGGATGTGTGTTGAGAGGTGGGGAGAGAGACAGTGTGTGTGTGTGTGTGTGTGTGTGTGTGTGTGTGTGTGTGTGTGTGTGTGTGTGTGTGTGTGTGTGTGTGTGTGTGTCAGAAAGTGTCTTGCTGTGCGTGTGTATGTCTTCCTCTAATGGTCTTTTTCATTCATTGGTTAACACACAACTCCTTCGTTCCGCCTCAGAACACACACGTCCACATGATCACGCCTATTTGTCACAACAAAGTCTAAATCAATACCTCAGTGTGGTTTTACCTCAGTGCTTTAGATTTGAAAGCAGTCAATTACCCCTAATGCACCTCTCTGACAGGACAGTGTTCAACCTCCACCATTTCTCTCTTTGTACTTTTGTCCTCACATTTGTTCACTGTTTATTGATATTTCAGAACCGTTTCATGAAGAGCAAATGCATACTCTCCATTCCTCTCTTTTGAAACTGTCAGGCGTTGGGAATCTTAAGAGACATATTTTTAAAAATTTAGAAAATTAAAAATACATTTTTTTTTTAAATCGACCTAATTGCAAGGCTGAGTAGACGTCTCAACATCCAATTATGCTTGTGTTCGTGAGCTGACATCCTCATAAAAGCCTTAACGTTACCCTTTAAAAAAAAGGGCAGACAGGAAAAGACACTGGGGCACATTTTGTTGTAACACCGTCACGCAAAACTTAATTACACACACCGTCACACAAGTTGACACACCCAGGGTGAGGAACAAGAATTTAGGAGGGTTGTCAAAATTATTCAGAACCTCTCGAAAGATTAACCGACATGAAAAGAGAGGCCTACATTTGTGCTGGGTTGAAGTTTAATAACACAGGAGGGGAGTGAGGGAAGCAGGAGAAAGAAGGAGAGCTGAGCCCAGAGCACATTAAAGGAAGAAATAGAACTGGGGGTGGAGAGAAACCGGAGGAGGTGGATACACTGCAATAAAATCCCATCACTCTTAGAGACAGAGAAAGGGAGAGAGAGAGAGAGACTTGGGTGGAGGGCCGGAAGGGGTGAGGGAGAGAACGAGAGGGAGCAGAAATGAAAGCGAGAACAAGAGAGAGATGATGAGAATGAGTGAGAGAGAGTGAGAGAACGAGAGAGAGAAAGAACAAGAGAGTAATGGTCTGGGGGAGGGAGCTGGCCCTGGGACTGTAAATCCCCAGAAACTTGAGAGGAGGTAAACAAAGCATTAGCCGCCCTGCTCTTCTCCTGCTCTCTCCTCTCGTGACATCCATCCATTACACACAGCAGGACGATGGGGCACTACTTGTACAGTAACCCTACCTGTACAGTAACCCTACCTGTACAGTAACCCTACCTGTACAGTAACCCTAACTTAACTGTAATACTGCACATACACATCAATAAACTTTCGACATTAAGTGCCATTAATATAATATTATTTAATTCATATAATATAGACTTTTTGGGTATATTTGAATACACTTACATCCTAATGTCTATCCCGTGCAACAACAAATGAAACGTTGCTACAAAACATTACTTATTTGGGAGGATGAAAAACACATGAACCTAGTTGGCGGCGGCAACCTCGGCACGAACCTATGGCGGTGACCTCAGCACGAACCAAAACCTGCGGGCTCTCCTTCACTGCAGCCAACGTGAGTAAAACATTTAAACGTGTTAACCCACGCAAGGGCTGCCGGCTCCAGCAGCGTCCTCAGAGCACGCGCAGACCAGCTGGCTGGTGTGTTTACAGACATATTCAATCTCTCCTTATCCCAGTCTGCTGTCCTCACATGCTTCAAGAGGGCCACCATTGTTCCTGTTCCCAAGAAAGCTAAGGTAACTGAGTTAAATGACTATCGCCCCATAGCACTCACTTCTGTCATCATGAAGTGCTTTGAGAGACTAGTCAAGGATCATATCACCTCCACCTTACCTGTCACCCTAGACCCACTCCAATTTGCATACCGCCCCAATAGGTCCACAGACGATGCAATCACAATCACACTGCACACTGCCCTAACCCATCTGGACAAGAGGAATACCTATGTAAGAATGCTGGCCATTGACTACAGCTCAGCATTTAACACCATAGTACCCTCCAAACTCGTCATTAAGCTCGAGACCCTGGGTCTCGACACCGCCCTGTGCAACTGGGTCCTGGACTTTGACGGGCCACCCCCAGGTGGTGAAAGTAGGAAACAACATCTCCACCCCGCTGAGCCACAACACTGGGGCCCCACAAGGGTGTGTTCTCAGCCCTCTCCTGTACTCCCTGTTCACCCACGACTGCGTGGCCATACACACCTCCAAGTCAATCATCAAGTTTGCAGATGACACAACAGTGGTAGGCCTGATTACCAACAACAACGAGACGGCCTACAGGGAGGAGGTGAGGGCCCTCGGAGTGTGGTGTCTGGAAAATAACCTCACACTCAATGTCAACAAAACAAAGGAGATGATCGTGGATTTCAGGAAACAGCAGAGGGAGCACCCCCCTATCCACATCGATGGGACAGTAGTGGAGAAGGTGGAACGTTTTAAGTTCCTCGGCGTACACAACACGGACAAACTGAAATGGTCCACCCACACATACAGCGTTGTGAAGAAGGTGCAACAGCGCCTCTTCAACCTCAGGAGGCTGAAGAAATTTGGCTTGTCACCTAAAACACTCCCAAACGTTTACAGATGCACAATCGTGAGCATCCTGTCGGGCTGTATCACCGCCTGGTACGGCAACTGCTCCACCCACAACCGTAAGGCTCTTCAGAGGGTAGTGAGGTCTGCACAACGCATCACCGGAGACAAACTACCTGCCCTACAGGACACCTACAGCACCCGATGTCACAGGGAGGCCAAAAAGATCATCAAGGACAACAACCACCTGAGCCACTGCCTGTTCACCCCGCTATCATCCAGAAGGCGAGGCCAGTACAGGTGCATCAAAACTGGGACCGAGAGACTGAAAAACAGCTTCTATCTCAAGGCCATCCGACTGTTAAATAGCCATCACTAACATCGAGTGGCTGCTGCCAACATAGTGACTCAAATCTCTAGCCACTTTAATAATGAACAATTGGATGTAATAAATGTATCACTAGTCACTTTAAACAATGCCACTTTATATAATGTTTACATACCCTACATTACTCATCTCATATGTATATACTGCACTCTATACCATCTACTGCATCTTGCCTATGCTGTCCGGCCATCACTCATCCATATATTTATATGTACATATTCTTATACATTCCTTTACACTTGTGTGTATAAGGTAGTTGTTGTGAAATTGTTAGATATTACTGCATGGTCGGAACTAGAAGCACAAGCATTTCGCTACACTCGCATTAACACCTGGTAACCATGTGTATGTGACAAATACAATTTGATTTGAACCTATGGCGGTGACCTCAGCATGAACCTGGGAGCTAAGCCAGACTAAAGGCAACAGGGTCACAAAATTGTTGTTTACTATGCTGCAGGGAGACTTAATCATTGTGGAAGTTGGAATATTTTGAAGGTACAACTGTCATGCACACAACTCTTCTTATTTAGTAATAGAATTAAACTCTAAGGGCTGGGTTCCCGGAACCAGATTAGACTAAGACTGGTCCTGAACTAAAAAGCAAACTCAATTGCGATTCTCCCTTGAGCCTGCTTTTGAATCCAGGATAGATCTGTTTCCACGAAACCGGACTGAAATACTCTGCATTAGGCAACGGGTGAATTAACTAAATAAGTAGCTAAGGCTTTGAAAATATATTACCATCGTTACGCTGGGGCGGCAGCGTAGCCTAGTGGTTAGAGCGTTGGACTAGTAACCGGAAGGTTGCAAGTTCAAATCCCCGAACTGACAAGGTACAAATCTGTCGTTCTGCCCCTGAACAGGCAGTTAACCCACTGTTCCTAGGCCGTCATTGAAAATAAGAATTTGTTCTTAACTGACTTGCCTAGTTAAATAAAGGTATAAAAAAAAAAAAGTATGTTCTTATTCATTCTGCAAAATCATTGCCATTTGTTTGGTAAAAACAGTAGGATAAATACACATGTAGGTAGAGACCATTCCATTCTCCTTTTCGTTCTCGTTTTCTTTTAAAAGAGCTTTGTCACAACGGACCAGTCAGTCAAAGCATCTTGCAGTCGGATCAGGTAGCACATAGCCACACACACAATGAAGTCCAATGATGTCATTGACAATGAAATCCAATAAAAAGGTCCAAATAGAATCAGTGAATTTATTAAACGGAAAGGACATTCTGTTTGTTCGATTTTCTACTCAATGCCACAAACGCTGCTAACCCCATTTACTTTAGTGAAAGGTAGTAGCATAACGTTCCTGTCGCCCGCTGCCTCGGCGCCTTAAAAAAAAAACGGTTGATTTACGAGGATACTGCTCCGGTCGCTTAGTGGGACACAAAGTCCCATTAAAAGCCATAAAGCATTGAGGACCAGCGTGTCCACTGTGTCACAGGGACACTCCGACACCTGCTGTTTTGGGATTACACTAGACAAGGCTGCCCCATCTTCTCAGTCTCACTTCCCTTTCCTCCACTGTCTTTCACTCCCTCTTCAACGTTCACTTTTCATTCAAACCTATTCGCGGTCTCTTTTTCCTTCTCTTGTCCTACTGGTTCTTAAATTTGCTTTTTCTCTCCTCTTCCACTCTCTCCATTCTCTCACTATCCCCTCTTCCTCCTTCACAGTTCATTCATTCGGATTTCTCTGCCACTCATATTCTCTCCTTATTGCCTCCTCTCTTCTCCTCCACTCTCTCCCCTCACATGTAGTCTCATTCTCAGCCTCACATCCATTCCCTCTTTCTTTTTCAGACACTCTTTCTCTCTAGTTTGCTCCTCTGGCAATTGTCATTCGGGGAGCTCATTTTATTCTCTCATCATGGAGGATAATGGCAGCTGAATAGCAGCTCTGTGTTCCCCAGTGGAGAGAGGGGGACAGTGGGACCCTCACGTGGTGAGGCTCCTGTTTCACACCTGAGACCCACCCATCTGTCCTCGATAGAGAGAAAAACATGGTTTGTGTGTGTGTGTGTGAGAGAGAAAGAGCGTAATAGCGTATGCATGTGTGTGTGCGCGTTTTAGTGTGTACTGTAAAGTGGTTTATATGTGTATATGCGTACATAGCACTTTGCCCACAGGGTTTAAGCCATACCTTGAAATCACATTTACTGTGCGCCACTGAAAACATAGTGTGATAGGGGCCTGGACACCACAACATAAAGGAAACATCGTGATAGGGGCTTGGACACCACAACATAAAGGAAACATCGTGATAGGGGCTTGGACACCATAACATAAAGGAAACATCGTGATAGGGGCTTGGACACCACAACATAAAGGAAACATCGTGATAGGGGCTTGGACACCATAACATAAAGGAAACATCGTGATAGTGGCTTGGACACCACAACATAAGGGAAACATCGTGATAGGGGCCTGGACACCACAACATAAAGGAAACATCGTGATAGTGGCTTGGACACCACAACATAAGGGAAACATCGTGATAGGGGCTTGGACACCACAACATAAAGGAAACATCGTGATAGGGGCTTGGACACCATAACATAAGGGAAACATGATAGGGGCTTGGACACCATAACATAAAGGAAACATGATAGGAGCTTGGACACCATAACATAAGGGAAACATGATGTGTTGTGGTGTCCAAGCCCCTAATGGAAACATGATAGGGGCTTGGACACCACAACACAATGGAAACATGATAGGGGCTTGGACACCACAACATAAGGGAAACATGATAGGGGCTTGGACACCACAACACAATGGAAACATGATAGGGGCTTGGACACCACAACACAATGGAAACATGATAGGGGCTTGGACACCACAACACAATGGAAACATGATAGGGGCTTGGACACCACAACACAATGGAAACATGATAGGGGCTTGGACACCACAACACAATGGAAACATGATAGGGGCTTGGACACCACAACACAATGGAAACATGATAGGGGCTTGGACACCACAACACAATGGAAACATGATAGGGGCTTGGACACCACAACACAATGGAAACATGATAGGGGCTTGGACACCACAACACAATGGAAACATGATAGGGGCTTGGACACCACAACACAAGGGAAACATGATAGGGGCTTGGACACCACAACACAAGGGAAACATGATAGGGGCTTGGACACCACAACATAAGGGAAACATGATAGGGGCTTGGACACCACAACATAAGGGAAACATGATAGGGGCTTGGACACCACAACATAAGGGAAACATGATAGGGGCTTGGACACCACAACACAATGGAAACATGATAGGGGCTTGGACACCACAACATAAGGGAAACATGATAGGGGCTTGGACACCACAACATAAGGGAAACATGATAGGGGCTTGGACACCACAACATAAGGGAAACATGATAGGGGCTTGGACACCACAACATAAGGGAAACATGCGAGTCTTTTCAAGAGCGGGCTAAAGGTGGTGAAGTACATAGATGCAAGGTGAGATAAACGAATACTTCCTGACATGTTCTCTCTCGCTTTCGCTCTCTCTGTTGTGAGAGTGGAAATATAGAGCCGAACAAACAAGTGAACAAACTGCTATTTTAACTCCCCTGTGTGTCACTGTGGTCAGAGCTAAGCATTCCCCGCTGTTATTGGGTTCAGAGGTGTCACCAATGAGGCCGTGGAAACGTTAGCACGAACAGCCACAGAAAACAGTGCTGAAAAGTACACCACGACAGCAACCTGAGTGTTGTGCCAAATTCATGCCGCTTTACGGAATTCATTTGACATCAGCCACACACTAAGTACCATAAGGCGGTAAAGAAACAGTGACGACATACTGCAAGAGATCTTGTCAAATCATGGGTCTCACTTTGCACCCACAGAGTTCCACCACTTTCTCTTGTTCCCCTGCCCCTTTATCCTTAACTCTCCCTCCCCCACCCTTTCTTTCTCTGTAGCTGCCCCCCCCCCCCACCACCATCTGTAGCTCCCTCTCTCCCCCTCCCTCTCTCCCCCCTCTCTGTCGCTGCCTCTCTCTCCCTCTTCTCTCTCTCTCTCTCTCTCTCTCTCGCACACACACACACACACACACACACACACTTCTTGAACTGTTTCCGTTAGGTTTGCCAGTACTCTACAGACGGAGACGTCAGAAACATCACAATCCGCAGCGTCCCATAACATCACTCTGGCCTTCATTTAGGGGGCTGCATGCCAAACGGCAACCTTTCTCCAACACAGTGCACTACTTTTGACCAAAACCCTATGGGCCCTGGTCAAAAGTAGTGCACTATATAGGGAATAGGGTGATATTTGGGACGCAGGCTTAAGTGGCTGGTGGGGAGGGAGCATCTCTAAAGAACTCTGTCCGCTGAAGATTTACGCTAACCCTGAGTGCTGGCGAATGGAAAAACATTATGTAATGTGGAGAATGGCATATTTAGCGAAGATTTTCACATTGGGAACGTCCCTACATGGTGGAGAAGAATCATCCTCAACACTAAAGACTGTTTATACTGCGCGGGTGTGTGGGTGTGCGTGTTTGACTTTGAATGAGAATGTGCGTTTATGAGGCCGTGTAAGAGTCTGTGTGTGTATGCATGTCTTCGCCAGTGTGTGTGTGTGTGTGTGTGTGTGTGTGTCAGTGATATAAATTGTGTATGCATAAGTATAAGGGAAAGGTCAATGAAGGCAGGTTTGATGGAAATCCCCAAGGGTGTGCTTGTGTGTGTGTGTGTGTGTGTGTGTGTGTGTGTGACTGAAAGGGCTGTATTAATCAAGGAGAGGTCAGGGGCTGGTGCTATTTTTAGCCTGGAGGGCCACGTCTAACTCTCTCTCCATCGTAAGATGGCAAGGACAGTCACAAGACTCCCTCTACACACGGACAGGAATATGAATTCCGTCACACACACGCATAAGCACATGCACTAAGTCCTATGCACAAATTCTCTCTCTCACACACACCTCCACACTCCTGTCTCCTCTCCCACGACCCGCTCGGTCTTACCCTATAAGGCGTTGTAGGTCTACAATACAGACAGGTGTGGTGGCAGAGAACACGCCAGCTACGGTCAACGCTCTTGACCGTGACCATAAACGACCCTACCAATACAACTCTCTCCAGTACCGTGATATATGGCCTGTTGACATTAACGTCTCCCAACGTGATCCCCACCCAGCAGACATGGTCTATGGTCGTAACATTACAGTAAATTGCAATTGCCGTCCCAGGTACATGAATGTACAAAATGTATTAAACGTACTGTAAATGTTTACCTAGCTACTAATGATTGATCCAATAATTACATGGCAATTTGTGTTTTTATACCTTTCATTAAACATTTACACATAGTATACTCATTCTTTTACTAGCGAGCTGTGCATATTACATGCAAGCGACTACACACGTGTAAAACGTGGAAGCAACGTGTCCATTACAAGAGTTCAACAGGTTTCTCAACAAATGATCAAGTCTAAGGGCGCTTAGCCTACGTTCCTCTTACGTCGTGTAATCGCCTAATGAACGCAACCTTTTTCAAATCTTCTTTGATGTACAAACACAGCATTCACATACACCCAATAACACTTTTTTTCCCCTGCAAATTTTTTTTTTTTAAAGAAAGAAAAGATTTGGTATTGTGTAAATGGGCCGTTTCAGATAGCTCCACATTGAACTCAGTCAGAGTGACTGTTGGTTACTCCTATATGTCTCTTTAAAGATTCATTTTTATATTTAACCTTAATTTAACTACGCAAGTCAGTTAAGAAAAAAATTCTTATTTACAAATGACGGCCTACCCCGGACAAACCCTAACGACGCTGGGCTATGGGACTCCCAATCACGGACGGTTGTGATACAGCCTGGATTCGAACCAGGGTCTGGAGTGATGCCTCTTGCGCTGAGATGCAGTGCCTTTAGACCGCTGTGCCACTCGGGAGCCCTTTCCTGTGTGTATGGTGTCTGTATGGCAACATGATTAGCCAGCGATAACTCGCCTTGTGTCTCTAAATGATACTAAGAGATATATGACACATGAGAAATGGCTCAGGCATGCACCTTGGGATTCTTAACGTATTCGCGCGTGAGTTCAAAATATCTCTAACAGTCACCACCCCCGCTTGAGTTTTTTTTTATGAGTGGGATGTCAGAATGCACTCACTGTTCTAAAATGGGATTGTTACGCAACAGGACATTTAGCCTATAGATAATTAGCAGGCAGCGCGGTTTATGTTCCAACAGTTTGAATTGAGGAGTGTTCCGCCTCCTCATTAATTCACATAGAAGTAGACCATTTCACTGTTGCAGATAATTTGTTTGAGGCTTTACTGAGCCGGACCAACTTCTCTCTTCGAGGAGAGCCCAAGCACTTCCCCAGTGTTTCCGCAGGTCAAGTATGCAGTCTTGCACAAATGTTTTCAAAATGGCACATTTTCTGGCTGGCGCTTACATTGCCTTCATTGTTATTTTCCTTACAAATAGCTAATAACTTTGGAAAAATATGTGCGTTCCTATCAAAGTAAGTGCCTTATTATCTGTATATCATGTCGTCGTTTCTACTGTAGCATGGAACATAATATATTTACTGTTTTATTCACGTTTTCAAGTGCTGGTGACAAATAATGCATGCCGATACTTTAAAAAAAAGTTGATTACTCTACAATAAAAAATAAATAAAAAAAGACAGCAATACAAACATTGAAATTCATTGTACTGTTGAATAGGATGGCCAATTTAGAGGACAATACAAAACTAAATCCTATTAGGTGGTACATGTATACGAAGACAGCATATAGTCATTACAAGCAGTGTAGTTAAACCCAAAATAAATATTGAGTGGAGTACAGCACAGAGTAACAGCAGATCATCAACTTAGTTATGAAGCGGGACTAGACCAGTATCGGCTGCCATATTCTGTAAAACATTGGACTTCTATCGAAACTTTCCCATATGTGTTACATTCCCTAAATCCCGTAACCACATTTCAAAAAGGTAGGTACAGTCTCCAATTTCCAAAATTACTATGAGCCTTTTAGCTAATAGAGTACAAAGAGAGACAGCCTTCCCTTCCTGGTTAATCCCATCAACTGTATTAATCCCATCAACTGTACCAAACAGAGCGATCAATGGGTCTGGGGCTAGAACTCTATCAAAGGCCTTAGATAAGTAACCAAAAATGAGAGCCCAGTAAGCATGTAACTTAGGGAATGTCCAGATTAAGTGGGTCAACGTCCCCTCATCCTGCTTGCACCTCTCACACAGTGGTGAGGTGTCCGGGAATATTTTATGCAGTTTCACTTTTGAGTAGTGTAACCTGTGTATCACCTTAAACTGTACAAGGTTGTGTCTGGCATTCACTGAACTGTGGTTTATATTCCTGAGAGCTTCTACCCAGTCCTCATCTGAGATTTCTGAACCAAGTTCTTGTTCCCAAGCCCTTTTAATAGGGTCTGTGGATACCTCTATGTGGGCCTGTAGAACATCATACATACTAGAGACCGACCCTTTTGAATGGGGTTTGTCAAGGATCAGGCTATCTAATGTAGGAGTATTTGGTTTAATGCCATACTGTGGGATATGTGTCCTTAAGAAATTCCTGATTTGGAGTCATCTGAAAAAATGTGTTGTTGGCATGTTAAACTTAGCTTCATTTCAACAATTACAGGGTAACTGATCATCAATGTATAAGTTACCAATTGTTGTGAGTCCCTTCTCCCTCCACTGTGAAAACACCATATCATCCAATGCAGGGTGGAAAGTAAGATTCAGGCAAATCGGGCTGTCAGTGGGTGTGTTAAGAAAATACCTAATCTGTTTCCAGATCCTAAGCGTATGACAAATGACTGGATTAGAGTCATAAGTGGCTTTTTTCACATATGATGGGCTATTAACAAGTGCAGGGAGTGAGGAACGTTGACAGGAGGCCTGCTCAATCAAAAGCCATGAAGGCATATCATTCTGTCTCATCGCAGGTAAACTTTCCCTCCAGAAAGACACAATGTTCAGATTAGCAGCCCAATAATACAGTTTGAAGTGAGGAAGGCCAAAACCCCCCTCTATCTTGTACTTGCATAAATGCTTCTTTGAAATTCTGGCTGCCTTGTTACCCCATAAAAACTTAATTACTATTGAATCCAGTTTCTTAAAATAGCTTTGTGGTATGAAATTGGGTAGACATTGGAAGAGGTAAAGAAACCTGGGTAGGACAACCATTTTAATAGCGTTTATACTATTAAAGGAGATAAGCAGAGTTTTCCAAAAATCTATATTTTGTTTAAGCTGATACATTTATTTCCAAATTCACTTTCAATAGCTGAAAAAGTTCTTGTCACTACAATGACAAGGCTTGTGAACTTGACCATCACTGTTCTAAATGGAGTAGATTGCAGAAATTGCATATCCACAGGCAGTGATATTGGCATCAATTCGCATTTTTTTGTCAGTTTATCTTGTAACCAGAGAAGGAGCCGAATGTATTTATCAAGTTAATTAAGGGGGGGGGGGGGGGGGGGGGGGATACGTTTTAGGCTTGGACAAAAACAAAAAGAACATCATCTGCATATTGGGAAAGTTTGTGCTGCGTGTATTTTATTTTAACCGGAGATATATCCGCACATGCACGAATACGAGTAGCAAGGGGGTCCATGGCTATAGCGAAGAGAGCAGGCGAAATAGGGCACCCCCGTCGGCAGCCCTTGAACAGGCGGAATGACTGCGACATTTCCTGATTGGCTACCACGGACGCCACTGGGTGTGCATAAATAATTCTTATCCAATTAATAAATTCCTTTCCAATCCCGAAATGCTCCAGAACCGACATCATATACTTCCATTCAATCCGATCAAACGCCTTCTCTGCGTCAAGAGCAATTACCACTGCCTCAATTTTATGATCATGATACATTACGTTGAAAATGCGTCTCAAATTGTAGTATATATGTCGGCCCGGGATAAAACCTGTCTGGTCAGGGTGTATGATGTCAGAAATATATTTTTTCAATCGGTTTGCCAATATCTTTGTCAGCACCTTATTTTCTATGGGGAGTAACGACACGGGGCGATAAGACGACATATCCATGGAATCTATATATTTTTTTTCAAGATCAGTGCCATTGTAGCCTCATACAGTGTTTGCGGGAGTTTGGCATTTTCTTTGGAATGTTTAAACATTCGCAACATAAGTGAAGCTAGACTGGCGCAGTACTTATTATAGAATTCTAGTACATATCCATCGGGCCCATGCGCCTTGCTGTTTGGAAATTGTACTATCGCTGTGTTAATTTCCTCTAAAGTTATCCCAGTATCGAGTGCAGCAGCTGCCCCCGTCTAGTTTAGGACGTTCACATTCAGTGAGAAAGCGTTCGATAGTTTGTTGATCAGTAGCATCGCATTTTGATTGATATAGCTCTGAGTAAAACTGCGCAAAGCATTTATTAATATCCTGCGGATCTGTTACTATTTTACCCTTCTTGTCTTATATTTTGTGAATAGCTCTAGATGCCTGCCTTTGCGGTCTTGCTAATCATTTATGTGGTTTGCATTCCGATTCTTGCATAGATTGTAATGGACACATATGATGTGAGTAAAATACTTTCTTGAACTGTGTGTGGTGCCGTGTTTGTTGACAGTATGAAATGCATCCTGGGTGTCACGTAAATGTATGTCAGAACAAAGATGTTATAACAACATGAGGTGAAGGGATGGTTTGAGAGTAAACTTCTGGAATTGAATGATAGTAGAAGACACACTCCCTTCAACATGCATACCGCAAACAGACCAAACTCCTCTGGTCTCTTCTTATGTTCGGCTGACGCGGAAAAATATACATGATTGCGCACACAAACTATCTATCATCGCATTACATTCGATTTTTAGAAAGTGCTTTACTCAATTATCTCGATCAATGGTGAGCTCGCCCGTGATGTGATGAATTGTAAATAGTAATTGCTAGTATGTCTAATGTAGCCTACATTTTCCTGTTTTGATAATGGTGTTATGTCGTCTCTACTTCTGTGAATATCTGAACACTGCATCTAACAATTAACTGGTCACATTCAGAACATAACGTTGCAAGGACTGTGTTTGTGCAAAAATGTTTGTGACAAAAGTGTAGCCAGCTCAAACGGGACTGTTGCGTGAATCGAAACTGGACATTCTAAATAAGCGTTCTAATCACACCGGTTTGAACGTACTCTGCAGGGACCACTGTGGAATGATCACACCCGTGGTTGGTACGTGTGAAACGGTTAAAGGGATTCTTTGTTTTTGGCAATGAGTCCCTTTATCTACTTCCCCAGAGTCCGATTAACTCGTGGATACAATTTTTATGTCTCTGCATTCAGTTTGAAGGAAGTTGCTAACTAGCGCTAGCGCCATTGCTGCAGATACTCGTAGACTTTCAGTCATTGTGCTAACGCTAGTAAGCGTTGGCTTGCGAAATTGGCTCCAACTTCCATCATACTGGACACAGATACATAAACATGGTATCCAACTCTGGGGAAGTAGATAAAAGGTCTCATTGCCAAAATCCTGAAGTATCCCTGTAATAGATAGACGTACGGATGTGAAATGGCTAGCTAGTTAGCGGTGGTGCGCGCGAATAGCCTTTCAATCGGTGATGTCACGTGCTCTGAGACCTTGAAGTTGTGGTTTCCCTTGCAGTTCCACCCCTTGGCTTTTGTGGAGCGATGGGTAACGATGCTTCGTGGGTGACTGTTGTTGATGTGTGCAGAGTGTCCCTGGTTCGCGCCCGGGTCGTTACATGTGTCTCCGTTGTTGGGTGTACCACTGATGCTGGAACGCCACAGAACTCATTCATTCTTGCTGAGTCACTCTTATGTTCTAGCGGTGTTGCTCTAGACTGTCTGTCTCCCTTTCTCCATCCTTTATTTCTCTCCTCCTTTCCCTTACTTACTCTCCCTCTCTCTGCATTTCCCCCTCACCCACTATTTCACTGTCTCACTTCATCCCACTACATGCAGTACCTTCTTCCCTGCCTCTCATTTTCACTCTCTCCCTTCTCCCCCTCCCATCTCCAAACCCCTGCAGTGACCTTTTATACTGTACCCTGAGCAGTGCTTTTCTTCTATTAACATAACTTTGCATTGGATGAGCAAAACGAAGCTAGTCGTCTTAATTAACACTGCTCCGGATAGACATTCCTATAGTCACAATCCTGACCATCGGCAGGGAAAATCTTAAACCTGACATTAGGTCTAAGGGCTTGTTCAAAATAGGTCTTCTTATCCTAATGCATCAAAAAGTGCCCCGTTTTTCTTAAGTGCCTCCGACATTCCCTACAGATGTGCCAGGAATGCCAGCAGTTTCCATTCGCTGAGAATGGGGAAACCGTTAAGGAAAAAACAGAAATAGGTGAGGTCTTACGAGGGGCACTGGGTCAGAGGGCAAGAGTTCACCTCCCCATCTGGGAACTCAACTCTGAGAAGAACAGAGACAGAACAAATATGGCAACTTTCACGTCACTGGAACATTCTTCCCTTGGGAAGAACATTAAAAAGTCAATCACGGGTATTTTTTGCCGTAACCTCTTTAGCGTTCTATGGTTTTAGATGTCTAGATTCCATATAGTCTGAAATCCCCTTTTCAATCAAAATGTGGTAACGAGAAACATAAAAAAGGGGTTTGGTAGGCTGGAATTTGGTCACTGGAGTGACCGTTGTCATGGGGACAGAACAATTACCCCTTCTCAAGGGTTGCCAACAAGATCAGAGTGTCCGAGCAGAAAACCAGTGCTACTTTAAGTGCAATTGAAACAGACCCTGAATACACAAGTGACACAAAAGGGACACTTAGAACTGTTCCGAGTTCATAACGGTTCCGATGGACTCACCGGTGATCCTAAGAACTGGTCTGAGATCAATAAATGGGTGTCACGTTTAAGCCTGTCCCTCATCGCAGGTAATTTGCCAATTAGTGCATATGGACGTCAATAAATGAATCCCTGGAGTACACTGTTATTCATGCAGAGAGGAAATTGAGTCCTAGGCTTTTCAGGGTAAACAATCAATAGCAACAATCCAAACAACAAAATAAGCCACCGGCCTAGATAAAGAGGATCCATACGGTTTGAATGCAATCGTCAATAGCCACATCTGACCAAAAACACAGGGCAGAAATATGACACTGAAAAAAATATATAAAACGTTTTGTGCCCCGACTGAAAAATAGTGCCTTATTCACCTCTGCTTCGACAACAGACAGAGAAAGAAAGAGAGAAATAGAGAGTTCCTCAGCCGAAAAGGACAACAAACACACGAAAGGTATGAAATATCGCACAAATTGAGTTTTCTAAAGTGAGACAACAATCAAGTTCCTTTTACCAAATCGACCACTTGTGTGAATTTAAGTGATGGCAAATTGATACAATGACTTCAGTGCTGGAGACAGATGAGGGATGCGATAGACATCCAGTGTCATCTCATTTCAGGGCCCATTACCTTGCACAGCTCATCATCAAACAATACCAATATTCACATTCAGCTCCGCACACCCACACATAAACATGCACAGGCATACATGCAAGCACGCACAGACACACACAGCGCTAGAACCATACACCCCATCAGCCAGCAAATTAGTGACAGTTAGCATGTTAAGAATGCCAGGCAGCTGGATTCCCTTGTGACGTTCCTCATGTGCTCTCTCAGTCAGTTTCAGTCACATGCATTCTGTGGGCCACCCAGTCTGTGCAACTGGCCAGCTGCAGAGCCAGAATGGCTGGGGAGAGGAGTTGGTTCGTGGAGTAATACTACTCTTTCAGCTCGACCTGCACCAATCGATACACCACCTCAGCCTCAATCAGAGTTGCCATAAGGAGCCTGGAGTAGAGGAGACTATGGTGGTAGAATGTTCAGGCCTCTGATGAATTTGGAACAGGCGGTGTGTGTGTGTGTAATGTATGTGTGTGTCACGGTCAACATTGCAGATGAGCGAGATGTAAGACCTTGCTCTCACAGTCACACACAGTATCAGCGCACGTGCAGGGGTTTCATGCCACAGGACCAAAACAGCAGAGAAGTTTAGCCTCAACACTCTTAGTTGTGGAAATTCACCCACTATGCCGTTTTACTTTCTGCATCTACGTCAAATCGCTGAGTCTACCTTTAATACGCATGTGTGAATTATTATTATTATTTTTTTTTTTGCATATCCCACTCTCCCTGAGACACCCTCGGAGAGTGGGGTCGCGACCCTGAACCAATTAGGGTTAAGTGCCTTGCTCAAGGACACAGAGCATTCGAACGAACCACCTTGCATGCTTACATGACGTGTGTTTTCTCCTAGGACATCAGTAGCCTCATTGATTTTGGCCCTGGTCTCAGTTAACATGTTAGTATATCCACTATGGGGCATGTAACACTGTGTAGGAGGCCTGACAGTGAGCCTAGTCACAATTTATTGTATTCAATTGGGTCGGGATGGGTATCATTTAGGCTTTCAGTGTGTGTGTGCAGTAACATTTGGGTAGGATTGAGTGTGTGTAGGGTGTATTTTGTACACAGATCCCTCAGCTGTCCAGAGTGAAAACTGATGCGAGATCCTCAACAATCTCCGCTGTTTCCTCTTGAGCAGACTGGCCACACAGCATGACTGACACAAGTGGACCATTCACTCTGAAAACGGTATTGTACAGCTTCCTCTCCAGGTCTCCTTTCCTCCATGACCAATGATCTGAAACCACTGATTCTCTCATCTCTAGCTCAATCCCCCTCTTCCTCTCCTTCTTCCTCCTCACAGATCCGTGGAGTTCCATTCTCACACAGCCATTTTCATTCACCTTCACAGTGTGTGTGTGTGTGTGTGGGTGTGTGTGTATATTTTGGCCTTGCCTGTGACTGAATCTAACCCATATTAACCTCGTAGCCAGGCGGTCCACTGCCCTGCATGCAGTACATCACTGGGGCCCGAGCTCCCTGCCATCCATGACCTCTATATGAGGTGGTGTGAAAATTGTTAAAGACTCCAGCCACCCAAGCCATAGACTGTTCTCTCTGCTTCCGCATGGCAAGCGGTGCCGGATCTACAAGTCTGACACCAACAGGCTCCTGAACAGCTTCTATCCCCAAGCCATAAGACTGCTAAATAGCGAACAAAATGGCTACACGGACTATCTGCACTGACCCTTCTATTTAATTTCAGATTTTTGCGCTGACTCTATGCACACTCATTTACAATCCATCTTTAATTAATTTTTTGACCTTTATTTAACTAGGCAAGTCAGTTAAGAAAAAAAATATTATTTACAATGACGGCCTACCTCGGCCAAACCTGGACGCCGTCGTATGGGACTCCCAATCACGACCAGATGTGATTCAGCCTGGATTCGAACCAGGGACTAGTCACACCTCTTGCACTGAGATGCAGTGCCTTAGAATGCTGCGCCACTCGGGAGCCTATATACGCTGCTGCTGTATACGCTGCTGCTGTTGATCAAATATCCTGATGCCTAGTCACCTTATCCCTATACATATCTAACCCTACCACTCCAGTATCCCCCTGCACATTGTAAATATTCTAAACATGGTATTGGCACGGAACCTAAACCTCTCCTTCTCTGACCCTAAACCTGCCCCTAAATCTGACCCTGTATACAGCCTACTTACGTTCTAATGTTCTTCTTAAGTTTGTGACCAACTTTTTATTTTGTTTTGTCATTTTTCTTTTTCAGGTACAGAAACAATCAAATAAATGCATACAAAGATACCGACACCGACGCGCCCCCCCCCCCCCCCCCCCCACCCCACCACCAAAAAAAAGCACGCATGCATCCCACCCTTTCCCATCCCACCCGGCAACCGAGATTGCTTATAAGTCTCCCTTTCACCCATCCATCTCCTCAGTCTCTCTTTAGAAGCCTAGAACAGAGCGCTGTGCCACACAAACATTTTAATGAAGTATTTTTTCCTCCCTCTCAGACGCAGCTTGTGTGTGTGTGGGCGCAAGCAACCGTTTGCATGTGTGTGAGGGAAGGAGTGTAAGAAGTGAAAGAAAGAAACGGATAGAGAGAAAAATAAAGTACACGTCCAGAGAGAGAGAGGAAACCATAACATAACGGCCAAAGACAGAAAGAAAGAGGGAGGAAATGGAAGATATAAAGAGAGAGAAAGTCATTTGAAGGCCTGGGTGGACTGCAAAAGTCTAACCCTCAACTATTCCCATCAGCTCTGTATATCTCAGAGCAACTATACAATGTTAGTCACATAGTTTGTTTCCTTCACAGGTTGTACCTTCTAACTGTAACCCACAGCTTTATAAAACATTTCCTGTCGCTCTACAGATAAATGAAATTCTATTTTCTGTATGACAAGCACCACACATACACGGCAGCAGCCGCACTCGTCTCCCCGGGTTAACGTCACGATTCAGTTTCCTTTCCTGTTGGCGATGACCAGAAACACCGGTGAACAAATGCTGCGTCGTGACCCACTACGGCTCAGAGCTGCCACGGTGTTCTAAATAATACGTCTGTCTGTCGTATGCTGCACATGGTGAACTGAAGTACAGTACTAGACATGACTCATTCCTCGCTTGCTTTTGGGTTGTTTTATATAAGATGCTTACAAGACATTAGTATACATTTCCAAAAAAAGGTATTTTAACATGAATAACAGTCCGTGCTGCACAGGGCGTGTACGCTCTTCAGAATCGCAATTCAGGTTACAGGAAACAAAATAAATGATAAATAAAATGTGCACTGAGATCAAATGCCTATCTTGGCCAGGACGCTCTTGAAAAAGAGATTTAAAATCTCAAATGAGCGATTCCTGGTTAAATAAAATATGAAAATATCAGCTTTGTCTCCATGGCTTTTGAGAGAGAGACAGAGAGACACAGCGAGAGACGGAGAGAGTCTACCCTCTATGTACTTCTGAATGACTAGCACCGTGCTTCGAGCCCCTCCACCTGAGCCAGCTAGCTGTGTTTGGGGTACAAGCACCGTACAGCCTAGTCACCTGCCCTTTACCCCTCTACTGTGGACCATCTAAACATGAAAGTCCAACCTCTGCCCCTGCTGTGTTGACAGACCAAATAAGACTGAAAGGGCTTCTGTCTATTGCTCAACGGCAGCGAGAATGTTTCCAAAAGACTCCAGACGAGAGCTACCGTTAAGCCAACGCAAAACAGATACTCTGAAAAGGACAGGCAGCAAGCAGGTCAAGTAAGTGGATGTAGTGAAAACTATTTCAAAAGTGTTTATGAAACACAATTGCCCGACTCCGCTTTCAAGACTCTGGTTTGATGCATTTTACCAAAACAACACGCGCCTTAGTGAGCACTGACCTTGAAATATGTACTTTTGTTAGATTCTATTCAAAACAACAACCGCCGCAGGCGACTGCAACTCTAAACAGCCGCCCACGCAACAAACACACACACACACACACACACACACACACACACACACACGTCATGATTTCCACCCTCATCTAAATGAGGCTACTTTCACAAACACGCCACAAGCCCGCTGGCATCACCACGCCAGGATGCTGTCATCGCCCTCTCGGATAAAACAAGGGATCAACCGGAGGGGAGGAAAGTCTGTTTACCATAAGCCCAAGTACACTGGACCCATTTCCCTGGCATACTTCTAGACAAGTAAACAATAGAAACAGACCGCTGGCTCCAGTTTAGCCTCCTGGATATTTGTAGGCTGTTTTAGACACGCTGTGTAGTGCTGCAGGGTGGGTTCACCCGCAATCGCTAATAACCCATCCGCCACTGCCCGACTAGATGTGTGATGAAGTCAACATCTGAGGACCGCACCCGGCCCTAAATGTACCGTTTCCCTTTTTTTCCTCTCTCGAACATTTATTGAGCAATGACGTTTATCTTCGACATTTATTCATTTAATATTTAGGCCTATTGGAACAGTAGCCTAAACGTTTTGCTGAGACAAAAACATGATCAAACAATAGCCTAAATTGACACCGTGCGCAAGTTTTTGTGAAAATAAAGTCTAACAAGCGTCTAAATCGCATGCTTTTGTGAAAAATGCACTGTACAATTAGGCTACTTTGTCCTTGAACATTCGATTTAACAATGACGTTTTTCTTAAGCATTTGGGCCTTTTCACTTGAAAAGGCTTATTGAACAGAGCAAGCGGGCTCTGGTCCTCCAAACTGACACATTTCCACAAGGACATGTTCAGTGTTTTGCTGAAACGAAACATGTGAAACAGTAAACGGACCTCTTTTAGGCAGACTGCCCGTGTTGGCTAGTAGCCTAACGCAGCATATGGAAAAAAAATCGGATGCAAAAAAAAAAGGCATAGAAAATGAATAGAATATAACAAAGTTTAGAAAATCAAACTACCCACTGTCCAGCTATGAGGGTATGATTGTCTACTTTTGTCTTCCTTTCTTTTGCGTCACAGAGTAGCGTCCACTGTGTCAGGTTTCAGTCGACCCGCGTACAGTCAGGCCCTAACGTTTAGGCTTACGCACTAAGGGCAGATAAAGAGAAAGCGATGCATGAAAAAATGTCTTATTCTTTTGGCTACGTTGAGGTTTTTCTTTCGTTATGTTTATTTCAACCCGTCCGCCACCCGCCAGCCCTTCATCCCCACAATATTTCATTATCCTAAACCCGCCCGCCCCGCGGATATAACCGCGGCCACTTCGGGTTATGAGTCAACTCGCGCATCACTATCGCTGTGGCGTGTGTCAATGATGTATTACTGCTGGATATAAAAGGTCAATGTTTATTTAGGACGAAAAACATACATTTACAGCTTCTTAGATCCAGCACATTCCCAACTTCAGAGCTACCTGGGTTTACAGTGGAGAAGAAAAAAGTAATTTGAAAACAAAATGGCAACCATACTGAGAAAGGAAGTAAGAAAAAGTTACCACTAACACAGGGCCAGATATTTTTTTTCATCCACCCAAAGTGTAAGGGTAAGCTAAAGTGGGTGAGACAGAGGCAGACAGATGTTTAAAGCAGTCTGCACATGTGCCCGCTGCTGATTTTCCATGATGGAGAGCCAATTCAGTGCTTTATGATGTGTCATAAAGCTAAAACAAATAGAGCTTCAAAAGGAGGCTAGCCATGCTGCGCTAGCACAAACAGATAGGCTATATGGGAGTTCTGTTTGATGGCCAGATTTGAAACAAAGCTGCATGACCACTTATGTTTGCCTAATGATTGATGTTAAAGCCTCGAGCGTGAAAACAAACAGACAATGGTACTATCATTTTAAAAGGTAGACTCGTGACTTTACCACGAGCAGCACCGCAGATATTGTGACGAGCAAGATGCAAGACTACGTTCTCACACAGTATCTGCGCACAGGACCAAAACAGCAGAGAAGTTTAGCCTCGCGCTTCAACGCTCTTAGTTGTTGCGAAAATTCACCC
This sequence comes from Salvelinus fontinalis, assembly GCF_029448725.1. Lineage (NCBI taxonomy): Eukaryota > Metazoa > Chordata > Actinopteri > Salmoniformes > Salmonidae > Salvelinus > Salvelinus fontinalis. Next base: position 23,241,575 of record NC_074704.1, on the reverse strand, counting down.
ACTGTGCCGTTTACTTTGTGCACCTACATCATATCGCTGAACCGTTGATATAGCACTGAATGGTGAATAAAGTCATGGGACCACAGTAAATTCTTACCACTCCCACCATTGTAAGCAACCAACTAGTATCCAAAAAACGACATGGTCTGGCGTTCACTCAATATGAGGTGTGTCAACAATAACATCGCCTGCTAACCGTTTCAAAGACTTGCTCGCAAACCTGTTCATCGTTAAGAACAGGCCAACTGTACCCTTCACTCTGAAATTGAGCCTATAAGCCAAGAGATACAGAGTACGTGGACTTCTGAGGTAGAGGTAAGTCTGGCCTTGGTGTTGCTCGTCCGTGTACGTTGTGTCGATGGTGTTTTACATGGCCTTGGTCGTCTAGTCCTTATTTAATGCGCTACATTTGACCAGAGCCTTAGTGGGCCCTAGTTCAAAAGTAGCGCACTATTTACACGGAATAGGGTGCCATTTGGAACGTAGACCTGGTTCCCTTCCCAGTGGTAAACAAGGTGACAGGAGAGGCCTGGTTACAGTTACAGTAGCTGTTGTAGGGCCTTCGGCCAACAATAATGGAAAGTATTAAAGAGTGGAATGAATGGGCACACAGACAAACACACACACACAGGCAGACAAACACACGCAGACACACACATACAGGCAGGCAGACACACACATACAGACAGGCAGACACACACATACAGGCAGGCAGACACACACATACAGGCAGGCAGGCAGGCAGACACACAGATACAGGCAGGCAGGCAGGCAGACACACACACAGGCAGGCAGGCAGACACACACACAGGCAGGCAGGCAGACACACACACAGGCAGGCAGGCAGACACACACACAGGCAGGCAGGCAGACACACACATACAGGCAGACACACACACACACATACAGGCAGACACACACACACACATACAGGCAGACACACACACATACAGGCAGACACACACACATGCAGGCAGACACACACACATGCAGGCACACACACACACATGCAGGCACACACACATGCAGGCACACACAGGCACACACACACACACGCAGGCAGACTCCACCTTCAGTGTATCCTCCCCTATTTGTTCACCATCAGCAACAACAAACTCCCTTTGGAACAGCCAAGTCACGCAGTAGAGGAGCACAAAAACTAAGTCCACTAGTAACATAAGGCTCTCCTCACAGCTCCAGTTCCCACTTCCTAAACTGGGGCTTGCGTCATCGATCGCAAACACAGAGCCAAATGTGCTTCACACATCTTGACCGGGTAAGGGACAGACGCACATACACACAAATCCAAGAACACACACACACCCTAAGTGTGCAGGCATGCACACACACACCCTAAGTGTGCAGGCATGCACACACACACCCTAAGTGTGCAGGCATGCACACACACACCCTAAGTGTGCAGGCATGCATACACACACCCTAAGTGTGCAGGCATGCACACACACACCCTAAGTGTGCAGGCATGCACACACACACCCTAAGTGTGCAGGCATGCACACACACGTTTTCTACATTAGGTTAAGTCTACGCAAACAACAGCTGGGCCTTACACAAACTGACCGCGTTGGCATTTAAAAGGCGAGGGATTCACAATTCACGCATTCAGTCACGCCAGTCAAATATCCTCTGGCCCTCACAAAAATTCCCCTTCAACTCAAACCAGCCAAAAAACACACAGAAACCCTCCAAGTACGCACACACGGCTCAAAGGGCTTTTTGGAGAGAAAAAAAGATATAACTTTCAGTCCAGTCTCGTTTGTCTCTGACGTCAAAACCCAAACTGAACCACATGAGAGGAACGCCCCACGCTTGTCCACAATCCCTGTGTGTGTGTGTGTGTGTGTGTGTGTGTGTGTGTGTGTGTGTGTGTGTGTGTGTGTGTGTGTGTGTGTGTGTGTGTGTGTGTGTGTGTGTGTGTGTGTGTGTGCGCGAGAGAGCATGTGTTTCTTGGACGGGCTCGTGAGTGATGGCGTCACGGCGTTCGCAGGGGAAGGAAGCGGGGGAAGAGTCTGTTTGGAGAGCAAGCCAGCTCTTATTAATTACCAAGCAAAACATTCCTGGCTTGGAAACAGGCCAGGGAGAGAAGAACCCGGCAGTTATGAAGTCAACAGTCAAAACCCTGAGCTCTCTCTCTCTCTGAGCTTTCTTTGTCAGTCAGTCTCTCCGTCTCCATTTGAGCTGGTCTGGATGCGCTTTGTGGGTTTTTGTAACGCTCTTAGAGCTTTTGCGACCTTTCTCTCGCTCTCTCTCTTTCCCTCAGTCTCTCACACTCAATTTAATATACTTCATTGACATGAAAGGTGAAACGCTCCCTCTCCCACTCTCAATCGCCTCTCCCGGTCTCCCTCTCTCGTTTCCTCTGACAGCAACAACTTCCAAGAACAAGACGGGGACAGACAGAACAGAACAGACAGGAAGTCAGGACTGATAAATCGGAGATGGGCAAAGTTGAGGATGAGTTCAAAGGAGCCAGCACAAACACACAGAAAACACACGCTACGACAGAGACAATAGGAGAGTGTAGTGAATATTGACAAAGGATGAGATCCTCTAAAGCAGGCCATTGATCATAGGGGATGTTTTCTATAGTGCCGACTCATGAGTTTTATTTGCCAGGTTTAAATAGACACACATCCCAGACACACAGGCATACTGCAGAACACAGAGACATGGGCATTGATGCTTGGTAGATCAGAGTCCATAAAAAGTGTTTACATGTGAACCATAAGGATTATACACAAGGATCAGACCAGGGTAATCTTCTACCTACTCTTCTGCAGAGTGCCTAATGGCTGAGATCCATTGGGGATATCTAGCAGCCACACAAAATGAAGAGGAGAGTGGGTGGGTTAGCTCCCCTGTACATGCCAAATGGGTGTGGGGGCTCAGTTGGAGGGCTGAGGGTGTTGGTGGGCTCCACAGCTGTGTACCCAATGCCACCTTGCAACCCCTATTAAGAGGGAGTGAAGTGGGCAGGGGGAGATGTGTCCCAGCTCCTCCATTGGATCATAATTACAGCCCTGTGTGTGTGTGTGTGTGTGTTCGTGCGTGCGTGTGTCTGACAATGGAAGCAGGTGTGTCCGTGCATGTATGTGCGTGCCTGTGTGTGCACCCACTGCCCACACACACTTGCCACAAAGCAGGTGGGGGGTTGATGATGATGATGATGGGGTGGTGGCGAGACCCAGCTGACATCTGCAGCACGGAGAGAGAGTCTGGGAGGGAGGCTAGCTAGCCTCTCACTGAGGTAGTCACGACAACGCTCACACAGTGGAGAGCTGGGCTGTGATCAAGCAGAAGGGGGAGGGGTCAACACCCCCAGAGCATGCTGTGCAGAGCCAAGGGCTTTGTCAGGATTCACCTAGCGATCATGATTTGGGGCTGTACAAATGTTTGATGTATTAGAATAATTGATTATGCTTATGTTATATTAATAAAAGGGGAGGGGTTATAAGACCCCTCCCTCCTTACATTTATAGGGTCCTAGACTACAGATGAACAATATATATTCATTATAGAGTTTTAGAATTGTTCCACAAATGTTTTCTCATTCACTCACTCAATGTGTGATGAAGACAGAACTCTGCAGGGGAGCGTGGGAGATAAGAGACTACTCAGACATTCCACAGTAAATCTACTTTGGGGAGGGGACAATTATTGCCATGCTTTTAGATAGAGTTTCAGTGTTTATGTTTGTATCGCCATGGATGCAGGGTTTCGGTCTCGGGAGTAAAAAGGTAATGGCGTAGTCAGTGACATCACTAAGGCGGGACGTCGGTTTAATAAAACCACTGGAGACCGTTTGTTTGATGCGGAACTTACTCAGAAACATGCGTGCTATGTTCCTGATTGTCATCTTCTGTCTGCAATTGCATTAATAAAGGTTTTTGAATGATTTATTTGAAGATGTTGTCATAATGCTAATTTCACCAATGAACCAATGACTGACAAGGAAGGACGTAAGGAACGAACCCCTAACAGCTTTAAATACCAGCGTCTCCCAGCAGGGAATAAATTGTCCAAAAACTATACATTTGGGGGTCAGAGAGCACCGGGAAACCGCACCGAATAATCAATGTTTGATAAGTCATCATGTTGTGTCAATACAATGGTATATCAAGACTAGTTTATTAGATCACATTCTGGTGGGGAATTCCATTAAATGTGATCATTTAATTCCCACGGAGGAATTAAACCCGCATCCGTCAGCCCAGCACTTGTCATATAATAACATATATTAGGCTGCATCACATCCAGCTGTGACTTGGAGTCCCATAGGGCGGTGCACAATTGGCGCAGTGTCGTCCGGGTTAGGGTTTGGCCGGGGTTAGGCCGTCGTTGTAAATAAGAATTTTTCTAAACTGACAATGCCTAGTTATATGAAACAATTAAAAAGCTGAGCCGTGGAACTAAATGAAATATTACCACTACGTTTTTAAAATGTTTAGCTTTATTTCCAAAACACAATTCAACACAATTCCAATCACTTTTTTGTCTTTTAATAAATGTAAACATCTTTTAAGACAGGTATTAAGACCTAACAAACACTCAACATGTTAAAAGTGTTTTTAGAAAGTACAAAGTGTTTGTTAGGTAATAATACCTGTGTTGAATTGTTAAAAGTGGCCCTGTTGTTGCCTCATATCCCAGAGATAATGCCTTGCATTACACCTGGGAAGAAAACACTTACAACCAAGCCCAAGGCAAACATTCGGACTATATTAGCACACACCGCTACAAGGATGCATTTTCATGCTAGGTTTAAGACCTCATATGTAAGCTTATAGAGACCCTAAATGATTTATAGAACAATCTTAAATATTTTTGGGGACTCAGCTTCCTTGCCACTTTTCCCATATGGTTTGATCCTTCACTGACTCCGTGAAATTATTAACTCTTGCAAAATATTTGGTCAAATGATACATTTTGTGTATGTATTCCTAGAAACAAGGGAGGCTCAACTCCCCCCCTCTCCCCTACAATGTGTGTTCGTTGCTGCCTATGCATCCATCCTCTATGAGCCAACAAGGATCCACCAAACCCAAACAAGCGTGACCACATAAGACACAGTCCGCCCTCTTCTTCTTCGTTAGAACACGCACACTCACGCAAAGTTATTAATGTCTCTGAAATGCCAGCTGTACACGGACCAATTCCTGGAAACATTCGCCCAAGGCCACTTTTTTTTGGCTTCATTACCATGGGAACTTGATTACCAAGCCTTTCAAGGAAATGACATCGTTCCGTTCCATTTCAAAGCTAAGCCACCAGAAAGTAACTGCCTCAGTCAATACTTGAGACAATTAGGTACCACTTTACAGAAAAGGCAGCCTTTATTAAGGTTTTGTAAAGACTTTGACATGGCACTAACACACATCCTTGAACCAATCATGGTCTTGATATATTAAAATCACACAAACCACTCTCGATAGAAGACTGATCTCCTCTCCAGGGGGTGTAGTTGTACATCAAGCTGCCTCATGCTACAGAAACAGGAGATATGCTCCGGTCCTATGGGCCGTTCTGGCTCGGACGAGTCTACCTTTCATCTCATTTTGCTCAAATGAACGGCATACCTGCTTTTAAGCGAACAGCTAAAGCAACACCTCACGGCACAACGCCTCTCCCCTATTTCACCTTGATAGTTTGTGTACATGTATTGACGTGTAGGCCACGCGTGCCATTGTTAAATGTGTGTCGTTCTGTCCTTGTCGATTGATGTTCTGTATTAGGTCCTGCTTCATGGTTTGTGTGGACCCCAGGACGAGCAGCTGCTGCTTTCGCAACAGCTAATGGGGATCCTAATAAAAGGGGAGGATCACCGCTGAGTTGAAAGTTAACCTTTCTTAGCGATACCTCTACCCCCCTCTTCTGAATAAATTAACAGGCCCTGCTCCCTCTCCGCTCAGTCAATAAATCTTAGCAGGCGTTTTCACTCCCTAATCCTCTGAATCACACTCCCAATCAGACCAGGATTCAACAGAGTCAGCTAGAGAGGACATGGGCTGACAAGCATGAAAACACACACACTATGCAGTGACCCTGGCCATGGAGTAATTAAGATAAGACTAACAGTCTATTAGCTCCATTTGATTAGGCTGACAGGACGGATGTAGGAAAGAGGAGGATGTTAACGTTCCTAAGTTACAATCCATTTGTTTTCCTAAAGCTAACAGAATGAACCACAGCTAAGTTAATGGGATAGTCCACTCCAAAATCCAAGTTTGACAAAACGTGTCCATACCTTAAAAAGGTGGGTATTTAGTCCATGTCCCAGCTATATATATATATATATATATATATATATATATATATATATATATATATATATATATATATATATATATATATATATATATATATATATATATATATATATATATATGTCTCAATCTCAAATGAATGGGAAAGATAGGGACTGTCTAATGTAATCATTTTAGCCAGTGCCATTCATTTCCAATTCTCCTTCCAGTCTGTATCAAATGTCATTCCAAGCGTCAATCACAGCTACCGAGATCTCGATCAGTGCTTTGCCCTGTGACCTTGTGAGTGAATCTAAGCCAAACACTTGGCAGTGTAGCGAAATACATCAATCTTTACGTCGAACAAATCAGGACATTCATAAGCTGACCAATGGAAATATTTACACTGACAAACTACCCCCAGAGCCAACAAACATCCAAGCACATCAAATGCTAATGTCCTCAAAAGTTGTTAAACAACCGAGCTCCGGGCGGCTTTGTAGCGGCGGCGCTAAATAAAATGTACCACTGCTGTGACGCTAATTGCTACACGGTAGGTGGGTGAGAGTGAGGGTAAAAGGCAGAACTTTTTGCCTTTTGATGTTATTATAAGACTCAATTTGGCTTGATTTCTCTGTAGGAAGCCTGAGTGAAAAGCATAAGTGGGAGTGGTCCCCTGTAGCTCCCATCTGTTCAGACAGCTAGCGCGCATTCTTTTATTATTATTTTAGATGGTTTGAAGATATACACAGTCCCAATTCATCGTCTTTTTAGCTAATGAGGTAACGATTTCTAGTCCTAACCAACCTCAGGCATTTGTTTTGTGACAAGTAGCCTATATTTTGGACCGGAAGCATTTTTAACTAAACATTCACTGTTAAAATGTTATATATATATACATTTAAAAAAAGGATTAGATGTGGCATGAATGCATTTCATTCCAGACTTCCATCATGGCCTACTTGCAGTAGCAGTTGAGGGTGGAGTAAGACATTAAGACATGACACCAGCTAATATCTACTACTCTGCTGTCACAGACATTAGGGACTGGGTAAAGATGCGGTGCACACACACACACACACACACACACACACTGCTATGGTTCGCTGGCCCCTGCTGGGATGGGAGGCAGTGGCACTAACAGGCTCCTATACACGCCCTCCTATCAGGAGAGGGGTCCAGGACACGGCAACGACTCCAGCCAACCAGGGACTTGGGATTGCAGTGGCGACGTCCATTTTACCCATCAGCCTCAGGGGTACTGTGGGATTACAGTCGCTTGAAAGGAATGAAAGTGGAACTGGAAATGCAAGGACTTTTCTAGGAAGGGTAGGAAATCATGGAGCTAGGAGTATGATATTATCGCTAACATCCCGTAGAGCAAACAAACTGATGAAGCGAATAAAATAAAAAACAAATGAAATCGTACTGTTTTATTTTAAAAAGCACACATTCACATTGAGCAATCATGAAACTGGATAGCATATGGGGTATTTGGGGATATTGACAAATACATATATATATTTTTTTAAACAAATGTATATTTTGTACAACGCGATTCGAAGGAGCCAAAAACCTCTTTATGTGAACAATAATCGACCCATAAGTAACATTCTTCTCGTCCATGATCCCACCTGGTACAGTGTTGGTATGGACATCACTCTAGTTAGTCAAACTGTATCCAAGTCTCCCCACTGGAGAGTAGAGCTCCCTACTAAATCCTGACCTTTAGGGAACGCAAGACTATTAAATATCTCATTTGAAAGTTAGCCCTGAAATGGTCTTAAATGATAAACTGTGTAATCCTACTTCTATTCAGGGAATGGGAAACGGCCGATGGTTGCCATGGAGACGGTGATGATGGTAACAGATCCAGGCGACATAGACAGTAGCTATCTATAGCCCGTCTGTCTGTGGTGTGGGTTGAGCTACTGTTGCTGTCCAAATGCATATCACCTACATATTGGTTTGAAGCAGATCAGAGTAGCAAGATGTGTGTGTGTGTGTGTGTGTGTGTCTCTCTGAAAACGGCCCAAATCGCACCCTTTTCCATATATAGTTCACTACTTTTGACCAGGGCCCAAACCTGAACAGGCACACACACACACACACGCGCATGTGAACACACACACACACACGCATGTGAACACACACAAGTAAACACATACCAACGGCACACGCGCACACACACTGTCTCAGAGTCCATGAGAGCTGTTAACATCACACTAGCAGAGTGCAGAGAAACATTCTCACATTATGCTTCAATGGCCACTCTGCCAGACCCATCTGCTGCTCGAGAGGCCAGACGATGTTGTTTACAGCCGATCTGGGGCCTGTGAATACGTGACTACGTCAAACATCTCCCACCCTCCAGACTTTTTTCTCACAGCTGTAGCATAGGTTGTGCCCTCCGCAAACAACGTGATAACTGTAAAAGACTGGAATAAATATATATTGAATGTATTAACAGAAATGACCGTAACTAAACAAACATTGTAGATTAGAAATTAAATGTACTACTGGTGATATGGAATGGGGAATTGATAAGACACTAACAATCAAACAATTCACACAGTGAAGTTATGAAAGAGTGAATGTGCCAAAATTGGCGGGAGAGAGCGCATTCTGGAGCGAGAGAGAGATGCATTGTGCATAACAGCCACACTCCCCTTCTTCTTGGACTGTGCGATGTGCGCGGGTGAGTCTCGGCCTCCTCAATGGATTGGTTCACTCAGAAGGGTGTGAATCAGACAGGTGTCTCGTGTGATCTTTTTTTAATTCTTTATTCATCTTGGTCGACCAACAGTCTATCGACCAAACAATCCACCAGTCGACTAAATGGGGTCGGCCCTAAAAAGAAAAGCAGAGAAAGACAGAGAGAAAAGCAGAGAAAGACCGGGAGAAAAGCAGAGAAATGAGCGAGAAGAGAGATCGAAAACAAGAAAGAAAACGAGAGAACAGGCAAAACGGAAGCTCCAAATGAACTCATCAAGACAAAGGGCCCATCCCTCCTGTCCAAAATGCTCGTTGAAGATGTGGCTGTAATTACACTGCCAATGGCTACCGGTTGGGGACAACATTTCTCAGAATGAGGACATGTTTATACATGTATTGTCTTCTCATATTCTATTCATTTCAATCCCAAAGCAACGGATTCAGCCTGTGTGTGTGTGTGTGTGTGTGTGTGTGCCTGTGTGTGTCTGTGTTTACTTGTTCAGTTCCCAGCTCCCCTATAAACTCTTCTCAATAATTCATAATGGAAAGTTGGTGGTTAAAATTCAGCATGGTGCACACATAATAAAATTGGCCATGGTATGGCCCATTTAAAATTACAAGGAAATCAGGTGGCTAGTCAAAGTGGACTGTGATTTAAGGTCAAATAAAATATCAACTTGGTTGACTGCTTGATTGTCTTCAGTCGATTCAAGAGTGCTGAATTATGAATGATTTGATGTTTGTATTGGGGTTGATAATAAAGTCATTTTTAAATGAAAGTCTGAAAACGGAAGGCTGCTGGAGTGAAATGGAGACCTGTAATGGATACGCTAAAGACAGACCACAGCTACTGTAGGATGAATGGGCAGAGTAGGGAAACGCTAAAGACAGACCACAGCTACTGTAGGATGAATGGGCAGAGTAGGGAAACGCTAAAGACGGACCACAGCTACTGTAGGATGAATGGGCAGAGTAGGGAAACGCTAAAGACCGACCACAGCTACTGTAGGATGAATGGGCAGAGTAGGGAAACTCTAAAGACAGACCACAGCTACTGTAGGATGAATGGGCAGAGTAGAGAAACCACAAGAATGTGCATCTGTGAGAATCAAATAAAAAAAATTGTCACATGCACAGAATAGAACAGGTTTTCATTACAGGGAAACGTTTACTTACAAGCCCTTAACCAACAACGCAGTTAAGAAAAAGTGTCAAGAAAGTATTTACTAGATAAACTGAAGTACATACATACGTGATAGTGTGTGTGTGAGTGTGAGTGTGATCTCTCTCCAGTTAATTGAAATGGCTTCTGTCCAAGGAAGAGAGAGTGACTGTCAGCAATGTGTGACGATCACCCTGGAATGGCCTTACGGAATAGCCTTCCGCAGGCTACGCGCGCGCGTACACACACACACACACACACACACACACACACACACACACACACAAGGGAATGAGAGGAGGCCTCATCCGTGGATAACAGTCTATCAAAAGCCATGATGGTACTTCTGCTGGAGGAGCAAATAGCATCTTATCAAATCACAACACTGTCATGAACACCAGATGACAACTGTGTCTTGCACCGATCCACCCATGGAAAATGTTAGGTCCATTTCCTCATCATCAACACAACATTGAATATCCACAATGAACTATTAAAATTGACAATTTCAAACCAGGCGCTGCGTGTGTCAAGCATCTCAGAGTAGGAGTGCTGATCTATTCTATTCTAGTCCGCTATGATATGACAACTTGAGTTTGAACAAATAAAATCTCTTTTGGCTATTGAAGTGAAGTGGATCAACACCAGGAAACAGAATGACATCATGGGTCCTTGATTTGTACTCAACAGAAATACATAATTTTGAATGTCATTCTCTTCATGGTGATGTATCCTAATTATGTACACAAAAAGGTAGAAAAATGCAATATCCTCCTTATTCTATTGAGCTCTGACCCAAACAAGACCAAATGTGGTTGGTCCAGACTGGACCAAATCTGCACCAATCATAGACATCTATGTTTCATATGTTTAGACTTCACAGAAGAGCACAGTGGAGTACAGGACTGCACAGCCCAGTACAGAGGGAGGCAGGTAGCCAAACGATTAGAGAGCAGAGCCAGCAACCGGAGGGTGTCCGGTTCAAATCCAAGATGCCATTGTGCCCTTGAGCAAGGCACTTATCCCCCCACAACAACATCTCTCCAGGCACCCAGTGAGGCAGCCTCCCCACACCTCTACAAAACTACTCTACTGTACTCTGTACTACTGCAAACATGGTTTGTGACTACTATGATTTCTCCATTGTGGCTAATTCAATTGCAGTCATTCTGTTACACATTTTTCAGTCACTATTACCGATTTGGAGTGATGCGTTTTAAAACACTTAATAATTCATAAACAACATTTTTATCAGTACAAAACACTATAATTAATGGGTACTTCTGTTAAGTCTGTGAACTTTCATCATCCTCCCTCATGAGGGAGAGGGATTAGAAAACAGAATGACAAGACACTAGGCAATATTTCTTAAAAAGTTACAGAAAGCAAACAATTTCTGCAAAATTAAATATAAAATGTTGATATTAGTCTGCCTTCAATATTGAGTTTTGATGTATTTCTATACTGAACAAAAATATATACACATGAGCTGAAATAAAAAAATCCCAGAAATGTTCCATAGGCACAAATAGCTCAGATTTTGTCCACAAATCCCTGTTAGTGGGCATTTCTCCTTTGCCAAGATAATTCATCCACCTTATAGGTCTGGCATATCAAGAAGCTGATTAGACAGCATGATCACTACACCGGTGCACCTTGTGCTGGGGACAATAAAAAGCTACTCTAAAATCTTCAGTTTTGTCACACAACACAATGCCACAAATGTCTCAAGTTATTGGGGAGCATGCAATTGGCATGCTGACTGCAGTAACGTCCAACAGAGAATTTAATGTTAATTTCTCTACCATAAGCCACCTCCAACATCATTTTAGAGAATTTGGCAGTACACCCAACCCGCGTCACAATCGCAGACCAATCAGAATCACTGATTGGCTGGGCCTGGTTCCCCTGTGGGTGGACCTGGCTCCCAAGTGGGTGGACCTATGCCCTCCCAGGACCACCCATGGCTGCACACCTGCCCAGTCATGTGTAATCCATAGATTAAAGGCCTAATGTATGCATTTCAATTGACTGATTTCCTTTTATGAACTGCAACTCAGTAAAATATTTTAAATTGTTGCTTTCATATTTTTTGTTCTGTATAATACCTTAAAAACCATATACTAGAATAAGTCTTAAGACCCCTTTTCCATCTGTGAGCAGAAATCAAAGCCTTTGCTTATTCCAAATTTTCAGGAACGAAAATGGTTGAAAAATGTAGACTTCTAGCTTTCATTTGACACCAAATTTGATATGCTCCTATAAACGTGTTGGTGCTCATGGATCCTTTAACATGGAAAAGACCATCAGTTTTCCTACTCTGAGACGCTTGATACACACAGCTTCAGGACACACTCCCAAAAACAAGCGAGAAAGACAGACAACCTATTTTGAGTATTAAGGTAATTTGGTTCTTACACTTCTCAACATGCTTGACAACACCTTGTGATGCTCGCAATATCCCTATTCTCATTTTACCCGGCCAGTGAACACCCACGGGATTAGTATTTTTCTAGTTTGTGCCGTAAACCGACGACAGCCATGAAAGAGACTGACTTCCATTTCAATACGATGCCTCTCTATCTGCCCCCTCTCCCCCTCTGACTCTCTGGAGCGGCAACATCGCAGCAAGATGTGAAATTAACTCCCGGCGTTATGGAAACAGGGTTGGGGGATCTAACAATTGCAAGCCATCGAGTTAAAGAGCCTTTAAAGGAAGTTTAACACAGTCTTTACAGAAACTTGCTGTGGAGGGAGACTCATCATGATGAGGCAACGTAACTACTTTCCAGACATTAACAACCCCCCCCATGGGCCTCATTGGACAAAGTAGTCCCTTGAGGTAACTGTATAAAAATACTGTATGCCTACAATACACCCCTTTTTAATTTGTAATGTTCAGTAACATTGCACCAATGGAACACATGACACCTGTTTCACATTACCGCAACTGTTGGTGGCTAGTTACAAGCACAGGGATGATTGGCAATGCCTAGGGGAGTAGTATTCTACGCCAGGCGGGAACAAGACAGCAATCAGGAAAAAGCAGCAGCTTGCCGAGAGGGAGGCTAAATCCCAATTCAGACGGCAGATAAAGGAGCGGCTGATTAAATCAACGTAGACAGCAGATGGGGCACGGAGAGCAGCGTTTGACACACCGTATGGGAGCTAGCTGAAATCCTCCTGTTAATTTCAGGGGACGTTAGTTCAAATTAAGCCAGGGTCATGTTCATTAGGGCATACCGTAGCGGGAATGTATTGGTTCCGTTGGCTCTGATGGTTGGACCATAGTGCTAGCAACTGAAGTTGAGGTTTGATTCCCACATGGGCCACATACTTACTGAATGTTTGAACTGTAAATCCCTTTCATAAATAACTGTGAATGATGATTCATCAGAAGACAAGCTAACACATGTGGATGATGTTTGATCACACATCCCTACCCACAACACTGACAGAGTGAGTGATTGTGTGCGTGTGCCACTAAAGCGGTAAGGTAGATGACCTCTCAAAAGGGACACTCGAGAATTTCATCAACGTTACCATGAACTTCGCTAATTGACTTTTTGATAGGCCCAGATGCTTTCTCCGTCACTGTTCTGGGAACATCACCATTCATCAACTAACACAACATACACAAAAACAAATGAGCTTCTATCATCCACTTCTATAGAGTACATTCCCTGTGATGGCTAGCAGCCATCCATATTCAAATTCAACACATACTCCACTACCTGATATAACGTTCTCTGCCAGAGAGTGCGATGGCTCAGTGATAAAGGGTGTAGAAATAGACAGTTGTTACAAAATTGGGCTTCACCCACTTCAACTCACACAGAATAAGAGCTTATGTCCCAAAACCAGAAAAAATGAATTGGATTCTATTTTTCTTTGCAATGAACACCATCCACAACCGTAGGACTATAAGCTTTTACGTCAGACCAGCGTTATACGTCAGACCAGCGTTATAATCCCCCCAGTTATAGCCGAAGCTGGAAAGCGGAGAAATTTAAAGCGCGGCAAAACGTATTTCATTTAGATTTTTTTCCAAAAGGGATAGAGAAAACCCGCATCTCAGTTTTTTTTTTTTTTTTTTTTAAACCTTCACAAAGGGAAAGTTAACAGGCTGCTATGAGGTCACCCGGTGTGTTTGAACGGTTCACTGTGGATGCATCGCAAATGACTTCCTATTCCCTAAACCGTTTGGGATGCATAGAAAACACGTTTCTGGTGTAGGCGGAAGTTGACCCTAGACACTGCTCTGAGGTCAGTTCATCTGATTTCCTGATGATTCAAATTACTGGGTTGGAGAAACCTTAGCGACACCTTATTGTGAATTTTCCAAAATGCCTAAGGTCATACACGCATTAATATCACTCACATATCTGCAACATTAGTAAGTATTGAGTAATGGTGGAAATTAGGCATGTTGCCCTAGGTAAGAATGACGAATCATCACCCTTTTAAATCTGTAGGACCTAGATGGGAGAAGTGACATCTTGAGAGATAGTCCATTGGTCTGTTTCCTCTGAAATGAATTACTGTTCCATCCTCTGACTGGAATAAACAGGCGTGGTGGCTGATAAATTACTATGGGAAATGGCAAAGCATGAAGTTAACTGCCTAGAATATTAGCCAAGATCAATTTAGCATTTCCTCCCTACTGGTTAAGGTTAGAATTTGGGGTGGGTAAGCTGATCCAAGATCTGTGCCTAAGGATGACAGGATCTGATTGGTGTGGGTGGAACAAGGTGACTTCGTCAAGTGAAGATATACAGCGGGGGATAAGATAGGAGTTGAGGTTCACAGAACTTTTCTTATACGTTATCCAAACATTTTCAACCCACAGTAGTAACACATGAACGTACATGCTTCCGTGAATTGAAACATGCTGTAAAAACAAGTTGTAAAATTCCACAGTAATAATTTGCCACATTTCCAGAGTTACCATCTGCACTACGCTGAGGTAACATGTCACTAGAGGCCGGAGCCAGGCCAATCACTTCCCAGAAAGAGACCATGCAAAGAGAGGGGTGACCTCGTATGTCCCCATTACCACACACACTTCATTAAGCCAGTGGCCCTAGGGTTTTCAGACAAAACAGACTTGGCCAGAGAAGATATCTGGCCTGAGAACACTTCCTCCCCCGGTCAGGAAGCAGCCATTCATGTTATCAGAGACATGGACGACTCCCAACTCAATGCGTTGTCATGATAAGCTCGATTTGTTTGAATGAGAGAAGGAAAGAAAGCAATCTTCCCGACGACAAGTCAATGTCAGAACTGAATGCTAGCGACAATGGGTGTGGACACGCGTTGTTGACAACGTTATGTGCCCTTCCAATGACTCCTTCACATGTGTTGACTCTGACAAGAAACCTTCAATAGACAAAAATATCTCTCTTTATATTCTCTGCCCTTACATACCATAGTTCACTAGAGGCTCAAGGTTTAATTGAGCCACACACAAAGTTCAGAAGCAATTATAAAAAATGTGTGACTTCCTTACATCTTACAGTTGTGCTGCTCCGTGTCCTAATGGCCTATTAGGAATAGGTACTCCTTCATACGTTGAGTGCCTTTAAGTGACGCGATTTTGCATGTTAGTCAGTAAGCTATTAGTGTCTGATGTGAGAAATAGATCATCGAAGAGAAAACACACAAATGCATCTTTTTAATCACTTTGGGGACAAAATAAACTATTCTGTCACTGTCTTCACTTTGACCATACTCTCGGTCAAAATGACTGACTGGGTGCTGAGTTGAACCCACGCTGGAAGACAAAAAGTGTTGCTTAATGCCAAACAGAGAAACTGAGCCCTCAGTCAATGACCCGATGAACCTCTCCCTCTGTTACGAAACTGCTGATACCAAATAAAGCGTTTTGGCTGACGCTCGTTATTAAATGTTGAGGGAGTTTATGGAAAGTACATGTTTTTATGTGCCGTGTTCAATTGGGTTGAAATTCAGAGAAGACCAGAGCAGTGTTCTAAGACAACCGAGCAACACTCATGCATTTCTAATGGACAATGTCGCAAGGACGAAGGCAGGAGGAATGCAGAAATGCAATCAACATGAGTGACAACACCATATGGTGTTATTACCATAATTTACATTGAAGACGTCACGGGCATGACAGCTATGCAGGCCTAGAACTATATTATCTAGGCAACGGTGTGAGATGGAGGACAAACTGACTGATCAGAGAAGAATGATTCCCCCTTTTCACCGAGAACTACAAGCATGCACAGATGACTGGCTGAGAATTAAGTGATTCTTAGGGGAGGTGCTGCTCATTCCTTTGAATAAAGATGAGCGTTGTGGACTCAACTGTGCTCAAGCAGGAGCAGAATTATGCTAGAGCAACCTAAAACAGCATTAGGACTACAAAATAGTCCACAAATTATAGAAACATATTATTAAGAAAGTTAATAACAGTGGCCTATACGATTATGGTGCAATATTACTGTGTCATCATTATTGATTCATTGATTTGAATTCACCATACACTAATAGGATATACGCTAAACGGTAGTTACAACAGCCCCATCCAGTGGTATCGTCTCAAAGCCATTGATAAGTAACAGTAGCCCAGTGACCTCTACCAGGGGTGTCAAACTCATTCCACGGAGGGCCTTGTGTCTGCAGGTTTTTGGTCTTTCCTTTCAATAAAGCCCTAGACAACCAGGTGTGGGGAGTTCCTAACTAATTAGTGATGTTAATTCATCAATCAAGTACAAGGGTGGAGCGAAAACCCGCAGACACTCGGCCCTCCGTGGAATGAGTTTGACACCTGTGCTCTAGACTCATATACTATTTAATATAAAGTTCGAGTCAATTGCCTCTAACTTTCTGAAAACATAAGTGGGTGTTTATTTGTTCATCGCAGATTATAAGTGTTGAATTTACTTCCGGTCTATCGTTTTTCTTCAATTTAGTCTAATGAGCAGATCTGGTGTGTGTGTTCATCACACATGGCACCTATGACATATGAACATGGCATTTACTTTCAAATAGAGTGACAAGTGAGGCTATGGGTGGATAGGTTAGGCTGGCTTACTGCAAGACAAACATATATTATCTAAAATGTTACATCCACCCAGCCCTTCCTATCTGTCCCTCTTCTCGCACGAGAAAGTTAGCTGAAAGTTAAGTTGAATGTTGTTTGACAAATTTAAACATCGAACAATGGAAATGATAACTACCTGCTACAATTCTACACACACATTTGTATACACTTACCTCCTCAACAGTCAGCGGCATGCATATCCTGTACTCCTTGAGCAACATCTTATTTGATACGTCTCTTCTTGTTTTACAATGTAGCCTGTCTAACAAGTTATGACCGCCAAAGCTTTAGCTAATAAAAACGCAGGATTTGGCAATGCATGTGGATTGCCTTGAAAACAGATGACCACTGTGAGTTGTCTTGTCTCATCGGAACGAATGGAATTTTCACTAGGAATTCCTCACAAGCAGCGTTAAAGAACTTAAAGAACTAGCCTCTCCTTTTTTTAAATTCCGGACAGGACGTAGGTAAAGAAAAGCATAACACCGTAACGTTACCTAACTAGGAAATGCCCTCAGCGAAATACATGAAATTCGATTGAAAATCGGCCAAACAGATGTTGCTTTCAAACGTGGGCGGTAACAAAACGGCCAGATTACTTTAACTGCAGCTTTCTCAAAACAGAAATAAATAAATACGAGGTTTATTTAATTTTTAAAAAAGCGAGTCAGGTCCGTCCTTGCGAAGGCTAATTGGCTCAAATGTGCTCTTCCTCACGCTTCTGTGTTCCTGCACATACGAGTCTTCTTTACACAGGCTTAGCTTTATGTCGCGGTGTCCTCTCTTAGGATGTGAAAAAATGCAAGCAAACGCTACGAGCTCTTCCTTTGGCTGTAGTTTCTCACTCGGTGCGACGACGAGCTACTTTGTTGCTGCCACGGAAACATGCAGCCAGCACAAACTACGCGGGCAGGAAACATGAAGCGTGAAAGTAAGCACATCAGAGTTCACGCTCCCTTTCATTGTCACTGGTTCTATTCAAATGTGAACTATTCTCTTCCCTAGAAAGTGTTTGAAACCACGTTAAAAGATTGGGCTACACGAGTCGACTGCAGCCTGCTGAGTAGTCTGTTATTTTACCTTGGCCTAAATAACGGTTTTTGAAGACTGTGTCCATCATCCATCCAATCAAATGTTATTGGTCAAATACACACGGTTAGCAGATATTAATGCGAGTGTAGCGAAATGCTTGTGCTTCTGGTTCCGACAGTGCAGTAATATCTAACAAGTAATCTAACAGTAACCCAACAACTACCTAATACACACAAATCTAAAAGGGGTGAATGAGAATATGTACATATGGGGGAAAAAATGGATGAGCGATGGCGGACCGGCATAGGCAAGGTGCAATAGATGGTATAAAATACAGTATATTATATGAGAAATGTCAGATATGTAAACATGATTAAAGTGGCTCTATTTAAATTGGCATTGTTTAAAGTGACTAGTGACTGCCTGTTCATAGCTCTTTGCCCTGACTTGGCCATAACAGTGTTATAGGTCTTATGACAGAGATGTAGGACTACAACAAAAAAACAGATCTAGAAATGCATTTCTTAAAAACCAAGGTCTAATTGGAATTAAATAAATAATAATAAACCGACACAAATCGTTTACTTAGCCTGCAGACTATTCTCTTTTTTGTCTATAATGTTCTCTCTCTCGATATGCAATCTGGTTTCCGCTCAGGTTATGGATGTGTCCCTGAAACCTTAAAGGTCCTCAATGATGTCACCAATGTCCTTGATTCTAAGCAATGTTGTGCTGCCATTTTTATTTATTGACTCTGCCAAAGCTTTTGATACGGTAAACCATTCCATTCTTGTGGGCCGGCTAAGGTGTATTGGTGTCGCTGAGGGGTCTTTGGCATGGTTTGCTAACTACGTCTCTCAAAGAGTGCAGTGTATGTCTCAGCCACTGGCTGTCACCAAGGGTGTACCCTACTGACAGGCAGTAGGCCCCAAGCTCTCTCATCCATTTATATGCAGATGATACAGTCTTATACTCACCTGGCCCCTCCCTCGATTTAGTCTTAAACGCTCTACAACAAAGCTTTCTTAGTATCCAACAAGCTTTCTCTGCCCTTAACCTTGTTCTGAACATCTCCAAAACAAAGGTCATGTGGTTTGGTAAGAAGAATGCCCCTCTCCCCACAGGTATTATTACTACCTCTGAGGGTTTAGAGCTTGAGCTAGTCGCCTCATACAAGTACTTGGGAGTATGACTAGACGGTACACTGTCCTTCTCTCAGCACATATCAAAGCTGCAGGCTTAAGTTAAATCTAGACTTGGTTTCCTCTATCGTAATCGTTCCTTTTTTCACCCCAGCTGCCAAACTAACCCTGATTCAGATGACCATCCTACCCATGCTAGATTACGGAGACGTAATTTATAGATCGGCAGGTAAGGGTGCTCTCGAGTGACTAGATGCTCTTTACCATTCGCCCATCAGATTTGCCCCCAATGCTCCTTATAGGACACATCACTGCACTCTATACTCTTCTGTAAACTGTATACCCATCACAAGACGCACTGGTTGATGCTTATTTATAAATCCCTGTTAGGCCTCACTCCCCCCTGTCTAAAATATCTACTGGAGCCCTCATCCTCCACATATAACACTCGTTCTGCCAGTCACATTCTGTTAAATGTCCCCAAAGCACACACATCCCTGGGTCGCTCGTATTTTCAATTGGCTGCAGCTAGTGACTGGAACGAGCTGCAACAAACACTCAAACTAGACAGTTTTATCTCAATCTCTTCATTCAAAGACTCAATCATGGACACTCTTACTGACAGTTGTGGCGCCTTTGCGTGATCTATTGGTGTCTCTACCTTTTTGCCCTTTGTGCTGTTGTCTGTGCCCAATAATGTTTTTACCATGTTTTGTGCTCCTACCATATTGTGTTGCTGCCATACTGTGTTGTCATGTGTTGCTGCCATGCTATGTTGTTGTCTTTAGGTCTCTCTTTATGTAGTGTTGTGCTGTCTCTCTTGGCGTGATGTGTTTTTTGTCCTATATTTCTATTTCATTTATTTGTATTTTTAATTCCAGCATTTGTCCCCACACGAGGCCTTTTTCCTTTTGGTAGGCCGTCATTGTAAATAAGAATTGGTTCTTAACTGACTTGCCTAGTTAAATAAAGGTTAAATAAATAAAAAATAGGGGGCAAACTGATCAAGCAATAAGAAGTGGAATAAATGAACCAGTTGCATGTTTCAGGAAATATGACTTGGTTATATGGTTTAATGTGTTAGGATTTTATTCCAAGTTCCAATGTCTATAGGACTTTGTGCCAATTTGGTTCAATGGAAAATAACAATGGTTGTCTTCCAAGTGGCACCCCATTCCCTACATACTGCACAACTTTTGACAAGAGCCCTATGGGCCCGGGTCAAAAGTAGTGCACTATACCGGGGACAGGATGCCATTTGGGACACAGCCAATAGCTTTTCATGTGATCTAGTTTGTAGTTTGACCAACATTACAATAATGATGTAACTCCAACATGAATAATGTCTGTTTTTGATTAGAATAGGGTGTTAGGCTCTATGTTAGATATATGACCTTCTCAACGCACATAATAGCCCTGTATGTAGGACTATGGCTTCATAAAGCTCCAGCTCAGAACACCACATCCTCAAATTAAGTCATGTTACGTAATACCTGTGGCCCACTTTTCAGACATAGACAATGGGCATGGGTCGGACTCAAGCTCTCAGCCGCGTGTTCGATAAGAGTGCTGGACGTGGTTTCATCTTCAGTCTGTCAACGGATCTCAATGGATCTCAGATCGTTTCAGTGCAGGGTAACATAAAGTGGAATCAGGATGATAAAAATAAAATGCCCTCATTATGATTTGCATGGTCACGCTCACAATTGATTTCTCGTTCTCCATATCACTTTAAACTTCTATGCTCATAAAAGTGATCAAATTCGTTCTCGGGCAGTCTCTTCTCAGGCGTTTTATGGAGACACAACTCCATCATAAAGATGACAAGGTTATTATCGATAGACACTTGATCGGTACTGTTATTTGCCCTACATTACTTGAATGAGTGCTTTTGGATCCTGCAAATATGTGGATGCCTCTTATTAAGCCCTGTTTTATTTGGCCAATATTTTAATTATTATTTTAATTATTTCATATTTGGTCTCCTCTCTGAGCTGATACAGGCCATGTTTAATTTTCAAGCTGTTAAGGTTAAGGTTAAGACTGTGTTGGGGTAATCTGATCCTAGGCCAGCACTTAGGGGCAGCTTCTCCCCAGAGCAGGAAAATCACTGACCTACACGAGTTGTATTTATTTCTGAGGGAAATCTTTCAAAGCAATGAACTGTGTGAATGAAACCAAATCATGAACAGTAATGTCCTAGTGACATCTGCTGGTAAACTAGAGTCAATACATGGAGATTAGGCCTACCCCTTCCTTCATGGTTTCAGCCGAGGTGTAAGCAGCAACATACTGCAAAATTCTTTGTTCGCCATTCAAGTCCAAGGTTCTAATCCAGGCACTTGTCATCTCCCGTCTGGACAACTGCAACTCTCTGTTGGCTGGACTCCCCACGTTTGCTATCAAACCCCTGCAACTTATCCAGAACGCCACAGCTCGCCTGGTGTTCAACCTTCCCAAGTTCTCCCATGTCACACCGCTCCTCTGCACACTCCACTGGCTTCCAGTAGAAGCTTGCATCCACTTCAAGACCCCTTTACTTGCCTATGGAGCAGCAAGAGGAACTGTCCCTCCCTACTTTCAGGCTATTCTCAAACCCTACACCTCAACTCGAGCACTCCATTCTGCCACCTCTGGTATCTGCGCCCTCCTGGCACCCCAATGGTGGACCGAGCAATTCACATAATAAGTTGCATGGACTCACTCTGTGTGCAATAATAGTGTTTAACATTATTTTTGAATGACTACCTCATCTCTGTACCTCACATATACAATTATCTGTAAGGTCCCTCAGTCGAGCAGTGAATTTTAAACACAGATTCAACCACAAAGACCAGGGAGGTTTTCCAATGCCTCGCAAAGAAGGGCACCTACTGGTAGATGGGTACTAATAAAAAATAAAAACATTGAATATGCCTTTGAGCATGGTGAAGTTATTAATTACACTTTGGATGATGTATCAATACACCCAGTCACGACAAAGATACAGCTGTCCTCCCTAACTCAGTTGCCGGAGAGGAAGGAAACAGCTCAGGGATTTCACCATGAGCCAATGGCGACTTTAAAACACTAACAGAGTTTAATGGCTGTGACAGGATATAACTGAGGATGGATCAACAATTTTGTAGTTACCATACAATACTAACCTAAATGACAGAGTGAAAAAAAAGGAAGCTTGTACATGTTTTCACTTTGTGATTATGGGGTATTGGGTAAAAATAAAATAATATATTTAATCAATTTTTCAATTCAGGCTGTAACACGACAAAATGTGGAATAAGTCATGGGGTATAAATACTTTCTCAAGGCACTATAAGTGGTGATCACATTTGATGCTCAGGAAAGAAACTTAATAAATAAATTAATTTAGTGTGAGTTATTCACAACATTGTGTGAAAGTGGACTTTTCAGAATCATACTTTAATATGATATGCTTCCTGAGGCAGGGTTCTCTATACAGTTGGTTTAATAATAGTAATAATAATAATAATAATAATTCATGACATTTGTAACACGTTTTTCATTATACAGAATAATATCAACGTGGATATGAGTTTTTCCCTGGGCAGTCAGGGAAATGTTCTCATTCCACCATGGGTGTAAGCCATTTGCAAATAAAAGACATTCCTCACTATCTATCCCTCAATGTTTTTTAAAAACAGGACTGTTTGTGCCTGAAATAGCACCAAGAGAAATATTACAAAGAGTGCACAACTGTCTTGAAACTTTGATGGTTGAGTCAATGAGATGAGATTTGGAAGGAAGGCCCCGAGACTACATCATCATCATCAATTAGATCATTTGTAACATATTTGGGTTTACATTCATTTTACTTGAAATGCCTCCTTCACAGAGACAGGGGTCTTTTTGTTATTGGCCCACTATTTTAATGCTTAAAAAAAGATACCAGAATAACCTAGAAAATAATTCTGGAAATTATAACGTTTCACCCTGAGCACAGTTTCCTCCCATCAACAACCTATTAATGGAAAAAAACATTAAACAATATCTTTGAAGATAGCTGGAATGTTAAGTTGAGAGAGGGGGATGCTGTGTGAATAAGTAAAGATTGACTGTCAAAACGCCTGACACAAATAACAACTATTTTTTATGGTCCTTCTCTGGGTCCTTCTGGCAGCCTAGGTGGCCTTTGCAGTTCATTGTGATTGGCCGGTTTTCCTTCACTTCCTGTAGTTTTGACACAACTGCAGCGGGCTAGCAGCAGTTAGCGCTTAGCAGAAATTTCACTTGTAAATTCGCCGTAGTATTCAGCATACGATGTCGGAAAACATGTCTGCAGAGGTGGAGCGATCAGAAAGATCAGATGGCAAGCTTGTGAAGATGGAGGTTGACTACAGTTCAACTGTAGATACACGTCTACCGGAGTGTGCTGAAATGGCAAAAGTAAGTTGAGTATGAATGAGGCCAGCGCTGGCTGAGTCATGGTGCATCACGAATGTTAGCAGAATGGCTTGTTAGCAAATAAAGGGCTGTTTGTAATAATAGGCAACATTGCAACGGTACTGCAACAAAGTATCACAAATATTGAGTCGATGTACTTGTAAGGTAAGTTATACATCTCTATTAGTTAGCTAGGTAACGTTAGCTACAGTAATTGTTTTCGTCAGGTAACTTCTCTCGTTAACGTTACCTACAGACTCTACTACTACAGTATCTTCGCTCTTGGTGTTATGTTATGCTTACTAGCCGGTTTGGTCGATTGTATACTAATTTATCAACCAACTACTAACGTAGGTACCGCAGCTATTGTTTTTCGAAGACCCCTTTACTTTTAGTTAGAAATATACTAACGTTATAGCTTGCTAGTGAAGTTTTTCAGTTTTAATCATGTGTCAAAGCTGACAGAAATTTGTTGACATCTTTGGCTTTCCCAAATCAGACTGATCAGCAATGACATTATGGATGATACAGTTTTCATTAGTATTTTTGGTCATCCATCTCATAATTTGATCATGTGTGGTCATTTTAAATGGATCTTTGTAAGAGTTGTCTGTCATTTGTTCTGACTGTAGGATTGATCTGCTCTGCTTTTCTAGGAAGGTAGGCTGCAGGAGGCAGTTGAAAGCCTCTTGTCGCTGGAGAAGCAAACGAGGACTGTGAGCGTGAATTCATTCATTTATTTCTAATTAAACATCATACTCCATTGAGATTAAACTATATAAATGGTCATACTCCTCTGACTAATCACATAGCTATCTTTGTGAGTGACATTGTCCTCTTTTTATCCATCCGCACAGGCTTCTGACATGGTGTCAACCTCCAGAATCCTGGTGGCTGTTGTGCAGATGTGCTATGAAGCGAAGGACATGGACGCCCTAAATGAAAACATCATGCTGCTCTCTAAAAGGAGGAGTCAGCTCAAAGGGGTGAGACTTGGGGCTCCTTCTTTGAAGGGATACTAAGAGAAGGTAAAACATTTGAGGCAGGGGTGTATTAATTAGTGCAAGCAGTTGCCAAAACGTTTTGCAATAGAAAATGGCTTGCAACGCAACAAACATTTAAGTTGGACAAATTTAATGTAGGTCCCTCCTCGTTTTTGTTCTGTTTGCCAACATTTGGTTTATTGTGAATACACCCCAGGTATGCACCAGTAGTTTAAGGTGCTTTGCCATCAAAACAATGTTTTCTTCGTGTCATTTTATGTGTTCCAAGACAAAGTAAAGTGTTGCCTGATATTAGCTCTTTCGATATATAACCTTCTCTTTTGCTTTGCTTCTCTTCTCAGGCTGTTGCTAAGATGGTGCAAGAATGTTACAAGTATGTAGATACCGTGACCGACCTGACCGTTAAGCTGAGACTCATTGACACACTACGCACAGTGACCGCTGGCAAGGTACGTGGTGTCATGAACTTTCTCTGATTATTCTTACTTGGATCATACTAAAATGACATTAAGATGATATCACCAATCATGCATATTCAGATGGCATAAAACAAATATTTTACTTTTGTGGGTCCAAGTCATGTCTCCATGCAATTCAAATGCGCTAACGTCTTTGTTTCCCTCACTCAGATCTATGTGGAGATTGAGCGGGCCAGGCTGACCAAAACATTGGCCAACATCAAGGAGCAGCATGGCGAGGTCAAAGAGGCCGCAGCAATCCTCCAAGAGCTGCAGGTAAGGGGCTTTCGCTGGCATTCCTTGGCAGTTTTCACAATTTCTGAGACTGGAGGTATGAGGTTTCAACCATCCATGTTGCATGAAGCTATTTGACTTACTGGACTGAATCTTCAGACACAAGTGCAGAACTCAAACTGGCGGCCAAATCCCCTTGACATCAAATGTAAAAATTAAAAAATGTCAACTTCATATTCATCATCTCCAGCACCACCCCGACATCAACATATGTGAAAATGGCGAGTTTCTTTGTTTTGTAGTACAAAAGATGGAAGAAAAGGGTTTCCAATGACATTGGTGTGCATCGTGTGATTTTTAACCAATTATGAGTAGGCATTGTCATTGGAAACACTTTTCTTCCATATTTTTTACTACAAAACATAGAAACTCGCCATTTTCACATATGTTGGGGTGGTGCTGGAGATGATGAATATGAAGTTGAAAACTGCGAAATTTCCCTTTTCATCATTTCAGTGAAAGTTGGCTGAGACACAAGATTTTATTTAGATTATTTATGGTATCTGTGAAGTGTTGTGCCCTCCATCAGTCCTTATTGAGGGCAGGACCACTACAACAGTTGTTCACAAACCTTTCTTCTCCCGGTCCAGGCTATGGTGTTGCACAGCTGGGCCGTGTTCAGTAGGCACGAAATGGGAGTGGTATTAACTGAACTTGCCGAATGAGAAACGTTTTGCTACGATATGCCCTAATGAACATGATCCAGGGCTCTGAAAACATGCACTCTTTCACCCTACAGGTGGAGACATACGGCTCCATGGAGAAGAAAGAGAAGGTGGAGTTCATCCTGGAGCAAATGAGGCTGTGCATCGCTGTCAAGGACTACATCCGCACCCAGATTATCAGCAAGAAGATCAACACCAAGTTCTTTACAGAGGACGGCACTGAGGTGAGAGAAAAGAGGAAAGCCAAAGAGTTTATTCAGGCTGGGTGTTATGATATGGCCTCCCTCCCAAATGGCACCCTGTTCTCTATAAAGTGCATTGCTTTTGACCAGGGCCCATAGGGGTCTGGGTATGCTATGTAGGGAATAGGGTTCCATTTGTGGTTTTGTCTATTGGGGTGGAGGATGAACTACCTAAACATTCAATGTTCCAATCAAAACGTTCACTTTCATTTCCTATTTCGGAACAGTTTGACAGAAAACAATATTTATTTCTGGCAAAATATTGAAGTCAGATTTTTCTTTTCGGCTGTTTGGAAAAAATGACTCTTTGTTTTGGCTGTCTACGCTGCTCCTGATGAAGAAACATAGCAGTTAAGAACCAAGCTGCAATATTTTTAACCATTTACCTCATTATTTTTCCTTAGGAGTCTAAGCTGAAGTATTATAATCTGATGATCCAAGTAGACCAGCACGAGGGATCCTACTTGTCCATCTGCAAACACTACCGTGCCATCTACGATACCCCCTGCATTCTGGAGGATAGCTCCAAATGGCAACAGGTAAACACTGGTCTCAGAAGACTGTTTTTTTTAGGCTTCAGCTGTACATTTTTTGTTTCTGATAAAAATATTGCTCTGGCAGCAGGACTTAGTTGGAGAGGGTGTTAGTGAGTGTACTGCACACTGATTGGCGTAAATAGAACTAAGATTGGGTCTGCCTTCACAGGGGACTAAGACGTTACAGATTACACCTTTTAAAATACATAACAATACAACGCTAATGTTCTTTCCTGTTCCAGGCCCTGAAAAGTGTTGTTTTGTACGTGATACTGGCTCCTTACGACAACGAGCAGTCCGACCTGGTGCACAGAATCAACGAAGACAAGAAATTGGAAGAAATACCCAAATACAAGTAAGACATTAAATTGCATTATATTCCGGTGCTTTCATTTCTCCCCTCAAATACCAGAATGTAATCTAGCTTCGATGGTTCATTCCTTAAAATCTTCAATGGTATAACACATTATTTCTCATCAGCAATGCCCAAATATTCCTCATCAGAAGAATGTAACCTCGAGATGATTCATTCGTAATAATCTTAGCATTCAATACTGTTTCACAATATTCCTCATCATCCAATTCTGTAACACAGTAATTAACTATATATTTGCCAAGGTACCATATAACCTAGCCAATTCCCAGTGGTGAAACCTAGCTAAGCTACCAACTGCATATGCTTGATCTTTGTTGTACGGTGAAACCTAGGCTAAACTCTGGTGCTATTGCCGTGCTGTGGTTCGTCTCATCATGGTTTCCCTCTTACCTCTCCGTCCAGGGACCTCCTGAAGCAGTTCACCACCATGGAGCTGATGCGTTGGGCCTCCCTGGTGGAGGATTATGGGAAGGAGCTGAGGGAGGGCTCCCCCGACAGCCCGGCCACCGACGTTTTCAACTCCTCCGAGGAGGGCGAAAAGAGGTGGAAGGACCTCAAGAATAGAGTGGTGGAGCACGTAAGTAATTTATGGAACTGCTTTCATGGAATATCTATAGATAGAATATCACAATTACTTTAGTGGGATAGTTTGTTTTATCAAAGGGTCTGTGGCGGGATCACAATGCTGTCTCGTTGGAACATGGTTGCTGAAAAATGATCTGGGAACGTCCCTTTCCCATCTAGAATACTCTCACGTAATTGGTCATTTTGATTCCAGCTATGTTATGTTGCACCGTTGCTTATTTTTGTGTTTTTCTTAATCTCTTCTTTAGAATATAAGAATTATGGCCAAATATTACACAAGGATCACAATG
The DNA here is from genome assembly GCF_029448725.1 of Salvelinus fontinalis. Lineage (NCBI taxonomy): Eukaryota > Metazoa > Chordata > Actinopteri > Salmoniformes > Salmonidae > Salvelinus > Salvelinus fontinalis. The sequence continues at coordinate 23,213,341 of NC_074704.1, read as the reverse complement.
AAGAGGATGGCTGGCCTCCTGGACCTCTCCATAGACGTAAGCACCACCAATCTACTCTTTACATCTGTTACATTTTTGGCAGGGGATGGAATTCTTACTGGTCCTCAATCCTAATGAATGCAGCCTTAAAGGACAGTTTTCCCTCCAAAATAAGGTTGAAACTGTAGCTCCGTATGATGCGTCTCTGTTCACGCCAGGGGAACTGAACAGGAGTGAACGACTTCGCTGAAACTTCATACGATTGTTGCATTTCTGTTTTCTTGCGTTGCACTTGCATTCAATAGCATCTATGAATTGCATGATTGTGCGCGGTATTGACTTCAAGTTTTGTTGTCCGTATGTACGGGATACACCGTCCACCGAAATGCTTAGGCAATAACCAAGGACACGGATGGTTCCTGATGTTGTGAGATTACCTCTGGTGTTTACAGAACAACAGGTGCTGTGAGATTATGAAGTCAGAACCGGCTGATACAAAGCAATTGTAACAGTAGAGCAAAGGAATGTATGAAAGCGTATATTCTTATTTTAAATATATGTAGTTCTGTTACTGTGCTGTACTTGTCTGCTAATGTTATGTATTATGTCATGTTTTCTCTTTTGTCTGGACCCCAGGAAGAGTAGCTGCTGCTTTAGCAGTAGCTAATGGGAATCCTAATAAAATACTAAACCACAGATTTATATACATTAAAGGTCAAATCAAAGGTAGACTTAGAGATATGATGTAATGTACAAAGTAAACAGCATAGTGGGTCAATTTCCGCAATAACTTAAGCATTTTAAGTGCAAGGCTAAACTTCTCCGCTGTTTTGGTCCCATTGCTACCACCCTGTAACGGTGTGAAGAGAACCCATGCGCAGATACTGTGTGAAAGCGAGGTCTTGCATCTCGCTCATTGCAATATATGCACGGAGCTACTCGTGGCAACTTAATTTTCGCTGAGTGGTCGACAGTTGAGCTCAATCCATATTCTCAACTTGATATTGGAGCGTGAATTTTTTTTGTTGTTGAGTTATCTATAGAAGTACTATAGTACCCTAAATGAAATGTGTGATTTTGTTATTGATGGTCTTTGAAGACACCGATTCTAACATCTCTAATATCTCTTGCAGGAGTCTGAGGAGTTCCTCTCCAACCTGGTGGTGAACAAGACCATCTACGCCAAGGTGGACAGGCTAGCCGGTATCATCAACTTCCAGAGGCCGAAGGACCCCAACGACCTGCTCAACGACTGGTCCCACAAACTGAACTCCCTCATGTCCCTGGTCAACAAAACCACACATCTCATCGCCAAAGAGGAGATGATACACAACCTGCAGTGATGAGGACCGAGTGCATTGTTTTCTTTTTTTTCCTTCTTTACTTTGAGTTTTTCTGAATTTACATTGATGAATGAACTGTTATTCCAATGTCAACTGCCCACATTTTTGGAATAACAAATACCACATACCACACGCAAAGTTGAAGCATTTACAATAAACAAGTCTTACGGCCATATGTCTCGTCCCACTGATGTAATATAAACTACACTGTTTAGAGTGATCATATCTCTCGTCCAACTGATGTAATACGAATTACACTGTTTAGAGTGGTCTCCCAATTTATCTACCACAATTTGGGCATGTACTTTGTTCTAGAACCTAGACCACAGAGGGGCATACGCTGTAAATGTTTTATCTCCTGTTCCAACTCTCTTTTACATGTAACCGTCATAAGGGATTTAGTGTTAAAGCATTTGCAACTTGTATTAAAACATTTGCTGTGAGTTCTTGATGTCTTTTTTTAATGTCTACTTCGCAATGTAAACAAACTATTCTCACATGGCATAATGGATATTATTTTGTTGAGTATTGTAACAGAAAATGTGATTGTTACGGCGTTTTATTTAACTGTTGTCAGATCAAGTTAAGAATACTTGTTTAAAAGCTGTGAAAGGCAAACCTGACAGATGCAGCTTTTTGTTGGTTTGAAAGGTTTTGGATCCTTTGTAGCTATCTAGTGATGACTGTAAATGTTACAGGATGCACAGCTGACACTAAATCAAGACTTATTTTGTGAGCTTATGTATTATATTGACAATTTCTACATTACTGTGTAGTTAGATCCATATGAAAATACAAATATAGCAGTTATATAAAAGCAAAGACAATGGGATATTATGTAGAAAGAAAATTCAAATGTAGTTATGTACGATTAAACATGATCTTTCTATTGTTTTAATTATCCAAATCATCTATACATCAAAATATCTCTGAAAATTGTCCAGATAGTAGCCTATATGAGGTGGACAAAATACTACACAGAATGTTTTATTGATGTAATATTGTTATATAATTTACAGTGCTCAGCTAGGTGAACCCTGGAAACTGGTTTATGCAATTATCTAGGGAAATGTATGAAAACTTGTATAATGACTTGCTATAAAGACTGGTATATGACTTGGTTAGAAGTTCACAATGGTCAAACCCCAACCTACACCAAAAAGACCCAAATCCCCTCAACCTTCAGATGAGCTTTATCCCACTATCCTTTGCGATGGGCTGACAAGTGGATCCAAGATGGCGTAGAAAGTAAAGCTAGGTAAGTGTAGACTTCCTATTTTCAGTCCTTTCAGTTGTCTTTTTCAGTGGCAAGGACACCGACTTGACTCCCGTCTTTAACACATTCTGAGAGTAATGAAGGTATACAATTCATGCCGAGTCCACAATATAATGTCATGTCACTTCTATATGTCTAAAAACCGAGCCAAAATTACAGGCCCGGGCAATATCGCTAACGATAGCTCGGAAACGTTAGTTGTGTATCCATTCTGCATACGTTTTGGTCAGCATGCTAGCCAGATGGCTAACGTTAGCATGCTAGTTTGGTGCCAAAGCCAACGCGAAGGGCCCTATTTTGGCTGACGTGCAAACTGCTGTCGACAGCACCATTTTCTCACTATGTACTCATGATGAATTCAACGACAATTATTATGGAACTGTTTTATGTTTTTTCTCGTAATATTGTTGTAAATTGTGCCAATGCAATTGTATTGGCTACTATCGCTCAGTGAGTCTACAGTCTTATCACAAAATTATTGTTAGCCGACCTAGCTAGCAAAACGATTTGCTAATCTAATTAATTTGTTTTTAAAGTTAGAAGCAATACATTTCCATGGTTCAAATTCCTCCTATATTTAATCATGTTGCACACCAATATGTCACAATAGATAGCTGAATGGCTTGATACAAGCTAATGTGAGCTAACTAGCTAGATCACGCCACACGACTATTGCACTGTGGTCCCACCAAACATGCGAGCGAACTCGAAGCCAGCCACAGTTAGAGGTGCTTCTACGGTGTTGTTTTAGCTAATACCGACGAGGGACAAGTTACTACTTAACGTTAGTGGCTCGCAAACAGACACGGTACATTTATGATTAACTGACCCGGAATCTCAAAATAGACTCTTTTTGAATCTCAAAATAGACTCTTTTTATATTTGTATTAGTCTATAGGAGTGCCTTTTTTTGGAGCGATCATGCCGAGTAGGGCATTGTGTTTTGATCAAACTTGCCATTAGGTAAGCACTAGCTAAACCATAGCGATGTAGTAACTAGCTAGCTAACAGCCTAAAAATGTCGCCCTTTCATTCATCTTCGTTTATTTGAAATTATGCGTTTCATTTGACAGTCAAATATAATTAATGACTTTTCTGGCCATTACTTGCAAGCCACATGGTTGTCATTTTGCTCTTACAAACTGCCATAGCATGCTCATGTCATGTACTTGGCTGTCTCAATTTCTTGTCTATTGACCAATCCATAATAGTAAAAAAGTTCAAGCTAATAGACTTAAAGATGCCAAACAAAAAGTGTTGGTCTATATTTGGGTCAGCAAATATGTATTTGCATTCCAACGTGCTGTGAGTGATATTTCCACAACAGTAGATGTAGCATTTCCTAAAATGCTTTGAATACTTTGGTAACCTGCATCTGAACCTTGGCGGTATCTGAGGTATTCCTTAAAAGATAATGTTACACACAAGTTCTGGGGGGTGGCCTTGGTGTTGGTTTAGGCTAGGACTATGGCACGACTAAAATATAGCCTAAGCAACCTAGCTTATACACTCATCTTGGTCATCGTGAGGGAATTGAAATGTGTGATTCACTTTGTGGAAACTCTACATTAGACACTGAGTGGGGTGCACAAAGTGGGTGAAAATGTGCTTCCTTATTGTATACCAAGACAAATCTGATTCTTCAAGTTCAGAATTGTTCAGTTGGTCTTTCTCTAACATATCATTAACATTATATCCAAAAAGTTGGGAAATGCTACATATCATGTCTCAAATTCGATATCTATCTTGCCTCGTTTCATATCCTCCGGATTTGAGAAGAAAGATGACGAGTTCAACAGTGAGCCTGTCAGTTTGCCTTATTTCTCGCACACCATCCAGCCTAGTTGACACAATGCAATTTTGTTTTTACCACTTTTCTTCTGGCCTCCATTGATTTAGTCACCCTAGGACACAAGGGTTAAAACTCCAATAACAGTTGAACGGATTATGAGAAGGTTTAGACTATAAAAAACACAATTAACACATTATTTTACAGATTGGTCAATATATGCATTTTTGATTGGACACCCTACACTGAGAGCTGGCTCAGTCAATGATGGTCATAAACAAAGACTAGCCCCACTTCTGCTAAAGTAGAGGTGGTGTTGTAATAGCCTACTGTACTTAAATATAACTGCTGTGGCGTAGTGTTTCTTCACTATGAAAGAACCATATCAAACCCCGATAAGGAGAAATAGAGCGTTTGTTTTAAGTTGCTCCTTGGACCTGGAGGCCTTTTCTGTTTTTAGTCAAAGCAGAGGCTATCTCAAACAGGGACGACCACTCACCACAGACACTGCATGTCAGGTTTTACATTTAGGCCTCCTTGTACCTCCCAATGTCTGGCTGTCACTACAGTTACTGGTTAGAATCCAGGCTGTGTCACATCCAGCTGTGATTGGGAGTCCCGTAGGGCGGTGTACAATTGGCCCAGCGTCATCCGGGTTTGGCCGGGGTAGGCCGTCATTGTAAATAAGAATTTGTTCTTAACTGACTTGCCCAGGTAAATAAAGGTACCATTTAGAAAAGTGCATGAAAACAGATTGTTGCCCATCAGCTAGTCGCCCCCTTCTCCCCTCCAGCTATTTGTCATTGCACTCTGTTGCGGGAGGGTAGCGTGCGTTTCTATTCGAGACACTGTATCCCTTGAATCCCTGGACGCCATGGCCAGGCTCAGCTCTGTGCTGTGATTAATGCTAGAGGACACCACACTCTCTGCAGAGGACAGACGCCACCACAAGTGTTAACAGCCCCAAGTGCCCAGTAGTGAACTCGACTGCCCTATTGCCTGTAGTTATGCATATAGGCCTATTAGGTTCAGAAATACTCAAGTGTCACCGGTGGACAGGCTATACACACAGGCTATTTCTAATTGATTTAGGGTACATTTTTGCACGGAAAATGTAGTCCACTCAATGCTCCTGTTGCCTGTGTGCATATAGCTTAGGCTTATTAGGTGCAGAAATACTTGTCACCTGTAGACAGCATACATTAGTACCCAATGCCGCAGCTGCACACATTTGTTCTATTGATTAAGTGCCGTTGATGGGTCCTTTCTTTGCTAATCATTCAAATTGTGGTTCACGCTGCAAATGGATAACTCCAGTCGACTCGAGTGGCATTGGCCATGGGGCCTTTTTGGTGCCTATATGTTACTATGAAAAACCTGCCTAAAACAAGCTTGTCATTTGACTTGAGCTTTTATTATTGAGTCAAATGTATTGAAATGCCTTGGTTAACAACTAAGCCTGTATATAGACCTACTACCACGGAGGAAATACTGCTCGGCCTCTCAGCACATTTGTTATGACATCAAAAAAGGATGTGGTTCTTGTTTCAGGGAACCCCACAAAGCGTTTTTTCTCTGACCATATTCCAGGCTGTATCACAACCGGCGGTGATTGGGAGTCCAATAGGGAGGCGCACAATTGGCCCAGCATCGTTAGGGTTTGGCCTGGGAGGCCGTCATTGTAAATAAGAGTTTGCTCCCCTGAACCAGCTCCCCCGATTCACCTATTCAAAGGCTTGATGATTAGTTGACAAGTTGAATCCAGTGTGCTAGCTGTGTAACAGTAAAATATTTGACTACTATATTTGAGAACCCTAAACTTTTAATCACTTACAAAATTGTTGCCACTATGAAATGATGAATACATAGCCTAAAATGCCGTGGCATTGTAAGTATTGCACACCACCTATGCAATGCCGGGTGTACCCTAGACCCGACACTTTCAAAATCCTAACATCGCTGAGCTTCACGTTAAACAACTGTCTTTCCTGTAGCTTTTTTTGTCTTGCCAACGTAATGGTGCGCGCACTAAACAATGTGGCACACCACAGACGAGCCACACTGTACAAGATTCTTCAGTTGGTTGTGAGCATTCTCGATACCACGCTGTTTTGAGGAAAACAATGTGATGTGATTTTGAACTTAGCTAGAACGAGCTGTGGCTCAAAGCAACCTCAGACATTCAGACATTCACCTTTGCCATACAAAGTTGAAATCTATCTAGCCAACATTTTTGAATTGAATATCTTTGATTGTGAACTTCAGAACTGTAACGATTTGAAGCTTTGGTTAAAGGCAAGTACAAATGCATACTAGTAGTCATCTCCTGCTTGAGAGTCTACACATCAGATGCAAAACAACGTCATCATGTTCATCATCGGCTACTTCTCTGCCGAGTTCTCATTGGCTATTACTATTCGCCGTTCTTAACATTTGGTGTTGCACATCTCGCATTCCAAGAGCATTGCAGATTTTGTCAAACATGTTTGAGAATATTGGCATGTATGGGACTGCTCGAAGACCGGATCGGTAGTCCTCAAATTGCATCTCTGACCTGCTCATTAAACGAGCGTCAGTGACGACCGCTCGCCCCAAGTAGGCAACGACATGGGGATTTTGTCTCTGATCTCAAACTTTCTGGGACGGCGTAAGATTGTCATACCTTCATACCGACCTTGAGCCATCCTGGGATATTCTGTAATATTCGCACTGAACACAAATGTTCAAACCCAACTGAGCCTCTGTAATCCGAAGGTTAGCAATTCAAACAAGTACATGTAAAATCCCATAGAGATTGCCAACGAGCGCATTGCTGCCCTACAGATTAATTTACAAGGCTCTGGTCTCGTAGTTGTGTGCTTGTAAACAAACACCATGTGACTGGGGACTACCGGTAAGCTTCATAATGAAGAATTGTGACGGGTGAAATGAAGAATGCTATCTTTATATCCTAATGTATTGCACAAGTTGACTGCAGGTATTTACTTAAAAGGTAGCTGCAAATAATCTAATGTATAAAAAATCTAAGAAATAGTTTAAACAGTATTGAAAAAAACATCCCATGGCTATTTCCAAATAAGGTATACCGCCCAAGCTTAGGCGCCAGTAGGACTAACTTAGGTTTGTAGTGCCACACGTGACTACTTATTTTTAGCTCTGTGAGGATAATATAGGTCTATGAACCAACACAGCTGGATTCCAAGATATTTCAACCCGTCAAAGCAAGTGTCTACAAATAGACCTACCAGCCCACTACCCCAAGTACCCCATCACAGAAATAGTATTGCCCCCCCCCCCATCTCCCCCTGTCTCTCACTCCGGGGTGAAGTTTCCACTAGGTACAGATCTAGATTCAGCTTACAATCCTTACCTTTACCAATAGTGGGGGAAATGCTAAAACTGACCCACGATCGGTATCTAGGTGCAACTTAAAGCCTTTTTTCTCTCTGTCCCTCTCCAGACATTCTGTCCCTGAGTCATGGCGGACAGGAGAGCAGAGAAGTCATGTGAAGAAGCCAGCGGATCGTTAGCCAGGCGGGAGTACGAGGTGGCGGTGAGCCACTGCACAGATGCGCTGCTGGCCCTCGGCCCCCCGGCCCCTCCCAGCCCTGGAACCCCCGCATCTAACCCCCCCAATGACACGGTTACCCCCCTCCGCAGCCGCGCCCTGCTCTACAGGATAGCCGCCCTGCTACAGCTGGTGAGGCGTCAGACTGATCCGAGATGCACACCTTTCGGCCCACACCCGTACCCACTCCCTCAGTGTGGCCCACATATGGGTTTGAATTTAAGTGTGTTCAAGTAAAGTCTCATAAGCCCATCTTGACTTGGATTTGTTTTCTGAGAACCAGATAAAACGACCAAGGTCCCACCTCCTTTCATTTGTCTGCCGCTAACTGCACTGTTATCTCCTAGCACTAAAATTATACCGCACTACTTAAGCCTCACGATTATAGAGACTGCTTAAGTACTATAATTATATTGCGAGTGACTCTGCTCTGAGTAACAAAGATATCAGTTCTGGGCACTTATCTAAGACTCAGTCAGGACCTCTGTCATATAAAACCCACCTTTATGAGGACAGTCATTCTGCTGCTTTGACTTTCTGTTTACTTGTTTTCTTTCTACCACCAGAAAAACTATGATCAAGCAGATGAAGACTGCAAACATGGTGAGTTGGTGGAGTACTTATCATAGTGAGGACATAACCCATTGTATTGAAGTCCCATCCCCAGGTTACAGTCATATACCAACTATAGACTTGGATAGAGGATGCACTTGCCATAAAGCCTGTTTTTGCATGGGCAGTGCCATGGAGTGCTTTCACCATTTTAAAACTTGTAGAAGATGACATTGACTACTTTAAAATCAGGGTTGGGAATCGCTAAGGACCTCACGATACGATGTTATCACAATACTTAGGTGCCGATATGATATGTATTTTGATTCTGTATGTATTGCGATTTGAATACAATGATTTTATTGCGAGTCGATGTTCCAAATATATTGCTAAGCCTATGTCAGCTGCAGAGAGACGAGAGAGCATGAGAAAACGAGTTTTGATCCGTTAGGGAAATAAAAGTGCTGAAAACAAATTGGCTCCCTATTAAAACAAGATAGAAAACAAGCTATGAAGGAAAAATACTGGCGTTTTGGTGCAGGTACAGCCTACTAGCGCAAAAGTTTGTATTGAAATATTGTTAAAACGATACGATATCGTCAAATAATAGCCTGATATGTAACTACATAACAAAAATATTTAAAATGGATATAGCCCTGATTGGAATTTGCCCAGAGCGATTGCGGCAAAGACGCCCTCTATCCAACTCTATAAGTATAACACAGTCCTACTCAACAGACCTTAAGTTTTTATTTGCAATTAGTCATCTCGGATAGTTTCATTGCTATTAAAATCATTCTAGACATGATGATATGCTAAACAAATGTTAGGGTTAGAAACAGGTTAACAGTTTGGGTAAATGTCAGCGCTAGGCTACGCAGCGTTCAGGCTCAAGTTAGTGAAAACTTACACGACAAGTGGTTTGCATAGCATCAGCTGTCGTAGCCGCGTGGAGCGGGACTTCTGCACGCCTGCTTCAGTAGCTAGCTATGCCCATGTCAAGACAAGCAGTTAGAATAACATTGGTGGTCATAGCCCTGTGTCGCAGGACTTTACCACACCATGCCTGCCTCAGTCCTGCAGCTATGCCCATGTCATGTGACTTGGGTGGAGAGAGTGCAGTTCGATGTGATGGGAGTGAACACACGTTCCATGCAATGTAGTGCGGTGCGATCATGCACAGTAACGTTCCCTGTCGTCCTGTGTGTGTTTATTGTAGTTCTGGCCGAGGAGCTGGCCAAGGGAGACGGGTCGTTTCAGGCCAGCCTGCGCTGCATGCTGCTGGACGGCAGCCTGCACGAAGTGGCTGGCCTCCTCTCCAAGTCCCTGTTTGGGGAGCCTCTGGTAACACTTGCTCCCGGCCTTACTTCACTGTTAACCCTGCCTCTTCAACACCTACACCATCTTTTTCACCCTCCTAGTTCACCACCTCCTCTTTCTCCCTCTGTTATTTTCCCCCACACCTTTTTCTCCTCTTCCACCTCCTCCTTTTCCACCTTCCCCTTTCCACCTCCCCCTCTTTCTCCTTCTGCCTTTTCCTCCTTTTTCCTTCACCTCCTATAACTGATCTATGGAGACAAACACAGCCATTTAGCTCTGAGAGCAGCTGGAACATTTGGTTCCTTTGACTTTTCCAGGAAATGTCCTCTGGGTTTTTTATGAAGCAGGTTCTCTCAGCACAGAGGAAGTGTTCATGTTGACTGTTGAATCGATATGCTTTTAAGGGTTTGTAGCTATGTTATTTTCCAGCCTCTTTACATGAGGGTAAATGTCAGAAAATAGCTAAATATTAGTGTTGCATATCTCAATTGACTTGAAAAAAAGTCATTCCTAAAATATCAATACCTTTTTAGATTAACAGGCAGTGACCGTTTCAATTTTGTGATTTATTTTAAGTGTGTGATGCCCTGTTCTGGTGTCAGGAAACAAGCTTGATTCTCACACGAGGATACTGTCCCTTAATTAAACTCCCAACAGCAGATAACGTTCAACAGTGAAACGCGATGCCTGAACACTCTGGTGTCTTATCTGGCAACCAAAAAGCATAGATTTGAAACCAGTTATTTGTTCTCAAGTTGACTAGAACCAGGGAGCAACAAACATGCTGCTGCATCAAGTATAAGAATCATAAGCGGCATCCACATAACCATTTTGACCAGCCTGTGAATGGTTTTGAGATGAACAAATGTGTTATTCAGAGAATTTATGTATCGAAGAATATTTTGTATTGGTCAGTGACTGTGCGAAGTCTCTTTAATTGACATAGTCTAAAATCCTTTTGGATATGCTTGCTGATATTGTATGTGTTGTAATGTATTTCCTGTACCTTCTCCTCTTCTTCAGAACGGCATCGTCACAAAGGACTTAACTAGATTAAAAATGCTTCTCTCAGAAATTGAAGTAAGTGTGAGGTGGTCTTGCCTATGAGTATTGATTATATTTAAAAGTGAATGACACTGCAGATTTATCACCTGTTGCAGTACTCAAGGTCAACTAATTGTTTGAGTGGACATTAAATGTTATTGTCTTATGAATACAATACTTTCTCTCACAGGCCATTCGTGGCGAAATGGCTACAGAATATACAGACGACAACGAGGAAGGTGAGCAAGTCGTCCTCATGCGGGAAAAAATATATATTTGGATGCCTTTATATATGTCAATTGGATTTCACAGCTTGTGCTCAACACACAGTCAGGCTCAATGCTCAGACTTGCTTCGAAAAGGAAAGCTCTTATTTAACGCCTGGTCGCAGGATATCGAAAGACCAAGCCTTTAGAATTGAATTTCATTTTCACTTTGACTCAAGTCTCAAAAGTTTGATTCAAAGTCCATATGTAGGTGCTTATTTACTGTGTGAGCGGGATGTTTTGTTGATGCCGTTATGTCTTTGTGGTCAAAAGTACGGGATGGATGGCACTTTCGCCCCCCGCCTAGAGGAGTTACCAGCAGTGAGGAGTACACGCTGTGTAAAAGGTAATGCTATCATGCGTTGCTGACTGTTGTGGCGGAAGACCATAGTTCATATAACATATATTACAAGACTAGTTTAACAAGTAATTGGCATGATGTATGCAATCACTTTCTCACATTTGTACATTGAGTGGCCTACACCTGCTGCTAACATGGGCTTGCTTTACAAGCAATAAACATTTATTAACTCTTGTTACCTAGCTGACACAGTTTTTCAGTGTTGGTTCAGAGGGTGAGGCCCTTTGGCTTTTGGTTCTTGGGGGTTGGTTTCCCGGACACTATTGGAAATGAAAACCACGTAACAAGTTGACGCCACCTGGTTGAATGTCCTGTTGTCCTCGTCATGCTCCTCCAGGTTCATGGAGCAGGGCCTGTGTCGCTACGGTGCCCAGTGCACGTCGGCCCACTCCCAGGAGGAGCTGATGGAGTGGCAGAAGCGCTACGCCTCGCGCCTCATCCGCCTCAAGCAGCAGCAGGAGAGCAAGCACTTCACCGAGAACTACATGGAGGCGCTCATCGAGAAGTGGATGAACTCTCTCTCCCCTGAGAAAGTGGTGAGTTAACCCTAGTCTAGTCACTTATCTATGGCCTTAATAGACTATTGTTAAAATACACCCTCCCTTACTGGAAGTAATCACGTATTTTAACGAGTGGAGGATAAGCCGAGAAGCTGTTTGCTTGGGTCTTCAAATGCGTTAACACGAGCTCCCTTCCTCCCTTCCTTGAAATAATCACTGATCTAACCCAAATTGAGAGGTGGTCAGATCAGGGATTAGGACTTCAAGGAGGGGAGGAAGTAAAGATGCTTGTATTGGGACAGAGCCCTTGAGGCTGATACAGGTGTAGATGCAGTGCTGCTGTACTTTCAGTATATATAGATTTTTAGACTCGTTGACTCTCATTTTGTCTACTTATCTCAAATAAACTGCCCTTTTAAAATGTACATTATATTAGCTGTTATGTACTCATTTTAGCCAGGCTTTTATTTTGTTCAACACTCCTTAACTTGGCATTAATGGTCTTGTGATCTGTTCCTGCCGTAGCTGAGTGACTATTTGGACGGCGTCAACGTGGAACACAGCTCCAACCTCTCCGTGACTGTCACCACCAAGAAATCAGCTCACTCCTGGACCTTCTCCCTGTTCTGCAAGGTAACAGGGGCTCTGTCTCACTCAATGTCAGCACACCAGATACCACCCTATTTCTTATACATGGCACCCTATTCTCTATATAGTGCACTACTTTTGACTAGGACCCATAGGGTTTTTGGCCAAAGGCAGTATATAGGGAATAGAGTGCTGTTTGAGATGCAACCAATGGTTTCAAATAAATATATTTCCAATAGCACCACATGTAGATTTTGATTTGAAATCAACATCTGGCTGTTATCTGTAGGCCGTACACGGCCATATCAGTATAAGCAACTTTGATAAAGACTGCTCCCACGCACAGGAAAGCTCTGCATGTTGATTTTGCCGGCGTTTTGGTCACGTCGACCTTTATCAAGACATTATCATAACACATAAAATAATTGTGCAGAGGTCGTGTGTTGGAGAAAATTGTATCATTGACAGAAGTATTTATTTTTTATCCCCCCCCCCATTCCCAGCACCACAGCAGGAGACCATGTACTTATGCGTCTGAACATTCACTCTCAAAAGCCAACTTTTTCATATACCCATTGATATACTCTTAGACTGTAACTGACTGACAGTGCTTCCAAAGAGCACTCACATGTGACGCAAAGTAGCCTTTATCTCTGATTACACACTTTCTGCCCCTCCCCCTCAGCCTGTGAGGAAGCTGTACCGCATCGCCCTGCTCTACGACGCCCACCGGCCCCACTTCTCCATCACGGCCGTGTCGGTTGGCGATGCCGGCGCCCAGCGGCTGCAGGCGGCGGCCGAGGGCTGCCAGGAGTGGACGGCGGGCGAGGAGGCGCTGGCGGCCGACAACGGCATGGACCACTGCGTCTACACGGTGGTGGTGGGCTTCAGCACCGAGATCTTCGGCACCTTCCGCCAGACCATCGTCTTCGACTTTGGCTCGGAGCCCGTGCTGATGCAGCGCATCATGGTGGATGCCGCCTCCATAGAAGGTTTAAAAAAAAATAATAATAATAATAATAATAATAAACATTTGTGAGATATTGACATTTTCAGTTATAACATATAACCTCCCACCCTCCCTCAGTAGTCCAAGTTTTTAACACAACAATAAAACCAAAACTAAAATGATTAGGAAAATAGAAGTTGGGTTATATTGATAATGGGTTGCATGAGTGACATTCCTTACAAGGCCTCAAAGTGCTTAGCAATGTAATAGGAGGCAACTGAACTCACCCTATCCACCACAATGTGTAGCACCAACCTGGGTGATACGGCCATATACCGTTCATTTGGAAAGTATTCAGACCCTTTGACTTTTTCTACATTTTGTTACGTTACAGCCTTACTATAAAATTGATTTAAAACATGTATTTTTATTTTTATCAGTCTACACACAATACCCCTTAATGACAAAGCAAAAACAGGTTTTTAGAAATAAGTATTCAGACCCTTTACTCAGTACTTTGTTGAAGCACCTTTGGCTGCGATTACAGCCTCAAGTCTTCTTGGGTATGACGCTACAGACTTACTTTAGACTTCTTTCACTCACTATTTCAGACGTGCAAATGCAATGTTCATTGTTCTTTTTATCCTTTTGGTTATGTAAACAAATATATATATATATATTATCTGTGTACTGGCCAGTCCTCATAGCTTTAGTAGCAAGCCAATATTCCCCATGATTTGGGCCAGGTGAATCTGCGTGGGCAGAATTTTCCTAAGCTCCTCTTCCTAAGCTGGAAGAGGATTTGAAATAAAGTAATACTTGTGGAATCAAAACGTCAAATTCATAACACTGTTAGCCCTTATTATGTTTACAGACAAATGCATGAAAGCGATTTGATAAGATTCTATAGGATTGGAATAATAATATCAGGATTATATAGGTCTCTATGAGTAAGAACCTGCAGATTCTGTCTAGCCTTACACAAAACCCCCTCTGATTTACAGTAAAATGTATATATGGCCCATGCGGGAATCCAACGCACAACCCTGGTCTTACCAGCTGAGCCATCAAAAACACTCAAGAGCAGGCCAATATTTTATTTTTGTACCTTTTTATTTATCTAGGCAAGTCAGTTAAGAACAAATTCTTAGTTACAATGACGGCCTAGGAACAGTGGGTCAACTGCCCTTGTTCAGGGGCAGAACAACAGATTTTTACCTTGTCAGCTCGGGGATTCGATCCAGCAACCTTTCGGTTACTGGCCCAACTCTCTAATCACTAGGCTACCTGCCGTCTCAATTACCCTCATGCTCAAGTGTCAATATTAACGATGGAAGGTGTGGTTTTCACAAACCCTCCCATCTTGCTCTACAGACCTGGAGCACCTAATGCAAGCCAGGCAGCAGCTCCTGATGACGGCCAAGCGCTGGGACCCGTCCTGCAAGACTATCGTGGAGTTCAGCCCTAACGAGACGGTTGACCTGGACCGCAGCCTGCTGGCCCGCTACCAGATCCCCCTGTCGGCCGACCAGCTCTTCACCCAGTCGGTCCTGGACAAGACCCTGACCCGGGACAACTACCAGGCCCGCCTGCACGACCTGCTCTACATCGAGGAGATCGCCCAGTACAAAGAAGTCAGCAAGTGAGTGAGAGCCTCTTTGTTGTTGTAGTCTGTTTCCACTCAGTCCTATCCTGAAAACCTTCAACCATTGACAATGGGTTGCATTGCTAAAAATACACTTTTTAAATAGCACTTCCATTGCTAGTGATAATTGTCTTTTAATTGTAAAGAGTATGTACTGATTTTGAGTCTTTTCTCAGACGGGTTGGTCCTTTAGTGCTCCTTTTATTTAGTTATAGTCAGTCACACATCTTGATACCTGTGAATATACATTTTAGTGTAATGTTTAAAGTAGTGTGTAGACAGTACGGAGCGACAGTCTGGATTGAGACTGGCCCACCACAAGGTGTCAGAGTCGATCTTCCACAGTAAAAGGGTGTGTGTACATTACACACGTGGCCAGGCACACATCTAAAGCCCTTTTGATTATGCATATCTCCTCGGCATCCCCAGAGATTTCCCCAGACCAGGATATTTTGTTTTAGAATAGAAGGAATTTCTTGTGTATAAACTAAGGCGCCTCCCCAACCCCCCCCCCCCCGCCCTGTAATTCGACACCTGCTGCTGTCCTCAGTGGAAGGTGAGAAGGAGACCAGGTTATCACAGCAATCCAACCCTGATTAAGACCTAATCAAAGGCCCCCCAAGCCTTCGCTCAGTCAACCCAGTGGAAGGAACCAGGGGTTGCTCTCCCCCACTCCTTCACTGTTCCCCCTCATCACTGTTATTGTCATTTGCCTGGGGCTGTGGAATGGATTCCTCTCAATTTGCCATTGAGGGCCGGTTTCCCGGGAAACAGATTAAGCTGAGACATTTTCTATGGAGATTCTCCATTTTAAAGTTATTTTATGTCCAGGACTTAATCTATGTCCGGGAAGTATGGCTTCATGGGGCGTTCAAGGACCTGTGAATTTCTGGCTTTGCATGCATGCTCATCTGATTCAATACAGACTATGTAATAGTTTATATAATATAATTAATACACAATATTAGGATATATAATACAAAAATTAATATTGTAGTAATACTAAAATAGTCTAATGTTCCTGTCAAATACCCTTCACAGTATTGCTGTCTTGATAAGAGATTGATCAGATAATTATTTTCGCTGTCCATGAACCACACTTGACACAACGTGTGTCTTTTTTCCTTTCCAAACAAATGATCATTCAACGATCAATCTGCAATGCTGTCTAATTGTTAAGGTCCCTAGCTTACCTAAGGGACTCCCACAGCTGACAAACATATGGTCCAAGTCAGTTTTGCCACTCTGCTGAAATAGCAATTGGTAGATTTCCATGCCAAACAAACCGATTCTTTTACCCAACACAAACATATTTTTACCACTAACAGCTGTCTATGTGAATGCCTCCGGGCAAAACATTTGCCATGTAAACCACTGTGGATCACAACAATCACTGTTTGCATATAAATTAACAGAATGTGAAAAGGTCAAATTTCAGGAAGTAAAGAGGTTACAGTGATTCAACCTTAATCCAGTTAAACATGGTGCATATTTTGCAATGACTCCAGTCCCATTTCATTGTTAGCTATCTTTGCCACTGTCCTACCCTCTCCCCTCCCAAGTTCAACATCAAAGTTGCCTCAGCACTGGCTAACAATGCTAATGTCTATTTCCACTTAAATTAGGCCTAATACTAATGTCAATTTCTGGCTGACTTCGCTCAGGCCTACTCTCCCCAACTCCCGCCTTTCCTCTGTCACATTTTCTAACAATGCTAATGCTCCCGTTCCTCTACTAATTTCTGGCTAATGACGCTAACTCTCCTCTCCCACCAGATTCAACATCAAAGTCAACCTCCAGCTGGTCACCAGCTTCATGCTGACGGGCATCTCGGGTGGCGCCAAGTACGCCCAGAATGGACAGCTCTTCGCCCGCTTCAAGCTGACTGAGACGCTGTCGGAGGACACGCTGGCGGGCCGACTTGTCATGACCAAGGTGAACTCTGTCTTGCTGTTGCCCCTGGCCCGCCAGGAGTGGTGCAGCCAGCCCCCTGGGGTCAAGGAGCGGGTCTACGAGGCCTGCATCGAAGAGAAGACCAAGGACTACATCTTCCTGCGGATATGCAAGGACTGCTGCGAGGAGCTGGGGTTGATACCTGATAGGGAACTGCAGGTATGGACCAAATACATCGTTGTGTAACACTGTGTGATTGACCTAGCAACAAGTTGATACAGAAGAGTTGATTGGTTAGAATAGATCATTTCTTTTCAACTGAGATTGAAAACATGACAGCTGCCACAATAGGCGTTTTTCTAAATATTTTTGTGGGTAGGTTATTGGATGAACAGATCCAATGTCCAATATGGAGGATGTTGGATATGTTCCCTGTAGTTCATTCAATACAACACATAATCGCACCATGGGTGAGGTCTAATGCTTTTGAGTCACAAGGACATCTCCCTTGAAGTGGCATCAGCCTCGAAAAGCTTGTTTATGTCCCATGTCACCACGGACAGAAGTGATGGCATAGAAACTATTCTGAGTCAGGGGAACGGTTTAAATCCCTTAAAGGCCCACCGCCCCATCCTTCTTTTTGTTTTTTTCAATCTCCCATTCCACTGTGTCCTCTGCCATTTGAGAGCTGAGAAATCTTTAATGAAAGGGTCACCTCTCCAACGTCTGATGCTTTAGCGAAAGCAAACTCTCAGGGTGAAAGGTCCCCGTATCGATTGCCACTTCACAAAGGTTAGCGCGTCGACGGTAAGGCTGGCGCTCCAGGGAAAATTGCACTCTGCCAGCGCGTCGAGAAATCCCAATTACTTTGCCCAGTGGCGGCTAACGGCTGTTCTTACCCACCGATGTGAATGATGGGCTGGCAGGGGAACGCGAGGCCCGGACATGAGAAATTATCCAAACAAGCCTGTTGCAGGGAATATAATCTGTCCGTCGTGTTTTGGAGTGTGCGGCTTGGTTGCACGTGACTTCGTGACTTTCTGTCATTATCATCTTGCCATTTTGAATTTCTCTTCCCTCAATGTTTTATTTACTTTATCTTACTCCCCCTTCTCGCTTTCCTTCATTATCCCTCTTTCTCCACACTTTACTGCTGGCCTCTGTACCTGTTAGCAGCTCATGTCTAGCTAAGTGATTAGGACAGGGCCCGTGTCGACGGTGTAATTTAAAGCTAGCTATCTAGCCACCCGGTGGAAACCCATGCTATTATGAAATAAAACAGAAGTTTGTCAGGGAGATAACGTGCCCCCAGTTAAACGAAGAGCCATGATTTCCAGTGTCAAGCAGACTGACCCCCCAGATAATGAACAAATGTAGGGTTGGAATCACGGAATCTAGACATTTTAACAGTATTATACTATATTACAGAATTATTTAACGTGTATATGCGGTGCGCGCAGCTATCACTTTGTGTAGCTGATGGCTATGATGCTAATGAAAAATCTGGTAGACGGAAAGGCTTTCTCCAAAACTTGTTTAATTAAATGTTAAGTACAAAGTAGCCTATGCTTACCTGGCAGAATGACATGATTATCTGCATTCATCCAGTGAGTATTTGTTTAGTTAATTCTACCCGCGCTACAAAAACAATCCCAGCGTCTTTCTAGGTGCGCAATGGAATAAAATTGTAACTGCCTGTAAACAATCCGCGATGTTGACAACACGGAAGGAATCACAGAATCCAGACATTAAAATGGAAATCAACAATATTCAAAAACGAATTGAACTTAGTAGGGAATCAACTAAAAGTATTAAGTTAGTTAATTTGCACAGGTTTTTTTGTTGTCGCACATAAGACATGAACAGAATGCATCAGTGATTCGCATGTCCTGCAACTTTGTGAAGAGCCAATGAATTCCCCGTCTGTGTGTGCGCGTCTACCACTATATGTAGCCGTTAGCGATGAGTGTAATGAAAAGTCTTCCGGTAGATTGAAAGGCTTTCCCAAGAACCTCAATTAAATGTTAACTACACGAAGTAGCCTATGCTTACCTGACAGAATATCATGGTTAGTTGCATCAATCCAGTGGTTATTTGTTTTGCAAACTCTACCATCACATGTGCACTACAAAAATATATCTAAACAGCCTATTCTAAGGGGCACGCTGGAATTAAAGGGTGACTACACCAACAAAAAAGGGGGAAAAATCCCAGACCTCAAAAATGGTATCCTGATGTGGTTTAAGTATTGTTGTAGACTTCAACCATTTTCTATTAAAACAGTGTGATTTTGAGAGTGAGAACCTGGAGAGAGGAAAAACAGGGAAAAACAAAATATTTTTATAGGGCCCTGTAAATGGTTGCCCCTGGTCCATAAAAAGGAGCGAGGGAGACGGGCACTTTGAATTTGTGACAACCATCTTAGCATTGCGTTGATAGGCCATTGAGTAATATGTCAGTTATGTAGTTGTTTAGAGCCAATTGTTTCCAGCTGAACCTCTCTAAACTGCATCTTTATTTAGTCTCAAAACACTTGGTTTGAGTGACCTAAATAAGTTACCCAACTGTCCATGATTGACCACTCCTGTGTTCCCCTCTGCCCCAGGTGGAGCTGCAGTTTCAGTTGAACCGCCTGCCCCTGTGTGAGATGCACTATGCTCTGGACCGCATCAAAGACAACGGTATCCTGTTCCCAGACGCCAGCCTTACCCCCACCATCCCCTGGAGCCCCAACAGGTACACACACACACCCCCACCATCCCCTGGAGCCCCAACAGGTACACACACACACCCCCACCATCCCCTGGAGCCCCAACAGGTACACACACACACCCCCACCATCCCCTGGAGCCCCAACAGGTACACACACACACACCCACCATCCCCTGGAGCCCCAACAGGTACGCACACACACCCCCACCATCCCCTGGAGCCCCAACAGGTACACACACACACACCCACCATCCCCTGGAGCCCCAACAGGTACACACACACACACACCCACCATCCCCTGGAGCCCCAACAGGTACACACACACACCCCCACCATCCCCTGGAGCCCCAACAGGTACACACACACACCATCCCCTGGAGCCCCAACAGGTACACACACACACACACACCCACCATCCCCTGGAGCCCCAACAGGTACACACACACACCCCCACCATCCCCTGGAGCCCCAACAGGTACACACACACACCCCCACCATCCCCTGGAGACCAGGAGTATTTCAATCTAAGCCTGGAGGTCTGCTGGTCTTCTGTTCTACCTGATAATTAATTGTAACCGCCTGGTGTCCCAGGTCTAAATCAGTCCTTGAGGAAAATAATGAAAATCAGGAGTGGAACTGGCTTCGAGATCCAGATTTGAATTTGCCTGCCATAGCTCCTCCAATCCCTGTTCCATGGTGTGCAAACAGGTTCAGAACAGCCATTGCTTGTCATAATCTGCCCAACAGGCCCCTTACTCACCCTCATCGATCCATGTGAGGTTTTGACATTAATTTTGTCAGAAGCCAATTTTTATTTCAAGAAAGATTATGCAATAACCTACGTGTGTGTGTGTAAAATGTTATTCTAGCTTGCATACTTCTTTTAGGTTAAGTATAGTAGTCTCCCTAAAACATGCATGGTAAATTAGGTTTGCTAATACTTTCACAACGAAATGAAGTTGAGGAAGGTGCCCGAGACTAGCTGTCCTCGCTGACTAGGCGGACATTTTGAAAAGCTGTTAGTTCTCCCGGCTTTAGATATCTCTTCTAAAGATGGACAAATGTTGCAGGGCCACAGAGTAATCTTAATTGACACGAACCCAAGAGTCAACCATCTCAAGACTAATCTCTTGCTTCCAAATAACTATCTGGTTTCCTGAATATGATTACCACTGTATATAGGCTTTGATTTAAATATTTAATGCGCTAAAGCTTTTGCTACTGAAAGATCAAGTCAGATTCTAATTCCTGCGTTTATATATGTGTTTTGCAGTGGTGGCCATAATTTAAATGCTTAAAGGGGGAACACTTACTAAATTGACAATGGTTATTAGTACAATCACCACCTTAACTAGCTCCATATGGCAGTAACAAGCTTTGGATAAAGTCCCTAAATACTATGGGTCCACGTATGCTTCACCTCATTAAGATAATGGTATGAGAATAGTGGTATGAGAGTAGTGTTAAAAATGTTTTTTAAATTTATGGAAAGTGTTGCCTGTTTAGAATAAGTAGGTTATATTGCTTGTTATGTAGGCCTAACAAAGCCCCTGCCTTGCCTGACTGCATGGTGACTATTGACTGCCATGTTGATTGGTCATGAATAAGCTAATTGGCCAGCGCCAATGCACTTGTCTCCCGTGTCTGAGTTTCTCAGACCAGCTGTGCACCCTGTGTGTGTCTGCTTTGTTTCACCACCCATACACAGTGCTTTCGATCAGCCATTCCAAGACCTCAACCCTCCTCATCCCTCAGACCTCATTACTCTGTGGGTGTAGCAGCCCAGCTCAGTGTTAAACCCTGACCCGGCTCTCCATTCATCCCCACTGATCCCTGAACCCGTCCCTCTGCCTCTACCTATTCCCAGCCCCTTCACGGTGCTTACAGCTGCCTTTAGCAAGGCTGGGCCTGTATACAATCGACC
Organism: Salvelinus fontinalis; assembly: GCF_029448725.1. Lineage (NCBI taxonomy): Eukaryota > Metazoa > Chordata > Actinopteri > Salmoniformes > Salmonidae > Salvelinus > Salvelinus fontinalis. Next base: position 23,191,632 of record NC_074704.1, on the reverse strand, counting down.
GGGCGGGCTGTTCAACTCCACTGGGCCAGTGCTTTCTAATGAGGACCGAGATGCTAGTGGACTGGGAGACTGGCCCACGGTTTATCACACTTAAGAGGGTGTGTTAGTGGGGTTTGGTGTGTAAATGTGTGTGAGGGGACCAATGTCCCCTCGTGTCAGGGAACCCATGAGCGATGCTGCCTGTTCGCCAGCCAGCCGACTAATCAAATTAGTTTCCATGTGAAACTCATCGCCCTTCTTCCTCCCCTATCTCATCCCCTCTCTCTGCCACCCTGCAGGCAGTGGGACGAGCAGCTGGACCCGCGTCTCAACGCCAAGCAGAAGGAGGCCATCCTGGCCATCACCACGCCTCTCACCATCCCCCTGCCCCCTGTGCTCATCATCGGGCCCTACGGCACGGGCAAGACCTTCACCCTGGCACAGGCCGTCAAGCACATCCTCAGGCAGGACGACAGCAGGTGAGTCGGGCACCACACAGCAACTCCGCTATGTCCAGATAGGTCGCTCTAAAAGGGCAAAGGGCGAAAGGGCAAGGTTACTGCTGCTCCCGGGGGCTACCAGCTTCCTTGGAGTTGACATTTAGTTAAGAAAACACTCAGGGTGACATTGTCAAGTTTGGGTGTATCTTCCGATCAGAATGTGTCACTGAAAGCAATTGGGGGATGTGTGTGGGTTATGGGAATGTCCGTCGATTGGGATTGAGGCAGCGATTGGTTGGTTGATTGTGTTTGGATGGTTAACTCGAAATGACACAACGACAAGGTTCCAGTTTAACAAAGTTTACTATACCGTATGAACACACTCAAAGGTAGCCATTACACTCTAGGCTAAGTCCATCGACCACTAGACTCCCTGCGCAGGCGTACTCTTGACTGAGTGATAGCCCCGTAATAACAGAAATATAGGGATACTTAAAACATGAACTTAACACATTCAAGTTAATCACGTGTTCAATTGGAATGTCATTATAACGGCCTGTTATCTCACTTCCAACAGAATGCCATGATGTAATAGAATGCAAAATGGCCTGAAGATTCACATTCTCTTGTTAGTACTGCGAGGCGCTGGCAGGAAATAAGAAACGACAATGTTTTTATTTTTTTTAATCGTGGAATACATTGTGGCATTTGGCCTTGAACATAAGATACGTTTTAATTTTATAAAGCCTTCATACATAATTAAAAAAAATATGTTCTGAAAAATGTGTTGGAATGCAATATTCATCTGAAACTTTCCAACTGACTATGTTAAATATTAAATGGTGGGAATGAATTATGGATGTTTTAAAAGCCGATACAAGGAGGGTGATTGACCCCTATAGACGGTTATTCATCATCATGTTAACTTTCTGAGAAATAGGAACTTAAAGTCCACGGTCAAGTGCACAACGTTCCTGCAGCGCTGTTTAAGGGACGTGTTAACATGTTCACTTCAAAATGAAGGTCCTAGAATTGTCAGTATGGCCTGAAAGTAGAAACAGTAGGAGTTCTAGCACTTCTAGTCAGTGTTTCTCCGACATACCTACTTGTCTTTATTGTCATGGCCTGGAGTTTTTCCTTGGTCAGATCACATGGTCAACAAAATCTCCTGGCCTTATTTATTTGTTAAAGATCTCTTAATTGCTGACACATTTATCCCCTTTCTTTCGCAGGGTCCTCATTTGCACCCATTCCAACAGTGCAGCTGACCTGTACATAAAGGACTACCTTCATCCATACGTAGAAGCGGGCAACGCGCATGCAAGACCTCTCAGGTAAGGGTCTGTAGACACGCTCTACGAGGGGTTTGCAGCACCTCTTCAGAACACCGAGACCCTCATAAGATTTATTCCAAGATATTATTATTTTTTTCCCCGTTACAGTACCCAACCTTGAGAATTCATTGCTTACAACATATTTAAAGGAACATGTCTGCCGCCTGAAATCAATCCCCACCTCTTGTGAACAGTGTGCTTTCAGGCGTTCAGTTCTCCCTGCTGGCTGTAGCCTGAGGCATCAACAAACTCAAATCCGCTCATAGTTGTATCAACTGCATGGAATCGCAGTCAAAACCAATGATCGCTCAATCAAATGTATTTAATAAAGCTATTTTTACATCAGCAGATGTCTCAAAGTGCTATACAGAAACCCAGCCTAAAACCCCAAACAGCAAGCAATGCAGATGCAGAAGTACGACTGGGTCGGATTGATCCATCCACGTCATTGAGGTTAGAGGTGGAACGGAACAGAGGCTGCCTTATGGCAGTGAGCTCGGCAGACCTCGGATCTCTCTGAGGAGATGTGTCCCAGCCTCACAACACAGCAGCTCTGACATGGAGACTCCTACGTTCCTCCCTTTCTCGCCTACACTCCATCTCCTTCCCTCGACTGCTGCTTCAGTGACTTCTAAGCACAGTAACTGTAATCCACCCCCCCCCCCAACAAAATAAAATGTATCCCTGATTTCTAGCCAGACCCCATGTTGCAGTGAAGGGCCTGCAGGGGGAACAAATGACTTGTTACACTTGACTGATGGCCTGATACCAAGGGCCGTGTTGGGAATCCCACTATAATCGCCACGTAATTGGGCTATCAGCCAATTTCTCCTGAGGCTTTGTGTGCTTAGCCAAGTGAGAAGGCCATAAGTGTACATGCTGAAGGCGATACACAGACAGTTCTTTAGGTCAGCTTAAATCCTGTCGTGGCACAAAACCCCATAAGGAATGAGACAAGATACAACCAATGGAGTGTTATGAAAATGTCAGGACAGTTGCTAAATGTATGAAAAGTCGAGATGTTGCTAATTTGTGTCGCTACTTGTCAATTGCAAGTTCAGCAATTGAAATGTAAAATAAATGACCCCAATCATAAAACCAGTCAATGGATACTTCTCAATGTTAATATGTATCTGCTGCTTTTTGATTTTGTCAGCCCAGTTTGTCTGGAATTAACCATCCCGCTGTGTCTTCTTTCTCTGCCCCCCCAGGGTATACTTCAGGAACCGTTGGGTGAAGACTGTCCACCCGTTGGTGCAGCAGTACTGTTTGATCTCTAACACACAGTACACCTTCCAGATGCCTGAGAGGGAGGACATCCTCAGGCACCGCGTGGTGGTGGTCACCCTCAGCACCTCCCAGTACCTCTGCCAGCTGGACCTGGAGCCAGGTGAGTGGCTAACCACTGACGTAGCATACACAGTTAACGTAGAATACAGTTGTGCTTGGTTTGCTTACTGCTTATGTAGCAAATATGGCTAATGTAGCAGCATATACTGTACTTGTGCTTTGTTTGCTAATTGCGTACAGAGCAGACATGGCGAATATTTTCTTAACTCTTTTTGAACTGCACTGTTGGTTAAGGGCTTGTAATTTAGCATTTCATGTTAGTCTAGACTTGTTGTATTTGACGCATGTAACAAATTAAAGTTTGATTTAATGTTGCAGCATATACTGGTGCTTGGATTGCTAACTGCTAACATAATAAGAATACACAGGTAACGTAGCATACACGGATAAAATAGCATACACCGCTAACGTAGCACATAGATAAGGTGAAATACATGGCTAACATAGTATACACTGGTGCTACAATGACTTGATACGTTGAGCTGTATACCCACATAACATGGAATACACAGCTAATGTAGCATATACAGCAAACATATCATACACTGGTGCGATAACTACTTCATACAAGGCGCTGTATAGCCAGGAATAAGTGAGCAATGCAACAGCAAACTGCGTGTTTAAACGGCTTAGGCTACATGCAAATTGTATGCATTTACCAAGCAGTTTTGTTTTAACGAGCTCATAAAGTTAACAGAATGACAACGGGGCCTTAAAACGACCCAGACACCCACGTACTGTAGCTACATGACACATCTCAAACCCGCCCCAACGCGTCTTTTGATCAGCCGCCACACCTTCCCCATAACAGCAGGAGAAGGCAGGGAGAGCGAAGAAGTAATTTTAAGATGGAGTATAAAAAGACGGTGAAAACAAACCAATTTGTCAGGGGCGAGCTAATAACCGTCTCTAATGTGTCAGCGGAAGGCTTTGTCTGTTGCTTAGGAACACCATCTGCCTGTATCGAATGCACTTCACTTTATTAGCCCCCCCCGTTTCATCAATCTCCCGCGCTCGCCGTTGATGAAAACCCCGACAAGATGCAATTGGGAGTCCCTCGCGCTCCTTTGTAGTGATAACAAATCACTAGATCCAGTACACATGTTGAACAGGTTGCGTTGTCTCTTATCTGTTTTTTAGTTTGGGCTTGTTAATCCCCCCCTCCTCGATGGGCCAGGCTTTTGGCAGCCGATGTTTTTTCTGTATGTGTGAGACAACCGAGAGAAGAAAATTCCACGGCCATTGTTAGACACATGAAATGCAGTTTGTCCCATGGTTCTTAGACCCCCCCCCCTTCATGTCCGACTGCCCTTGCTCATCAACAGAACAGAACCTGTCTTCCCAGCCTCGAGGCACACTACAGATTCTTCTGTAATTATCGATGTACGTCATTCCTGTACATTATGTGCTGTTTTGCATATTTATGAGGGTGGAGCTGCAGGGAGCGTTGGGGTTAGATGGCTGGGGTTAGATGTCACCTGTAGTGCATGTTGTTCATGACTCATGACAACGGGAGGTGAATTTATGGGGCTTTGGCGTCTTTGTAGTCTCTTAACTGACGTACAGGGTGCCATTCACAAATAACCCTACTACAATAGATGGTCAAATGTGCTTTATATTTAATCTCTTGCTCAAGTGCGACTGCAGTTCCAACGCTCAACATGAATACAAATGTTGTTGTGCGTTTTGCAAAAGATTTTGTTGTAAAGATAAGTGTGGCCTTACACTATACAGAACATGAATGCATTCCACTCCGGTCTGTTTTGCTAGTACCAAGGGTTAAATGAAAAATCCACGAACGCCCTCAATGGATCCCTTTCTCCACCGTCATACTGTGAAAATGTTGAGGCGTTTGGACCCCGGCTGTACAGTGGTTGTTTCTTCCACCTCTCCCTGCCTGCTCTGCTCAGACAGTCCTCGACTATGCCGTTTCATCCTCATGCGCCAAGCAGCGTTTGAGCCTTCTAAATCAGGGTTACCGCTCAATCCCTTTCGAACGTCTGCAATACCAGCTTTAGTGTGTGTGTATACGGGCTACTGTCTGACGTTGAGGGAGAGAAAGAGATGGAGAGATGATGGCAGAAGACAGGCCCGCATCTTTTTTTTCTGTGTGTTTTTGCTGTCTGCAATCACAAAGCCAGACGGACAAGGAACAAAAAATAAAAACTGTCTGTACATAACCTTCTCCTCATGGGCTGAGCAATGTTTGAGTATTTTAAATCAGGGATACCACCGCTCCAACCCTTTCAGACGTCAGCGGAAGCAGTATTGGTGTGTAGTGGCTACTGTTGAAGATGGATATAGAGAAAGGGGTAGAAGTTAAATTAAAGGTTAAATGTAATGTAATGTAATGTAAATGGGTAGAAGATTTGTTCTTAACTGACTTGCCTAGAGGTTAAATAAAATAGAAATCACAAAACCAGACAGGCGAGACAAAACAAAACCGAGCTGGAACAAATATCCCATCTAAAGTAGACCAAGTTTACAGAACGAATAGTGAATGAGAGCATTGGTAATAGTTTATTTTGGGTTAGAAAGTTAATGTGTGAATTTTTAATATTTGAAGTGCAACAACTAAGAGCAACGCATAGGAACGTTTGGACCCCGATCCAAAAGGACCAAAATGCAGAACTATACATAGCAGCTCTACACCACACAATATCAAAATCAATCATTATCCAATGAGGTTGTGATGTTACAAGTGTCATTACCGATGGCATCCACCATAAGCACCACAGACCAATGCGTTGCTAATGTCTTGAATTTGCTAGCCTGCAATGACCCGTGCACCATTTGTTTCAAGGAGCCTAATAATCCCCACCTTAATGGTAATTAATAGGTCATATAATAGGTGCTCTGACTGAATGGGTTTGTGTTCTTCTGTGTCCGCAGGACTCTTCTCCCACATCCTATTGGACGAGGCGGCCCAGGCCATGGAGTGTGAGACCATCATGCCTTTCGCGCTGGCCAGCAAAAGCACCCGCATCGTGCTGGCTGGAGACCACATGCAGGTAAACCCGCGATTTAGGAGGAGGTTTATGACGTCATTGGTTTGAACAAACTCTGACCTTTGAAACAAACTCTCACTGTAACTCCTTTTTTTAGGGCCCCGAATTTTTTTTTATTGTTTTTGGTCAGGCCTTACTCGTTATTCTCTCATGCAAATTACCTCCGCGTTCTGCAGACCTTTGCCAAGCTAGCAAATAAAGGTCTGCATGTGAAGTTAGCCACAGGCTAACGACGGAGTCCAAAGCACACGGAAATGTAAAGGACTTTGGACTCCGTCGTTAGCCTGTGGCTAACTTCACATTGGCCGTGAGTGAAACAGACTGAGAGACAGAACTTGGCAGGGAGATCATGTTTACCATTCACAGTCCGGTCAGACGAGCTAAACTAAACTCCCCCTGTCAGTCAAGCTTTGTGGAACACTCCAAAGTAGCCTCTTATTTCCGTTTCTTTTTGTGTTCTGGACATTGTGTTTATTTTAGCGCGACAGGACAGGATTAAGAGTGGGCAGTAGATAAATACACCCTGAGGGAGTTTAACCATGCGATAACGGTTTTAATTAATTCTCTACTCCTTCCTGCACCCTCTCTGAAGGAACAACGCCTTCAAACACGCTCAATTCTCCTCTCCTGCCTCTCCTCTGTCACTTTCTTTCTCTTGCACTCTCTCCGCCTCTCTCTCTCTCCCCCTCTATCTCCCACTACATCTTAATCTGTTGCACATTGTCTGTGCGCTACGTGTCTGTTGCCAAGGAGGATTTGTTTGCCCCTCCTACTCTTCTGTCTTATCACTCTTCATTATGGGATGTTTTGTGTCTCAGCTGAAAGAAGTAGGCTGAGAATAGTGAATGAAGGTCCACGGCTCCTGTTGACTTCAGGTCTTCTATCCGCTGCGTGAGCCTTATTTTAATGCCTGGCGGAACTTTTCCCCTGAGACTGGGAGGTTCAACGTGGAGCTAAATTACCACAAACACAAAACAATCTAGTTCAGCCAGTGTCAGATTAGAGGTAATTGCTATTGTGTTTTTTTGTGTGTGTCTTCAGTGCATCTTAATCAAAGTTGCTGTTGAGGATGTTTCCGGAGCACCTCAACGTGTTATGCTAACTTGAGCTATTATTATGTCTTATTGTTGCGTTGTCGATACCATGTGTATCCTGTACATACCACGAATAAAACGTAACTTTACAAATCACTCTAATGGCGAAACATCTCAGCAGAAATGTAGCTACCGATGATCAGATACTGGCCACAGGTCAAAAAAAGATTCGATTTGGAGACGGTTGGACGTGAACTCATTGATTTGGAGCATTGAGTTATCTGCACGGATTGCATGACTCGAGCTGTCGAAGAACGGACAATGTTTTTTTTCCGTAAGCCAAATGTACATTATCTGAAACCAAAAGTAGATGTAGAATACATTTGGATCAAACCAAATATTGCCACTAAACATGTACAGTTGCAGTTATATTGACTACAAATGCAGAGAAGACATACCTCCAGTCAGGCTATATCACCACCTGCATATCCCTGTTGCATTAAAAAGAAACAAAATAAAAATGAATTTGACTCAATGTCTTTGGGTTTCCCTCACTTCTCTACCTCCATCCCTCTCTTTTCCCCGTTCCCTCCCTCCAGCTCAGTCCGTTTGTGTACAGCGAGTTTTCTCGGGAGCGGAACCTGCATGTGTCGCTGTTGGACCGTCTGTACGAGCACTACCCAGCCGAGTTCCCCTGCCGCATCCTGCTCTGTGAAAACTACCGCTCCCACGAAGCTATCATCAGGTAGGTGTGAACTTTGTCACGTCGCCAAGACGGATCCAATTTTTCACCCTCTGCAACGTCGTTTACAAATGAGAGATTTTATGCAGACAGGAAACTTGAGAGTTGACAGACATAAAAGCCCAATGTACACTGAGTCCCATGACCACAGTGTTAAACTATTCTCAGATGGGGGTGCTGACATTTTTAACTGGTGATTTATGAAAGAAGCTTACGCAATGGGTTTGAAGTGGTTTCTCCACCTTAAAGTGGTCTTGGTATTTTATATAATGCTTTTCACTCACACACATTTACATTTGGAGAACATTGTGAATGCGCATTCTTTACAAGAATCTCGAAAGTCATTAGGAACGGCGAGGACCACATGGCATGGAAAACTAACAAAAACAGATGCCACCATTGTCGAAGAATAGCCACAATGCACGCAACTGTAAATGTATACAACGCTTCATGCAACCATGCCTTTCTCGACTGACGCAACTGACATTTGTGAAGACCCACTGATATTAAGTCTCCCACCCTCCCTCCCTACCTTCAGCTACACATCAGAACTGTTCTACGACGGGAAGCTGATGGCCAGCGGGAAGCAGCCGTCTCACAAGGACTTCTACCCGCTGACCTTCTTCACGGCGCGCGGCGAGGACGTCCAGGAGAAGAACAGCACGGCCTACTACAACAACGCAGAGGTATAAACCGTTTTGTTCCCTGTATGCCATTGACTTAAGACTGCATTGATAGAGAGAATTTAATTTTGATTGAATTGAATTAGTGCGTTCATGGTGAATTGAACGTTGATTTGAATTGAATTGGTGCATTCATGGTGAATTGGAATGGCTAATGATTCAATGGAATTGAGTTGAAATGCACACGCGGACAAAACACACCCCATACAGTCAACATTACTGTGATGTATTACTTGTGCCTTATACTATTTACTGCGCTTCACAACCAGACGTTTGACACAACCACTAAATGCTCATTCCTTGTGAAAGCCCAGCATTTAAACCAGGCACTCCAGCGACTGAGTTTGAAATTCAGAGGTGCCTCTGCTAAATCTGAGGGGAAACTTGCCAAGTTGACCCCTGAAACCAGCTGACAGAAGCTGCCCAATTAAATTGGATCTACTCCAATCACAGCGCTGCACAAACCTGTCATAGACGCCACAGGAATTACCCTACCTCCCTTTGATGATACTGCACCTGTGTCAAACGGCTTCGGGACATTAGCATAATGTCATAGGTTTAGGTTGCCTTGATTTAAGCGTGTGTCCTGTTTGTCTGCTGATGTGACATCTGGATTCTCCTAGTTTTTTTTCTTCTCTCCTCTCGGCTGAAAAGGCCCCTTGAGCAGCAGTCATTTCCGCCGTCTCTTTAGTTCTGCTTTCTCTTTGAGTGTTTTAAGCCCTGGTTAAGTACTTTAATGACTCATAAATAATGGCAACAACTTAAAATTGACTTTCTCCTGCGTTGCGCTTGTAAAGATTCAATTGACACCAATGGAAGACGAGAAGGTTTTTGGCGGGAGGCAACAGGGGCGGGGCGCCCTGCCTTCCAGGACAATTGTTTCTATCCAGCTCAAAGGGCCATGAAAAAGCACGCCACCTTGTAGTCAGTGGGGGACTGGGGAGTAGGGTGAAGTTGCCCCTAGACGCTGATCTTGGGTCAGTTTTGCATTTCCCCCATTTATGGTTAAGGCTAATATTGGGGAGGGGAAGCTGATCTTAGATCTGTACCTAGGGGAAGCTTCACCCCAGAGATGCTGATTTTCAGACATGATCTATGAGAAACACTGGCACTTGTAACCAGTCTCTCCCTCCTGTGTTACTCGAGGTGTTTGAGATCGTGGAGCGGGTGGAAGAGATGCGCAAGAAGTGGCCGGTGGCGTGGGGCAAGCTGGACGAGGGCAGCATCGGTGTGGTGTCGCCCTACGCCGACCAGGTATTCCGCATCCGCGCCGAGCTCCGAAAGAAGAGGATGCACGAGGTCAGCGTGGAGAGGGTGCTCAACGTCCAAGGTGAGAAGAATACTTTATTTAATCCATTTCCTTATTTAAAAAAAAAAATGTTTATTTCATTTAACTTACGACACTACATTCCACTGTAACCCATTGCACAGATGGCCATTTGGCACATATTTGCTATTAAATAGATTGAGAATGTCAATACAGCAATCACAATGGAATTGTAACGATCAGATCCCATACTATTCATACACTGAAGCATTTACAGGACTTTCACTGTGGAACTTTCCCGTTCTCCCATTTTTAAAATTCTGTTTTGGCATTCTAAGTGTGACCCTTCCCATTTCTAGCCGACAACTCTGAGATTCCCAGTGACCGTGTGTGAGATGTGGGGCCGGGGCAGTTGGCAGCAGCACTTCACATCCTCTCTCCTAACATAGTCTGTCTCTCATCTCCCAGCTAGCAGCTCCTCTCGTCTCTCGGGATGAGGCTAATGCTCCCACTGGCAACACACACACACACTCTCTCTCACAGCCATACGCTGCTGCTTCCAGCTCATTAACTCTCTCATTAAGGAGAAGATACAGCGATCAGGACTGATCTCACAACACACAGCTGTCTCTGTTTCTCAATGGGGTGTTGGTGTACAGTACACATACACTAGCTGGAGTTTGGGTGTGATTATTTTTATTTCTTTTTTTATTGCCAAACTCCTACGCTTTATCATGAATCATTTCTGCAGTAATTGGATCGTATTTTGGGTCATGAATGATGTCAGCGCCTGGTCGAGGTACTTGGATCATATAATTATTATTATGTAATGAATTAGTAATTGTTTCTATGAGATTAATATCCACGAAAGCACACTGAATATGACCAGTGGCACTTAGTGACCTAATGAAGAAGCATTGTGTGAATGCAATTCATGACTAAAACTTTTGCCATACGACACACTAGCTCCTCAGTGCTGCGTGAAAACTAAGGTCTAAACAGGCCTTGTATGTTCCCCCCTCCCTCTCTCCAGGTAAGCAGTTCCGGGTGCTCTTCCTGAGCACAGTGCGCACGCGGCACACCTGCAAGCACAAACAGACGGCCATCAAGCGCAAGGAGCAGCTGGTGGAGGACTCGACAGAGGACCTGGACTACGGCTTCCTGTCCAACTACAAGCTGCTCAACACGGCCATCACTCGCGCCCAGTCCCTGGTGGCCGTGGTGGGAGACCCCATAGCGCTCTGCTCGGTGGGCCGCTGCAGGTACGAAAAACCAACCAGTGTTGTCATGGGTTAGGGCCCGGTTTTGAATACTTAAATGAATCCTTCCTTGAAGAAATCCCTGATCTGACATGGCTGGATTGGTGAAAGCTACACGGTTGAACTGTTGCTTACACCTGGGTTAGATCGGTGATTACGCCAAGGGGTGTAGGAAGGATGGGTGTGTTTTTATAGTGCTCAAACCTGGAGTTTTCCCTGGTCACGTCCTAGTCATCGAAGTATTGCACTTGTAATTTAGCTGTTTTCATGTTCCATTACATGTTCTGAAGGCTCACGGTAAATGTTACGCTTTGCAGTGTGTGTGTGTGTGTGGGTGGAAGGGGCACAGTCGGTGTGCCAGCTGTGCAGGAAGAAGTAGTACAGTGGGGGGTATATCTCCCTGCCAGGCAGGCTTGCTCTACCTCTGCCCCACACACTCATTCACACACCCTCCCCAATCCCTCTCCAATGCACGCCGGCGGAGTGTCAGCTTAGGATGACATCATAACGCCAGGCCCTGACCGAGCCATTGACGATGTGCTCTGTTTCTGGGTTGTTTTGTTAATGCTGTCATATTGTTGGAGGGGTGGGGCAAGGGGGCACTAGTTGTTCTCCAATGGAACTGAAATATCGGGGGTGGGGGTGGTGTATTGAATTTGGTGCATCTATTTGTGACCTAGAGAGTTCTCATCTTTTCCCTGAATTGAATTAAGCCAAAATCGACACTTTGTCTAGTTCTGTGTTGTTTACGTCTGAATTTTCCCCATATTCAAAGCGTCTTCAGGGCTGGGGCATAGATTCTGCTACCCCATTCCCCATTGCAAACACACACACAAACAACACCCCCACGGCGCTCACCGTCCCCCAGCTGCAGTCCCTCTCTCCCGTTGCCGTGGCAACTGTTGAGCGTCAGCCAATCGCGGCATCCGGCTGCGGCAGTTGTTTGGAAAATGTCTCCCCCAGTTAAATCAATGGCGCTAACGAGGAAGAAGCTCTGTTTAGATGGACAGTCTAAATGCCTGGAGAGGGGGGGCACCCCCAACATCAAACTGTCACCTTTAAAAAGAACAGCCCAGTGGGCTGATCATGGCCCCATAGAGTAGGCTGCACAGACGCACGTGATGTGCATACACAATCACACACACACACACATACACATGGCGGGTGGGAAAGAGGAGGAGCATGGAAGAGGGAGAGATGATTGGGGCGTTGACTCATTTTCGATATGTCACAGACCCCCCCCCCCCCCCCCCCCCCTTCCATGTTGGTAAGAACAGGGCACTGGACACACACCCACCACTCTGCTGTGCCTGTCAGATAAGCCAGCGGGTAGCCACAAAGGTTAAGCAGCCCGACTACAGAGTGAGGCCATGGCAGTTCTATATACACATATAACCCTCCACAGTGAAGGATGTCACCAAGCAAATCATGATCTCTCTTTATCTTTTTAGACGCTTCTACTGTTGCTCACATGATTCACATGGTCTTTCGTGAATGACGTGTGGAATACAGTCGTGCTCTTGGTGAATGCACATCGAATAAACAAACAAATTGGCGGTGGACTTACTAATTCAGATTTGTTTTACGGATTGCGTAAAATTGATAGAATTCTCCATCTATTTGGACTTGAAACTCAGAATAAACAGATTGTGTTGTCTCTGTCCATGCCGCCCGTGTCGGCTGGATGTGGGTCATGGAAGCGAAGCTTTAAACGTGGGTAATCTGAGGGGATGGGGTGGGGGTGGTCTCGCCTATGGGGGGGACAGACTCAGACCATCTTATTGATGCCTGATTTGACAAAAAATAGCCTTCGCAAGTCACTGCAGATCAATGATATAACCCAGACACACATCTACCTCCCATCCAGCCACAATAAGGAGAGAAGATGCACGTTGCCACTGGAGTCCTAGCGCTGTGTTCTGTGAGACGTGCACTGTACCACACCAGCCATAATTGTGAGGTGCCCTCAATTTGATACCAGCACAAAAGCCTTGCATTTGCTTTCAGAGTAAAGCTAGAGATTCATAGAAATGTAAATTCAATACCATTTAATATTCTATAAGGATTTTTCAATTTACTTCTTCAATGGAGTTGAAATGGAACTGACCCTTAAGTTAGGCAGTAGTGAATCTCGCAAGCTTGCGTCATAGTGATGCTTTTTCATAGAGACGTCTACTCTGGATGCAGTCATTTTCAAGTCACTAACGTTGACCCCTTTGAATATTTATCGTTGGGTTTGTGATGAGTGTGCTGTGTCATTTGACAGCACCTGTAGCTGTCGCATATTGATGATGTAAGGGACAGTTGTGAATAGGGGCCTGTCTCATTTTGATGATGTAATGTCAGAGGGGACAGTTGTGAATAGGGGCCTGTTTCTGTTCCTTAAAAGGGCTGACAGCCTATTTTCCCTCGGCCACAGGTTCTGCAGTTAATATGCAAATCTGTGAATCATTTCCGGAAATTTTTGTTCACCCGGACATTATGCAAGCTGTGTTGTTTCCGTACGCGTGCACATATATATATACACAAACATGTAAATCATAGACTCACAAAACACACGGTCTACTCGTCAGAACTGATCTGTTATGAACATGACAACCCCACTGAAGACATGTTCTTTTGAATTGACAAAGAACTTCATTTGCTGTGGTGTTGTTGCCTACAATAGTCCTTTTTAAATGGACCGTGATTTATTCATTTATGCTACAGTACATGATTTGGAGTCCTATCTACAGTAGTGGGTGGTTTAATAATCGAATTCTGAAAGTAGGAGCCTTTTACATGAAGATTCTGTGCAAGATTTGACTATTTTATTTAACCTTTTTGACAGGGAGTATTTTCCAGGTGAGCCCTGTATAGCGCCCCAATACACATCAAAACATTAAACTACACATTAAAATACACGTTGTTGTACACAACAATACACAAAAAGCAAAACACAATCATAAAAAACAGACATTGTTCAGTGAAAAGAATGTCTGAAATACCCTAGAGGCACCAATTCCTCCAATTTTAAAGCATATTGTAGATTGTTCCACATGTAAGGTGCAAGGAAATTAAAGGCTGAATTACCTAAAAGAGTCTCCAGAGTTAACCAACCCTGTGAACAGGGTTGATAACTTGTCATTTTAAATCTTAACAGGGATGCTAGGTAAGTCGGACGTTTGTGGAGCAGGGCTTTGTAAACAAAAAGATGTGATCTACTTGACTTCAGTGTGTGTGTGTGTGCGCGCATTGTGCACTAGGCATTTCTTGAAATGACTTAAGTCGGCGTGTGAGCGAGTGTGCAACCAAGTGTTCGAGAGTCAAGATAAAGTGTATTATGAGAACACGTCCCTATATGTCCATGCCACTCACATCACCCCCCTCTCCTCCCCTCTCACAGAAAGTTCTGGGAGAAGTTCATCTCCATCTGCCACGAGAACGCCAGCCTGCACGGCATCACCTTTGAGCAGATCAAGGCCCAGCTGGAGGCCCTTGAGCTCAAGAAGACCTACGTGCTCAACCCGCTGGCGCCCGAGTTCATCCCCCGTGCCCTGCGGCCCCAGCCGGCCCAGCACCCACATCATCACCATCACCATCACCAACACCCACACCCCCAGGGACACACGGCCAGCAAGCAGCCCGGGCCCCAGCAACAGCAGTCTCCTCCAAAGGTAAGTTGGTTAAGCCTGGGGGTGGGGTGGAAGAGCAGCTGGGGGCTATGGGTCTTGGGGCTATGGGTCTTGGGTGTGGTGGTGTAATAGGATACTGAAGGTTGGAGGTACTGTGCATTATGGTCTTGATTGTACTGGTTTTTGTGTCGAGCTGCAACGCTGCTGAGTTTTTCACGCTCAACAGTTTCCCGTGTGGTCCACCACCCAAAGGACGTCCAGCCAACTTGACACAACTGTAGGAAGCATTGGAGTCAACATGGGCCGGCATCATGTGGAATGCTTTCGACACCTTGTAGAGTCCATGCCCCAGCTAATTGTTGCTCTTCTGAGGGCAAAAGGGGGTACTCCTAATGTTTTGTACACTCAGTGTATATTAAGCGAACAATGATGAGAGATGGGGCTGGCACAATTACTTTTTAACCATTTAACCGATGGTTATGGATGAAGACCGTCATGAAAATAAGATAACCATAACTGTAACAATCTGTATAAATTTTGTTGTGTGGAACAAAAAGCTGATTGAAGACAGGAGGTCCGGGCATTCGTGCATTTGAGTCCGTTTCTGCTGTAACATGGACTCTACAACTTGATATGACTTTGTTGCTCGTTGGTGATACAATCAAGGTGTTGTAGCCAACAAGTCTTTGTTTGCCTAGGCAACGCCCCCTTCCTGCAGCAGCACATACAGTCAAGAGCGGAGGAGCAAATGTCAGTCTCAACAAAAATAGGATAGGACTGGCCACTTCAGAGCCTGGTTCCTCTCTCGGTTTCTTCCCTGGTTCCTGCCTTCCTAGGGAGATTTTCCTAGCCACCATGCCTCTACATCTGCGTTGCTTGCTCTCTGGGGTTTTAGGCGCCGTTTCTGTGTCAGCATTTTGTGACAACTGCTGTTGTAAAAATGCTCTATAACTACATTTGTTAGAGAGATATACATACATACTCAGTATGTCGTTTTATTTATTTTTTGGGGGTGGGGAGGGGGGTGAATGTGACCATTTTGCTGACCAATAATCTTCATCCAAAATTCCATGATCGCCACAGTCCTAATGAGAGGGAAGCATGGCTCTGGCTATCAGTGTCTTTGTCTTGGTGGCAGTACAAGAGTACACTCAGAACTCACATTGTCAGTGGTTTTAGAGCTCAAGGAATTCATCTTCTTTTCAATTTATTCAGCTTCAGTTCAATACAACGTAATTGGTTCCCTCGTGGGCCTTTTTGGAAAACATTTCTGAACATTTTGTACTTTTTGTGGTTGCTTCAAGAGTAGTTTCCTCAAGTAAGTCCTCGAGGTAGTTGTAATTATTATCGCAAAACCATGTTTTTCTTTTCGAAAGTGGGTTTTGAAAAGACGAGGAGAGAATAACCGCTTGAGTTTGCACGAGTGCGTCTGTTTTAAATTTTTATTGTCTCCCCCTGTGAAAATGTTAACTGTTTTTCTGATGTCCTCGCTACTGGCGTAAAGGTTAACTAAATCACCACAGCTGCCAAGCCCCTGTATCGCCCACTGGGTCTAATGAGGTGGATATCCATTTCACACACGTGCACACAGTCACGTGCACTGCCCTGTGCGTACACACACGGTAACACCGAAAAGAGCGCATACTGGCTCTCACACACACACAAAGTACTACTCCATACAGAAAGGTCAGTAGTAAGTCTATGTCTCCTGCCATATAGGGCTGGGTGGTAAAATGTAAAAAAAAAACGATATACCAGTATTCATTCATGGACCGGTTTGGATTTTTACTTTACCTTCTATAAAGCTATTTTAATGTTTGATTTATAACGTACAATTATTCAGTAATGACTTGAAAAAATTATGGAAGTCATCTGTTTTTATCGCCAGTTTCTGCTAACAGCTGAGAACTGCTAGTTAACTTGCAAGCACAACAGTCAACAACTTTAGGAGTACAGACCCCCAGAAATTGTCCGACTGCCCCTAGTGATGAAAGTTAGAACTGCACCTGAAGCTCAGAATACACAGTCAAATAGAATAATTATTCTCATAAAGGATTTTTTGGGGGGGTACTACATAGAGGAAATGAATGCAGGAAATTAAGAAATGTGTAAATGCTGGATTTGAACAAATGACTATGCAAATGGAAACCATTGGTGAAGTACCAGAGTTTGAGTCTGCCAAAGAGGACTTTGAATCTCTTGTAAAAATAAAAAAGTCCTACAAATAGGACCATTTCACTATCAGTTTTGTCCTATTATTTTTGGTTGGTTTGGTTGAACAGTATAACGCAATCGGAAAGGAGAACGTTTATTAATTTGTTGCTAAGCACTAGAACTTGTGTTATTCACAAATGTCTAATGTCAAAAATGAGAACAATACAGTGATACAGTATTTTGGCCATATCGCCCAGCCCTACTACCAGGTGTGACATGCACCAACACCTATACACACACTCTTGTATACACATACTCAAATAACTTGCTGTAATACATCTTATGTCAATATGTTAAATGGCCACTGATAAAAGCAAATTCTAGAGGCGCTGCTGCAGTACAGTGAAACGTGCCCAGTCAGACCTCTTCGAGCCAGTTCGTTTGCCATCTTGGATGAGCAGACTGATATCCGTGTGAGTCCATCTTGATCAAGTATTCGTCTTCCAGGTGCATCTGACATTGCTGTCCCTTTGCGTAGACTCATTCCGAGCTCCCAATATCACTGGCCCAATATGGCTGCCAAGCAGGAAATGGCGCTGCCATCACCCGGTGTCCCCTGGTCTGAAGGTGTCCTCCTCCAGCTCTGTCTCGATCTCCCTCACTAGCTATGTGGCACTGGTCATCTGGCCTGGCATAGACCTAAAAGAATCTATGCCAGGCAGATGCAATGGAGCGATCATTAGCCACTGTACTGCACCTGTGACGGAGGTTGGCTTGGCAGGAGTGACATTGAGATGCTTTGATACGGTCCTGCAGTCATCTAAAAAGATGGGGTTTACTATTGACTTCCATTTTTTTGCTAGTCCTAACAGACATTACATTGCTCATATTTGTTTATTTATAAATGGTACGTCTAGATCTAGTACAGATCGACTACAATATCTCACCCCTGAAAATAACACATTATTTTATTTAAACATCTATGAATATGCTGTCTGTGGCAAGACGAGACGCATTATGCCAAGACAACCTGTGATATTGACTTGGTAGCGACTGCTTTTTAACTTCCTACTCATTTGCCCCTCCATATGTTACAATGTTTTTTTCCCAAGGTAGTTTTTATTGCTAGTGTGCACTCTGTTTTGTCACTGAACACCTAACCAATAACTTAGCCCTTATTCCTTGTAATAAGTCGTAATGCCAACTCTCTAGCCTCGTAGGCTGGTAGTTACTACATTCGCTAGCGAGGGGTCTCAATCGTCGGTCCAGGCTGTGCATCATTAGTCTCTCCTAATTCCAGATCATCTGCTGACTAGATTGGCTTGAAGTCGAATGAACCCCAGTCCCTGACTACAGTTTGTTCCCCTTCGTTTTAACCACAGGTCCCTGTTTTCACCTCACACTTTTTTAATAGTTTAACACAACCACAAGAAGCATGTCCTGATTGTCTAAACAGAAAAGGGGGAAACCAAACCAGCCATCTAACCTATCATGAGGCGCATCCCCCAAGGGAAACCACGTCGAGTGTTATCAGTTTAACACCACCGCCTAGGGGGACCGTGTGCCTCAGCTCGGCTACGCTAAGACACGCTAAAGTAGATTACTGCGTACGTTCCTCCGTGCATCAATAATACACCGGGTTGCAATCCACCTAAAGTCAATTGGATGGACAACTTCCGTGTTGTTGGTCACATAACAATCAATCAATGTCAGACGTTGTTGTCTGAAAAATAGAAACGGCCCAATGTTGTGAGGGCGTTAAAATGGAACCTGGGGGCACGGAATTGCCTCTTCTCTGTATGGAGAGCGAGAGAGAAGAGTAGAGATGGAGAGAGAATTAAGATGTGTTGGTGCGTGAGTGTGTAAGTTGCTTTGCATAAAAGTGTCTGCTAAATTGGCTGTTGTGTGTGTTTGCTTGCTCATTCCAGTTAGTGTCAGTCGTCATTAGCCTATAAACTGATGAAAAAGGTGCCTAATGTATGCTGTCCTTTTTAGTACAGTAATGATGTAAGGAAGCGCTTCTGTATGCAACCATCATAACAGCTATAGAACCACCCAGTTCCAGCTGAATTGATTATTACATGAGGCACGAGTATAGGATGGCCATTTTTTTCTATGAGCACAGAATTGGTCAAATGATTTAAAGAAGCGAGGAGTCTGAAAATACGAAACCTACGACGTTTTGATGTCTTGGAGGCCGTTAGTATTTCTGCCCACATGACTTGACTACATGAAAGCCTACTTTCGCTAAGAGCTCAAAATGCAGGATGTTTGAAATGTTTTGACCCATTGCTTATTCTTTCTATCAGCGGTTTTCCCTATTCAGGTCACGTCAGGTAAAACTCCTGGACCTAGAATACTATAGCTGCCGCCCTCATGAATCCACAAAGGGGCTTTATATTCTTCAAGAGCTGCAGCAGAATGCTTTATCCTCCAAGAATGTTGTTGCCATTTAGATTCAACATCATTGGCTATTTAAAGCGTTCTGCAAGCGTTAACTGTGTAGCCATTGTGACCAATGTGCCATTGGGACATATGTGGGCCACCGCGGACCTTACGGTTACCGCTGCCTGCCCGCCTTGGAGCGAGAGCCTCGCTCGCTCTCCACTTACTCCATCCCTCCCCCTCTTTTTCTATGGACTTCTCTCGCTCTGGCGCTTTCTAAGGATGCCTCCCTCTCTCTTCTCTTCCAGGGGAAAGGTCAACATGCGAACCACACGGAGCACTTCCCACCTGAAGGATTTGGTGAGTGTCCATCTTTTCTCTTCCTTCCGTCATCTAAGTGTTGACTTGTCTATTTGTATCTCTTTCTGGAGTCCATACAAACCGCTCACAGACAGAAACAGTTACCACTGTTAGTGTCAGGGTAAACACTGCCAATGCAAACTGAAAGTCAAGAACGCTATACTCTAGCTGTATGTAGTTTGAGGGTGAAGCACTGTCCAAGTCTTTAAACTGCCATCTCTCCACAAACATACTCAGAATGTTTAACATCTTCTCCAAAAAAAAAATACCTATTACGTCAGTCATAATACAGGAAGGACACCGTATTTATTCATTTTCCATTGATTGGATTCACTTCTCAACGGTTCATGTTTCACTGGGATGTGAAGATTCAAGGTTAGAGAGGTGTAGCATAGTGCACACCTACCGTGTAAGAGCGCCGTCACCGTGAATCTAGTCGCCCCGTATGGAGAAAGCACGAGGGGGGTAGGGGAGAGATGGATAGAAAGGAGGTACATTGTGCCATCACTTTAGACGGAGAGCTAGAGTGAAGAGAACAGTGAGGCGTACCATCATGTACCATCAGTAGGCCCAAGGCTACTGTGGCAGTTCCTATAAGAACACTGCGTGAAGTCATACTAGAATGTGGTGTAGTCTGGGAAGACATGAAGTCAGGTTAACTGTTCTTTATCCATGACTGGGGTACAAGGAATTATACACAAACATATCTTTCTAGCTAGATCATCGCAGGAGTTGTCTACACTTGAAGACCAACATGGTGCATTTGTTGTTGTGAAAACGTTGTTGTGTTAAAATTATTTTAAGACATCTTATATCCAAAGAAGTACCAATTGTTTCAAAATACAATAACATTATCTCATGGGGAAATTAGCTTGGTCCGCATAGGTACAAATAACAGAGACCAAAACAATGATTAGGTCTAGATAATAAAATCCTTCAGGATTAGCAACAATACAAGCCACTGCTGTAACGAGTATCACTTTAGGAGTAGCAAATCATTAGCAGAAATGAACTTTTACTTTCCTCTTCTCTTCCTCCCCAACCCTCTCCAGTTCAACCCAACCCTGCGGTGTTGATGGGAAACCCCATCCGGGCGTTCACGCCGCCCCTGGGGGGCACCCCTGGCGGCATGGGCAAGTCCCCCAGTCCCGTGCAGAGGATAGACCCCCACACGGGCGCCAGCATACTCTACGTGCCTGCCGTCTACGGGGGCAACATGGTCATGTCCATGCCACTGCCCGTAAGTATACTGCTACTGGGAATTGTAGTTTTATTGTTGAGGAAAGACTCAATGTTTTGGTTTGAATGAATGAATTTTTGTAAGTGTATTGCTTTGAGTCAGAGTTGGAAGGTGTTGAGAAACGGGTTAACTGTGTGTGCAGAGCATACAGCATACAGTACACCCTTATGCATACTCGCACACACAAACTGACTTACAGATCTTTCAGTTGGTGTTCGTTCTTGGTCTAAATGCACTGTTTATTTGAGTCAAGGAAAACAATACTTTTTTGGTTGTAACGTGATGAGTCAGTCAAAGGACAAAACACGGACCCCTTATGCAATACTGCATTTAATTCAGACTTGTCCGTTGGGCTTCGGTGTTACACCGAGTTAACGATAACTCAGCCGCGCGTAACGATCGCTAATTGAGTGCCAAAATCCCCATAAGTTTGATTTCGAGATGTTCCTTTTGTGTTTGGGCCCTCTGTCTACATCCCTCCTCATCCTCCTCTGAAAACAAGACAGAGAAAAACACGTTAATTGAGAATAATGACTTCTGTTAGTCTGAACAATTTCAGCCTGGCCCGCAGGGTGAGATTTCACACTCGTTATTCCTCGTTCAGTAATGGGAAGAAAGTCAACTCTCCATCTAACCCAATCTAGGCTGTTTATTTCCCCATTAAACCATAATGGCACATGGCTGATAGAATGAGCGTTTTTAATCGGGAGGATGATTTGGCACGGCAAATGGCTGTGTCGACACGCGGAGGGGAAGGCTGTTTTAAAAATGATGTTCTTGTTAGATAGATGCCATCCTTTTTTATGTTGTTCACCGCGCTATTGCGTTTTTTGGGGGAACAAAGGGGATTATTTGACTATTTTCAGGGCCATTTTTCTTTATTTGAGGAGGATTTTTTTTGGCTTATTTCTTTTTAAAGCATTTTTTTGAAGATGCTTTTATATAGGAATTTGTTTATTCTATGGACCATGCAAACAATCAGTCTTCATTCCTTTACATACCAATGCCTTTAATTCAAAAAAATGTAAGTCTTGTGTAAATTATGGATGGATGTGCTTTGTTTAAAATGGCCTTTTTCAAAATGTTCATTGTATTTTTGCTCACTGTTGTCAGTCAGTTTACATCCACTGCAATAAAGGGATATGTTTCACTCTCCAGCTGGCCTGACAGGTGGCAGAGTCCAATCCAACAACAAACTGCTCTCCATCTCAGAACCAGATTAATATTTTAACACACTGTCTGTTTCCTCCGACCTGCATCAGCCACTGTGCTTTTCACATAGACCGTCAGCACATCGGGGGGGGGGGTGCACTAGTCTAGGCCATATTAAATTTGAAATTATAACCTGGGTGGTTCAAGCCCTGAATGCTGATTGGCTGACCTGCTTCCTGTCAACCCTATCTGCTCCGACTGACTAGGCGTATTGTGTGTGTTTGATGTCTATTGATGTGTGTGCATTGATTTTATATTGACTCGTATTGATGTGGTGTCCAGTCTGTCCCCATCCAGTTGCCGTGGCCCGGCTACCAGAACCGCTTTGCCATGGACCCACGTATCATGAGCCACCAGGCGGCCATGGCCTACAACCTGAACCTGCTGCAGGCTCAGAACCGGGGCTCGCCCATCCCCTACGGCGGAGTCACACACCCTTCCCCCTTGGGCATGGGCCAGCAGACTAGTCCCGACAAGGAGCTTCAGGCTGATTCCACCAGAAACGGTGTGTAGAAAATAAGTTGTAGTACTTTAATGTGGAAATGGGTAGAAACTGTGTGAAGTTGGTGTCTTAGCACAGTGACTCACACACAGCACAGAATCTGAAAAAGTGTCTGCATTTTTTAACCCCCTCAGGTAAAATGGACGGGTGTGCAAAGTCCGAGCAGAGCCGGCTACAGACACCAGAGAGGAAGACCTCGGAGATGAAGGACAAACCGGTACGTTGTTGTTGACTCGCTCTGTAGTCACGCTGTGGGCTTAGTTGGTGCTTTATCACAACGAGAAAAAGGACTTTCAATACTCTCCGTTAAAGCCTCTATTTAGCAACAATTCAAATAATACATGATTTCAAAAAGGAGTTTTGCTCAGACATATTTAAGTATTGATATAGAGCGGTTGGTTGTTTAGCAATAAAAACGACCTGTCTGTATACAACTATGGGGCAAAAGACTGGGTTGGCATGATTGTTGACGGCATGTAAACTATATTTAGTCTCCAACGTTTATTGACAACATAAATACATTTGCACAATCAGCACTTGTTTTCTCTCAAATACATCGTTACAATTGTTGGTTAGCGAGCTAGCGAATTTTAGCCATGTTAGCATTAACGTGACATCAGTCAAAACACAAAACAACACATGGTATCAAGAACAGGATAAAACTAGCTGAAATGAGCCACCTGCAATTCCCCACATGGCAGTTTCTTGTCATCGTTTCTATCCATCGTTTCTATCCATCTGGCCGTCCAGAATCACAACAATACACAGACTTCTGCCCGAATGAAGCATCGTTTTCGTGACGTTGTCAGTTAACCTATTTAGAATTGATAAATGAATACGTATCTAAGTTAATATAGTTTAATTCATTCTGTAGAATTGCTGTATGGCTAAATGAGCAATGTGATTGTAGCCCAGCTCACACTGTGTTCATCTGCTCCAGGGAGAGTGTGATCCGGGCGGTGGCCGGAGTCTGGACTCTCAGACAGACGGACTGGGCTTCCCCAATGCCATGCTCCACCGCAAGGACAACTCGAGCCAAAGACCCCTCAACTACCACCTGGCACCCCCCAACCCGGCCTTTGCCCCCCATCCTGTGGGCCGGGCATTCCCCGCACAGTACCCCGGCGTGTCCAGGCTCCCCTTTAGGGTGCCGTCCCAGCACCAAGGTGGGGGCCCGGCCATGGGCCAGCCTAACCAGCATCACTCGGCCCAGCTATCACCAGCCTACGACAGCGGCAGGCACAACCCCTCCTTCTTTGGTGGGGTCATGGCCTCCCACAGGGTTGTGCCGGAGACTGAAGAGGAGGGGCCGGAGGAGATGGGGAATTCCATGAGGTCCCAGATGAGCCACCAAGGGGGGCACCACCCGGCCCTGTCGCAGCCCAGCCGAGTTAACAGCTTCGGGGAGGAGAACCAGGAAGGAGGCCTGGGAGATGGGATGGGTGAGTTCTACCATAGAGTTCAAATTCTACGAGTGTACTTTTTTTTGTCCCCTATAACCCGGGAGGTTTATTCAAAGCAAGGGAACAATAATAACAACAAAATAGGAAACAAGAATCTGTAAATGTTGAATAATAAAAAGAAGCTATAGAAAATCGTGCTTTTTCACGTCTATAAATATTGAATACTCTTGTGATACAGGTAGGTATAAATGTATATCTGTGTGTTGCGTTAGTCTGGGCTGTGGTTCAGGAGGGGCCAGTTTGGTCCACAGACGGTCCCAGAAGACAGGCTGCAGGGCCGTGTCCCGGGGACAGTCCAGGTAGGTTCTGGTCTGGACCATTCTAGCCAGACCGTGGTGGGCAGACAGCTGCCTATGTGGGATGTTCTCCAGGAAGACCAGGATGAGGAAGTCCCTGTGCTCCACCAGCAGACGGAGAGTGGCCAGTAGAGGCTCGCTGTGATGTTGTCCACAATGTACTTCCCTAGCTGGAAGTCCCTGCTGTGCAGACAGAGACGTAGGAATGGAGGCCCCCTCTGTTCCAGGTTGGGCAGTAGCTGTTCCACCACCCAGCGCTTGTCTTTTCTGCTGTACGACACAAAGGCATCATAGCAGTACCTGGGGTTGGGCTTCCGCAATGCTTCCTCCAGCCAGCCTCGTGCATTGTGGAAGAGGGCCAGCTGATTGAGCAGGACCACCAGCATGAAGAGGAGCGGGCCCCGGGAGGTGCAGAGGAACAGGAAAAATCCCAGGTCCAGGGTGCAGTTGGCATCCCAAGTATCTGCTGAAGTTCTGGATACCGTTAGCATTTTTGCATGTCAGCTTCGCTTCTCTGGCCTAAAACAAGATGACCTTGACTTGTTTTTGTCTCTGGGCCCAGGTGATTAGCCAAGCATTCACAGCTGCAGTGCAGATGAGGGTCTGCGAATAGCATGTACCTCAGGCTGGTCAGGGGTTCTGGGAAGCTCTCCATCACGGTGAACTCATCGATACGCACTGCCAGCTGCCTGAGGGAGTGCAGGTCTCCGCTCAGATACTTCTCTCGATTTAGGATTCCACAGTCGATAAGGTTCAGGCTCTCCGGCCTGGTCAGCTTGTGGAACATGATGGCCAGCCCTTGCTGCAGGTAAATGTCCAGTTCTTCCAGCTTCAGATACCTCAACTGCACAAGCCTGTTCAGGTCAGTTATGTCCATAAACTTGGCATAGAGCTTTGACTGGAAGTCAAACTCCTGCAGGGAGGGGAAGTACTTTGCTGCGAAGTGAGACCCACACAGGAGGCGCTCTGTCTTGCCCGTGAGGCTGACAGCAGTCTTGGAAGGACACAGTTGGGGCACGGAGTCGAAGGGGCAAGCCTGGTTTTGGGGTGCTGTCGCCGCCAATGATAATTGTCAGGTTGTACCCCACTGAGAAAATTGTGGGAAGATTACAAAAATGTATGTCAGATTTACACTGCTCTCTGACTCACTGGAGAAAGTTTCCTAAATCTATATTCTTTAGGGAAATAAGGTGGATTAATGCATGAGCTTCGATGTGTACAACTGTGTTATCTTCCAGTATTAGGGTCTCCAAGCTTCGCAGGCCATAGAAAATGTGCTTGGTTATCTGTGAGATCTTGTTACCACTAGGAACCTCAATTGACCACGTCCATTAAATGTAAAGTCGACAATAGTGGTGAGTTGATTGATTGCCAAATCCAGCCGCTCCAAATGTGTGAAACAGAACTGCTGAGATGTTTGGCATGTTCAAGACTTTCAGAGACCGTGTCTTCAGCCAGGTGAGGGGTCCCTTTTTGAGTGTCACAAAACACCAAGCTCAGCTTTGTCAAAAAGGGAAACCCATCTTGGTGACATTCTTCAAATAATGTATCCAACTCAAGTTTATGCTGGCATGAAATCCAAAGCCAACAGGAATGATCGTCTTTATACCCAAGCAGTTTCTGACTGCAGATGTGGTGTAGTTCCTGAATTTACAGTGATCAAATTCAAGTTGTGTGATTGAGAGTTTGAAAACCATCTCACAACCTGACTCGAAGGAAATGCTTTTCCCGTCAAAGGGAAAATAACCTAATCTGTTAATACCAGGCTGCAGAAGCTGTTTCTGTACCTTATTGATAGCGGGTAAATACAGAGATGAGATGTTTTCAAAGCATTTGAATGCTCCTTTTTCTAAATGTCGTGCATTAGGGAATGTAAAAAAAAAAAACGCCTCTTGAAGACGATAGAAATAAGGAAGCTCAAGAACAGCTCCTTTTTGTTTCAAAGCAGTTCTGGTGTCTCAATTACTATCCCGTCTGATGTAAAGTCCAAGCTCGTCAATGACTGTGACATATTGCCTATCCTACAAAACAAATCAGAGAGCTCCTGTGTACAGGTGTTGACTTTGAGTTTCTTCAGATCCCTCCCAATGCGTCTGGTGCCATCACCGAAAGCCTATAGTTATTAATAGACAGTCCCTCCAGGTTAGTCAGGTTAGTAAAGGTGTTGGATAGAAGTAATGAATTGTAACACTTACTGCAGTACCACGTTTCTTCACCCTAGACAGCCCCTTTAGAAGGTCTCAGGAAGAATCGTGGGCAGACAGCCATGTATGTAAAGGCTCTTGAGGTTGTCAAATCGAGGCAGAGCGCCAGACTGCAGGACAGAACCTCTTATCTCAAGACAGAGGGCATGGTAGTTTGACGGAATGATGGAGAGGTTGAGGTCGCATACATCCCAGCACTTGGCACTGAGGTTGCCATATGGGCAGTTAGGGTCAATGAACTCCCAATAGTCTTCTCATAGAGGATACAGTTGCTACTCAACCAACCCCAGGAACCAACAATCCAAGCTGCGAATAGTCCAAACTGAACACCGAGCAGGCTCATCTTTCTTGTAAAGTAGACACTGGTTCAATAGAAAGAGGTGATGGTCACTTGATAGTTTGTCCAAGGAAATTAATGTCTTGTCCAGAATTTTTTTTGTCATTCAGTGACAAATAAAGGCCTGCGTGCAAAGGAAGCTCCTTTTTCCAATGGGACGAGACGTTGGTGAGATGACTTGTCCAGTGGAATGACCTGGAGTTTTTTCACTGCTGTGTTGTAGCTGTGTGCATCTCCTCTTGATCTATTTACTGTATACATGTATAGCTTTTGCTGCAGCTCTGCGATCTTTTCCTAGTCTGTTTTTTGAGTGGTTTTGCCCGAGAGGCTCTGGTGCACAGATAAGGTTATTATTGGTCACCTCGTTTTAACTTCCTTTTCTTCAGAATCTCTGAGGTGGTGGTAGTGGCTGTGTGGTCTATCTTTGACATGCAACAGTCTGAGGTCACATTTGCATAACCGATGGTTCTGGACACTTCAGTGAGTGCCTCCTGTTGTTGTGGGAGATCCAGTCATCAGTGTTGCCCCTCACTTTTTGTTTAAAGTTGAGGCTAGTATCAATTTCACACAGTTGTACAAAGGTCACGTAATTAGCTATAGGGAAACAACGTTTTTGGACTTTGAAGGGTTCAAGTCACGGTTAATCCAGAGAAAATAGTGTTTGACAGAAATTCTTTATTTGAAATGGCTTTCTGAAAACAACTTACAAATTATCTACTAATTGATGTCCTTCTCCCTGTCGGGCTCTAGCGAGTCCTGTTGCGGACCGGGCGCATGCACGTTGCCCTGGTCGCCAGGTGTACGATGTTTCCTCCGACACATTGGTGTGTCTGACTTCCGGCTTAACCGAGCAGTGTGTCAAGAAGCAGTGCGGCTTCTTGACTTCTCTTCGGCGGAAGCACTGCTCTCGACCTTTGCCTCTCCCGAGTCCCTACGGGATGGGACAAGACTGTAACTACCAATTGTATATCACAATTTAAAAATATATATATATTTTTTTATAATAAAAAAATAAAATGTATCCACTAATTGAACACAACAATAAACGTATTGAAATAGTGCTACACTGTCGATCTGAGACTTTCAAAAAATATGTATTCAGCCATTCTCTGAAAGGGGAAGTTCAGTAAAGGGTGTTCCTGTTGATAAAATGCAATGCATTTTGGCATGAAGGCTTATTTTTACTTTCCATTCGAGTGACTGAATTACAGTACAGTCTGCAAAACATTTCAGAAAAACTAAACAGCTGCCAACCTTAGACAAACTTCCAAGTTCTTTTTCTCCCAGAAAGAATAACCGTACACTGTCAACCTTACACTTTCACATCAGCCATTCTCTGAGGAAAGGGGAAAGTTTAAAAGGTGTTTGTTTGTTAATAAAACCCAACACATGGTGACACTAGAGCATTCATCTGGGTTTAATTGCGCAGACATATATTGAAATTATTCTCAGTCTGAACATCTTTTGGAGTTTCTGTTTTCTCTTTGTTTCACACACCTTGGTTGGGCTGTGAGGTAGCGACTGTAGGCCTGGCCTTGTTTTTAATCTGAGACTTTGACTGCGTCCAGAAACAACCCCATGTCACCACAACTTTGATATTTTCATATCTAAAGACACTCGGACAGGCCTAGGTTTAAGCAATCTGGTGATGACCTCCAAGTCTTCCAATGCTTCTACTACTTAGGCAAATACCACTCAAACTATCGTTTGGGATTTGTTTCATTAGTCCACTGTTGATACGGTCTCAAAATATTTTGCATGTCAGCAATTACTCTTTCAAGATATAGAACGTACAAAATACAGCAAGTGTCACAGTATGATGCTTTTTGCAGCAACAAAATGTACCAACCCATTATTATCTAACAATCTTGCTCTCTTCTCCTCCCTCTTTCCCTACAACAGACCCCCTAGCTCTGGAGGCCCTGAGCCAGCAGGCGCGGCTGGGCCAGTGGGGTGAGCCCGGGCCCTTCCTCCAGGGCGGTGTGGCCTTCCCTCTGCCCCAGCAGCTGGCCCATCTGGCCCAGCCCGGCCTAGCCCGCTTCCCCCCTCAGCTGCTGGCACGGGCCAACTGGAGGATGAGCGCCGGTATGGAGGACGAGGCTGGCGGACCGCCTTTCACCAGGTAACCTTCAGGGCCGCGAACGGCTTTCCCTTTGTCTTGTTCTTTCTCTCTCCCTCGCGCTCTCTTTCGCACCATCTCTGGCGGTTTCTCCTCTCTCTTGAACTCTTACCCCCTCTCTTTCTACTGATTTGACTCCCTTTGGATATTAAGGGTATGTATCGGTCTTCTCTGTAGGTTCCCAGGCCTCCTGCGAGAGATGCCCCCCCAGGATCAGCCCGATCCCAGGGACCTGGCAGAGATGCAGCCCCCTCCCCAGTCCCGCCTGCTCCAATACCGCCAGGTCCAGTCCCGCTCCCCAGGAGACCCCTCCTCCCCCTCGTCTGCAACCTCCAACCACACCGGCCCCTTCCCCCCTGGCCCCTATCCTGGCCGAGACCCCACCAGTCACGAGCTGGACCTCCTCAATAACCCGGGTCTCCAGCAGCACCCGGGGAACCAGCTCTACAACCCCAACGCCTACCCCCACCAGCTGGGCCACTCTACTACCCCGCCTCCGCAAGTCAAGTACCTCCTCCAGGAGGCCCAGTGGCCTCACGGCGGAGCTGGCGTTGCTCAGAACCACATGCTGGCCCAGGGCCAGGGCTTCCCCTACGGGCTGCCCGTCATGGCCCACCCCAGTAGACAGGAGCAGGTCCACCTCATGCAGCTCCACCACCAGCAGCAGCACCACCAACAGCATCAGCAGCAGGGTCAAGGCCCAGGCCAGGAGCCCTACCACCCCCTCTCCCCCAGAACAACAGGTGCCACCGCCCTTCACAATGTAGAAGAGGTAAGGACCATGCTCTATCCATGTGTGTGTGAAGAATAGAGTTGCTGTGACTATTATACTAGTATGCCCGGTCTGTCACCGTTACTAGTATGCCCTGTCTGTCACAGTTTTGTGCTACAGTATATACTGTCTTTTCACCTCATTTCCAATTCTATGTTTTAACACGGATGGGTACATGCAAATGTATTTTAATACAGAAATGTTTTTTTGTTTTTTCTCACCATGCCAACATCACAGGAAATGGAAGCTATGCCTTTCTCACTTTCTGTAATTGTCTGTGACCTAAAAATGACTGTGAAAAATGTACCAGCTAAAGCGCAGCATATTGCTCAAAGCTCTCCGTGGGAAAATAGTTTCCTTACCGTTGCCTCAACGTTGCTAACTTTGTCGGAGTAGAAAGTTATAGCCAGGTGACTGAGGACAGGAGATGCTAGGGAATAGCATAAAGGATTCCTGTGGGTGAAGGTGTGGTCCAGGGTTTGGGTCCTGGAGAGCTACAGTGGGTTGTTTATCAGGCACCAAACGGAAGAAAACTGACATTTTCGTTTCCCAGTGCTTAATGTTTTAAAACCTTTTCCCGTTGCATGCCCTAATGAACACGACCCCAGACCTTTGGTCCTACCCAGCTGGGTCAGACCACAGAGTGAATAAGCAGCCCTCTCCATCTCACTTATGTGTTATTGTCTAGCCTGTTCGATAACGTGGCAGCCCAGTTGACCTCGTGGCATTTTCCTTTATTAGATTTTAACAGGAAATTAACGTTATTGGAAGACTTTGCTCTTTTTGGATGCCAATATTGGGCTGAAAGGGATATTCGCCCACCGTGTATCGTGTTTGCGCTGCATTCATTTAGCTGTGGTGCTGCGCCATGCCTGAAAATATACAGGTGTGTGTGCGTATATATACCAAATTTACATAATTTTTTTGAGCAGTGTATATATAAAATACTAAGGGAACACTTAAACAACACAATGTAACTCCAAGTCAATCACACTTCTGTGAAATCAAACTGTCCACTTAGGGAGCAACACTGATTGACAATAAATTTCACATGCTGTTGTGCAAATGGAATAAACAACAGGTGGAAATTATAGGCAATTAGCAAGACACCCCCAATAAAGGAGTGGTTCTGCAGGTGGTGACCACAGACCACTTCTCAGTTCCTATGCTTCCTGGCTGATGTTTTGGTCACTTTTGAATGCTGGCGGTGCTTTCACTCTAGTGGTAGCATGAGACGGAGTCTACAACCCACACAAGTGGCTCAGGTAGTGCAGCTCATCCAGGATGGCACATCAATGCGAGCTGCGGCAAGAAGGTT
This sequence comes from Salvelinus fontinalis, assembly GCF_029448725.1. Classification (NCBI taxonomy): domain Eukaryota; kingdom Metazoa; phylum Chordata; class Actinopteri; order Salmoniformes; family Salmonidae; genus Salvelinus; species Salvelinus fontinalis. Next base: position 23,160,560 of record NC_074704.1, on the reverse strand, counting down.
TTCTGTGTCTGTCAGCGTAGTGTCCAGAGCATGGAGGCGCTACCAGGAGACAGGCCAGTACATCAGGAGACGTGGAGGAGGCCGTAGGAGGGCAACAACCCAGCAGCAGGACCACTACCTCCGCCTTTGTGCAAGGAGGAGCAGGAGGTGCACTGCCAGAGCCCTGCAAAATGACCTCCAGCAGGCCACAAATGTGCACGTGTCTGCTCAAACGGTCAGAAACAGACTCCATGAGGGTGGTATGAGGGCCCTACGTCCACAGGTGCCAAGATTGGCAAATTCGCCACTGGCCCCCTGTGCTCTTCACAGATGAAAGCAGGTTCACACTGAGCACGTGACAGAGTCTGGAGACGCCGTGGAGAACGTTCTGCTGCCTGCAACATCCTCCAGCATGACCGGTTTGGCGGTGGGTCAGTCATGGTGTGGGGTGGCATTTCTTTGGGGGGCTGCACAGCCCTCCATGTGCTCGCCAGAGGTAGCCTGACTGCCATTAGGTACCGAGATGAGCTCCTCAGACCCCTTGTGAGACCATATGCTTGTGCGGTTGGCCCTGGGTTCCTCCTAATGCAAGACAATGCTAGACTTCATGTGGCTGGAGTGTGTCAGCAGTTCCTGCAAGAGGAAGGCATTGATGCTATGGACTGGCCCGCCCGTTCCCCAGACCTGAATCCAATTGAGCACATCTGGGACATCATGTCTCGCTCCATCCACCAACGCCACGTTGCACCACAGACTGTCCAGGAGTTGGCGGATGCTTTAGTCCAGGTCTGGGAGGAGATCCCTCAGGAGACCATCCGCCACCTCATCAGGAGCATGCCCAGGCGTTGTAGGGAGGTCATACAGGCACGTGGAGGCCACACACACTACTGAGCCTCATTTTTACTTGTTTTAAGGACATTACATCAAAGTTGGATCAGCCTATAGTGTGGTTTTCCACTTTAATTTTGAGTGTGACTCCAAATCCAGACCTCCATGGGTTGATAAATTTGATTTCCGTTGAGTATTTTTGTGTGATTTTGTTGTCAGCACATTCAACTATGTAAAGAAAAAAGTATTTAATAAGAATATTTCATTCATTCAGATCTAGGATGTGTTATTTTAGTGTTCCCTTTATTTTGTTGAGCAGTGTATATATATACGCCCCCTTTTCTCCCCAGTTCCGTGGTATCCAATTAGTAGTTGGTCTTGTCTCATCGCTACAACTCCCGTACGGACTCGGGAGAGGCGAAGGTCGAGAGCCGTGCGTCCTCCGAAACACAAGCTTGACACACTGCCTGCTTAACCCGGAAGCCAGCCGCACCAATGTGTCAGAGGAAACACCGTACACCTGACCACCGTGTCAGTGTGCATGTGCCCGGCCTGCCACAGCAATCGCTAGTGCGCGATGAGACAAAGACATCCCTGCCGGCCAAACCCTCCCCTAACCCGGGACGACGCTGGACTCAAACCAGGATCTCTAGTGGCACACTAGCGCCTTAGACCACTGCACCACTCGGGAGGTCGGCATACTTTTGATCATTTGTCCAGGTGCAACACCGTTCTTAAGGTTATTTAGGTCTTTTGTGCCGCTGTGGCAGTCAAACCTTCCTGATCACGAGACACAGCGCGCTGTTCTCAATACGGTGGCTAGTCAGACCTGGAGAGACAGCACACCCTCACCCCTCACATAGTCAAGTCTCACCCCTCCTCCAAAAAAACAACAAAAAAACATGTTTTGGTGAGATAACAATTAAATTTCTTCACAATTTCGTGATATCCAATTACAATATTGTCTCATCGCTGCAACTCCCCTACATGTTCGGGAGAGGTGAAGGTCGAGTCATGAGTCCTCCGAAACATGACCCGGAAGCCAGCCGCACCAATGTGTCGGAGGAATCACCGTTCAACTGCCCCGCCACAAGGAGTCGCTAGAGTGCGATGAGCCAAGGAGAAACCTCCACCGGCAAAACCCTCCCCTAACCTGGACGACACTGGGCCAATTGTGTGCTGCCGTATGGGACCCCCAGTCACGGCCGAACCCCAGGCTGTAGTGACGCCGCAACACTGAGATGCAGTGCCTTAGACCGCTACGCCACTCGGGAAGCCCAATTTACTGTCATCCTGAACATTTAGCATTTTCGCTTGGCTTAAAAGTACATTTGGAAGAAAGTCCTTTTGGAAAATCACCTGAGCTGACCGTTTGTTCCAACAACAAAAATGTTGTCCCCCCCCCCCAATGCGACTAACATTTCCAGAGAAGAAAGGGTCTCTCACAAGGTGTTGGGTCTGACACTGTCACTCCACAAAAGGCTCATCTCACCACAGTCATCAACACCTCTGGATGGTGTTCTGGTCTAAGGGCTGATCTGTTTTCATACCACTGCCCAATTTCAGAAACGGGTGTTTTCTCAACTGTTCTTCAGGAGGCTCAGCCTGTCCCCCCACGTGGCTCTCATCCCGTCTTATTGCTGTTCTCATGAGTATTCCAGGGTTTTTATCATGATTCCCTGCATGTTCCCAGCTTAGGGGAACTGTAATGGCTACTCTGGCAGAAGAGTGAATGTGTTGCGTAAGTGAAATGAGAACGTTGTGGAATGGATTCACTCACACCTGCTGTTACTAGTTGACAAATAAGAGGAGCGCTGAGGAGGGATGTTGTGATTCCTACAGCAATGACATGGCACTGTGAGGAAATAGGGATGATGATGATGATGATGTACCATGGGCGATTTAGATTGACCTATATTGTCTTTTTTTTTCTCTCTATCCCACCTTGCTTCCTTTCTGTATCACACCTGTCTCTGTTATTTCTGTCTCCCTCTTTCAGTATGAACCCAGGGGTCCCGGGCGGCCCCTCTACCAGCGGCGGATCTCCTCCAGCTACCCAGACGAGGGATCCCCCGCCAACGCCGCCGCCTTGGCCCAGCAGCAGCCACAGCCCTGCCCGGCAGACCCCCAGGAGCACCCCCACCAACACCCTCACCCCCACCAACACACTCACCAACACCCCCACGCCCCCTACGGCTACCCCCCGCCCGAGCTGTGGCCCGGCAACGGGGGTGGCCCCGGCCCGTTCCAGAACATTCCATGCAACGGAGCCAGCACACTCGTTCAACACCAACACCGGGATATCCTAGGTACGCATCAGAAGCACCACAAAGGACTTTTTGAAACCGTTATCAAACTGTTATGCTAATTATTCAGCATGCTATTGACTATGTAGCTGAGCGAGGTACAGTGCAGATCACTACATTTTTTTAATACAAATATATAATGGTTCAAGTGTAGCATACTGCACTCCTTGTACTTGGCAGTGCCTGTGTTAACGCTCTAGCAGTGGCAGAATAGTGACAGCCGACACCATGGCCAAACCGGATGCGCAAATCGATTTAGTCTCCCCCACAGCAAACGCGGGTTGAAATATCAAAACAAACTGAACCAATTATATTAATTTGGGGACCCATCGAAAAGCATTAAACATTTATGACAATTTAGCTAGCTTGCAGTTGCTAGCTAATTTGTCCTATTTAGCTAGCTAGCTTGCTGTTGCTATCAAATTGTCCTGGGATATAAACATTGAGTTGTTATTTTACCTGAAATGCACAAGGTCCTCTACTCCGACAATTAATCCACACATAAAATGGTCAACAGGATGGTTTCTAGTCATCTCTCCTCTTCCCAGGCTTCTTTTTCTTCTTTGGACTTTATATGGCGATTGGCAACTAACTTTCATAATAAGGTGTATTACCACAACCGACCTCAGTTCATCTTTCAATCACCCACGTGGGTATAACCAATGAGGAGATGGCACATGGGCATATGCTTCTAAAGCCAACGAGGAGATGGGAGAGGCAGGACTTACATCGCGTTCTGCGTCACAAATAGAAGCAACTTCTATTTTAATGCCTGGCCACGCAAACGCTCGTTGGAGCGCGCGAACAATGATTGAATAGCATGAATGTGTACATTTATTTTGCAACGCACGCGTCCGGTTTGGTCAGTGTCTGACACAGGTGAGAGCCAGTCGGGTGTTCAATTTCTGACGGTTGTCATCAGGTTTGGACCTGGTGAATACAATTTGAAGGCTGTTGGCCACTGTAAGGTTGACGAATCCGCATGCTGAAGTGGCTGTCATTGTCAATGATTCCAACAGTGCAAGCGTGACAAAAACAAAAGTGACAGTTTCCTTTCTAAGTGCCCATTTGTTCTCCTGACATTGACAAGCAACCCCCAATGTATTGTATATTTTGGAAGTTGAAACTAATCTCTCCAACCCTAATTTCTCCTCTTTCCCTTTCTTCTTCTTCCTCCTTCCTACTCTTTTACCTCCCCCTCATCCTTCTTCCTCCCTCTCCCTTCCTCCTCCTCCCTCTCTCCAGTAACTTCCAAGGCCCTGCGGCAGGCAGCAGAGGAGCAGATGAAGGCTGAAGCGGCAGTAGCTGCGGCCCAGCCTCCCGCCCACTCCCTCCAGCACCTCGGACAGTTCCCCCCTCTCATGCCCAACAGCAAGCAGCCGCAGCAGCAGCAGCAGCAAGCCCCCCCAGAGCCCGGCCAGGGCCCCGGGGTTCTCCAAAACCCTGGAAAACCCCCCACCATGTCCTACGCCAGTGCCCTCCGCGCCCCACCCAAACCCAGAGCTCGCCCGGAACAGGTCAAAAAGCACAGCGACCCACTTTCCCTACTCCAAGAGCTCAGCATAGGAAGTTCAAATGGTAGCAACGGATACTATTCCTATTTTAAATGAGTTTCACCCCTGAGAAATACCCCCTAGAAAAATATTAAATAAAAAAAAAAACATAAAATATTAAGAAAATTTAAAAAAAAATCTAATAATGGCAATACTTTTGTGAAAAAGACAAAAAACAGCTTTTACAAATAGTTTCTATTCGTTTTTGTTTCCCGCTTTTTGTTTTGTTTTAAACATTTATTTGTAACAGTCAAATCTTTCTTCTGTTTCACATATCTGACATAAACATTTTTTTTAAATATGTAAAACTTAAGTATATATAATGGATGCATTACTGGTATATACATACATGATGTATATATGAATATATACTTATATTATGTACACTTATATATGTATGTAATGCAAAAAAAGGTTTTAAAAATTAACTAAAATGTTTTTAAAAACACAACATTTGGTTGACCACTTGGCTGCCTGTCTGTTTTCCCTTATTGAAGTTTTTTATGTTGAAGTTTATTTTTATTTTTTTCATTTTAAAATTGTGTGTGGACTTTCTGTCTTGATTTTCATCATAGTTGTGTTAACAGGGAAAAAGCTAAGTGGTCAACTAATTTCATATAAAGTATATGGAGCATTGTATAGAAGTAGATACATTTTCCTCTAATCTGTACATATAAAGAAAATAAATGACTGAGTTGTATGCAACAGACATGTACCTAAATTCCTGTATCATGTTAGCATTTACATTAGACTTCGTTTGGTTTGCTTTTCATCCTCAACCTTAGACATTCTCACCTGAAAATCATTTTCAGTGGCAGTAAATGGGATTCTTACATGCATACAAAAATGCACATGCAAACACACACCATTCAGAAAAAAACACAATTACTTTATTATACATTTATACAAATGGGTTGGTTGCACGTAAATTCCTTTTTTCACTGGCCCTCTCCTCTCTTTTTTAAAAAGAGAAAAATCTAGGATAGATAACGATAAGCATGCAAAGCCACATCAAAGTGAGGTCTACTGTTGTCTGATTCCAACTTGGACAAACTAGTTTCAGAAACAACCATGGTATGCTTCCTCTGCCGTTTTCATCTGAGGCCCAAAGATGGTTGTTCTCTTGTTGGGCGACTGGCTTTCCCTTTAGTCTAGTCGGTTAACCACGGTCTTCGATGTAGGCGTATTGCGTGATAACAATGATGTGGAGAAACTTGAGACAAACTGCATATATTGGTGGATGGGTAAAACGTGAGTCATAACTAAGGCACGGCTGCTGAGGGAATCTGAAGGTATAGAGGGAGATCACGGCCAAGTTGGAAAGATTTGTTTCATGTTGAGTGAGATGTTGGGTCTACGTCAATTGTGTCCTTGTTTTTTTATTGACCCACTTCAGAGCTTTAAGGTCATTTTAGAGTCTTGAGAAAGATCGTGTCACAAAATTTCCCAACATTCCCCTGGTATTTCTGAAAGCCCGGTTGGAGGTTTTCTGGAATTAGCAAGGGAGTAAGCAACTAGGGAATCGTCCCGACTTGGAATTCTTCAACCAGGATTTCTGATAAACCTGGGAATTTTGGGAACCTTGCAACCGTAGACTATTTTTGTGCTTATGTAGGACTTCGGCCCGAAAGAAAACCGGCTGGCTTAGACCAGTGCCATCAGTTACTTTTTGGTTTCTTCTTATCATCTGAGTTGTACTGGTACTGCAATACCACAGTTTTTTTTCGCCGATATTCTGTGTCATCAGCAGACATCACTTTTAGCCACCAACCTCTTGCTCTGATTAGATAGTTGCTTATATGACTAAGGTAACTCATTCTGTCTGTTTGACCTGGCAATTTGGCTGGAAATGTAGACAGGAAAAAATATTCCGATTTTATTTTGACCACTCAAAATGTTTCAATTGTTAAGAAATAAATGCAATCAGTGGGTTATTTTAACCACAAAAGTGAGATTGTTCACTGTTTGTAGGTCTTTTCTGACATGCAGTCCAATCAGTGAGGTATTTTGTTTTTAGGGTGACACGCGTATCTTGAGTGAAATCTATTTGCATTTTTGTAAAATCATTTGCAAACAACCATCAAGCTGTCCAATCTTTATACATTTGTATTAGTGTGCACGCTCAAAAAATTAATTGCCAGAAGGATAAAATTATCATGACAATTATTGACGATTATTATCAAATGCAAATTTGTGACTGATTTTTCTTTTGTGTAATAGCCATAGTTGTCACATTTTCCTGGAAACCATTTTTTCTCTTCATGATTCATTTGTGTTGCAGCCTTTTCTCCCCCATCAAATATATATTTTTAATTGGTTAATGGTTTGTTTCAGTATATTGTAATAAAAGACCCTTGGATTCTAACTGGTACATTTATGTAACTATTTTGTCATTATTTTTCATGTATGAGCCCGTCAATCAGAAGTATTTAAAAAATATATATATAATAATTGTCAAACATGCTGTCAGCTATTCAGGAAGCAAATCTAGTCGGAATTAAAAACTTCTCTTAAACAGTTGAAATGATCATTCAAAACATTTACGGGGACTTCAGTTTATTTAATGTTTGGTCATTAACTTTCCAAGGTCCAGATTCAAGAGGTTGTGAATTTTAGGTTCATCACAACAAAAAACATACTTGTAAATATGCGTTTTCTAGGTATTTACAGACAAGGTTTAGGGAGCGCCTCAATTTTGTAGAAGCTGTTTAAAAGAGGAGGTATGCCCTTTTTAATTATGCAAATTCACAAAAATGGACATGGACCGTGTTGGCAGTCACAGCATCTTATAGTAATAACTTTTTAAATTCATTTTTATAAGATGGTGTCTGGCTGCTTTTACAACGTTTTTTTTTTTGCAGGCTTATAAAACATGTTATTTTACTGTAGAATACTTCATTTTAAAATCAATGTTGCAGGAATTATTTGTCCTTTCAGTTTCTTTGCTAAATCAGTTTAAAGAATCTATTTTAATTTCAGCGGTGCTTTGTGGTTCGACAATTATTTTTCACGTAAGACTACATTCATTCTGTGCATGCCAAGATGACATGGCTTGTTTATATCCCCGGTTTTATCAAATAGTTTATTGATTTGTGCAACAACAATAAAAATATCATATTTTTTGTTCTCTCCCTACAAAGTAACATTTTGGTATATTGTTTGATGTGTACAATGACTTGTGACATTATGAACAAAAAAGTATGATATTTTACTAACATGTCAATGAATTATGTAATGCTCATGTAAGAGTTGTTTTTCCTCCAAATTATTTTGCTGGGCGAAAGTTGCTCCCAGACATACGGGGCACATATACGCTTTGAAAATCTTTGCAAAGAAGTGGCTATTAAATTTGAATCAGTTTCCCACAAATTAGTTCTTGGTTAACCTAAATTGTGCAATATTTATTCCTCTCAATTTCTGCAATGTCTGATCTGTATTTGTGTAAAATCCAAGCCATAAGAGATTGAGCCATTCTGTGTTTTGTTCTTAGTAATCTTGTCCAAGAGTAAGTAATAGGTCTGTGCTTGTGTCCATACCGGGCCTTTTCAGGCCTTCATTATTGCTTACTCGCTAACAAAATCTCAATTTTGTGCCGTGTCATGACTCGTGACCTGACTGACTTTGCATCGAGACAGAAGCTTTTAATTAGTTTGTCGTCAACAGAGTTTGAATGTCAGTTAGCCTCCACCCAGTCACATATCATCGTGTGTGAGTGGCTTCCGAAAGTTCTTCGCTATGCCTTCATAAAACAACTAAAACAACCCTAACTTGAAAAGACGGTTTTGTCTTGGGAGCAGCCTTTAGCCCAGCCAGTAGAGAGCACTGTGTTCAGCCTTTGTAAAACCACATCTCCTGTTGTCATCCATCTTGTCTCCAGTCTCCTCTGTTTCTTCCCCTCCCACAGTAAATCAATGGCACACCTGTTAACTGTTACCCCCCCCACTGGACCCACATGAGTGGGCTACATAATGATGAATATATCCCTTTCACTCTTCAATTCAATTGGTGGTGGTCGTGATAAAGGATTTAGACTTTGTTTCAAAGGTTTTATTTTCTTTTTTGTTTTTCAAAATTTGTTTCTCTATTAAAGTGTTTTTATTGAATCAGTTACTCCTTGTTTTTATTGCGGAGACGTACTTCAGTTGTTGGATTGGATGAGGTAGAGTTTTATTGCTCGGAGTGATTTCCCTGTGTGGAAAGTGCACACCATGTGGCTCCATGTCCCAAAAGGGACCGAAGGGTTACGCAATTGACTTTACTCTCATTAAATCGCTGGGTGTCTTGTCATTATCTCACTCAGAAGCGATGTGGCCCCTGAGGAGCCATTAACCCCAACACACTGTATCCGTTTTAGGATCGGTTTATCCTTAGCAGTCTCAACCGTTGCCTCCACAGGTGCATAGGCCCCCTACCCATAACTGCTGCTAGTGGTGTACGGTACCCCAACAGTTTGGACTCAAGGCCAATAGACTTGCGTCATTGACATTTGATGTCACTTTTGTTTAGAATCAACCAAGGCAGCTCTGAAGTATTTTTCTCTCTGTTTTTGATCCATTCTCCATCATGCGGTTACTCCCTCTTTCCCCTCTTCTCTGCCACCAAACTAACCCTGGCTGTGAGTTTGGAATCTAAATGAACCCATCAAGGGAGCGGAGAGCGAAAAGATCCGGATCAAAAGCCTGGACTCTTTCTGATGTGGCGAAGGACAGGGAGGGTGCTCTTGCTCCTCTTTCATCACCCCCTACACACACACACACACAGTGAGGGTACGCTTCCAAAGATTCCTCCCTCCTTTCATCCCCCCCCGTCATTCCTGTTCATGACCAGCACAGGTTACCAGGTTACCGGCAGGGTTCCCAGCAACCGTAACCATTTCACAAATCCCCCCCCCCCAAGAAAGATTTCATAAATGATAGAATGCCCTCTTTCATGATCCACCTGGGAAATGACCGGTTAACATGGCTTCACTCTGTCGACACTCACTGTCCGAGCCCTGAGTTTTCTACATATTCCCCTCTATGGCCGTGATTCAAGGCTTTATTCTCAGAACAGGTTTGTGTTCATTGGGACACGCAAAGGAAAACATTTTGCAACAGAAAACAAAATGAGCATTTCTTATTGGGCAAGTCCAGGTAGTCCATCCCATTTCTTACGTTTTGTACCTAAATGAACACGACCCAGGTGTCTTGTACACAGAGAAGGACGAAAGAGATACAGGAAACTGGCTTTCATCAAAGCTAGATATCAGTGAATTTATTTGATTTAGAAATGCATGGTTTCATGGTCATAACATGTACGTACCACTGAAGAGAACCACTGTACAGTCATTCATTCCATACCAAAAGCTAGTTCCAACAGACAAAATGGCTAAGCAAGTTATCTGCTACATTCATGACGTCTTATGTAGTGTTTAAGTACCATAGGGCCAGTACCTTTTATCAACTGCCCTCATCTATTCAATCACATATCAAATGGGGAAAGCAATGGTATTAGAACTTGCAAGCTTGTTTTGAGACACTAGTAATGTACATTTCTGTATCAAAAAGAATCCTCGTTTCACACTTCCACTGAGTAAATAGAAAAGCAGTATCATCCATAACAATATAATGTACCCGCTGGGTTTTTACAGTACACCTATTTCCTGCCTGTCCATAGAAGCCAAAGATGAATGGTAACATGGGAGAGAAGTCCAGTTTAGTTTGGCTGAGAAGACTGGACATTTGGAAAATATATATATACACTGCTCAAAAAAATAAAGGGAACACTTAAACAACACAATGTAACTCCAAGTCAATCACACTTCTGTGAAATCAAACTGTCCACTTAGGAAGCAACACTGATTGACAATAAATGTCACATGCTGTTGTGCAAATGGAATAGACAAAAGGTGGAAATTATAGGCAATTAGCAAGACACCCCCAAAAAAGGAGTGATTCTGCAGGTGGTGACCACAGACCACTTCTCAGTTCCTATGCTTCCTGGCTGATGTTTTGGTCACTTTTGAATGCTGGCGGTGCTCTCACTCTAGTGGTAGCATGAGATGGAGTCTACAACCCACACAAGTGGCTCAGGTAGTGCAGTTCATCCAGGATGGCACATCAATGCGAGCTGTGGCAAAAAGGTTTGCTGTGTCTGTCAGCGTAGTGTCAAGAGCATGGAGGCGCTACCAGGAGACAGGCCAGTACATCAGGAGACGTGGAGGAGGCCGTAGGAGGGCAACAACCCAGCAACAGGACCGCTACCTCCGCCTTTGTGCAAGGAGGTGCACTGCCAGCGCCCTGCAAAATGACCTCCAGCAGGCCACAAATGTGCATGTGTCTGCTCAAACGGTCAGAAACAGACTCCATGAGGGTGGTATGAGGGCCCGATGTCCACAAGTGGGGGTTGTGCTTACAGCCCAATACCGTGCAGGACGTTTGGCATTTGCCAGAGAACACCAAGATTGGCAAATTCGCCACTGGCGCCCTGTGCTCTTTACAGATGAAAGCAGGTTTACACTGAGCACATGTGACAGACGTGACAGAGTCTGGAGACGCCGTGGAGAACGTTCTGCTGCCTGCAACATCCTCCAGCATGACCGGTTTGGCGATGGGTCAGTCATGGTGTGGGGTGGCATTTCTTTGTGGGGCCGCACAGCCCTTCATGTGCTCGCCAGAGGTAGCCTGACTGCCAATAGGTACCGAGATGAGATCCTCAGACCCCTTGTGAGACCATATGCTGACACATGCACATTTGTGGCCTGCTGGAGGTCATTTTTCAGGGCTCTGGCAGTGCACCTCCTTGCACAAAGGCGGAGGTAGCGGTCCTGCTGCTGGGTTGTTGCCCTCCTCCACGTCTCCTTATGTACTGGCCTGTCTCCTGGTAGCGCCTCCATGCTCTGGACACTACGCTAACAGACACAGCAAACCTTTTTGCCACAGCTCGCATTGATGTGCCATCCTGGATGAACTGCACTACCTGAGCCACTTGTGTGGGTTGTAGACTCCGTCTCATGCTACCACTAGAGTGAGAGCACCGCCAGCATTCAAAAGTGACCAAAACATCAGCCAGGAAGCATAGGAACTGAGAAGTGGTCTGTGGTCACCACCTGCAGAATCACTCCTTTTTTGGGGGTGTCTTGCTAATTGCCTATAATTTCCACCTTTTGTCTATTCCATTTGCACAACAGCATGTGACATTTATTGTCAATCAGTGTTGCTTCCTAAGTGGACAGTTTGATTTCACAGAAGTGTGATTGACTTGGAGTTACATTGTGTTGTTTAAGTGTTCCCTTTATTTTTTTGAGCAGTGTATATTAAAGCCATATACTGGATCTAGATGGTACATATTAAGGCTCTGAGTTTTTCCCTGACCATTTGAACTGAATGCCCCTGAAAGTGTTGGCTACTGAGTACCTTCCAAGTTAAGTTAAATGCATCAGATGCTAACTAAAATCAGAACTAGAAGAAATTGATAACTTCATTAAAAAAAAGAGTACTTGGTTCACCTACATTGAATGGGATCAAATAGTCAAAGACATTGGGCTGCAATGTGTTCAGCTCTAAAAAATAAGTTTTTTTTTTAGTGTTTGGTGTGCACCTGCTAGAACTGAATACTTTACAACCCAAGCATTCAGTGGACTGTTGGTGTTTAGCATTCTGCCTGGTATGCACACTAAACCCACCAGACAGCATTATTTGCTTCTCCAATTTGCTCTGACAGCCATGTATTATTCTTAGAAAAGTAAGTCCTTTTGAATACTGAAAATATATATTTTTCACTATAAATCTAATATGACCTAAATTCTAGAATTAAAAAGGATCATTTTAATATCACTCCTTTACATCACAATTAGTGTTATGTATGCTGTGAATATTTGTTTTTAAAGGAGTTGTAATATTAAATAATTATGAAGTAATCATTTGGCATCTGATTCTAACAATGTTCTGGTTTATCTTGAAATCTGCCTGAATACATTTGCCATAAATTCATTGCAAGTTGCTTGATGCACTGAAAATAACAGAACCGTCCCAGTTATAAATTGATTGACTTATGTACAGAATTATCATAAAAAAACACACATTGGGGAAAAGGTGGATTCATAGGTCAAATGTCAATCAATTACTATTTATACCATTAAATAACATGTCAAAAGGTATAATTAACCAGGTGTCCATCCAACCATTTCATGCTGATGAATTTGAAAAAACACTTAAAAAATAACGACTGGGCTGATGGAAACAGGAAATGCCGGTGCAATTTTATAAAACAGACAATTTGCTCATTCGATATGGTGGGATGTTTTATGTGTCTGTAAAATTAATTATGCGAGAAATTGCAGTGGAAAGTCTCAACTGTTGCCTCCACAGGTGCATAGCCCCCCTACCCATAACTGCTGCTAGTGGTGTACAGTACCCCAACAGTTTGCACTCAAGGCCAATAGACTTTCCTCATTGACATTTGTGTGTCTGTTGACATTTATGTGTCTGTAAAATTAATTATGCGAGACATTGCAGTGGAAAGGCCTTTTATCAGCAAATATTTCTAGAATAACCATCATATCGGCGTAAACTTGGAGTCACACGATGACACTATGTTGTGTGGTCCTCCCACTATGACTCGGGAAAGCATGCAGGACTCGACTGCTCCCAAGCACTGTGTGAAATAACCTTCTGGTTCCACTATATAACAACACAAAGTTTATCTTGATCGTGATCTTATTGCTTTTAAAACAAAGTGTCACTCTCTTCCTCGTCTCATCCCTCTCTGTCTGTTACTCCACTTCGTGTTCAGCGTCCATGCAGGACTCCCAGGGGTTTTGGGGCATGCGGGGCATGGAGAGCAGGAGGAGGCCGAGGCCACTGAGGAAGAGGAGGCAGAAGCCAGCGCAGGCACAGGCGAAGGACCAGGCGTAGGAGTAGTCTATCCAGATGGTGTCCTCGCTCTCGATCATCCGCTTTACCGACTGACGCATCACCTCCACTGAGATGATGGCGCACAGGCCTGCGATTGGGCATAGAGGGAGAGAGGAGGATGGGTTAACAGGTATAACCTCCAATCACAGGTAAGCAGTTGAATCAGATATTTGTTTTTCATTTGCTATATTACATTATGATTTTAGTACTGTATCTGTTCCCTTAACCCATTGATAACAGTACAACCAAAAGATTACAGAGGTAATGTGTTATCTGCTTGTCTGGTCTTACCTGCGAAAGCGAAGAACATTCCTGCAGGTTTGAGGACGTAGTCATTTCCCTTCTTGAAGGAGCACAGGAGACACAAGGTGCCCAGGATCATAAAGGCCAGGCTGAAGATGGCGATGGCCGCTGCCGAGATATTGTACTCTGAAAAGAGAGCAAATAGAGGTCACTTCAAGATGACCCCTGACCTATGAAAATATAGTATGCCATTTAGCAGACGCTTTTATCCATAAGCGACTTGGTCATGCATGCATTTGGGTGGTCCTGGGAATAAAGCCCACTACCTCGGCGTTACATGTGCCGTGCTCTACCAACCGAGTTAGAAAGTATGTAAATACACAACACAGGAGGAGGTTAAAGTTGCCCCTTACCACTGATACAGGGTCAGACATTTTTCCATCCAACTAGGATTGAGGGAAAGGTAATCTGATCCTAGATCTGTGGTTAAGCGCATCTTCTATCTTAAGCAATTGTACATACTGTAAACTTGTAGAGTGCTACTTTCCTCCTATAAACACTAAAATACCTCTTGAAACTGGATCTGCATAAATTAACATAAATTAACTTTAGCTAATTAACAAATTAACTTTAGCTTTTCAATACTCAAATCGTTTTTTTTAAACGTTACAGCACATGAAAAGGTGAAAAGGTAAGCAAGAGTCATTATGGTGGGTTGTGGGGGTTAATTTATTTTCTATATAAATCAGCCATAAGCCGATAGGAGGCTTTCCAAGAAAGATTGTTTTATTCCAGAGCAGCGTGAGTCCTTATGTCTCCAGCTGAGTTATATAAATTATATTTCATTACATTGCAGCGCTGGGCGTAACTGGATGTGGAAACACTTATGTGTTTTAAGTCGTCTTTCATTTCTGCCTGAGAAAATAGTTGAAGGGACCTAACTGAATTGTTACGTGTGCAGACCAATTTAGTTTGTCACCTCATTGTACAGTACATGAGGTTGTCTACAGTCACAGAATGGACAATTAAATATATATTTTTTAAATGAACAGGAGTGTGAAGCATGATAAGGAAGATGGAATTTCATTTGGTTGGTGGAATCTGCCATCAGTCAAGCTAACAAGCTAGCTAAATCAATCTAACTAACTAACGGAATTAAATAACTAGGTTACATTTGAAATGACATTGCACTTGAAGTAAAAATTGTTGTGTGAAATGAGAGACATGTTACCCAGTGAAAAAGTTCCTCTTGCAGTAAGGCAGCCATCTTTATTCAACCAAAGGAAAAAAACTAAAGCTTGGCATTACTGTACGTTGTTCAAAGCTGCTTAACCAGCCATTCCAGTTATGTTGGTGTTGTAATGTGGATGGAGGAGCTAGGCTTTGATCTTCCGCCTGCGCTCCTAGAATCGGTGCCCAGGGGAGAGCCTCTCCTCGGGGGCTCCCCTTCATCTCATTCTGGGGGAGGATGGGCCAATGCTGGCTCTCACCCCTTGAGTATTTCTTGAATCATGCTATGTCCTGCATGGAGTGCTAGCTCTCTTCCCTTTGCAACCTCAAACAGAGGGGTGAGTGGTTTCAGTGTAGGCTGGATCAGTGGTTTAATGTCTCAGGTATGGGCTGAAAGATCTCGTTTGCGCTCTGTTGGTGCTTTAGTGATTTATTATCCCAGTGGCATTTTCAGTTTAGCTCTGTTTATGCTGCTCGGCTGGATCTGCCTGTGGCTAGTCGTACTGGCAGCGCTGGATCAATGCTCTATGTATAAATGGTAACCATTGGTTTATTGAGGAGTGAAGAATACCAATGGGCATTTGGAATGGGTCAGTGCTACATTTCAAGTAAGGGCTATTTCTATTTCTGGGGCTAGCCATTAGCAATTTCATGTGTGTGTGTGTGTGTGTATATATAGTTTACACAAACTCATAATGACATGATAAGCTTTAGACCACACTATTTACCAAGAGAGTTTTCATCTATATTCTTCGTAGCTGTCTATTTACGACCACAAACTGATGCAGGCACTAGGACCGCACTCAATGAGCTGTATACAGCCATAAGCAAACAGGAACACGCTCATCCAGAGGCGGCGCTCCTAGTGGCCGGTGACTTTAATGCAGGGAAACTTAAATCCGTTTTTACATAATTTCTACCAGCATGTTAAATGTGCAACGAGGGAACAAAACTCTAGACCACCTTTACTCCACACGCAGAGACGCGTACAAATCTCTCCCTCCATTTGGCAAATCTGACCATAATTCTATCCTCCTGATTCCTGCTTACAAGCTAAAACTAAAGCAGGGAGCACCAGTGACTCGGCCAATAAAAAAAGTGGTCAGATGAAGCAAATGCTAAGCTACAGGACTGTTTTGCTAGCACAGACTGGAATATGTTCCGGGATTCTTCCAATGGCATTGAGGAGCACATCATATCAGTCACTGGCTTAATCAATAAGTGCATCGATGACATTGTCTCCACAGTGACTGTATGTACATACCCCAACTACAACTAGAGGATATGGATTACAGGCAACATCCGCACTGAGCTAAAGGGTAGAGCAGCTGCTTTAAAGGTGTGGGACTCTAACACGGAGGCTTATAAGAAATCCCGCTATGCCCTCCGACGAACCATAAAACAGGCAAAGCTTCAAGACAGGACTAAGATTGAATCATACTACACTGGCTCTGACGCTCGTCGGATGTGGCAGGGCTTGTAAACTATTGCAGACTACAAAGAGAAGCACAGCCGCGAGCTGCCCAGTGACACAAGCCTACCAGACGAGCTAAATTACTTCTTTGCTCGCTTCGAGGCAAGTAACACTGAAACATGCATGAGAGCATCAGCTGTTCCGGAAGACTGTGTGATCACGCTCTCTGCAGCCGATGTGACTAAGACCTTTAAACAGGTCAGCATTCACAAGGCTGCAGGGCCAGACGAATTACCAGAACGTGTACTGCGAGCATGAGTCTGTAATACCAACATGTTTCAAGCAGACCACCATAGTCCCTGTGCCCAAGAACACTAAGTTAACCTGCCTAAATGACTACTGACCCGTAGCACTCTCATCTGTAGCCATGAAGTGCTTTGAAAGGCTGGTCATGGCTCACATCAACACCATTATCCCAGAAACCCTAGACCTACTCCAATTTGCATACCGCCCCAACAGATCCACAGATGATGCTATCTCTATTACACTCCACACTGCCCCTTGGGTGCGTGCTCAGTCCCCTCCTGTACTCCCTGCTCACTCATGACTGCATGGCCAGGCACGACTCCAACACTATTATTAAGTTTGCCAATGACACAACAGTGGTAGGCCTGATCACCGACAACGATGAGACAGCCTATAGGGAGGAGGTCAGAGACCTGGCCGTGTGGTGCCAGGACAACAACCTCTCCCTCAACATGATCAAGACAAATGAGATGATTGTGGACTACATGAAAAGGAGGACCGAGCACGCCGCCATTCTCATCGACGGGGCTGTAGTGGAGCAGGTTGAGAGCTTCAAGTTCCTTGGTGTCCACATCACCAATAAAATATCACGGTCCAAGCACACCAAGACAGTCTTGATGAGGGCACGACAAGGCTTATTTCTCAAGAGACTGAAAATATTTGGCATGGGTCCTCAGATCCTCAAAAAGTTCTACAGCTGCACCATCGAGAGCATCCTGACTGGTTGCATCACTGCCTGATACGGCAACTGCTCGGCCTCCGACCACAAGGCACTACGGAGGGTAGTGCGTATTGCCCAGTACATCACTGGGGCCAAGCTTCCTGCCATCCAGGACCTCTATACCAGACAGTATCACAGGAAGGCCCTAAAAATTGACTCCAGCCACCCTAGTCATAGACTGTTCTCTCTGCTACCGCACAGCAAGCGGTACCGGAGCGCCAAATCTAGGTCCAAAAGGCTTCTTAACAGCTTTTACCCCCAAGCCATAAGATTCCTGAACAGTTACTCAAATGGCTACCCGGACTATTTGCATGTGACGAATACAATTGTATTTTATTTGAAATATTAGTGGCATAGCTTTTACTGCAGGACTTTGACAAATGACCTCAACAGTCAACCTTTTGTGTGTTTTAAATATTCATATTGGAATGTACAGTCTTACCCCATATCATGGGTGCACACTCTATAGGTATCAGCTTGCTCAGTGTCACCCATAGATTACAATTCCATAGAGTTTACACACATATTATCATCTTAGCTATTATTGCAGGACTTTACAGTCCATCATGAATGTTCAATATGCACAATAGACTGACTGGGGAGGGGATTTCTCACAATCAAAGCCCTGCAATAAGAGCTATGATGCTAACATGTGTGTAAACTCTATGGAATTGTAATCTATGGGTGACACTGAGCAAGCTGATACCTATAGAGTGTGCACCCATGATATGGGGTAAGAGTGTACATTGCCATATGAATTTCCAATACACACAATAGACTGACTGGGAAGGTGATTTCTCACAGTCAAAGTCCTGCAATAAGAGAGAGCCCACTGCTCATCCCGCAATACACTGCAATCCTTCTCCCTCTGAAATGCTGCACCTCTCTCCCGACCTGCTGCAGCCACACTCTACTTGTTGCTTTAAACAGATGTGTGTGTGTGTTTAAAAAGCAACAAATCCCTTTGAAAACGGCCTATGTGGTATCGGTATGAGTCAGAAACATGTATTTTAAAGTCAAAATGTACTGCAATGTGTAAATATGATCATTTTTGTCATGAAGTCAGTCTGGTCTAAAACGGCGTTTGGAACATCCGTGCATCACAACAGGTAAAAAGGAAAGTTGGGTTTTGATTTGACTATGTCCATTTGCCCACTAACAGCTTCGGTGATTGCTCTCTATCCAATAGCATAGACAGTGAGACAGACCTGCCCAGCAGCTCTGACTTTGTTTACAAAAGACAACACGTCATGCATTTTTGACTACACCGCTCGCGTCTAGCAATCTATATTATTCAATTATTGCACCCACATTGCTCGCGTGCGCCAACGAGCGTCTGCGTTGCCAAGGGTTAAAATAGAAGTCAGTTTCATTTCTAACGCAGATCGCGCTGCAAGTCCTGCCTCTCCCATCTCCTCGTTGGTTTATAGAAGCTGGTACCCACGTGCCATCTCCTCATTGGTTCTACCCACGTGGGTGACTGAAAGACGAAATAAGTCGGTGGCGGTAATGCATGTAATTTATGAAAGTTGCCAATTGCAATATAAAGTCAAGAGAAGAAAAAGCCTGGAAGGAGGAGAGATGACTAGAAACGATTTGGTTGACCGTTTTATGTGTGGATTAGTGGAGTAGAAGACCTTGTGCATTTCAGTTAAAATAACAACTCAATGTTTATATCCCAGGACAAATTAGCTAGCACCAGCAAGCTAGCTAAATAGGACAAATTAGCTAGCAAGTGCAAGCTAGCTAGCTAAATTGCCATAATATTTAATGCTTTTCGACCTGTCCCCAAATTAATATAATATGTCCAGAGTTTGTTTTGATATTTTAACCTGCTTTTCGTGATCGCGTTTGGTGTGGGGGGACAAAATACATTTATGCATGATGGCGCGCGCGCAGCCGGTTTGGGTTCTGTGTTAGTCAGATGTAAAATTGCACAACTAAAACATCCTTGGCAAAAACGTCAAAATTAATGATAGATTTCTTGAGTTATCTTAGATTCCTTCTGGGGATTTGGAGGACGTGAAATAGGCTTCCGCATCTACAGTGTCTCATGGGGGACAAACATCATTAACCAAACGTGTAATTGGTCAGAAAACAAAACACCAAGACTGAAATCAAATTTTTCTAATGAGCGACAGAAAAAAACGGGCCGATCGGCGTGTTCAGTGGCTCTTTAACTGGGTGAAATCACCTCACTATTCAGACTATTGTACGTATTGAACATTCATATAGCTTTACCTATACTGTGTGCACCCATGAAATGCTGCATCAGCCTACTTAGTGACACCCACAGATTACAATTCGGAAGAGTTTACACAAATATTTGCATTATAGCTCTTATTGCAGGACTTTGACTGTGAGAAATCACCTCCCCAGTGACCCCTGCAAGCGAAAATGAGTCGTTAGGACGTCCTCGGAACGTCAAAAGGTTTTGTCATGGTCACCTGGACGTCAAAACAGTGACATGGTCATCTCTCCTGATCTATGCGAACTGTTTTTACGTTTCTTTAAAAAAAACATAGAAAATATTACATCACAGATAGGCAGTAGCCAGTCTCACACCAGCAATGCGCGTTCAGAGGCACAAGAGGCAATTACTCTTGAGGCAGAATACTGCTTCCTATTGCTCATTTGAGAAAATATCCAGTACATCTCTCCTTATATGTACTCATATACACAATGTCCTTATAAACGATATGTCTTTACAAGCCTGTGCATTTACAGGTATATTATTTCAATATGATCCGATGTACAAATCTGTAGTCAGATGTATCTTCTACATATAAAATGAAAAAATGTGATGTGTTCAATTCATTGATAGGACCATGGGAACGGTGGGTCCCCATAAACCATGTTACAAACTGACTGACATCATCAACTATAAAAACAAGTGTGTGTGTGTGTGTGTGCGTAAATATATTCCAATTTACACCCTACTGATTGGGTCTGACAAGGCCCTGCATGTGCTTAGCAGTCCTGTCATATGTGAGAGTACATGCGTTGAATGGGCCAAATGTGCACAGTACTGGCAGGGTCACAGAGGGGGCTAGTGGAGAGATTTGGGGAAGGAAAATGTCCAAGAGAGAAGGGAATGGGCTTTGAGCGGGATTAGCTCTGTCACATGGAGTTCCATTGATGCTCTTGTGGCATCAATGGAACTCTGGACGGAGACAATGGGCAGCCCTGCCATGCGCCTAGCATAGAGTTGAGATGTATCCAATTTGGCTTGTACTATTCACCACCCATGTTTCATATCCCAGGTTGCTTATTTGTTTTTATAACTCTCCCTTTGAATCTTCTCTTATGAAACATTCTGTCAAAAGGACATCAAAGAATACACAAATGTTGTTCTTGAAGAGAATAAACCAATATACAGGTAACTGCCAAAATAAAGGAAACACGTGTGTAAATGAAGGCTATAAACCAGGTGCTTCCACACAGGTGTGGTTCTTGAGTTAATTAAGCAATTAAAACATCCCACCATGCTGAGGGGTCATGTATATAAATGCCCAGTTGCCCATTATTTTGGGTACCATGGCTAGATGAAGAGATCTCAGTGACTTTGAAAGAGGGGTCTCAAAGGACCATAGTGGGCTTAAAGGGTGTGTCTGTGTGTGTATAAATGTTTTACTATACTTGAGTACCAAAAGTCCTCACAAGAATAGTAAACCGACTAAAATTCAGAGAAGTGAGGACATTTTGCCGGTCCTCACTTGTAAAAAGGCTATTTTAGGCTTAGGTTTTAGGGTTAGAAATAGGGTTAGGTTTAGGGATTAGGGTTGAGGTTAGGGTTAGGTTTAAGGTTAATTTAGGGGTTAGGGAAAATAGGATTTTGAATGGGAATCAATTGTTGGTCCCCAAAAAGTCCTCACAAGTATAGTAAGACATAGCTGTGTGTGTGTGTGTAAATCTATTATGATTTACACCCTACTGATTGGGTCTGACAAGGCCCTGCATGTGCTTGGCGCCCTTACGTGCATCACATGGAAGTCCTGTCATATGTGAGAGTACATGTGTCTAATGGGCCAAGCATGTGCACAGTACTGGCAGGGTCACCAAGGGGGCTAGTGGGGAGATGGGAGAAGGAAAATATCCAGGAGAGAAGGGAATGGGCGGTGACAGGGATTCGCTCTGTCACATGGAGTTCCATCACGCTACCTGCCGGAGCTTATATCCACTCAGTTGACTTGGCCGCAACCCTTGCGCCTACCAAAACTCTATATACTTAAATGTTTCTGCTTGTGTTGAAATGAATTCAAGGCTGATGCACAAATCCAAAGAATGACCAAATCACCATTGGTTGTGTGCGCAAAGCTTTAGAATGAAGCAGTATTGTCTGGTTCTTTGTACGTTTGTTTTTGGTAACATTTGTCCATGAAACTTAGGAGACAACGGGCAGCCCTGCCTTGCGCCTAGCATGGACTGTTTGAGTTGAGATATATCCAATTTGGCTTGTATTATTCACCACCCATGTTTCATTGTTGCCTATTTGTTTTATGACTGTTTCCTTTGAATATTCCCTTATGAAACATTCTGCCAGAAGGACATCAAAGAATACACTTCTTCTGTTCTTGAAGATACACTACATGACCAACAGTAGGTGGACACCTGCTCATCTCATTCCAAAATCGTGGGCATTAATATGGAGTTGGTCCCCCCTTTCCTGCTATAACAACATCCACTGTTCTGGGAAGACGTTCCACTAGATGTTGGAACATTGCTGTGAGGAGTTGCTTCCATTCAGCCACAAGAGCATTAGTGAGGTCGGGTATTGATGTTGGGCGATTAGGCCTGGCTCACTGCCTGGCTCGTTCTAATTCATCCCAAAGGTGTTCGATGGGGGTTCTGTATGGACCCTTGCTTTGTGCACAGGGGCCATTGTCATGCTGAAACAGGAAAGGGCCTTTCCTAAACTGTTGCCACAAAGTTGGAAGCACAGAATTGTCTAGAATGTCATTGAATGCTGTAGCGTTACAATTACCCTTCACTGGAAATAAGGGGCCTAGCCGAACCATGAAAAACATCCCCAGACCATTATTCCTCCTCCACCAAACTTTACAGTTGCCACTATGCATTGGGGCAGGTAGCGTTCTCCTGGCAAACCCAGATTCGTCCATCCGACTGCCAGATGGTGAAGCGTGATTCATCACTCCAGAGACAGGTTTCCACTGCTTCAGAGTCCAATGGCGATAAGCTTTACACCACTCCAGCCGACGCTTGGCATTGCGCATGGTGATCTTAGGCTTGTGTGTGGCTGCTCGGCGATGGAAACCCATTTCATGAAGCTCCCGACGAACAGTTCTTGTGTTCATGTTTCTTCCAGAGGCAGTTTGCAACTCAGTAGTGAGTGTTGCAACCGAGGAGAGATGATTTTTATGCGCCACTCGCTTCAGCACTCGGCGGCCCCATTCTGTGAGCTTGTGTGGCCTACCACTTTGAGGCTGAGCCATTGTTGCTCCTAGACGTTTCCACTTCACAATAACAGCACTTACAGTTGACCGGGGCAGCTCTAGCAGCGCAGAAATTTTACGAACTGACTTGTTGTAAAGGTGGCATCCTATGATGGTGCCACGTTGAAGGCCATTCTACTGCCAAAGTTTGTCTATGGCGATTGCATGGCTGTGTGCTTGATTTTATACACCTGTCTAAAACGGGTGTGGTTGAAATAGTCAAATCCACTAATTTGAAGGCGTATCCACATACTTTTGTATATATAGTGTATAAACCAAGTGTACAAAATATTAGGAACATCTGCTCTTTCCATGACATAGGCTGAACAGGGTAATCCAGGTGAAAGCTATGATCCCTTATCACTTCAATCAGTGTAGATGAACGGGAGGAGACAGGTTAAAGAAGGATTTTTAAGCCATGAGACAAGAGAGACATAAATTGTGTGTGTGTGCCATTTGAACGGGGCATGGTAGTAGGTGCCAGGCACACTGATTTGAGTGTGTCAAGGACTGCAATGCTGCTGGGTTTTTCACACTCAACAGTTTCCCATGTGTATCAAGAATGGTCCATCACCCAAAGGACATCAGCCAACTTAACACAACTGTGGTAAGTAAGCATTGGAGTCACCATGAGCCAGTATCACCGTGGAACGCTTTCGATACCTTGTAGAGTCCATGCCCCGACGAATTGAGGCTGTTCTGAGGGCGAAAGGGGGTGCAACACAATAGTAGGAAGGTGTTCCTAATGTTTTGTACATGAAAGTTACAAAACAGAATCATGGTGTGTTTGTTAGGCCATTATTAACGTGTGTATGGACGAGGCACAAAAGAAACCTTACCTTTCTGGGTTTTGACTTCAAAAATCTCAGACTCATCCCCTGGAGTGAAGTGTTTGAAGTAGGTGCAGTTCTCCGCTGTGGGAGACATGAAAACACAGTCAGCTGGAGGTTCAGGTCGTAGCACTTCAGGCAATGTGCAGTTTCTCATCAACACACTGAACATCACAGAACATACTAAATAATCGTGAAAATAGCTCTATTTATTTCATAATAGATGCACAACACTTCGGAAATAAAGTAGCATAATAGACCAATGTGTTTACCAAAAACTGTTTCACGAGTCTTCCACAAATGTAAAGACGCTAACTTCATAAAAAACAGATAAAAGGATGTTGATGCTTTTTACCTGGACTACCTTTAAACTACTTGTATATGGTACCGATGATTAAGCATTCTGTAGTTGCGATGTAACAGTTAATCCACACGGATCAACATTTAGGCGCACCACTTTCATCTGATGGTTTGCGCTGAGTTCACATAAAACCCTTATCTATCTTCACCATGTTGATTGACAGTGTCTGATTTTGTGTTAGCATAGGTTGTTTGGCATCCATAAATGGCGCATCCAATAGGAAGTACATTTAATTCAACTTGCCAAAATGATAATTACTCCTGTGTATACAAAACTAAATACATTCCTTCGAAGCACTACACCAGTGAGCATGATTTAGCCACAAAGGAAGATTCGCTTCTTTTAAAAAATAGCTGTGGACTGTTTTAAATCACAATGCCAGGGCATAACCTACAGTTCAGAAGCGCGTAATTTGGGCATGCGGCGCACCATATCAACTAGCGGATTGTTGATTTGCGGCTGTCGGTGAAGTTAGGCTATCAAAATTCTCAACTCACAATAGGCTATTGAGCGAACAGTGGCCTATTTTATTGGCACTCTATGACGGAGACCATCGGTCATATCCCCGGTGAGAGAGTAGCCTGCGATTTTTGTGGCATTAAAGATTCTGCTCGTTTCCAATTATGGAGACGAAAGTGTCGTAGAATTGCATGAAATATGTTTATAAACGGCAATTTTTTTCGGATCCTCATTTTTTTTTTTTATCCATCTAGCTGGTGCGGAGCTCTGGACTTGTGCAAATAAAGGAAGAGAAAAGCAGAACGGTATTTTTTTTGCGAACAGTGAGTTAGTTATATTATTAGCCTAGTTTATGACTATCCAATCCACTCACCATGTTAGGAATAGAAGGCTATCTTACATTAGTCTGCAAATAGATAGATGCATGCAATTCTTTATTTTTTAGCCTCCACTAACTTGAAACTCACGCGCAGCCTATAGGGGCATCCCGTTCACTTTGCTAGGCCCAATGTGTTAACCCCTGGGGATCCGTGCTAAGCACGAGTAAAAGCTGACCCACAGAATACGATCACAGCGATTGCAGAGGGCTAGGGGTATCGCCGTACGCTTTGACGCTAAACCAGAACTTCAAAACATCCATTCGCCGGGGAAACTATATTTGTAAACAGCGGCGGCAGACGGCTCTGTCACTCAGACGTCAGGAGGAACTTCAGTCGCTCAACTCTGTTCTGTCACTGGAGAGGCCTGCTCTGCATCAGATACTTGGCATCTAATGTTGTGGGCCAACTGCAGGGACCACGCAGGAGTAAGTGACAGGCTGTCATGTAGAATTCTGTGAGCTAAGCATATTATCACATCGGCTCCAGCGTTCCTCAAATCCACACATACACATGGGCTAGAGATAATTCCCCTTCTCCCAGGACAACTAGGAAGATAGAGTTACTGGTGGGTGGGGTTGCCAGTTTGGATGTATTATTGAGAGAAGGCTAATAAAGAAAGATACACAAAGTATGTGCAGGTTCAATTAGCTGGATTTGGCGCCAGCAAAGCACTCTTTAATGAGTGGAATCCAGCTGACCAAATTTGGCACATGATTAATGACTTCATTTTCTCTGTGTAAACTGGTTTTCTAGTTGAGAAGACATCATCATATAATCAGAGTACAACCAACTGGTCTGTGTTACAACCAGGTAAAGATGTATTTTTCAGTACAGGATGAAAACCTAAAGTTAAATATTTCAGATTTTGTGTTGTTATCTAGTTCTGTTTACTTAATTCTCACGAGTCACCATCCCGGATCCGGGAGCACCCTCATCAGTAAAAAAGCTGAGTAGCATAGCCTAGCATAGTGCCACAAGTAAATACTAGCATCTAAATATCATGAAATCACAAGTCCAAGACACCAAATGAAAGATACACATCTTGTGAATCCAGCCATCATTTCTGATTTTTTAAATGTTTTACAGCGAAAACACAATATGTATTTATATTAGCTAACCACGATAGCAAAAGACTCAACCGCATATTTTCCCCATTTTTTTACCGCATAGATAGCTATCACAAATTCGACCAAATAAAGATAGAATTAGTCACTAACCAAGAAACAACTTCATCAGATGACAGTCTTATAACAGATTTATTGTATAGCATATGTTTTGTTAGAAAAATGTGCATATTTCAGGTATAAATCATAGTTTTACATTGCAGCTACAATCACAAATATCACCAAAGCAGCTAGAATAACTACAGAGAGCAGCGTGAAATACTTTAAAATACTCATCATAAAACATTTATGAAAAATACATGGTGTACAGCAAATGAAAGACAAACATCTTGTGAATCCAGCCAATATTTCAGATTTTTTAAGTGTTTTACAGCGAAAACACAATATAGCATTATATTAGCTTACTACAATAGCCAACCACACAACTGCATTCATTCACCGCAAAGGTAGCGATAGCAAAAAAAACAGCAAAATATATACATTTATTCACTAACCTTGATAAACGTCATCAGATGACAGTCCTATAACATCATATTACACAATACATATATGTTTTGTTCGAAAATGTGCATATTTAGCGGTACAAATCGTGGTTTTACAATGTGAATACGTAGTCAAAATGCACAAAATTGTCTGGAGAAATCTTGGAGAGTCACCTAATCTAATCAAATAACTCATCATAAACTTTACAAAAAAATACATGTTGTACAGCAAATGAAAGATACACTAGTTCTTAATGCAACCGCTGTGTTAGATTTTTTTAAAATAACTTTAGTACGACATACAGCTTACGTTATAGCGAACGTTATAGCGAGACAGCGCCCAAAATCAGGGCGGAAAATATGACTAAACATTTTCAACAGAAATACGAAATAACATCATAAATGGTTCCTACTTTTGATGAGCTTCCATCAGAATGTTGTACAAGTTGTCCTTTGTCCAGAATAATCGTTGTTTGGTTGTAGAATGTCCACTTCTCCTGTCGAATTAGCAACCAAAGCTAGCCATGTGGCGCAAACGTGCCCAACTTCACATAATGCAAAGAAAAGAAAATGCCAAAAATCGCAATAAACTGATATAACTCGGTTTAAAATAACTACTTTATGATGTTTTTAACACATATATCAAATAAAATCAGAGCCGGAGATATCTTTTTTTAATTTTTTAATTTAATTTAATTTATTTTTTTATCCCCTTTTCTCCCCAATTTTCATGGTATCCAATCGCTAGTAATTACTATCTTGTCTCATCGCTACAACTCCCGTACGGGCTCGGGAGAGACGAAGGTCGAAAGCCATGCGTCCTCCGAAGCACAACCCAACCTAGCCGCACTGCTTCTTTAACACAGCGCGCCTCCAACCCGGAAGCCAGCCACACCAATGTGTCGGAGGAAACACCGTGTACCTGTCCCCCTTGGTTTGCGCGCACTGCGCCCGGCCCGCCACAGGAGTCGCTGGAGCGCGATGAGACAAGGATATCCCTACCGGCAAAACCCACCCTAACCCGGACGACGCTAGCCCAATTGTGCGTCGCCCCACGGACCTCCCGGTCGCGGCCGGCTGCGACAGAGCCTGGGCGCGAACCCAGAGACTCTGGTGGCGCAGTTAGCACTGCGATGCAGTGCCCTTGACCACTGCGCCACCCGGGAGGCCCCAGAGCCGGAGATATCTAACGTCTATACCGAAAGCTTTTCAGAACGCAATCTGGGGTCCCTTCTCGCACCTTCCAAGACAATGAAAATTCTGGTCACGTCATTCCAAAAGCTCTTGTTCGGCCTCAGATCAAGCTAGACACGCAATTCCACCTCTCACTGCCTATTGACATCTAGTGGAAGGCGTATGCAGTGCATGTAGATCCATAGATTTCAGGCAAATTAATAGGAAGGCCCTGGAACAGAGCCTCGATTTCAGATTTTTCACTTCCTGACAGGAAGTTTGCTCCAAAATGAGTTCTGTTTTACTCACAGATATAATTCAAACGGTTTTAGAAACTAGAGAGTGTTTTCTATCCAATAGTAATAATAATATGCATATTGTACGAGCAAGAATTGAGTACGAGGCAGTTTAATTTGGGAACGATTCTTTACAGAGTGAAAATAGCGCCCCCCTATTGACAAAAGGTTTTAAAATATGCTCACAAAACATCCTTATACGACTATTATACAACCTGACAATGATTGGTTTTGGTAAGGTAAAGGACCATGAAAAGGGATCTAAATGTTTTGACTCTCACAAATAGAGGATGTTTTTGTGAATGAGGACCGAGACTGGCCATCAAGGGAAAACCCAGAGGTGGTTACTTAGCAACTGGCTCGTCTGCTCTTTTTATCATGTAAGGCGGGCAGGGGAACGTGGTGACTAGCCACAGAATTCAATGTTTTGGTTTAGAGAGAGCGAGCTAGTTTATAGAAGAGTCAGAGTACATTCGGGCCTTGAAAGGTCAATTGCTGAGTCACCTCAGCTCGACCCAGCCATTTTAAGTCGTTCACCCCTCTAACAAAAGCCTCTGGCTCTAGCTTCGGTAGTATCTCTCCGCACCACAAACTCCTGTGTTAATAACTGTAATGGACCAGAAGTGATTCTTGTCATCATGCTGAAGACCAAGTGCCTTTTCATTGCGCTGACAGGAGAGAGAGAGCCCACGCTGCATTATGAGCCACTTGAACAGGCATTGGGGCTGTGTCGCTGTCCTTCTGTGTTTGTTAATTGAAACACTAAATCCAGGGATTATGCCAATTATGCGGCGGCGGCGCTTGCCTCATTAGCTTTTGATGTCCTCATTACACACTCTCATCCTCACCTTTTAAAGACACACACACACACACACACAATATAAAGGCAGTCAGTCAGGTTGGCACAAATACGCACACACACACACACACTGAACGCAGGTAGGCAAGCACACGTGCACGCTCCCTCGCACACACATGGTCTGTGCCGCTGTGCTCTCTAATGGCATTGGAAGACACTCAAAAGGTCTCTCTAATGATGGGTAGAAGAGACTCGGGCTTTCCAGGAACTGGCTTACAGTAGATGTGCTTGGAATTCAAACCCAGGTCCTAATAGACTTGCAAGGCTCCCCATGTCTATCCACATCTGTAGCGTGATCTAAAATAAGGACACACGACAACGAGGTTCTACCTCCGGCATGTTTACTAACCTAACCCTCGCAGGTCATGCCTAGGTACGGATACCCCCAAGGGACACCCTACTACATCTTCCCCTCTCCCATGAACAAGAACTCAACATGCATATCCACTGAAGCATAACTGAAATGCAATTTGGAAACCAGTACTATTCTCTAACATGCTACTTCACACCCTGAAACAGTAGGAAAGCATTCAATCACACAGTATGAACATTAACTTGGGTACAGTCTCTTTTTGCTGGGTATGGTCCCCCAACAGTATGTTTTCTCTTCACGTTACATAGTCTTTCAGCGCTTCACATCCCTTTTTGGGCGCACTTGTGGCACTGTGAGCGTTCTCTCTCCTTCACCCTGTTTTTGTGCGTTGTCTGTGGCCTCAGTCTGTGTGTCTGGTAGATCTGGAAGAGCTCTGAGGTGTGTTCTGTTCCTTCGCACCTCTTCTGAGCCTGTGTCCACCACATAGGAGCGTGGGGTATCCGCTTTCCTCCGCACTATCGCTGGTGTCGTTGAGTTTGTAATCCACACACGTTGACCTTCGGTCAGCTCTGACCTCTCCGTAGCACGGTGTCTCCGATTAAAGTCTCCAGTTTGTTTGTTTCAGCCGTTTGTCCCTCTCAGCGAAGGCCTTCCTGTTAGGCCATCGGGGTTCAAGCTGAGCCGGCGAGACAGGCAATGGGGAACGCAGCCTCCTGCCCATCAGGAGCTCGGCAGGCGACGGCCCATGATGCAGTGGTATAACTCTGTACGCTAACAGAGCCCTGTATGGATCCTTGTTCTTCTTCAGCAGTCCCTTGACTGTTTTCACAGCTCTCTCTGCCTCACCATTACTCTGTGCATGGTAGGGGCTACTGGTCACATGTGTGAAGTCATATTCTATGGCGAAAGCAGAAAAGGAGCTTGCAGAGAACTGGGGAGCGTTATCTGTAACCAGGACCTCAGCAACCCCTTGCCTGGAAAAAAATGACTTTAATCCATTGATAAAACCACCTGATGTGGTTATGGGTGTCTTTGCAATTTCAATGTATCTTGAGTAGTAATCTACCACTAGCAGATAAGTGTCATTTTTCCAATAGAACATATCTCCCCTACTTTTTGCCATGGCCGTTTTGGCAGCTCCGTTGCCATCATTGGCTCCGGATGACAAGGTTGACATTTTGTACAGACCTCACAATGGGCCACCAGCTTGGCAATCTGAGTACTCAGACCAAGCCACCACAGTGACTGTTGAGCCCTCAGTCTGCATTTGGTTATCCCCATGTGTCCATCATGCACTCTGTCTAGCATCTCTGGTTGTAGAGTCTCTGGGATAACTATCCGTTGTCCTTTCATGAGAAGTTCTCCATTACAGTGGACGTCACTTTGGTGCACCCAATAGGGCTTCAGCAGCTGAGGCAGTTCCTCCTGCCTGGGCCATCCCTTTTTGCACTGCTGCACTCTGTCAGCAGATGGGGTCTCGTTGTTGCTCCTCTGCAATCTGCTGCAGTTTGTTCTGAGATGCAGGTAGGCTGTCCCTTACTGCATTAATGGACACCTGTACCTCACCCTCTAGACATTCCTCCTCCTCTCATAATGGACATTTAATTGTGGCCCTAGAGAGTGCATCTGTTGTGATGAGTGCCTTCCCTGGCACATACACCATCTTGTAGGTGAACCTCAGTAATCTGAGGCGGAAGCGCAGAACTCTGGGAGGCAAGTCGTCCAGTTCTTTTGTCCCTGACAGAGCCAACAGTGGTTTGTGGTTAGTCGCTGCTGTAAACTGCAGGCCAATAAGGTATTGGCTGAGCCTTTCGCATGCCCATGTGATAGCCAACGCCTCCTTCTCCACTTGTGCATAACTTTGCTCTGTGTCAGATAAGCTTCGGGAGATGTATGCTGTTGGACGCCACTCCATGTTGTCCTGCATCTGTGTGAGGTACTGGGCCAGCACTCTCTGTGAGGCCAGATCTCCTTTGATTTTGTCAAATGCTACCTGTTGCATGTGACCCCATGACCAGTCATTCTCTTTGGCTAGTAAGTCTCTCAGGGGTTTGGTTGTATCTGAAAACTGTGGGAGGAACTTACCCACATATGTGGCCATGCCTAAGAAGGTCCTGACTTCAGCCACATTCTGGGGTCTGGGCATATCTGTGACGGCGCTGATCTTCTCCGGGTCCTGCTCTATTCCAGCTGCACTGATTTTGTGTCCCAAGAACAAGACCTCTGACTGTGGAAAAGTGCATTTTTCATTGAGTGTCAGGCCAGTCTCCTGGAGTCGGGTCAGAACTGCTGTGAGCCTTACATCATGTTCTGCTCTGTCCCTTCCGCACACGGGCACATCGTCCGCGTGGACTATGACGCCACTCAGCCCTTCCAACAGCTGGGACATGCGTCTTTGGAAATGCTCAGGACCGCAAGCGATTCCAAATGGCAAAACATTAAAACAGTAACGGCCAAATGGTGTTATAAACGTTGTGAGCGCCCTACTCTCTGATGACAGCGGTGTCTACCAAAAACCTGACTTGTGAGCCATCCAACTGAGCCAGTAACTGCTCCACTGATGGTAAGATGTGTCTCTCTCTGCAGAGTGCCTCATTCAAGTTAGTCATGTCCACACAGATTCTTATGTCCCTATTTGCTTTTGGGACCACCACCATCCCTGCACACCAGTCAGTGGGACTCTCTATTTTAGACAACGCCCCAATTTCTTTCATCCTCCCCAACTCTTCCTTTACTCTGGCCAATAAAGGGATAGGCACACGGCGGGGGGGTGGTAAGGGCATAGGGAACAGCATCCTCTTTCAATCGGATTTTGTAGTCACCTTCTATCCTTCCTAGACCAGAAAACACTTTTGGGAATTTCTTTTTGAAAACCTCACCTGGGTCCTCCAGTTCGCTCTCAATGAGTTGCAATGCTTCAATTGCTGGCAGCCCCAGCAACGGTCTGGCTAGAGAGTAAATGACGAAGACAGGCTGGATGGCACTTTTGTCTTTACTCTCCAGTCTAATCACCAACTGCCCTACCACTGGTAAAATCTTATTACTGGGCCCGTACAGTTTTTTGTTTGTAGAGAGCAAAGGGCCATCTCTGCTATAGCTATACAGCCTAGTTGGGATAGCTGTTACTGCTGCTCCAGTGTCTAGTTTAAATGACACAACCTCCCCATTGAGTTTAATGTCTGAATGCCAGCCAGCATTGTTTTCCTTTACTTCTCCCAGAAAGATGCTGTCCTGCTGTACCTCCTCTGAGACATGCATTTGCTTTAATCGACAGACAGCTGAAAAGTGTCCTCTCCTGTGACATTTCCTGCATTCCGCATCCTTTGCTGGTCAATCTTTCCATCTGTGGAAAGGGGATTTCCCACATTTGCGACAAAACACTTGAACTAGCTACTGGTGATGTCTGTGATTGTTTTCTCCACGTCTGTCTCTGTTCTGTGTTCCTCTCTGTTTTTTTAGCTTGGTATGAAAATGCATTTATTTCTTCACTCTCTTCGTTCTGCAAGGAGCTGCTGTCGCGCAGTATCGTCTGCTGTCTTTTTACTGTCTCACTCTGCCTAAACTGGTTTACAGCTTTGGACAAGGTAAGCTGGGAATCCAACTAACTTTTCAGAAAGTGATATTTCTTATTCCCACTACGATCGGATCTCGGATCAGCTCTTCCCTGAGCGCCCCAAACTGACAATGTTCTGCTAGTTTGTGAACAGCTGTGATAAAACTGTCGGTGGTTTCACCCTGCTCCTGTTTGCGCATATTAAACCTAGCTCTCTCAAAAATAATGTTGTGTCTCCCTACAAAATGCGTTTCAAAACAGTCTTTAACGGCACTGTAGTTAAGTTTCTCTTCCTCGGTCAACGTTGATGCATTTAATATATCCTCGGCTTCATCACCCATAAAGTAGATCAGTGTATTAACTTGAATGTCTCATTTTTCACGTTTAAGCCTGATGCTACCCTGTACCTTTTCAAAGCGTCACATCCATTTCAGCCAGTTTTGAATGTCCATACAATCAAAATTCTCCGGGGGACTAATGCGAAATCCGTCAGCACTAGCCACTGGCCTGTCCGTGTTTGCGCCAGAGCCCGTTGAACTTGGAGTCGCAAACCCTAAAATCCCGTCAGTTTCTTCCTCTTGCAACATGTTGCTTAGCAGTAACTTAGTCCTTGCTTGTTAACTAGCACAATAATGATATGCGCTATTTTATCTCCAACACTGTGCCCCCCTGCTTTGAAACAGCCTGAATGTACGATTTACTTGGTACGTCCTTCAATGTTTATATGATTATTAAAACCACTTCTGACAACATGTAGTATGATCTAAAATAAGGACACACGACAACGAGGTTCTACCTCCAGCATGTTTACTAACCTAACCCTCGCATGTAATACCTAGGTATGGATACCACCAAAGGACATCCTACTACAAAATCCATGAATATAGTCCCACACTACTAGAAGCCGTGGCTCTCTTTGTGTTGTATTAATTCTACCCCGGAACCTTATGACTCAGCACATGACCAGACAATGCTCTGTCTATGTGAGTGGATTAGCAGTGAGTGGATTAGTAATGCCAGGGTGATCCCACTGTGTAACATCCCAGTGACACCCCAGGCCTCTCCACACCAACAGGGTATATACATTTCAGTGCGAATAGAGTCCAAACCGCACCCTAACTAGGAGCCACTTCGCCGACGTCAACATCTCAAGGAGAGGATAAGTAATGGCACCCGATGGAACTCAACTGGCAAGTCAATAGCGTATCAATTAGCTGACCTGCTCAAAGCAGAAATTCTACGCACTACTAAACAGTATCTCATCTATCTTTAAAAAGGTGAGGAGATCAAAACAAGACTCCACTATCGCGCTGTAGTGAGGTGCTTCACAGTGAGTTTGTCTGCCGTTTCATCAACATAAGGGGCTATGTTAGGCATTTCTTTCAGCCCCATGTTTTCCCTCTCTTTCCCTGTTGCATAGGCTATAGCTTGTCTAAAATAGAAATAGGGAAATATAACCAACCATTAGATACTCTACCATTGAGATCGTTATATACAGAAAAGAAAACCAGAAAGACCAACATGCAACAAATCATCATTGGCACTTCCACAGCCGGGTTGCCCCTCCCAGCACTGGTATGTGGTTGAAGTTCCGGTTGTCTACATGCCCGGGCTTTGACTAGCCTACCCCAGGACCCTTGTAACCCACCTCCATGGGACGGGAAATGATTTTGGACGGTGGGTAGCAGGGCAGCGCCAGGGAGGGGGTTAGGGGTTAGGGGTTGAAGGGCTATGCCTGGCTTGTGCAGGTGGCCTTGTCACTCAGATGGGCTCTGAAGGTGGGCACACACTTGACTCCCTCACGGCTCTTACCCCGGGACAGCTGGGTATTTACACAGCCTATATTTATCCTCCATTGGCCCGCTGCATAGTGCTGCGCACAACAGAAAATCCCACCGATATCTTTGTTTCTGTAACAGTTGCTATATTGGCTTTGGCTGAACGTCTCACCACATCCCTAACCTAGATTGTATGTTTGCTGTTCTGGACAGTATTCTTATGTAATAAATTATGTCAATATCCTGTTTTACAGTCATTCTTATTTTCTGACCATCTGTTATGATTATTTAGGAAGGCAAACAAGGTGAGCAACCTCTATGTACATATATACGGAGATCTCCATTTCTCCTTGATCTATGTAGACTACTAGCCAAAATATATATTTATAAATTTTTTATTCCAACAGATGGCAAAACTCATGGAGGGTCACTTAGAGAGCACCATCATCCTAGAGATGACAGAGGGGCATGAACTGTCCTAGTGGTTGGTATTTCTCTCATTTAGATGTGAGGCTATAATAAATATTGCTATTCATTCCCAAATAGAGCTAGCGATACCAAATGAAACCCTGGTGTCTGGCATTGTACCCACTAGAAAGGTTATATTAATCTTGGCGCCTATCCACTGCATTACTTTTTTGTTCACCTGACCTAGAATTCCTTACAAGCAAATGCCGACCGCATTATCTTCCAAGAGAATTCTCTTCGATTACAGTCACAGCTGTGTACATTCTCCCCCAAGCAGATCCCTCGTCAGCCCTGAAAGAACTTCACTGGACTCGATGTAAACCATACATCCTGAGGCTGCATTTATTGTAGCTGGGGATTTTAACAAAGCAAACCTGAGAACAAGTCTCCCTAAATTCTATCAGCATATCGAATGCGCGACACGAGCTGGTAGAACTCTGGATCATTGCTACTCGAACTTCCGCGATGAATACAAAGCCCTGCCTTCGGCAAATCTGACCATAAATCCATTTTGTTGCTCCCAGCCTATAGAAAGAAACTAAAAGAGGAAACGCCCGTGCGCAGGTCAACACAACGCTAGTCTGACCAATCGGACTCCACGCTTCAAGATTGCTTCGATCACGTGGACTGGGATATGTTCCGGATAGCCTCAGACAACAACATTGATGTATACGCTGACTTGGTGAGCGAGTTTATTAGCAAGTGTATCGGAGATGTCGTACCCGCTGTGACTATTAAAACCTTCCCTAACCAGAAACGGAGATCACATTCAAAGTAAATGCTGCAGATGTTTGCAAAAAATGACCTTTTTAAATGTCAACCGTGCTACAAAACGGATCTTCCGTGGTCCAGATTGAATTCTGCCTGTGGTCCTGTTTTGATTGGAGTAAATGATAACTGCAGTCATTATAGAGTGTATTTTAAGGCCTTGGAGCTAGCCTTGTTAGAGCTGGGACTCAGGGGATACTGCAGCTTCAAGAGTTCTTAGTTGCTGAGGAGCTGGCAAACACCTCAGCTTGGGGGAGAGACACACCTCATCGTTTAATTACTGCGGGGATGTAGCTGGATGGGACTTTAAAGGTCAAGATTAGTCTGAAAGTGCTTGACTTAGTTTATCTTATTGTTGCGCTATTTATTGTAGCATATGCTAATCCTCACACTGTTGGGTAGTTACCTCTTGTTTCCCGGCTTCTGAAGCCTCAATATCTCAATGAAATAATTGTCTGACAAGCGGTTCAACACACCAGGAAGGCTTGTGGGTTAAGAGGAACATTAGCTGGCCACATTGCAAAGATGACTGGTGCTTGGTGACATGGCTAACCGCTAAGTGTTGAACCATGACCTTGACAAGAGTTCACTGACCCCCTTCCACCAAACCCAATCTCTACAACAATCCAAATACTGTTTTTTATACTGTGTGATAGCACATATTTCTTGATCAGCAGTTAGTGTATCCATTTTAACAATAGTTATAGACACAGACGATGTTTTAAAGTGCCACATTGGTCGGTGTTACATTAGGTAGCCTCAGACATTGGACAGAGAGGTTCAGGGTTCGGATAGACACAGACAGTGCAGATTTTCAGGTCCAACCTATAAGCCGTCTCCGTGTTATCTCGTCTTACCTCCAGGTAAGCTGATGGGGCCACAACCCTTTCCGTTGTAGTCCGCCTCACTGATGTAGATGGCCTTCTTACACAGCCTCCAGAGGCCAAAGTGGGCCGCCTCACACGTCGCGTTCACCTGCTCCACCCGCGGGCTCAGCACGGCCCAATGGTCCGTCACCACCGCCGTAAACATGGACGCCATGCCCACCAGGATCACAAAGAACGTCATCTTCACCTTCGTGCGCTTGTGCATGGTGCAGTTTTGTACGTGGAAACACTGACACGAAGATGTACAAGGAAGAAGAAATGCGTAGCACCGAGGTCCTCGCTTGGATCAGACTTGAAGGGACATCAAACTTCTGGGGACGTCGGACTTCTGGGGACGTCGATGGTGGATTTCCGCGGGCTTCGCTCCTTAACAGCCACACAGCCTTCCACAAATGTCTCTCTCTTCCCCGGCCTACACCCTCTCACTATGTCCCCTCTCTTTGTTGGATCTGTGCCTCTGGTTTGAGGGAAAGGGGTCAGTTTTGTCGTGCCCTAGTTTTCACGGTCCTCTCCCTTCTCTGACTGTGTCGACTGAGGGGGGCCTGTGTTCCTCAGACTACAGCTGTTAAGGTGGATCAAGAAAGTTGATGACCAAACCGACTGCCGTGGTATGGAAGGGGGGGGGGGGGGGGGGGGGGGGGGGTCTGCTGCTATAAATGTGTGCAGTGATTCAAGATGTCAGGGTGACTTTATTGGGTTACATCAAAGTGGGTGGGAATGTGTAAAGTG